>NC_137904.1:16622897-17222897 GCF_963455335.1 Martes martes | reverse complement strand
AGAGTACAGAAAAGGGCTGGACCAGTTCTATAGGGCCATTTTAGCCCCATGAACAGAGGAGACCCCAGTGCTTTCCCATCTGAAGAGGGGGTTCAAGTCTACATTTTTCAGTCCCAGATTGATGTGTGACAATTTTTGGGCTCCAGTATTCTAAAACTCTGGGTCACTCAGCCTCAGAGCCTCTCAGTGCGGGGAAGAAGAAGCTATAGTGTTTCCTGCTTGGGCCTATGTCTACCTCTCTCTGGCAGCAGAAGGAGAAAGAGCATAATGAAGGCTCAGGTTTCCAGGCCCAGCACCCATCCTCTCAGGACCTCCATGTCTTCTAGAAGATGGGGGTTGTCCCGAGTCAGAGCTCATGAGTTCAGATATTGGGGATCCTCATCCCAGTTCTTCCTTGTGAGCCTAAGTTCTCTGACCTAATGATTTGTCATTGGTTTGGGTCCTTCTAGAGTCAACAGTCGACCTCACTGTTCCTCCCACTGTGAAGCTGGAAAATGGAAGCTCAGCCAACATCAGCATCACCCTTCAGTAAGTCCCTGGGCCCAACTCTTATCATCAGCCAGTTCATTCACCCCATGGCCAGGTCAAGGCTGACCCCTGGCTCTGTTCATATTTCAAGTGTGATACCTTTGCCCCTTCACTTTAAGACAAGCCAGAGAACCCGAGGGCCAGTGGATATTCTGTATGGGGTCATCAAGTCCCTCTGTCCTGAGAAAATAAAATAAGCTTTAAAAAAAAAAAAAAGCCAGAGGAAGGTGATAGCATGATAGCAGGTGATCTGCAGATGCATGTCCTAGAGTCTCTCCACTCCCGGCCAATGAATCCTTGTTTCAGGAACCTTTTCCTTGGCTGAGGTGACCTTGAGTGATCAGCATTTGATGCTTCAGAGTGGTCCCTTCCAAGGCTCTAAGTATTTGCTGAGAGCCCTGAAGGTCAGGGATCAAGGAGCTGAGCTGTTCTAAGATCCCTTCCAAAAGCAGAAGTAACCTTTTTGGGTGGACCCCATTCATGGCAACACTCCCACTTGGCCTTGTCTGAGAGTCTTACTGGCTAACATCTGCTGGTTCAGTTGTGAGGTACCGACCTAATATAGACTGCTAGAGAGCCTGCCTTCTCCCTGTCCTTCACGGCTTCTCCCTACTCTTGCCTCCCAGCCATGAGGATTCCCCGAGATCTAGAATCCTGTCCTTTTCTCTTTACCCTTCTCCCCTTTTTTCACCTCTCCTGGGAAGTCTGATCTCCAGCCAAAGCTTTGATAGGAACTTGGATTCCGTCCCAGCTCCTGCCACCCCTCTACATGGACACCTTATAAATCTGACAAGCCATCCCCTCACCACATCACCCCTCTCCGGAATCCTCAGGTGGCTTTCCATGGCCTTCCAGATGAACCCCAGGTCTGTACATTCACATATCTCCTGGCTTTCTGGGGACACACTGGTCTCTGCTCAGACCTAAGCCCTTGACAGCTTTCTTTACCAGAACAGATGGCAGGGTCCTGTTGGTCTCTGGACACTTCATTTGGCAGTCACAACCTGTTCCCCACCTTCTCATGCTCTCCTCTGGCCCCTGTAGGCCTCTTGTCTCCCGATACCGATGGAAAGCTCCTAGGAGCAAGGACCCCACCACGACCTCTCAGGGCTTAGCACAGAGCACTTAACTATAATTGCTTGAGAAGTGACAGACCCAAAATCCCTAATTGCTTGAGCAGTGACACACCCGATGTGAAGTTCAGAGGATTGGTTGAGATCTCACAGTGTCCAACTTCTCAGCAGTAATCAGACTTTTATCCTCCACAGGCATCCATTAAATGCAACCTTGGTGATCACTTTTCAAATCACATTTCGTTCAAAAAATGTTACTATCCTTGAGCTCCCCGATGAAGTAAGTAATGAATTTTAACTGCTGGGTAACAAAATAGTTTTTAAGTAAGTGCTTTTCAAAATAGGCTACCTTGTTTTTATGCCGTGGGCTGCTCCTGTTCCATAATTCTAAAAATCTCTGATTTGGGCTTTGTTTGTCTTTGGGGATGGGCATTTTATGCCGTGTAGTTGGAATGAGGAGGGTGGTAGCAAGAAATTTGAGGCAAAAATGGTTCTGGGAATGTAGAAGAAATTCTTAATAAGATGGCTTTCTAAAACTTGGCTGCTTAGAGGGCATTGGCAGATGAGCAGTAATGTCCCTGCTTGAAAATCTATGAGAAATGCAGAATTGTGGGCCCCATCCCAAACCTGCTAATTCAAAACCTGCATATGAGCAAGGTCTCCAGATGATTTAGGCCCACACTGAAGTTTGCAGAGCACTTTTCTGAGATTCTACTGGTTGAAAGTTATTTCCAAAAACTGAGGCCAAATGCTAACGATAACTATTCATAGCTCTTATGCATTCATCTGTTAATATACACATTGCTCCTACCTTACCAACATTTGAGCCAATTACTAACTGACTAGATTAAAAATATCAGTAGGGAAGGCAGCAATGTAGAGAAAAAACAAGAGTTTAAAAAAAATAGACAAGATAGATGCAGGGATAACTATGTAGCTCGTCATGAGGCCCTGTGTGGTTGCAGAGATGGGCTACAGGTTGGCTCTGAGGCCCCTAGCATGAAAACAGTACTGAAGCATGTGGTCAAATAAAGGGCGTCAACCCAGAAGGGACTTGTGTGGGAGGGCAGTTCTGTCTCACCCTCTAGTGAACAGCACACCTCATTAGAGCCATTTCTCTCAACTTTCCCCTGCCGTGGGGCACGAAGCCTGCCGTAGGGTAAGAAAAGCCATTGGTTCTCACAGCAGATTGTGGCACCCAGCTGAGGTCTGGTTTGATCCACAGATCAAATTTAGAGTCTGAGGAATGATGCAATCACCTAGTTTAGGGCCAGTAAAAATCAAACGTAATCTTAAGCAAGGAAAGCCTGGCGCAGAGAAGCCCACACTGTGTGCTTCCTTGTGCCTAAAGTGCACGCACAGTCAAGACCAATCCATAGTGTTGGTCAGCACAGCAGTTTCCCCTGCAGATCAGGTGAGTCTGGAAAGGAGTAGAACAGGGCTTCTGGAGTGCTGGAAGTGTTCCATTTCTTGACCTGCGTGTTTGATCTTGGTTTATGGTTGATACTTCATCAAGCTGTGATGTGTGTACTTTCCTGCACATATATTATGATTCATTTTTATGTAACTTTAATGGTGGATAACACTGTATATGTCTGTAATTTTTTCTAAAATTATATAGTGGGAGTCAAATCCAGTTATAGAATGATCTGTACGGGCGCCAACCCACTTTCCAGGGGCCAACCTGTACGGCACCCCCCATCCAGCTCTAAGCACTCCTGTCTACTCCCTGTGCCTTTGGAAACCACTAGATAGAATTTGGGGGTCAAGCAATCTAGGAATCTCAGATAAGGGTACTCCACCCAATACAGCACCAAGTCCTCATTTGTAGACATAATTGTAACATTAGTCATGTCTACTTGATGGTGTTGTGAGGAGTAAAAGCAAGTATAAAATTTCTAGAATTGTATCTGGCATGTAGAAAGAAAGCACTCAGTAAAAAATAGTGATTAATTTTGCTGTAGACCTAAAACTGTCCTTAAAATAAAGTTTCTTGGGGTGACTGGGTGGCTCAGTCGGCTAAGTGCTTGACTCTTGATTTCAGCTCAGGTCATGATCTCAAGGTCGCAAGATCAAGCCCCGTGTCAAGCTCCATGCTGAGTGTGGAGCCTGCTTAAGATTCTTTCTCTCCTCCCTCTGCCCCTCCCCACTTGGCATGCACATGCTCTCTCTCGCTCTCTCTAAAAAAATTGATTAAAAATAAAGCTTAATAATTTTTTTAAAGATTTTATTTATTTATTTGACAGACAGAGATCACAAGTAGGCAGAGAGGCAGGCAGAGAGAGAGGGAGGAGGAAGCAGGCTCCCCGCCGAGCAGAGAGCCCGATGTGGGGCTCGATCCCAGGACCCTGGGATCATGACCTGAGCCGAAGGCAGAGGCTTTAACCCACTGAGCCACCCTGGCGCCCCAAGCTTAATAATTAAAAAAAAAAGATAGTGATAGTTAGTATTTCCTTCTGCCTTGTATCCGTTGATTTCCAGTTGACCAGTTTTCTTCCTGCCTAGTTCCTAAAGGGACTTAGTGGCCACTTAACAAATATACAAACAACATTACCAAAAAACCTTGTTAAAAATAAGAAAAAGTAAAAAAAAAAAAAAAAGAAAAAAGAAAAGAAAAAGTAACCAAGAGTAGTACATGGATGGCATGGGGATGTAGCTTGCACGAGGCAGGCCACGAATCGGACTCTGGGCTTTGCGGCAGCCACTTATACCATTTCACTTGTTCTGCCAAAGCCCCCTGATTTCCAGTGCTAAAAACACCTTCCAGGATCCTCATAAAGAAGCCACTGAATTCTAATGGCTGCATCTTCACAGTGCCTGTGGTATGGGTGGAGGTTGGGGCCCAGAGCAATACCCAGGGAACAAAGTGGGGGAGAAGGTTCAGGGAAGGTATATCATTCTGCTCCCTGCCACACTTGAGAGATTTGAGAATGTCGGGGGGGGGGGGTGGTGACTGGGATATCAGATATTGCAAGCAGGCCTCCAAGTACTGTTTCTCAGAGGAGAGCTTTTGATAAGTATTGGTCAGAAAGGAGGGGAAAACGTTCTCTCTCCCTGAAGGTGTCTACTGTGTGCACCTCTTCTGTTTTGTCACTTGGCAGCTACACTGGGCATGGGGCAGACATCGTTTGTGGGCATTGAGGAGCCTTCCATTATAAAAGAAGTAGAAGTAATAGCAGTCATAGTATTTGGACATTATGCCATTCATAGCAGCCTTGTACAGATGAGCAAACTGAGGTCAGAGCTCGAATAACTTGCCTGAGATCTCATGGTTAGGAAGAGGAGAAGAGCTATCCCACCTTCCCTGGTAGTTGGGGCAGGGGAGGGCCTGAGGGCCCTGTAACACACAGGTATTGGCGGGGGGAGCATGCAGGTAGTTGATCCAGTGTTTCTCCCTCTTACTGGTAAGCTCTTAGAAGGCAGGGACTGTGTGTGGTCTGTCTCATCATTCCTAGAGTGTAGCCTGGAGCTGGACATTGAAGTCCTAATAACTGTAGCACCAGATTGAATTCAGTTTTCTTAACAGGTTGTGGTGCCTCCTGGAGTGACAGATGCCTCTTTTCAAGTGACATCTCAAAATGTTGGACAAGTTACTGTTTATCTGCATGGAAATCATTCCAACCAGACTGGGTAGGCTAACCTCAGCCCAAGTGGGCCTTAAGCAATGAGACGGGAGGCTGGCAGTGTTAAGAACAGGGGTGTTTCCGTCAAGCCCAGCCTCAGCTCATCTCAGTCCCCAAACTCTTTCTAGCCCGAGGATCCGCTTCCTGGTCATCCACAGTGACATCGTTAGCACCATAAACCAGGTGATTGGCTGGATTTACTTTGTGGCCTGGTCCATCTCCTTCTACCCGCAGGTGATCACCAACTGGAGGCGGAAAAGGTAACCTGCTAAGACTGATGTGAAGTCACTAAAGGCTAGTAAGATGGGAGGCATTCCAGAGAGGCTGTAGGCGGCATGGGCTCAGACTTTCCTCCTCTGCTCTTCTCTCTTCTTGCCCTTTCTAGAAAGTGTCCAGTGTGAAAGTTCTAAGAGCCTGTGGCAGGACTTAAAGCTCTGGGCATTTGGTCTGTGGCCCAGTTCAGCTCCTCTGTGTGAAAGCAACAAAATGGGGCTTTTCAGGAAGGGGAGAATGGGCAGGGTTGGGGGGAGTCCACCACATCTGCTCTGTTCTTGGTCCACCCAGCCCTGGAGGAATTAGTGTCAAGTCTTGCAGCAGGGCCAGGCTGGGTCCTTCAGCCTTGGAGGTGAAGCCGCCCCACCCTGACTTTAAAGACACAGTGGGCCTAGAGTTGTGTCTCTGCACAGCAAGGACCCAAGCTCTCTTGAGTCACCTCTGCCAAATGGGCCTTGTAGGGGGCTGCTGAGCTGGGAGCCAGGAAAGAAGATGCTTCCTCTCCGGAGGAGGCCTCCAAGACTTTCCCTGTGGGGCCAGGACTTGAAGAGGCAGGAGACAAGGGAGGGCAGGAGGGAGGAAGGAAACTGTTTCCCAAGAGGGCAAGATTGGGTGGCATTGACTGGGGTATGCAGAGGGACCTGAGGGCGGTGCTGTCCTTGGGAAACCTGGGCCCTCCTCCCCTTGTGCTGGAAGCTCTGTCCCCTCTCTTCCCTCCAGTCTCACCCTTTGCCCTGATTTCTCTTCATTGCTCCCATGCCACAGTGTCATCGGTCTAAGCTTTGACTTCGTGGCCCTGAACCTGACAGGCTTCGTGGCCTACAGCGTGTTTAACATTGGTCTCCTCTGGGTACCCTCCATTAAGGTATGACACTGCCTGCCCACTGCAGCCCGGCCCAAGCTGGTGGGTAGCCGGGCTGCACCTCACCCCCAAGCTTCTCCCAACCCCTCAACCAGGAGCAGTTTTTCCTCAAATATCCCAATGGAGTGAACCCTGTGGACAGTAACGATGTCTTCTTCAGTCTGCATGCAGTCGCTCTGACCCTGGTTGTCATGGTGCAGTGTTTCCTCTATGAGGTGAGAGATGAATCCGGTGCCCACCCCACCTCGGGCTGCCTAGACCAACACCCCCCACCACCTGCTCCCCACTCCTCCCGTTTTACGGAAGACATAGAAACTCAGCGTCTACTCACTGAGATGGAGATAATAGAGCTGGCCCTGTGCTGGGTACCGGGGACACCCATGAACCTGAGCCCTCAGGACCCCAGGTCTGGGGTGAGGGACACAGAGAGGCGGTCATGACCTATCAGATTGAGAGCTGAGCAGGAGGGGAGGACACAGGCAGCTCCTGGACGCCCTGACAGGGCCAGGAAGGAGCAGGGAAGGAGGGCAGCATGGAAGTGGGGTGGAGTTGTGGTCCATAGTGTAAGTGATGTTGCCATGGTGATGGGGAAGAGGCCAGGGCGGGGCAGCCCCAGCTGGAGGGCGAAACTGTGAAGCAAATGGGTGTGGCTGGGGCTCGGGGTCCCAGAGAGGGGAGCAGGCTCCCGAGGGGTCTGCTTGCCATGCTGAAGAAACTTTGGCCTCAGCTGTATTGCTGGAGGGCTGTATTGCTGGAAGGTGTCGCAGCAGGGAAAGGCACCATTAGGGCAATTTTCAGGAGATCATCAATAGGTACGTTTTGTCTCACTTGCCTGTGGATACACTGCTTCCTTCGGGGAGCTCCTTCTGTACCTGCAAAGTCAGCCAGGGACTGCTTGGCTCTTGCCTTCACGAACTTTCTAGGTTTTCTTACCCTTTGCTGTGAAGCTGGGTAAAGGCCTGCTTTGGGGCAAGATAGGGTGAGGGATGGGTTCCAGAGGTGATCAGGCTCCACCTGGATCATGGAATGAGGCACAGGCCTCTCGTGTGTTGCAGGCCACATTCCCAGCTCCTGGTGGCCTCCGAGAGGCACCCAGCTCTGCAATGTGGGAACAAGAAGAAAATGAGCTCCGGAAAATCTAAAAAGGACTGAAATAGACCCTGAGAGTGACAAGGGTGTGACTGGTACTGGGCTCTCTATGCCCCCACCCCAGCCCCTACCATCTGCTCCCTTTCCTTCTCTCTGTCATCCTCAGCAAGGCAACCAGCATGTGTCCTGGCCTACCATCAGCTTCCTGGTGCTCTCATGGGTCTTCGTGCTCGTCACCATGATTTTGGCTGCAGTTGGGGTAATCACATGGCTGCAGTTTCTCTTCTGCTTCTCCTACATCAAGCTCGCAGTGACGCTGGTCAAGTATTTTCCCCAGGTGCCTCCAGGGCCTTCCTTACTCTTCACATGGCCATTAGCGTGGGAGGCACAACAGGGTGCAGGTTCTGCTCCCATGGGGCAGCTTGTAGCTGGGGTGTGGAGATGTGAATGAAAAGTTGCAGTGGAAGTCCTGAGCCCAGCCAGAGCAGGGCCTAGCAGAAAGCTAGCAGTAAGCACTGCTCCCTTCCCTGGGGCCAGCAGTCGCCTGAGGGTCAGTAGAGACTTCTCTGAGCTCCTGCACAGCTCTGAGAGTCAGGTTGTACAGGTCCCTTGTCTCTCCATCCCGATCTTTCCTAAGGACATCAGTTCTTCCCCACCACCACCACCACCCTTGCCCCCGTTGCTACAACTGATAACTCTGACAAGCAGTGGCAGGAGACTTGGGAAAGAGCCAGTGAGAGGAGGCAGCCCAGCATCCCATCCAAAGAGGTTTTCCTCAGCGGTTCCATCCAGGATACACCTTAGGGACCCTCAGCATGCTCCCTCAAGTACTGGGTCCTATTCAGATTCGGAGATCTAAGAGTCCAACATGACTTCCCCCTTAGCCCAAATGGCCCAGGACAGGGGGAGGTGTGAAGTAGCTGCCAGTGGCGGGCTCCACCCCTGAATCTAGGGCCTCCTGTAACTCACCCCATTACCCATGGAGGAGCCTCCTTCTCAGTTTCCCCAGTGCAGAGAACCTTGTATTTCATGGGTTCAGGAAAGAGAGCATCCATCCATGCCCTCCAAGAGCCAAGGCATGTCTCTTAGAGGGCATGGAAACAGATCCAGGCTCTTAAGGATGAGCAGGCCTTAATTTTGTGGGCAAGAGAGGAGGGGGATTCTAGGCCAGGGGCAACCTGCACAGCAACATAGGCAGAGAAGTACGGGAGGCAGCAAGAAGCACTGTTGAAGCTAAAAAGGTAGGGCCAGAAAAAATGTATTCTAAAATATAAAAACGGTAGGGTCAGGCCTTAGGGGGCTAGGGAATAAGGCTTCGGAATGGTTGGGGTTGGTGGGGGGGAGGTCTTGAGAGAAGTAGGACCACAGTCCCTGAGTGTGGGAAGGCTTGGGCCTGGTCAACCCAGGAGACAGGAGCCCCATTTGGAGATGTCTGGAATTGTCCCAAGACTGGAGAGGTGGCCACAAGCATGAAAGAGGGTGGAAGAGGATGAAGAAGGGAACTTGATAGGTAGAGAAGACCTGGGAGAAGAGCCACTACAGAGGCCACACCTTTCCTTTTGGGTGATAGGGAGGTTGCCCCAGTCAGAGAAGTCCAGAGGGTTCTGGTGTTGGAGGAAGGATGTGGGGCAGTGGCAGTAGAAAGTGGGGAGATGTCCAAGTGGACCTCCCCAACTAGACCTAGGAACCCTGAGATGCAGTCTCCAGAGCCCAGCCAGAGCTGAGGTGGGAATCAAGTCCGCTCTACAGATGGGAAAAAACTGAGGTTAGAACTTCCCAAGATAACCTCCCTCCAGTGGTGGAGCTGGGATCCCAGACCAGGCAATTGACCCCCAGCCCATATTCACAAGCACAACATGAAGTCCAGGCTGGATTTCACCTTCACTGGAAATGAGAAGAAAAATCAATTGCTAGAAAACCAGGATAGGGTCTCATCCCAGAACAGGGAAGGATAAAGATGGAGAAGCAACATCTCCCCCTCCTTTGCAGTTGTGAGGTGCAGGGGTGAGAGGAGAGCTGTTTGCTATGTGCCAACATGAGACACAGGGACCCACCCATACTGTTCCGTCTGCTGACAGACTTGTCAGAGCCCAAAGGTCACTGTGTTCCTTGATGCTAAGGCCTGAGCACATGAGTGGGAGGAATTAGAGCTGTTCTTGTTTGGAGTGGTGGTCACAAGGTCTAAGAGGCGGCCACCCAGCCCCCTCACTGCCGTCCTCTGTCTGACCCAGGCCTACATGAACTTTTACTACAAAAGCACCGAGGGCTGGAGCATTGGTAACGTGCTTCTGGACTTCACTGGGGGCAGCTTCAGCCTCCTCCAGATGTTCCTCCAGTCCTACAACAATGGTGAGTCAGCCAGCAGACTGCCTTCCCATCTGGTGGGCTGAAGGCACAGGGTGGGGGCCAGGCTTCCTGGGATACCTCTCCACCCCCATCCACCCCCAGCCCCTCAGCCTAGGAATCTGACCCAATCCCAGCACACAAGGTGAGACTCACCTGAGGGGTTTTACAGTGGGAGGATTTGTGGTTTCCTGGGCAGATGAGGACACCTTCCTCCCTGCCCCCTGCCATCACCCCGCAGCCCCCACGTCCTCCAACTGCTTCAGGAGCTGCCAACTTAAAACCAAACTCTGTCCCCTGTGACTGTTAACAGACCAGTGGACACTGATCTTCGGAGACCCAACCAAGTTTGGACTCGGCATCTTCTCCATCTTCTTCGATATGGTCTTCTTCATTCAGCACTTCTGCTTATACAGAAATAAACCAGGGTATGACCAACTGAACTAGCACCCAGGGACCCCAGCATAAATGGCCCCGGGTCCTGTGCCCACCAGGAAGGTTGGGGCAGAGCCTGGAGCACAGGGCTGGCTCAGTGTGCTGACAGTGTTGCAAGTGCTCTCTTCCTCAAGGCCAAACACCTTACACACAAACCAGCCTGCCCTCAGCCAGAACTGTCCCAGGCCAGGCTGGGAGGAACCTCCCTCTGAGACAGATGGCTGACTCTGCTTTGAGATGGAAAACCACACCACTGATGGCCCCTCCCAGGCCTTGCCGGCCGGGTGTCTGACCCTCCTGCATCTTGATGCCGCCGTCTCTATTTTCTTTAAGGCTTCAGGCAGCACACACGGGTTCTGACAGCCGTCCCAGGCAGGACTGGGTGCTGAGCTTGGAGCCGAAGGCCTTGACCTAAGTGACCAGTGTTTCTGGGAGCAGCTTGAAGGACTGATCCCGCAGTTGTGAACCAAGGGTGCTTTGCTGCCACTGGTGTGTTCCCAGAGACCCAAGCAGCCAGGTGGTGTGGCCAATGGACTCAGAGGTGCTGGTGCTGGTGGCAGAGGGGACAGGACTTTTGGGATTAGGCCTTGGTGGGGGGATCCCTTCTCTGAAGGCCACATGCTCTGAGCATCCACCTTCCTGACACTCATTCTACATAATTCAACACGCACCATATCACAGGCAGCCCAGGTTAGGGTCTGGTAAAGAAACTGGATTTCAGAGCCTTGAGGTGCCCAACAGATTGGTTCTGAGCTAGGCTTATGCCCAGATCCTCTGGATCTTTACCATACTACCCCCTTTTGGATTTTTTGGAGGGATGTTTTGAAATGAGTAGCTAAATTTCTTCACCTTCTGCCTACCTCTACTTCCCCAGAGTCAGGGACCCTATATAAACCCCTTCAATTGCTCCTTATCTTGTGTCTGAGTATGGGACACGTCTGTGCGTGCACATACATACCAGTCTGTGCCTTAGAGGCCAGTAAGACCTGCCAAATGGTGAGAGTAGCTCCCATGTAGGGGAGAGGCTGGACCCTTCCTTCACTTACCCCAGACACCTACCTGAGACTCACCAATTTTTTGGCTACTCAGGAGCCTCCCTTAAGGACTTGAGACCACTTCACACAAACCTCATGGGCCCAGCCCTTATTCCAAACCTCCTTCCCTCTTCTCCCAGGCAGCTATCCTTCCTGTGGCAGGAGGGGAGGGTCCCAGGATGTGCCTTGTCAGTTCACTCTCAGACTTTCTACTGCAAGATTAATGTGAGGTGCCTGTATCCTTAATTAAAACCTGATTTGTTTCCTTTCTGCACACTGAGCATTTACCAGATGTGGGAGGCAGGTGTGTGGGCTTAAGAACCAATCCTTAGGACTTGGGGAGAATTCGGGTAAGGAAACGCATGGGTTACACAGTGATGGCGAGGTGGCTGCATGCTGATGGGGCACTTCATCGGAGAAGCCTCTCGGGTAGTGCAAGATGCCTGCCTGCTCAGGGCCAGGTAGGTCATGTGGGTACCATGTCTGTACAGGGCATGTTGCTCAAGCTGGGGTTGTGAGCATGGGTTGGATGGGTTAAGGGCACTCTCGGGGGGGGGGGGGGGTGGCGGGGTGGCATTTGTGCTGGGCCAGGCAGAGGCCCTGGTAATCTCCCAACTTATCCACATCTCATCTGATCACAGCCTCTGGAAATGTGGAGTTGCACTCCTGTCTGTGATAAACTGTAGGCTCTCAAGAGTCGTAGAGGACAGGTATTTTTTCCCATGAACCCCTTAGTGCCCCAAGTGGAGCACAAGCTAGGGGAAGCGAAGAGTGCCTCACCCCACTTCCAGTGCAGGGGCTCCCAGATGTTCCTACAGATGTGGCCCTGGCCACATAGCAACAGGCAGGCCTCGCATCAGCTGGGCTTCATTTCAGAAGTGGTTAGGGGACAGGCTGGTCAGCCCTACCACCGAAGCTTGGAGTACTGGACTACTTGGAGTAGCTGCCATCCACCCCTAGACATCCCAACCCCATGCCTCAGCAAAAACCCCTTGTAAATTCCAGCACTGTTTATTTGGGCCCAAGATGTCAGGCATGGGGCAATTTCATACTACTCCATTTCCACAGGAACCAAAGCAACGCTGTTGTTCCCATATGTGATTTAGTAAGCTAAATTCAAAAGTAGAATTGGCATCTCCAAATAGTAAGGTAAAAATGCTTCTGTATCAAAGTTGTGATTAAAAAAATATAAAGTTAAACCCACAAGTATAGAAGGAACTGGCAATCCTGAGAACTGCCCTGAAATGTCACCCTTGGACTTCATCTAAATCTTTTAAGCAGGTGAACCCTGGGGAGGCCATGGGGTAAACTGTGAGCCTGCCTGGCTTCTGTTCAGACAAACTTCTGTGTCTCTGGCCGTGTGTCAAGTCCCTACTGGGGAAAGCAGGAAAAAAACATGGGGTATAGTCATTGCAGAGCTGAGACATGGGGGCAAGGCCAAGCCCTGGAGCCAGGGCTCAGTGTGGGAAAGGCTGGCCCCACCAAGCATTCCCCAGCTTCCTGCCCATCTGGGCACTGCGAAGACCAGATAGCCCCAAGGTCTGGGGAGGCCAACAGACTGATAATTCTGAGGATGAGAGCTGGTCCCAGAGCCTGGGGCCAGTGGTGGGAGGTGGGGAAGGAAGGCTGGGTCAGGTCCCAGGGTCAGGCCTCTGGGACCAGCTCTGGCCCTTCCAAGCCAGGGGCCAGTACTTAGCAGAAGCCAGGATGAGGTGCTGACAGAGCGTGGACATGTGTCACTGTAGGCAGGCAGGCCCGAGTCCGGGACCATGGCGGGCTGCTAGGACAGCATGGACTGCTGCACTGCCTTCTGCAGCGACTGCCGTGTCACCAGCAGGCGCACCACCTCCTCCGAGCGCTTGGTGAGCCGCTTCCGGGCTTGGTCGTGCGTGACCATGGTCATGTCCCAGCCATTCACCTGGCCCAAGGAGAAAAGACAGCCTACCTCAGCTCTCTGCCCTCTGGGATCTGGAAGCAGGATGGGCTTTGGGGTCCTGGCCCACCCAAACAGTCTCCCAAGCTGATGTCTCTGGGCTGGGGGATCCCAAGCGCCACAATGGAGGCACACAGTGGAGAGAGACCGCTCCCTTCTGGGGGCAACTCCAGCATGTGCTCCAAAGTGCTTCAGTGAGCTTCCCAGGTTCCCCAGGAGGCAAAGGTAGCCTCTGACCCCTAGTGCTTCTGGCACCCCAGAGCCTCTGGCCCAAGCCTTGGTTTCCTCCTCTGGGACATGTGTTACCTGCATAATCTTGTCTCCAATCTGCAGCCCAGCAATTTCAGCAGGGCCTCCTTCAGATACTCGTGTGACGTAAATGCCCTGGAAAAAAGCAGCCCCGGTCCAGCCCCAGTGTCATTGGACTGGCCCGCTATCCAGAGAGCAAAGCCCAGCATGGCAAACTCCCAGCCATCCAACTGATTCAGCACCAAGTCTGCCCCAGCACAGGCTGTGCCAAGACAGGGCTGCCCCACCATGCTCTGGCCCCCACTGCTGGCCTCTTCCTGTTCCTCCTGGGCTGGGAGGTCTATTTCCCACCCCCATCCCTACTTATCATTTCTTAAACCTTTTTAGGACCGTTTCAAAGACAGAGCTCTGCTCCTTCCATGAAGGCCCAGGAAACAGAGACCCACCATCTCGGGCCTTTGTCCCCAGTGGACCCTGGTCCCCCTCACCTTGTCTGTCTTGTCTTCTGAGAACGGATTCTGGGAAGGATCTTGGTCAATTCCACCTCCAATGCTGAAGCCCAGTATTAAGTTCTCACCTTGACGCAGCTTGTGAATTTCAACTCTTTGCTGGCAAAGGAAAAAACGGGGTGGGGGCAGGTGGGTATGTGGACAATGAATCTGGTCTATGTCCAGCAGCAGCCTCAGGCTGCCGGCCCAGCTCAGAGCCATGCCAAGGGGGTGGAGACCAAGGCCCTCTGCAGAATTCCAGCTGGTCACCACACTGGGAGACTGGGCGGGGTAAGGTTGAGACTCAGAACTCAGCCACAACAACCGACCTACCTAACCTTCTGTCCTAGCCTCTGTGACCTTCCTGTTAGTCTCAGGCACCAGCTTTAGTCAACATGTACTCTAAGCTCCTGGTCCAAGAGCCAGGAGGCTGTGGCTGCTATAGAGGGGGGCCTGTGTCCCAGGGGAGGGACCACACAGGGCAGAAGAGGTCAGGCCCTGAAAAAAAAAAAAAAAAACTGCAGGTACTCCTTGTTGAGGCAGCTCATTACTGAGCCAACCCTGTCAAGGACAAGACTAAAGATGCTCCAGAAAAGCAGAGAAGTTCAAACTTGCACAGAAAGAAGAGGAAGTGCTGTCCTGGCCAAGGGACAAGAGCAGAGGCCTGAAGGTGCTATGGATACATGTCCATGAGATGAGTGTACTGTACAGGACTAGAACTGGGAGTGAGGTGAGGCTGAGGCCGGATTAGAAAGGCTGTGGAGTACACGCGCAAGAGGGAGGGGGTTTCTCTGTAAGCCCAGACCCTGCTCTTCTGCATGTAGGAGGCAGAAATGGGTTCTAGAGCTCTCCCACCATACTCTGCAGCTGTGGTCCCCAAACTGCTAGGCTCCTTTCGAAGCCCTCAGCAGGAGCCCTCCAATCACCAGAGTGTAGGGGCTAGACCAGATGACCCCACCCCAAAAGCTGAGTTTTAACAGGAAAAAAAAAAAAAAAAACCCAAAGTGACTTGATCTGGACCAACCAGACCTTGAAAGGAATGACAGGAGTTTTTATTCTGGGCCTACTAGGGCTCTCAGGAGTCCAGGGATAAGGTTGGTCATGGTCAGGTTTGATGCTAGAACGACCGACCAGTTGGGCACTCAGGAGGAAATGGGTATCTTCCAGCCTTGGGATGTGGAGGACATGGGACATGACTACTTGGAAATTGAGATCAACAGACTTGAGGACTGCTTGTAGTGGAGAGGAGTCAAGGGAAGCACCCAGCCAAGTGGCCTGGCTGAACACAATTCTCAGCTGGGGACACAAGGAGAAGCATTTTGGAGTGCCAGGAGCTACCCAGACAAGTGTCCAGAAGGCAAATGGACCTATGAAGCCAGAGTTCAGAGAAGCCAAAATGGTTTTAACATTCTCAAAATGTGGGTATCACCTTTTATCACATGGGATAAGGCAGGGACTAGGGAGGAGATCGCCCCTACCCCATCCCCAATCCAAAACACCAGAGCAAGAGGCCAGACCCCACCCACCACTTTCAGACATATTCCTAGTGTTAACAAGAATTGGGAGGGCATGGTCTTAGAGTTCTGAGGAAGGCCAAAGGACCTGCCAGGACAGGAGAGAAGGGCAGCAGGAAGTGTGACTCCGGAAGCCCACTAGACTTAGGTCCTTGTGCCCAAGTGTGAACTCCTCCAGGCCTGCTCCACCTCATCCAACACACCTTTGCACACCTTTGCCCCACCCTCAAGATTAGAGGGGAATACAGGCCCTCAGGCTGGAAGACAAGGCCCTCTTCCAGACTTACTAGGTGATTATCAGGCAGGTAACTGCCCCTTTCTTGTGCTTCCCCTACACTGACTTTCCCACGCCCCATCTCCCCACCCCCCACCCCCCACCCCCCCACCCCAATCTAAGAAGCAAACCTGGCCCTCTTTGAGGCAGCTAGGGATCTAGAAAAGCAAGGTTGGTGCAGTCAGGGTGAAGCGTAGGACAGCTGTCTGCAGGTGCAGAAATGTTTCTTACTAAGGCTAGAGCTGGTTCTCTAAGGTCAACCTCACAGGACACTTTAATCAGTGGCTTCACACCCTGTCACCGCCTGACTACCCTGCACGCCCATCGGAGATACTGCAGTCTGTCCCGTGGCTTCAGGACTGGGACTTCCATCTGACACAGTGCCTACCCAGCAGGCATCTCTTCTCAGAGAGATCTGGGTTCTTCCTGAGGGCTTCCTTTAGGGCTGAATGTGAACAGACCTCTTTCCGGAACTCAGTTTCCCCACCTCCGCCTAGGAGTTTGCCTCCCTGCCCCATTCAGCTTTGGCACTGGTGTCTGAATCTAATGTCCCAGTCTCTTCTTCCCCTTACCTTTTCTAATAGCATTTGGAACCCGAGACAAGCCAGTGGGGAGAGCCAGGGGCCTGAGCTAGCCCCCCAAGGGTCTGGTCTCCTCAGTGCCAGGCGAGGAACCTGGACATCGTCCCAGAGGCTGGGGAGGCAGGGAAAGTTTGGAGCAGGAGCGAGCCAGTTGCGTGCGCCTCCACTCTGGAGCGGGCGGCGCGGGGTCCGCGCAAGCAAGGCTGGACGGGAGGGATAAGGGGCTGCTAGTCAGGCTCCGGCCACCTCCAACCCACAAATCTCCCTCTGGGCGGCGGCGGCGGCGGCGTCTCCAGCAGGGGAGGAAGCATTTCCTCATTCCAGAGGCTTCGACTCACGGATGTCGCGGCTGGCGCCCGCCCCCCGCAGCTGCCCAGCTGGGGACTCGGGCCGGGAAGGGGGCGCTCTCCCGATACTCCCACAGCTGGGGACTTTCTCCTCAGTCCTTCCCGCCCCTGCGGGCTGGATGGAGTCCAACGAGGTGGCGGTAGTGCGCGGGATCTGATCGCGATTCAGGGTGTTCCGGGGCGCTTGGGTCCCAGCCATTTCTGTTGCCTGGCTGGGGAAGACCGCGGTCCCGCTGGGACAGAGCCGGGACCGGAACCGCGGCCGCAGGTTTGCAACAGCTCTGGGTTCAACGCTTTGTCAACCTGTTTGGGGTGTCAGTTTTCCTATCTGGAAAGTGGGGGCAAGCCAAGACCAAGAGAAGCCCGCGAGCGCACTCACCACCACGGCGGTGACCGGCTGGCCCGGGACGTAGGACATCTCGACCCCAATCTGGAGACCAAGACCAACTCAGTGAAGCCCGCAGCGAAAATCCCAGCAGCCGCGCCCTCCCCGGTTAACAAAGGCACCCCGATTCGGGCCGCCCCTTCATGAATAGTTAACAAAGCCCCAGCCAGTCACCGGTCGGAGCGCTGTTCGGCTTTCGGAAGTCCCAGTGCGTGCGTAAAAAGGCGGGGAGGGGAGGGAGCGTAGAAAGGCGGGGAAGGGGTGGGCGCCCGCGGCGTACGCGTCAGGGGGCGGGAGCGAGGCTTTGGCGCACGCGCAGCGTGGATCCTCCCAGCAACCTCCAGCGCAAGATGGCGCTGAGCGACTCTCTGCCGCTGGCCGTCTGAAGGAACGCCAAGTGTCTGTGTCCGCCGTGGTGTTGCAGGTAACTGGGTGAGCCTGGGTGGGCCGGCCCGAGCCCTCAAATCTTCTCTGGGTCTTTTGAAGGTCCGAGATCCAGGAGTCGTGTGAGGGCTTGGCAGTCCCGGGGGAAGGGGCGCCGTGAACGTAACTCGCCAGGCTCCGGGGGTCACTTGTAACTTGGTTTCCTCCGCAGCTCCGCGAAAAAAACAGGCTGAGCCCCGGCGAATGCGATGGCCGCTGTGGTGGCCAAGCGGGAAGGGCCGCCGTTCATCAGCGAGGCAGCTGTGCGAGGCAACGCCGCCGTCCTGGATTACTGCCGGACCTCAGTGTCAGCGCTGTCGGGGGCCACGGCAGGCATCCTCGGCCTCACCGGCCTCTACGGCTTCATCTTCTACTTGCTTGCCTCCATCCTGCTCTCCCTGCTCTTAATTCTCAAAGCGGGAAGGAGGTGGAACAAATACTTTAAATCACGAAGGCCCCTCTTTACAGGAGGTCTCATCGGAGGCCTCTTCACCTACGTCCTGTTCTGGACGTTCCTCTATGGCATGGTGCACGTGTACTGAATGGGGGCAGAGATGACTTTAAAAAAAAAAAAAAAAAAAAAAAACAGATTGGGAGGACTGTCGCCAGAAATTAACACCGTGTAAACTTAGTTTTTAAGTTGTTGAATTCGCTGCTTGTTCTGTAACGTTATAATTTATATCTGAAGACGAAGAGCCTGTAATATTCTTCAGATTAAATGAAGCGTGAGACACTCCGTGGAGTATTTTCCTCCCTTAACTCATACCCCATGTCTGCCGTGGGTGCAGAAGGCTGAGTTTTGACTCCCAGAGAGGTTGGGCTGGGTCTTAGCCTTCTGTAATTTCCTTGCATTTACACATAGGACATCCAGAGAGGGCCACTATGGCCCAAGGAAAGAGAAGTTACTGTTAACATCCCAAGAACCAGTAACAGTTAATATTAAGCGTTTCCTATATGCCAAGCATTGTGCCTTGTACCTTTTACTCCCATTATCTCATTTAATTCTAGCAATATCCTATGGGGTAGATATAATTATTATCCCTCATTGATGAATCTGAGGCTCAGGTTAACTATACCTCTGCCATAAGAGGCACAGCTAGAAAGAGAGCCAAGTTTGAAATACAGGTCTTTTCATTGCTCTTGCTGTCCTTGCTGAGTGTACCTTTTCATATCCAAGCTGTCCTTCTCAGTAACTGCTGCTTTCAGCTATGAATTACAGTTCCATTTCATCTAGTTACAGTTAGCTGTTATTTCCATTTTAAATACGGTCAAGCTCTTTTCTAGAATATGTCTAATGGAGATTAAATAGAAGACATTCAAGCTAAACTTTGGGCTTGTTTAGACTGTAGTGTAATGCTTCTGTCTATATGCTAACCCGTGATCTCTTCTTGTCAGGGGGGTATCCTAGAATAAAGTACAGACATTTGAGAAATACATATTGCATTACAGTTACAGTAGTGAACATGTTGCTTGTGGAATTTGTAGTCTAACTGGGAAGACCAGTGTTACCTAATTTCACAAATATTTAAATTATGGTAAGCTGGGAAGACAACATAGCCCCAAACTGAGCCCAGGTTGGGGAGTGGGAATCAATAAAGTCTTTGAGGGGTGCCTGGGTGGCTCAGTCGGTTAAGTGTCTGACTCTTGATTTGGCTCAGGTCATGATCTCAGGGGTCGCTGGATAGACATTCAGGCTAGGAGCTCGACAGGGAGTCTGCTTCTCTCCTCTCCCTGCTCCCCTCCCTAGCACATGTGCTCATGCTGTCTGTCTGTCTGTTTGTCTCTCTCTCTCTTTCAAAATATATAAATCTTAAAAAAAAAAAAAGTCTTCTTTGAGGAAATTACATTTGAGACCTCAAAGTTGAATAATAAGTATGAAGAAGGGGCTACTTTCACAAGAAAGCACGTGTGTGAGGACCACTGGGCAGGAAGGAGTTTAGCCTGTATCTGGAGAGTTAAGAGGCCAGGACCAGTACTTGGACCAGATCATGGAAGGCTACAGTGGAGATTTTGGCCTTGATCCTTAGAGCAATTGGAGGAAGCCCTTGGAAGTTTTAGCCAGAAGTGATGTGATCACATTTGGATTTTTTCAAAAGAATCAGTTTCAGATCAGAAGAGGATCTGGACTTGAATCCAAGTCCCCTTTTATAGACAGTTATGTGGCCCATGGCCAATAACAGAGATTGATCTGGGACCTAGGCCTCATGAATCCTTTGGGGTTCTGGACCATATGCTTGCACACGAAGGAAACAGATGAGGCCACAGCTTTGCCTCCCTCTCCCAATGACCTCTGAACCCTATCTCAGAACACCACTGAAGAGACTCACACACATACTCACCCTTTTCAACCTCCCTGTCCTCTCAGGGCATTTCTCTGCATGGAAAGGGAAAGTTCATTCCTGATGTGGAATAAAGAGGCAGTCCTGGATTGGGAGGTTGGGTGGTGGGGGGGGGGGCGGGTAGTGTGGAATAAACTGATTTAACCATTTCTCTTTCACTAGGCAGTAAAGTTGTTTGAAATGTTCACTATTATAAAAAAAAAATTGCAGAGAATGTCTTTATATCATTTTGAGGAACTTAATAAACTCCTAAAACAAGATTAAAAACTTGATTCCAAATGCTTTCCAGAGTTTTATCAGATTACACTCTTTGAATGAAAAAGTACCAGTTTTATGGTACCTTCCTAGCCTTTTAATGTTTGCTCATTGAAAGAGTTTTCTTCCTTCCATTTGAATTTCTTTGCAAGTAATAGGGAACATAATCTGTTGCTCATTGATTGTTCCTGTGTCTGCCTCTTGGTGTCACTTTCTCCTTAAATTTTCTTCTAAAACACAGAGTGACCAAAAAGATATGAAAGGGAAAAAAAAATCAAGATACATTTAAAGTTAAAACCTTTTATTGTTTTATAACCAAATAAAAATATCAGAATACATTTACCGGGCAGGTCCCAGTCAATGGTTGCCATCTTTCCTCCTTTAATTCTGTGCACTGGCCTATGGGAAAACAAACATCCAGAAGAAACGTGCGCCTTTTGAACAGACAGTACTCTAGGGTCCACTGGAGAGTGCTCTGAGGAAAGTTGCATTACTTGGGTGGGGGAGGGTGGATCATAATCAAGTAGAACCCTTTTTCAGACATGCAAGATGCCATTCCAAGTGGGATGATCTAGGGACTCTGCAGGACACCGTAGTCTTTAGCTGGGGTGCTCAGATTCCTAGAGGAAGTCATGTTCCCCTTTACAGCTCTGAGAAAGGAAGAACTGATGGGGTGGTGGGGGCAAAAAGGCAGCCATGACTGGTCAGTCCTGGTGACCCCTGTATCGGGAGTAGAGGACATTACACTCTAATGGCTGGTCCCCTTGATAGTAGCACCCAATTTACAAATCCCATTGGCCAGCAGGATGACACTCCCAAGGCATGACATTAATCATTAGGAAAATACCAGGTTGATGGCTTTAGGCCAGGGCCTGAAGGGAGGCATAGATGGTTCAGGTGCACCTGTAATGTCAGCGTGGAAGGGAGTTCTGGAGAGGCTGGCATGCTCATCTTCCTGATAGGCAACTGGTGCCCTGAGGAAAGGGGCTTTCCCAATGGGGCTTAGGTTCCTACTTCACTTCCCATTTCAAAGCCAGTTTCGGTAAGATTCACGAGCTTCCCACTCATGTACCAAGATTATACAAAAAAAGGGGGGTTGCTGTGCAAAAGCAAGGAAATGCAGTGTGCAACACCATCCAGAAGCTGGTATGGGGTCACTGGCTTTTCTGAGCACACAACCCATGAAGTGTAGGGGAGGTCACCTGGAAAGCTTGGCTGGACTGGAAGCTAAGTACTCTGTGACAGTGAAGTTTAATGGGGCAACCCTTAAAATTAAAGTCAGAAAATGGAAAGATAGCCTCATAAAACCAGATTCAGTCACACTGTCTCCATCCAGTTCCTCAGTTACTCCTTTTCATGTCGAGGTGTTTATACACGTGTGGTTCCCTTATCTGGAATGCTTCCCCATCACCTAATTAGACTGCTTTCATATTTCAGCTTATATGTACCATCCTTGGGGAAACCTCTGGCTATCCCTTACTGAAAATTCAGTTGTGATCATAGGCGTGACCACTGATTAAGGCTCACTTCCTCCCAGACTGTAAGCACTTGCTCAGGGACAGTTTTAGTGTTTCTCACAACTGTGTTTTCAGATTTAGTCCCACACCTGTCAACAGGTACCCAATAAATACTGATTGAATGAATACTGTAGGGAGCCACTTCCTTCCGTGTAAGACAAATTGTACAACTTTCCCCAAGTTATGTGGCTGCTGCAAAGCAATTCTAAAAACAGGTTCAAAGAAACCAGACTAACTCCTAAGCAGCCATGATGCCTGCCTTTTTTACTTCCTCCCAAACATAAAAGTAACATGCTAGATTATCAAATCCTAGGGTTTGCCTTGGGAAGTGAACACCATAGTAGATCACCCGGATTATTCACTTTTGATTGAGAGAGCAAGTGGGCTTGTTGACAGGTTACCAGCCCAGAACGAGGGAGCTGCTTGCTCCTTGTGGAGCACGGAGCTGTTTGGGGGACCATGCTTCTTTGCCCCAGGGGCACGGCCTTTTCGCAGGTCCCTCTGACCTTCTCCAAAGGCCCCCAGTGGAAGGATGCTTCCGTCCTCCTCTGTGTGCAGGGAAAAACCAAACCCTGCTGACTTGAGGGAGGCCCAAAGAGGACACTGCCTAGCGTCCATCCGGGTAACTGTGCAAACAAAGCCCTGGAGCTTGCCAGGCTGGAGGCAGCACCATAGGCCTTTGCCCCTGAGCCATCAGACAACAGTGAGTGATGAGTTCTGGGTCTCTCCCCTGGGGTTTACACAGTGACTCCTCAGACACTGGAAGAGGGAGAAATGAGCTAGCAGACTCCCCAGCCCAGTACTTAAGGTGTCCTCCATCGTGTCCCTTTCTGACAGAGGAGACTTGGTCTGATGTTGCAAGCATCAGGCAAAGTTCATTTCCTGTGTGAGGGCGCAAGGAACCACTGAGTAGATGCTCCGCAAAACAGGAGAGCCTCTTGGAATGGGTAACACAGGTTGCCTCGTGGGAGGGAAGCTTTTCATTCTCTATAATCTTTTGTACCTTTTAGTTTTTGAATCATGTAAGTATTATCTAGTCAAAATATTTTAATTGAAATACACGGAGCTTGCCGCTTTCCTGGGGTGGGGTGGAATCCTACTGCTCTCCAAGTACAACGTGTATAAGTCTGACCTAGAAATAGGCAGCACCTGTCAAAGCCAGCCTTTTCCTGCCTTGGACCCAGTCTTGGCATATCTCTTTAACCAGTGCTCTCAACCAGTAATGTTCACACGAATCACCTAGCAATCTTGATGAAACACAGGTTCTGATGGAGGACAAGGGAGGGGCCAGCGACTGCCATCTCCAACAACCTCCCAGGGGAGGCTGATGCTGCTGGTCTACAGGCCACACTTGAAGTAGTGAGGCTCTACAGCCATTAGGGGGGAAGCAGCTTGGGTCTGCAGGGTGGGAGCGGGATGGAGCAAGGTGGGGAAGGAGAGGCTGGGGTGAGGGGTTAGGGCTGCCCTATTAACAGTTGCTTCCGGGCCAAGTGAGCTCCACCTATTGTATCTCCTTACCCCTTCAGACCTAGCCTTGGAGGAGAAAGGGAGGGAGGCTAGGTCGGGACACCCAGCTGCACGGAACTGCAAGAGACAGACAGACCTATTTGGTGTGGGACACTGTGCCCAAAGCTTCCAGAGACTGGGTGGGTAGACTGGAGCAGAGGCCTCCCTGCCTCTGCTTCCCCACCTTAGCTGGAAGCCCTCAGAGGCTGCCTCTCCCCTCAAGGGCCAGTTGCCTCCTTACACACGTCCAGTCCTTTCCTGGTTGCCTCCTTGGCCACCTTTAAATTTTTTCCCTGAGGGCAAGGCCAAATGTCCCCTGGGATGTTAGCCAGAGTCTTTCTCCAAGGAGCCACCATTCTCAACAAGGATTTGTGAAAGTCTCAGCCAGAGGCTGGAGGAAGGCCAGGGTGGCTGAGGCTGGCTGTGAGGTCTGCTGGCTCTGGAGGGAATTACATGTGTGCTCCCCTCCCTGAGGGCCAGGTCAGCATCTCATTTAAGCATCTCTTGGATAGGGCACAGCCCATAGCAAATAATATGTATCATATGAATGCATGAATGAATGCATGAACATTTTTCATTTCAGAAAAATAAAGAACTCTAGTACCACCCAGGCCCCTGACCTTCCCCCACTTGCTTCTTCCAGGCCTCCTTTTGTAGATCTGAGCCACTCTGGCCACTAGGAGGCTGCCTCACCCCTGCCACACAGCCAACACACATAACAAAAAGCTCCATAGCAAGATCCCAAAGAGCAGAAGAGATGGCAGTGCCTGGAAGCACCTGTCCCATGCAGACACAAAGACAATTTTCAGTTCAGGGCTGCAGGTGGCTTGGCCCCAACATCTTCAGCAAATCTGCTCTCAGCGGATACCTCTGGCTAGGCCTCCACTGTCTGCAGGTTCTGTAGCTGCTCTGCGTTGACCTTTCCATTTCCCAGGTGGCCAGACCTGTGTGTGGATGGGTGAGGGGGCACACAGAGGACAATTGGGGACCCTGTGAATGGGGACGGCCACCCTAAAGGCAGACCCCACCCACAGCAGCCTCTCACTGGCAGCCCAGCAGACAGCGAGTCCCTGGCCACCGCCCAGACACACGCAGATGCTCGGCGTCTCTGGAGCTGTACCGGCAATGAGCAGCAGCCACCATGCTGGTACGTGGGGGGCACCCAGAGCCTCCCACAGCGACAGGCAAGGAAGGCATCTGATGAGGAGCAGGGGAATGGAGGGCTTGATAAGGCAGAAAAACCTGATGGAGAAGAACTGGATTCTAGAGATGTACTGGCCATGTTCAAATCCCAGCTCTGCCATTTATCAGCTGTGTGACTTGAGCAAGTTACTTAACCTTTCTTGCTTCCATTTCCTCATTAGGAGAATAGGGACTATTGGTGTCCACCTCACTAAGTTGCTGAAACGAGTTCATACATATGAAGAGCTCAGAGAAGTGGCAGGCAGAGTGAGCCAAGTAGACGGTGGTACTGCTATGATCTTAATGCTGGGAGAGCATAGCAAGCAGGCTGCTCTGTGGGGACTTAAGGGCATGGAGGAAATAACGGACAAAATGGAGGAGCTAAAGCACCACCTCCCCACAAAGTCCAGCGTGGATGGGCTCTCCTGGGGGCAGGGAGCAGAGGAGAGGGCCCAGCCATCTCTGCAAGGCTCATTCTCGGGGCCTCTGCCCCGCAGCCCCTCACCTGATTGGCTCAAGGAGCTGCTGGCATGGGCAGCCATTCCCCTTCTGGCTGCCGCCTCCGTGGTGCACCTCAGGCTGCTCGGCCTCCTCTGCCTCTGGGGTCCCGCCCTGCTTCGAGGACTCTGCAAGCCCCGGGGGGACCCGTAGGATTCTGGGCGGGACAGGACCCAGTTAAACCTGGTCTGCACAGCCCAGCGGGGGTTGGGAGGCACCCCTCTTCCTCCAGCAGCTCACAGCAGTGGGGTGGGGGTGGGTGGTGGCAGAGCTATGAGGGTTCTGTCAGGGTCAGGGCCAAGGGCTCAGCCTGACTCAGGGCTGGTTCAGTCTGGGGAATGACATGTTGTGGTGGGGTACAGGGGGTGCCCAGGTGCCTGTCTGGAGCCCACCATCTGCAATTCCCCTTTTGATCCCAACTCCTCCAGAATGGCTGGTCCAGAGTCCCTTTCTCCTTCCAATCTTCCCACAGACATCATAATTTCCCACTTACACTATGTTCTGCAGCTATGAATACACACCACCAAGCTCGGGGCCCCAAAGAGCCTAGAAATAGACCTCCACAGTACAAAACAGGAAATGCATCTTTTTCTTCCCTTACCACTCCAGCTTCCCTTAATCCCTGCCCACCAGGACAACCATGTCCAAGAATACTAAAATTTAAGTGCTAGAAGGCTCACAGAGAGAGAACCTGAGGCCCAAGAAAGGCTGGGACTCGTCTGAAACCACATGGTAGACAGTGGCAGATCTCCTGCCCATGGCCTGTTTGTTTCCTACCAGCTGCTCGCAGGCAGCACCAGGTTCTGGAAAGCGTGTTCTCAAAACATCCCACCTTCTGCGGCCCTTCCAGGGGAGCTCCCTCCTAACAGTTCAGCCCTGCCTCCCTCCATACCCCAAGTGCCACCATCCAACCACTGTAAAGTCTCTAGGCTGGGGAGAGGAGGCTGATCAAGGAGGCTCCACAAGGGTCCCCTCACACTGCTGGGGAGGAAGCGTCACTGACCTCACTTCCTCGTACTTCTTGTCTCGGTAAAAATGGCTCTTCTTGATGAAGTAGATAAGTACCAGGTCACAGAAGAAAGCTCCCTGCAGCAAAAGAGTTGAGGTTCCTGGATCAGAATCCTAGACTTCCAGAAAGTGCCCTGACACATGACACATAGTACATCCCATCTGATCTTGCACCAACCCCTAAGAGACATCATTGTCCCCAGTTAACAGATGAGGAAACAGGGCTCAGGAAGAGAACCTTTGTCAAAGGCCACAAAGCCAGTCCATGGTAGAGCGAAGGCCTGCTCTATCAGGCCAAGCACCCCCTGCACTGCCCTGACCCCATTCAATCATGTCTTCAGTGAACGTCTGCTGGGCACTCACCACGAGACTGGCGCTGCGCTGGAATGCAGGAGGATTAAGACAATGAGACCCTGTGGGGACTGTCCCTTGGGTGCAAGAGACAAGTATGTAAATGATGACAGTGACATAGCCTATGATAAGGACCCGAGCAAGGAAGCAGAAGACAGGACTTTACTCAGCCGGGGGATGGTTATCTGGGCTGAGTCTTGAGGGTTGAATGGAGTTTATACAAGGCAAAAAAAGAAAAAAGAAAGAAAGAAGGAAAAGAGGAAAAGGGAAAAAAGGAAAAAAAAAAAAAAAGCCCACCCAGGAAGGGCATTGCACAGGTAGCAAAGGAAATTCCATAGGGCCTGTGTTGTAAAAGTGAGAGACACTTCTGGAGAGGTGGGATGGGAAAGAGCTGGTAAATTTTCTTACAATGCCTTTGAAACTTTGATCCTAATCCCTTAGGGGAAGACAATGAAGAGCCTTGAACAGGGGCTCCAAGCAGTCAGAACTGTGGCATTTTAGAAATTTAGGTTGGTCCCTTCGGTACCCATCTCTCACTGTGAGAGATGGGTTAGAGGAGATCTGAAAAACAAGGCCAACAGGGGTGGTCAAGGAAAGATGGAAGAGGACAGAGCTAATCCAGCTGGAACCCACTGACACTGTTCACAGGGGCCTCGGAGCAGAGTGCATGGTGTAAATGCCACAGAGGGCCCCTCCCCCCAACAGCCCCCAGGGGAAGGGGTGTGTCCTGCAGGGCTGAGGAGAGGGTGAGGGGGATTGGGGGCTGAGAGATGGGCTCACAGGTGAACCCTGGCCTCTGACTCTGGGTACTGCACGACTCTCCCCCAGCCCTGCCCCCACCGAGATGTCCAAAATGTTATCACTTGTTCCACAGAGAACACTCTTCCACCTGACCTGGCATCTATACCCCTTTCCCTGTTACCTATTTTTTTTTTTTAAGATTTTATTTATTTATTTCACAGAGATCACAAGTAGGCAGAGAGGCAGGCAGAGAGGGAAGGAAGCAGGCTCCCCACTGAGCAGAGAGCCTGATGCAGGGCTCGATCCCAGGACCCTGGGATCATGACCTGAGCTGAAGGCAGAGGCTTTAACCCACTGAGCCACCCAGGCGCCCCCCTTTCCCTGTTACCTTTATTTCACAGGTACGTACCCCACGCCCTTGTGTTCTGACTTACCCACAACATAGGGAAGTAATCACTGACAGTGACCCGGCTTAAGAAAGTCACATAAGCAAACATGCAAGACTCCCAACAGTGACTCTTTGCAGTAAAGAGGAATCATTTGGGGCTCACTTTCATCGACCACATCTCAGGAGAATGGCCTCGTTGGAGCCTATTACTCGTTGATACCATTACACAGTTCCCCGGTCTTAATAAAAAGTCCATCCTCAGTCCTGCCCGAAGCCTCTAACAGGGCAGAGAGGGCAGACAGGACGAGGCTGCCAGAAATGCTGGCAAGGAGCTTGCTGGGATGGGCATGAGCCACTCACGGACAGCTCCCATGCCTTTTAAAAAAAACTTCCAGAAGAACATGAGGGCATGACAAGAGATTTGGAGGAAACTTTTGCCTACTCCCCAGCCACTGCTTCCTCTCCTGTGAGCCCCTCTGGGCCTAGCTGAAGGAAAGGATCTGAGGAAGGACTACAGCCTGACTTCCCTGCTGCTCCTCTTTCAGCCCTGTGATGTTCAATGGGGGGGGGGTGGGATTTTGCTCCCCAAGAGACAAGCAATTTCTGGAGACGTTTTTGGTTGTCCCAACTGGGGAAGAAAGCACTACTGGCATCTAGCGAGTAGAGGTATCTAGCGCAGTGTTGTTAACCATCCTCCAGTGCACAGAGGGCCCTCCACAAAAAAGAATTATCTGGCCCAAAATGTCAACAGGGCCACAGCTGAGAAGCCCTGTATATAGCTGGGTCCTGCCTCTTTTTAGCAGCAGTGGAGATGAGGCTTTGGAAGTTCAGGGACTGACCCAGGATCCCAGAGGAGCCCAGCCCCGCCCTGAGCTCGAGCCACAGGCAGGTGCTTCTCTGGCTCTGGAAGTAGAAACTCTGGCACTCACTGCCACCCGGGGGCTGCTGGCAGGTGTCGGGTCCCAGAAAGCCCGACCTGCAACCCACCTATGTTGCCTGCTCTCATTCTTCTGAAGCATCAGCACGGCACCTCTCGAGCAGCTTCCCCCTCCCCAGCCAGTGCTCAGAGGGTTCAGGTGAAGAGGGGGAGTACTCACAGCACCCATGAGCGCCACCCCAGAGCCAATGTTGATGATCGTGGGGATGATGCTGAACTTCCCTGCCTGGAGCACAGAGAAACAAAGCAGGCTGAACATGGGGTGGGGGCATGGAGGGGAGACAGTGGGCTCCCTAGGGACTCCAGCATGCCCCACCCCAGACCTGCCCAGCCTCAGGATGGGAGATCACCGCACACACCTTGCCATTCACCATCACATCAAAGCGGATCCCATAGGCTTTCATCAGCGTGCGGAACTCCACTCCAGCTCCATCTCGGTAATATTTGGCAAACCTAGCGGAGACCTTCCCTGCTTGGCAATGCGTACTTGACTGCTTTGGAGATTTATAAGCACCCCCAAGCCCTTGCTCTTAGCAGCCATGGGGGAGGTTATGGATCCTCGTGCTAAAATTGTGGTAAAGATTCATCCAGATACTTGAATTCCTTACAGACATTCTCTAAGAGGCAAGGGCTTTCCCATTACATGCTGGGCCAACCCAGGGCCACCAAAGCACTGAGGAAGGTGACCCAGCTAAGAAGCCAAGCCTCAGCTTCCCAGTGAGCCCATAGGGGGACAGAAATTTCTCTCCTCTCCCAGTGATGCCCCTGCCTGCCATCCCTCATCTCTCCTCAGCTCTCTCTCCCTCTACTTCCCACTCTAATAGCCCAGTAAGGGGTGTCAGAGTGCTGACATCCAGAAGAGGACAAAATGTGAACAGGGTAACAAGACAATAATTCTGCCCCCCTTACCTGAAGTTGTACCCAGAGGAGATTGAGTTTTCTGAAAATTTGTTGTCCAGACGGCTAAAAGAATAGTGAGGGTTGCACTCAGAAGGAGCTTTATCAAGATCGCAGTCCCATTCAATCTGAATTCCTATCACACCACCCTGACAAAGAAGAGACAAGAATCAGTGCACAGAACTTTATGGAAGTGGACAGAAGACACAGACCAGCTCCTCACAGGGAGCTGGACAAGACCAGGAAAGTACTCAGGCCAAGGGTCAGGCCCACTGGAACGTCCTTCCAGGAAGAAGGTGGAAGTTCCAGGGTCCTAGCCCCACTTTTGGAGTGGCTGAGAAAAGCACACTGCCTAGAGCGCCCAACCCCAGAACTCTCCTGTTTCATGCTTCCATGAGTGAGCACCTACAATGGGATGGGCACCTCACACAAGAGCCAGGATGTGCCAGTGGGGCTTCTTCTGGCTCAGTTTCCACAGATGCCCCAAGGACTGAGAACCAAACAGCAGGTGCTCAGTGTGCCTGCCACTGAGTGCCTGAGTTCTGACAGTCTGTGTGTCATACGAATTCTGAAGACAATGAGTCCCTTGGGCAGGGGACTTTGTCCATCCCACTCCAGGAGTCCCCCTCTTCATGACAGAGCCCAGACCCAGAGCTCTTGGGCCCCCAGGCCCCCAGGCACGGCTCCCTCAGTGCACAGCACCTACCTGCAGGGCTATCTCCTGGAAGTTGCTCCCCGTCCAGCTGACCACAGACCCCAGTCGGAAGATGGGGCAGTAGGGGTTCTTGGGGCCAAACTGACAGGACTTCAGGAAGGCTCTGTCTTTGGTGTCCAGCACATTGGTCCTGGAGGCCATGAACATATAGTGACATGAGGCTGAAACGGGCCATTCCCAGGCCAGAGACAGCATTACTGGGCATCACTGGGCCTTTCCCTGGCTCAGGCTGAGTCCCTTACTTTAGCCTCAAGTCCTGACTACTACCCCCTCAGTAGCCCCCCCTAAAACCTACTGCATTCAAGGACAGAACCCCATTCCCACAACAAGGGGAAGGGGTGCTCCAGCATCACCCAGTGGTTCACCCACACACGGATGTCACATACACCCATACACCATGCACACAGCCCCATGCACAGTGACAAGGAAGCAGGCCCCAGATCCCCAGTAACCAAGTCCCACGTACTTGGAGAAGTTGAATTTGGGGAAACGGATGAAGTTCTTTATATAAACGGTGAAGTCTTCAGCCTTGCCCAGGAGTGGCTTCCTAAAAACCAAGCCAGGACAGTCTGTCCAGGAGGCCCTGCCCCTGTTCCCTCTGTACATCCCCCAGGCCTGTGACAGGACCGAGGCCTGCCTGCCCCCTGGATCCCCTGGAGCCTTTGCCAAGGACCATTAATTTGATCATGTTGGGGTGGTCCTGGGGCTTTGTCGGGTGTCCTCAGAAAGGGGATCCAGAGTAGACGTGTCTCCACCACCAGGCTGAGAACCAGTCCCTGCCCAGATGCTCTTCAGGGTCCCGAGGCTAGAGCCACTCACAATGGCCTGGACTTCGTCTCCACTGGGCACCAGGCGAAGATCTCACAGGTGCCCCTTTGCATGTTCCCCACCCGCAGGCAACGTCCAGTCTTCACTCCTGCAGGATTGGGACAGAGACAATGCTCGAAGCCTCCTGACTCCATTCCCCACTTTGCTCCTAGCCTTAGCTATTCCAGGCCTCACCATTTCCAGCCACAACAGGCTCCCCAGGAGGACAGTCACTGTCTGTGTAGCACCAGGCATCCGGAATGCTTTCACTCTGCCAGAAAGAAAGGACACCTGGGTGGGGGGATTTCCTTGCAGGGGCCCCATTTCAGAACCAGGTCCCACCCCAGGAATTAGGACAGGGTTTCCTCCCCTGAGTGGGGCTACACACCCTTTGAGAACCTGCTTCTCACCCAAGAAATGCAGGTACATGCTCTGGCACACATATCCCCTGGGGCACTTGGAGGAGATAGAAACCCCTGCTTCAGGAGATGGGTGGACCCCAACCACTGCTGGAAGTTCTCCTACCCCCTCCCCAGCTTTCTGCACCCCATCAAACCTCAGCACAGGTTTCCTGCCGCTGGTTGGGGGTCACAATCAAGTTGGTGACTACGAAGAAGACGTTCTCTCCCTGAGGAACCAAAGAGGAGTTGAGGGACATCCTCCTTCCCTCTTGGGGACCCTCGTTCCCAGGCTTCCTGGCAGGGGCTGGGTGTCTGCATACGTGTTGAGGACAGTGGGGCCACAAAATCAGGAGATTTTGCCCACTGACTTTGAAGTCTCTGAGTAGACATCCTTAGATAGTTCCCTTTCAGGCCCACAATCCCAAACTGCCCCCTCCATGAACTCCTATTCTGAGCTCAGTCCCTGGGATCCAAGCCCAGATCTGGGAGAAGAGGCCCAGGCAGGGTGGCCAAGGTCCCGGCCCAGGCCGATTGGGAAAAGGCCAGGGAGTCATTCCCAAGGGCAGTCAGTGGCTAATACAAGGAAGCGGTTCTCTGTTGCCAGGCCACCTGACTCACACTGACCTGAGCGTTCTTGGGGCCCCATTTGGTTTCTACAGGCTCAGGGCTTATTGGGAAGGGAGTGGTCCCATAGACACAGTCAGGGAAGACAGGGGTCGGCATTGGGGGGAAGGAGCTGGGCAGGGTCGCTGTCCAAACCCTGGCAGCTGTCCTGGGCCAAGGGAGTCCCTAGATAGCTGAGCACCTTCCTACGTGACCCACCCCGAGCCAGGTCCTGCTAGCCCAGGCCCCAGTGCTGCATGGGACTCAGACCTGGGGTGGGATGACGTAGTCAGCAACATCCCAAAGCCGCTCCCCAAGCTCAGATGTGTTGGTGAAGGTCACGCCCTTGACTTTGGTGACAATGCTGCTCTGCAGGGAGGTGTCAGTGTCTTGGTAACCCTTCTTCACCAGGAACACCCAACTGTAGGGAAAGGGTCGACAGGTGGGCATCAGCCTCATTGCTGTCCTCGGAATTTTCCACAGGGGCTTCACCTTTCCCACCAGCTCGTGGGCAGGGGTCACATTTCCACAGCTGCCTTAAACCTGGTTCTGCAAGCAGCAGAGGTGGCAAGCAATCCCAGAAAAGGGAGATGGCGGCTCTCAGGGGCTGAGGCCCTGAAGATGGCGAAGGCTGGGCTAAAACCTGCTCACCTGTGCAGTGGTGGTGTGACCTCAGGAGAGCCAATGAATTCTGGGAGTTAACACAGGGTAACAGTGCCTCCCTCCAGGGGTGTGAGGACAGTTAAAGAAGATGATACATAACCTGAAACTATTCACGGAGAGACTGACAAATCCAAACTGAGGGGCATTCTACAAAATGAGAGTACAAATCCTACATTCTTTGACAACCAAAACACACACAATAAAGGAAAAAATAGATAAGTGGAACTTCATCCAAATTAAAAACTTTTGTACATCAAAGGACACTATCAAGAAAGTGAAAAGATAACGCACAGAATGGGAGAAAATATTTGCAAATCATAGAGTCAAGATCTAGTAACCAGAATATATAAAGAACTCTTACAACTCAGCCATGAAAAAGACAAACAACCCAATTTAAAAATGGGCCAAGGATTTGAGTAAGCATTTCTTCAAAGAATATATAGAGACAGCCAATAAGCCCATGATTAGATGCTCAACATCGTTAGTCATCAAGAAAATAAAAATCAGAACCACAATGAGGTACTACTTTACACCAAATAAGATAGCTGTAATTTTTAAAAAAAAAAAAAAAAGAAAATAACAAGTGTTGGTGAGGATGCAGAGAAATTGGGACTCGCTTATAGCTGGTGCAGCTGCTGTGGAAAACAGCTTGGTAGTTGACCCAGCAACTTACTGACAAAAATATATATCCAAGAGAACTGAAAACATATATCCACACCAAAACTTGCACATGAATGTCCTTCATAATGTTATTCATGAGAGTCAAAAAGTAGAAATAGTCCAAACAAAATGTGGGTATTTTTTAAGCTATAAATGGAATGCAGTACTGATTCACGCTGTCACATGGATAAACATGGAAAACACTATGTTAAGTGAAGAAGCCAGACCAAAAAAAAGACCACATGTCGTATGATTTGATTTATATAAAATGTCCAGAAGAGGTAAATCTATAGAGACAGAAAGTACATTGGTGGTTGCCAAGGGCTGGGGGTAAGGGGGAATTCCAACTGACTGCTAATAGATGTGGGTTCCTTTTTGGGGTGTTGGAAATGTTCTGAAATAAGACAGTGGTTGACAGTTGTACAACATTGCGAATGTACTAAAAACCACTGAATCGTATAATTTTAAATAGTTAAAATCGTGAATTACATGTTAGGTGAATTTTACTTCAACTAAAAAGTTGTAATAAAATAAAAATCCTCTACTTTTCAAAAAACATCAATGTCATGAAATACAAGACAGTCTCAGGTATAATTCCAGATTAAAGGAGACTAAGAAGACAAAATGAACGGAAGCAAGGCAAGCTTTCAGATTTTTTTTTTTTTTTTGCTATTACAGATAATTATAAGAACAATTTACAAGAGATCCGTAGATTAGAAAATTATATTGTTTCAGTGTTAATGGTCTAATTTTCACAGGTGTACTTGGTTAAGTAAGAGAATTCCTTGGTTTTAAGAAATACGCACTCAAGGGGTGCCTGAGTGGCTCAGTCGGTTAAGCCTCTGCCTCAGCTCAGGTCATGATCTCAGGGTCCTGGGATTGAGCCAAGCAGGGAGCCTGCTTCCCCTCCTCTCTCTGCCTGCCTCTCTGCCTACGTGTCAAATAAACAAACAAAATCTTAAAAAAAAAAAAAAAAAGAAATATACACTAGTCTTTAGTAGTAAAGGGGCATAATGTCTACAACTTACTCTTTTTTTAAAAAGAGTTATTTTTTCACTTATTTATTAGAGAGAGAGCATGCAAGTGGGGGCAGAGAGAGAGAGAGAAGCAGATTCTCCGATGATCCCACCTTACACCCGCTGACCATGACTGGAGTCCAAATCAGGGGCCAGACGCTCGACCAGCTGAGGCACATGGACACCCCTGCAACTTACTCTTCAACAGAAAAAACTTCATATATACACACACAACACGTGTATGTGGAGAAAAAAAGGGGAAAGGACAACACAAATGTAGTAAAATGTTAACATCTGGGGAATCTAGGTGAATGATTTTTTTTAAAGTTTGTACTACTCCTGTAACTTTTCTGTAAGTCTAAAATGTCAAAATACAAAAAAAAAATTTTTTTTTTGTTAATGAGAAGGCATATATAAATTGCTTAGCACAGTGAGGGCTGGGCCATGGAAGAACTCAAAATGGGATCTAACCAACCTAGTGTTGACATTTACTGCTAAGGTTAGAGATTGTCCAGGTTAATCCTTTAGAAAAAGTTGGGAAAACGGAGGCCAGGGAAGGGCAGGAAGCAGCCTGCCTGAGGTCATGCAGGAGTGGCAAGTGGGGGGGCGGGGTTTGTCCTGCACCTCTTAGAGTGCCAGTAAGAGTTCTTTGGTGCCAACCAGGATGTGCTCACCCTCTTCATCTCTGGGGCAGACCTGCTACATCCTAGGCCTTAGACTCTCCTGTCCCCCGGGGAAACCTGAAAGGGCTGTGACAATGAGCCAATCAGCCATTTTAGTAGGGACACACTGGACCCAGCCTGGACAGAAACATTCAGCAAATGCCCAAGGAACAACATGCATTCATTCATTCATTCATTTCACACCTGCTTTCTAAGTGGTTAGATGATGCCAGGCTATGCCTGCCTTCATGGCATCCCCAAACTGGATGGGAGTCAGACAAGCAAACGATCCCTATGGAATGTATCAGGGGAGTGATTCAAGAACCTGGGTCTGAAGGACAAGTGGGCTTTAGCCAAGTAGAGGAGTAAAGGTGTGCCTGGCTATGGACCGGCATGTACAAATGCCCTCAGGTGGGAGACATTCAGGTGCCTTAGGGAGGAAGCTCCATGGGCACTTGGCCTCCTTGTGAGGTCAGGGTGGCCCTCTCAGGAGCACCATCTGCTCCTCCCCCAGTCAGGAAATAGGAGGGACTCAACCGCATTCACTAAGGCAGTAAAAGAGGTGCCATTTCCTCCCTCCACCTGTTCCCTCCCTTCTGGGGGGAGGGCTCAGAACAGTGCCGGGCTGAGCAACTCCCAGGAGTTGCCCCCTCCCCTCATGGTGAGAGGGGGAAAGGGGAGACAGCCCCTCCAGCCGGTTAAGGGGTAGAGGGCCTCTGGGCAGGACCCCTAGCCGGACATGAGAAAGGCCAGCTAGGGGTGGGGTGAGTTGACAGAAGCGAGTGCCGGGACATGCCAGGCTGCTGAGTTGCCCCAGCCAGGAGTTTGGCACATGAGCTCCGTGATTATAAATAACCCACACGGTGTCCCGGGCCTGCACCAGGCCAATGCACCAGGGAGGCTCTCAGGGCAACAGCTGGAGCGCAGCCCCCTGCATCTTTGCCACCCTCCCCCAACACCCAGAGTTCCAGCCAGAAGGAGCAGCCCACGGAGAGCCTCATAAATGAAGGAATGCTGAAGTCCCTGCCCGCATCTCATCACCTCCAGAGCCGGTGGGGTAAACAGTGGGCTCCCTCTTCACCTGCCCCTCTTACACCCAAGAGCCCCTTCCCAAGCACAAGGACCGCGCATCCAGTTCCCAGGCCCAGAGCCTCCCTGAAAGCCCCCGGAGAACTCACACCACCAGGTAGGTCAGGATGGAGACCTGCAGCAGCCGGTAGAGCAGGCCCACCTTCTTGTTCTTGGCGATGACATACTTCTCGGTCTTGTAGTCGAACAGCGACTGGGACAGCCCCTTGCAGCCCGCCTGCCCCATGGCGCCTTGTCACCTGCGCCCGCCGCCCGCGCCGCCACGCGGGTGCCGCATGGGAGCCGCCTCTCGCCGCCTGCTCCGCGCCGGCCCCGGGCGACTGGGCACTGCGGCTCCCGGGGGCGCGGCTCCAAGCGGCAGGGTCGCCGGGGCGGGCGCGCGGGGCCAGGGGCGGGCAGGGCGGGGAGCGCGCGGGGGCGTGGGCCGCTGCTGGCAACGCTGCGTAAGACGCCGCTGGGGGCTGGGGGCTGGGGGCCGGGGGCCGGGGGCCGGGGGTGGAGGGTGGCGACCTTGCCGCCGCCTCTCCCTCTTCCTCCTCCCGTGACGATGACACAAGCCTACGAGGGCATTCTTGAGGCGCAGGGCAGCCCGTGAGGCCCCCCAGCCGGAAAGCAGAAACCGGGCGCTGGAGGAGCAGGAGCGAGGAGAGGAGAGTAGGAGGGGCTGCTTCTCCAGCAACCCCACTTTTTGTCCTCCCAAAGCAATCCTGGGATGGGTGTTGGATAGATTGAATAGATGGGGAAACTGAGGCCAGGGGAAGAGGGACCTACAGCGCAGGAAGTGAAGGCGGGTAAAGAGCATTTGCAGGCAAGCACCCTGGGTTTGAGTTTTCCTGCTCTCTGGGGGGACCCTGATTCTCACCACACAGGCTGAGGGAGTCTGAAGACTTGCCTGACCCATGGCTCCTGTGTCCTCTGTGATTAAGTGGGTGTTGCTCCGGGAGCAGCTGCTGTTACTTAAAACCAGACGCTCCCAGGGAGTCAGTTGCCAAGCAGGTCCCAGCACCCACAGCATAAAGAACTCCATAGGGTACCTAGGACAGACAGATGGGCTGGGGGTGCCAAGATGCAGGCAGAATCACAAAGTATGCTTGGAGAGAGTTCAAACCAACTGTCTGAAATGTTCCCAGAGCAAGAGATGAGCCTAGTCTAGGGTGCTAAAACAACACCCTTCCTCACAACAGGTGAAATTAAGAGGGAGTGGGCACTGGGATGAAGTTTTAGATCAGTTTTAGAACTTGTGACAGCCACAGAAAGGCAGGCCCTGTGTGTTTCTGCATCCTGGCATCTGACCAGAAGCAGTCCTGCTCCTCTCTGCGCTGGTCCTTCACACACCTTCCCTTCCCTGAACCACAGTCTCCAGGGCTTGGAAGGGTCCCAAAAGTTCACCAAGGTGACTCTCTCTAAAAGTAAAGGCTACAGGGCAGTGGGTCCAGTTTTAGTGTGCATGGGAATCATTTGGAGGCAAAATGCAAATCCCTGTGCCCTGCCTCTGATATTTTCATTCCCTAAGTCTAGGATGGGGCCTGGGGATCTGTATTTTGCTCTCAAACTGTCGTTTGGGAAGCACAGATCTTTAAACCTTTTCACCAAATTCAAACACCATTTCCTCAAAAGGTGTATTCTTATTACCATCCCACCAAAAGTGGTCCCTACCCCAGTCACTTTCTACCCCGTTTCACCTTCTTATTCCCTGAAAACACTTGTCATTCTTGCCTAGGATCTTGTTTACTTATTGACTGTGTCCCCCGCTAAGACCATAAGCTCTTGGAGCATGGGGACCTTGCCTTTGGACATCTGTGTCTGATGTCCACTGCTGTATCTGCCATATATTAACTCAATACATATTTGTCAAGTGTGTGAACAAACTCAGCTCCGATTTTTTAAACAGGGAGGGATTTGGAGCTGCCGTCCTGTCCCAGTCATGACTGGGGATTTTAGAAGCTGATATCATCCTGGGGGGAAGGTTTGGGAATTGTCACCAGACTTCACTTCCTCACTCTCCTACCAGCCTCTTCCTCAGCGCTCCTTTCCCATGGCTCTCCAGTACTCAGGGGAGAGGCAGCCTCAATGGAGTGACATCACACCTGTGAAGATTCTATCGACCTGAGCCCATGAGGAAAGTAGCCTTTCAGGGTCTCAAGATCTGGCTTGAAGAAGAGCTTGAGGCTGAAAAACACCACCCCCACAGGGCCCCTTATCCTTGCATAAGCTGCATATAAGATGGTGCCACAGTGGGTCTCTCCACTCCCCAAAGTGATTTCCAGGCTTTGTGGCCTGGACTATTTATTCTGCTGTGAGATCCCCAGAGACACAGGCCTTCATTTCTCAGGTTGGGTAACTGAGGACCCAGGTCATTGGGCAGAGCTTACAGCTAGCCCCAGTCCAGGGCACTCTCCCCTGTTCTTGCTTGCTCAGCCCCTCCCTGAGTACGTACTGTATGCTGCTGCTAAGGCTGAAATGCAAAGCCCCCATCCTCTGTTTGTGGCTCATCCTGACTGCCGCTCTGGCTTTAGAGAAGGGGCTCTGCTCTTATTTGCAGTATGGGCAGCCCTTCCTGAACCCCCCATGACTCAGCGAAGACCAGGCTGCAGTTTCTGATAGAACTGTCATAAAGCTTTAGGGACCACATGCGGTAGAACTGGAAAGGAAAGGGCCATTCTTGGGGTCAGGCCAGACCCCTCCTGTGGGTTCCCTCATAGCACAGCTTCTCAGACTACTAGGTCCAGACCCATCAGTGGGTCATGATCCTCACTTACTGGGTTACAAACAGCATATCCCCTGCTCAAAAGAAGAAGAGAGAAAGAGAAAGAGAGAGAGAGAGAAGTATCAGTGTGCTTATTAAGGAAGCAAGTGTAGACACAGTTTCATGAAACTGTTGTTTGGAGTATGAGTGTGTGCATATAACGTGGAATGTATTTCTTCCTGGTCATGGTCAAAACACTGTGTGAAATGCTTCTGGAAAGCTGCAAACCCAAGTGTCTGCAGTCCTCCACGTGGGAGGACAGCTCACCACCCCCACAAGTTCAACTCGACACTCAATACACCTGAAGTGGGAGAAGAGGCCTATGCTTTTTACATTTCCCTTATAAAATTCTAAGTCAGGGATGTTTCCAAAACTAAGATGTATTCTCCACTTGAAAGAAAATTGCCTGTTGCTTTTGAGTGACAGGTTCCCCAGTTTCTACCTAACCCCATGGCCACAGTCTTAAGGGCCCCCAAGTACCCTGTTCCAGTGATCTTCCCCAGCAAGGGTGTCTCCACACCCATTGCTTGCTCAGCCTTCTTCTGGATGCATTACGTTTGTTGGCTCATTTAATCATTACAACCATAACGCCTACGTGGTTGGTACAATCATTATCTTTACATTTCCCTAAGAGGCTAGAAGTGTCTCCTAGTAAGCATCTGAGCCAGAATTTGAATCCAGGTGATCTGGCTCTGCAGCCCAAGCAATGATGTCCACTGTCACCATAAGCACAGTGCTTTACAGTTTCCACATCAACTCCTGTGACTCACTCTGTGAACCCAGCTGGAGAGGTAACTCTCAATTCTATTATGCATTTGATGGAACAGGGTCCTAGGTCACCTGAGAAGCTATAGTCAGTCCTGGGTCTCCCAGCCATCCACTCAAGGCTCAGTCCTGTAGAACCATGGCTTCTCTGGCTGACAGTGTGGAGCTCACACATTTGCCCTGCTACTGTGGAGGGAGGTCACTGCTGAGGCCCAGTCATAGAGGGCTCCTCAAAGGACAACAGACTCTCTCATGATGCCATATCAGAGTGAGGGGTCATTCAAAAGAATGGGCACCATCTTTGGGAGCTCCCACTGCTGCTGGGGCAGAGAGCACTCTGGCATGCCAAGAACTGAGTGCCTTGAAACTTCACTTCCTGTCAGGGGTCAGGGATGAATGGCCTGTCTTCAGAGTAGCCAAAACCCCTCCCTGCCTCACCACCACATCCCTTCCCTCTCCTCTCCCAAAGGTGTCTACATGATGCTTCATTATTAGTGTTGTCCACTTGAAAGAAGGCTTGGCAGTGAGTGAATTTATCTATTCTCATCTTGTTCACAAGACTTTGTCTAGCTCAATGACCTAAGGTACCAGCAATAAAGTGATGGGGAATTATAAAATGAATTTCTAAAGGGCCTTTTTCCTTTTTCTTTCATCTCACTTACTCCTAAGACCTGCCAACATTTTAAACCTATTGTTCGGTGTGGTTTGAACCCATTGCTGTGGCCATCTTTGTCCAATCTGTGTCCTGAGATAATCTCTAGTTAAAAATATGGTGGATCCTCAGGGTGCCTGGGTGGCTCAGTTGGATGAGTATCCGACTTGATTTTGGCTCAGGTCATGATCTCCAGGTCCTGGGATCGAGCCCTGTGTCAGACTCTGTGCTCAGTGGGAAGTCTTGAGGATTCTCTCCCTCTCCCTCTGTTCCTACCCCCCTCCCAACTTACGTTCTCTCTCTCTAGAATAAATAAGTAAATCTTAAAAAAAAAAAAAAGGCAGATTCTCAGGTGTTAAAATTGAAACAGGCAGAGCCTCCACATGTCCCCCCAAAGAAATGTGTTAGACTCTTTACTTAGTGGAAAGCAGGCCCTCCTGACTCTGATTCCAACCTTTTCCCCATACCACTCTCTCTTCTTTCTCCTTTGAATTTTAGAGATTATAAGGAAGGAAGTATGGTGCAATAGAGTGAGCCTTAGAGGCAGGAGAATTGCAAGGAAATCACCCCTTTAATCAAGAAAAATCCATTCTGTAGGAGATGAGAAGGAGTTTCTAGGAGGGAAACCATGGGCTGGCTGCAGGTGGGTGGCACTACTGTGTTTCCATCAGAGGCCTGGAGGTATCACTTGGTCACCCCGTGGCCTCCAAAGACACATGGTTTCCTCCTTTTCTCTCCAGCTCTAGTAAGGGCTTCTCCCAGTATTAGAGCTTTTCCTTTAGTCTGAGGAGACTAACAAACCCAGAAAATGTTCTCCCCAAAATAAAAGGAAGACAAAGAGAAATTAAAAACCTCACAAATTCCATAAAATAATATGGTTCTTGGAGGTTCAGATATTACTTACACATAGTGAATGTGTTTCTGCTTCCCACCTCCAAGGAGAGAAGGGTTCATGCAGGGCCTAGAGGTAGAAGATTTGAGTCTATGCTGGGGCACAAAAGGAGGTCACAGCAATGTAAGAAAGGCCTTTGAGGACCATCTGCAGACCTGGCCTTTCTTCAGAGTTCCAAGCATCCTGGATTGCACAGAAGGGACAAGAATGGGAAAGGCATGGTGTGGAAAGGGTTTCACAAAAGGTCCCACAAAGCATGGGGTGCCTGGGTGGCTCAGCGGGTTAAAGCCTCTGCCTTCAGCTCAGGTCATGATCCCAGGGTCCTGGGATCAAGCCCTGCATTGGGCTCTCTGCTTAGCAGCAAGTCTGCTTCCCCCACCCCACCCCCACCCACCTCTCTGCCTACTTGTGATCTCTGTCTGTCAAATAAAATAAATAAATAAATCTTTAAAAAAAGAAAAGGTCCCACAAATTTTCCTTTAATTTTTTATTTTGCTCTGATAATCCTGCTATGAAAAACACATTCCGTTAATAGACATTACTGGTCCATTTAAGAAGTAGCAGATGCATTATTAATGTCATTTCAATATGGTCAACAGGAAAAGGAAGATCCTCTCTGTGGGAAGCATTTCTGAGTCCATCAGTGGCTCCCATGACCCATCTTAATTGATGCGTTGTTATTCATTACTTAGGTCTCAAAATGCAACCTGGGGAAAAACTCTGTGCAGATATCAAGTGCTTAAAAGAGTAGACTCAAATGTTGGTCCACTGAGCACCAAAAAGAATAAAGATTTAAACTCAAGTCAACCAACTCTAACACGGTATCTCTTAGAGCAAGCTCATCTTGTTCTTCCTCCTGCTCCCTACAGTGCCTTCTCCCACAGACCTTCATGAAATTCCTCATATCCATCTGCTCCACTCTGCTCCACTCTCAAATTCACCGAACTAAAGTAGTATTGAAATGAGAATGAGCAGGAAATCTTCGCATAAAAATTGTACTGTGAGTAGTTGTGTCTTCCCACAGTTCCTTATACACAGCTCTTCCTTAATTTATTCTTTATTGCAATTACCATCCCCACCTGCTCTCCAGCCTCACATGCTCCATTAGACACACTCTGCTTCAGCCAAATTGGCTAGCATGCTTTATCACATCCTTCATTTTCCAACCTCCATGCTTTTGCCCATGGCTGGTCTCCCCTCAGTCCTCCATGGCTTCAAGGGGTCTGCCTCGTTCATGAAGCCTTCCAGAATCAATCCCTCAAGTTCTCTAAATTCCTGAAGGACAGGATCTGTACAATTTAGGGAGTTACCATTGGGTATATATCTGTCATATAGAATTTTGAGTGGAGGAAGGGGCTTTAGCACTCTTGATACCACAGGCTTCATGAAGTAGGTGGTCATGGAGCCTTGTGGAGTGGTAAGAGAGGGGGTGGGGGACAAGAAGGAAGGAAAGAAGGAAGGAAGGAAGGAAGGAAGGACTGATTCCTGATCACCCTGCCTCTGGCCATTAGCCTGAATATTTGAAGTGTCTGAGGACAGAGTGACTCAGCTTTTATTTTTATGTGCATATTTATAGAAGATTTCAGAGATAATTCTGCCAGAGCATTAAGTTAAATTTGTCTCCTGAAGCAACTTCTTCGTCATCAAGATTCCAAATCTGTGTTAAGGCCTACCCATGGACAAAGTATAATCAGATGAACAAGCTCTGTTCTCACAACTAGTATCCTCCAGGGGGTGACTCTTGCATGAAAATCATCTAGAGTGCTTGCCAAAAAAGCAGATTTTTTGGGCCCAAGCTGGACCAGAGCATCAAGAGCCTTTAGTGGACAAGGTCAAGGAACCTGAAATGCTGAGCTCCACCTGTACCTCTTGTGCCCAGCGAAGTCTGAAAACCACCACTCCACCCAGGGCTTTCACCTTAGCCTTGCCAGGTCCATCAGGAAGATTTTCTGGGAAAAATCATTAGATTTGGAGATCTGCTGTTGTTCCAACAGCTCTGCTATATACTAGACCCATGGGGTTGTTTCTTCCTCCATAAAACAGAGCTAAAACAGAGTGATCGTTAAAATTAGCTGCACATGTACAAAGCCCAGTGTAGGACACTGCTTTTCTTAAATGGACCAGAACATATAGCGTAGGAGGTCTGTGAAGTTGGATGAAAAATATGTTACATGTTTTTTTCCTGCTCTTTAACTGAAATTTAACATTTCCTTTAATTATGAATGTAGGCAACAAACCATAGCAATATTAGCAATATCTGTATCTTGGCACCAATAGAAATTACAGCTATCTTTCCACATTACAATTATTGCAGATATCTCAAAATACATTTTAAGCTCATCACTACTTTGAAAGAAAGGTAGTTATTAGACCTGATGCTTTAACACTTTAATAAAGAAACACATGTATCTCCATAAGAATTTTTAAATATTCTGAGTATTATATTTCAATATAATTGGTTATGTGTTAACTTTTATTGTACGTATTCAAAAACAAGCTGATGGATGGATAGATGGGAAAATATGTGATAAGGCGAGCCTAGTGTAAAGTGTTAATGGAAGAAACTAGATTCAACTCTTCATAGTATGATGTTGGCGAAAAGTCTGAAAAGGGGTCCCTGTGTTTCACCAGACCATCAAAGGGGTCTATGACACAGAAAAAAGTTAGAAACCCCTGACTTAGAGGTATTAGTGTCCTTCACTGGCTAGCTGAACCACAGGGCGAGTTCATCACTGGGCAAAGTCCCCCAAGTCCCAGTGTAAAGTTCCAGGAGTTAGGCTGGTAGCTTCTTCCTAGACTACAAACTCTCCAAGGTTTGCAGGATCAAAGTGGTTCAGCGGTGTTTTCTCCCACCCCAGTGCTCCAACCTTAATCTCTGACCTCACAGCTCTAAAGAGAAAAAAGATTAGCCCAGAGTAGGACACTAGTCAAACCCCAGAAACCAAGGCCAAGAGCCCGAGAACATCTGCCAGCACTCTAGGCAGGGTGAGTCCAGGCCCCTTTTCCAGGCCCTGGACAGGAGAGGAGACATCCCCAGGGACCACATCTTCAATCACCTCCCTCCCACTCTGCCCTGAGGACTTCGTCTGGCTATAGGGCCCCAGAATCCTCTTTTCAGGATAGAGGGAGAGGGAGGAGCAGAGCCTCCAGCACGCTCTCCTGGAGGTTGGCACCATGGTCTTGGCTTCTTTATGGTACTTAGGAAGAGTTTCTCTTTTGGACAGACCACCAGTAAGGACTACTGTTTCCTAATGCCCACCAGCAAATTTGTATCACTCAGTTCCCCCATTCTGGAAGTCACATTGCTCCAATTCTGAGTCAAATCACCCTTACTCGCCCAGAGGTTTCTGAGTTCAGAGGGAGAAATACTTCTTTACTTCTATCCCAGAAGATGGTGCAGTTCAGAAGAGCTAATGAGAAACTACCAGGGCCACATTTTAACTAGACAAGAAAGAAAAAGTAAAGCAGAGAGTGGGGGAAGAAGTCATCTTAGTTCATGGAAAAATACATGGTCTTGCCTGCAAAGAAAGTAAACTAAAGCTGTGATTATACACTCATCAACCAAACAAACTCTTTTAAGTGAAAAGAGATCCCAGAACATGTTCATGCTGCTAACCATGCAACATAACTCAGTCCTTTTGGAAAGCTCTTTGGCACAGTATAGCAATTACAAAAATGTCTTTAATTGCACTTTTGGAAGAAACTGAAAGGGCCTCTTTATAAGCTGTAAAGAGCTATGCAAATTTAAGTTATTAATTCCCCCAAAGACACATTATCTGAAGGTGTCACCTCTCCCTATCCACTTCACCCACATTTGGCAGCAGCACTTTTTCTGACACTGGTTCCTTGAAAATGGTCACAAATGGCAGAATATATGATTCTATTTATGTAAAAGAAAACAAAACCCCAAAACTATATACTATTTTTATATACGTGAATATTTATAAATGCACAGAATAAAGCCTGGAGGAATGTCTGCTAAACCAGTTCATCCTAGCTTCTAAGGAGCGGCTTGGATGGGGCCGGGTGTGACAAAGGCAATTTTCCATCTTTTTCTTTTTTTTAAAGATTTATCTATTTGAGAAAGAGGAAGCATGTGCAGGAGGGGCAGAGGGAGAGGGAGAGAAAATCTCCAGCAGATTTCACTGCTGAGAGCAGAGTCCGAGGGGGACTTCACAACCCTGAGATCACGACCTGAGCTGAAACCAAGAGTCTGACGCTTAACAGACTGTGCCACCCAGGTGCCCCAATTTTTCACTTTTTATTATGATCTTACTATCACAGTCTTATTATTTATGTACTTTTCAAAATATCCTTCTATTGATCAGTGAAATGAGTTAACTGAAGTTGGGAATTGTCTATTAAGACAATCATCCAGCTACTTCCTGAACTCTGATATTAGAACTACTCTTCCTAAAGTGATTCAATGTTTCCCTTGATTCCATTTACTAAATCCGTTCTTAAAGTAATGACAGGGCTGGCTGGCTCAGTTGGTAGAGCATGCAACTCTTGATCTCAGTGTTGTGGATTTGGGCTCCATGCTAGGTATAGAGATTACTTAAAAATAAAATCTTAAAAAAAAAAAGTAATGGTAGACTTCTGGCACTATTACAAGATTTACCATTACTAATTATAGCTTGGAGACCCAAAAAATACCTAGATCCTGATCTTAAATAAATATTCCTACTCGCAGGGGAAGAGATGTACACAGAGCATACGCCATTTGTGGATAACGTAAGGCTGCTGGGGTTGGCCATAAGAAGCATCCCTTTCTCAAAACTTAATTAGGCCTAAACAGTTGGCAGATTTAGGTTTTCACATCTGCTTGATGTCATCCCTCCAACAACCAAATCCAAAGTTCCGATGTTATCACAAGAGAAAAAGGTTATTTGAATGTGTACTCATTAAGACTGTAATAGGGGAAATGAAAACAGAGAAATCACAAGGGGCATTTTCCCCATGCTGGTGTCAAGCTGACCTCATGTTGGTCCTTATCTGGTCAGGACAGTGGTCATGACCCACTGTCCTTAGATCTATACAAGTTTTGGCACTTCCTATTCCCAGGCAGAGGAGGGTGAACAGGAAATGGAAAATGCCTGGCCCTAGAAAGGCATCTTTTAGAATAAAGACAAGGCCTTGGCCCGAGCTATAGTACATGAATCTATAAAATCTAATCATGTCTCCTTATAAGTCTCTTCCCTTCTCAGACTGGTTCCTTATGTAGTCTCTTAACTACACTTGCATTGGCTTAACTCCAATCAGATCAGCACAGCTGTCAGTCGCTAGATCATAGGTACACAGTATAAGGCTTGACTGTTATAATGACAGTAGGGTCTTATTTGTAATAAAAAAGTATAAAAGCAAGGGCTCTAAGTCACCTATAACGCAGAAAATTTGGATGAAACTTCTAAGCCCAACAACAGAGAAATATTGAAGCAAACTTACCTCTTTTTTTGCCTTCGAAGGTATATCCTCTGAAATAACTCAAGAAATATAAAGAAGGGGGGCACCTGGGTGATTCAGTGGGTTAAGCCTCTGCCTTCTGCTCAGGTCATGATCTCAAGGTCCTGGGATCGAGCCCTGCATCGGACTCTTTGCTCAGCAGGGAGCCTGCTGGGAGTCGGGCCATGGGCAGGCTGTGAGGCAGGCAGGGGAGGTACACAGAGCAATCCCATTAACTTCTCAGAGCTCTACAACTTCTAGTCAAAGAAATAAGGATGAAAAGAGTATAAATATAAAAAAGAATCCAAATCACCATTATTTCCAGATAGGATTTTCTCCTTTGAAAATCCAAGAGAATCCTGGGTGGCTCAGTCGGTTAAGCATTTGTCTTAGAGTCCTGGAATGGAGTTCCACATCAGGCTCCCTGCTTATTGAGGAGCCTGCATCTCCTTTTGCCTGCCGTTCCCCCTGCTTGTGCGCGCTCTCTCTCTGACAAATAAATATCTTTTAAAAGATTTTAAAAGATTTCATTGATTTATTTGAGAGAGACAGAAAGAGCTCACGCATGAGCAGAGGGGTGGAGGAGAGGAAGAAGCAGACTCCCTGTTGAGCAGAAAGACTGATGTGGGACTTAATCCCAGAACCCTGGGATCGTGACCTGAGCTGAAGGCAGATGCTTAACCAACTGAGCCACCCAGGCACGCTGACAAATCTTTAAAAAAAAAAAAGGAAAGAAAGAAATCTCAGCAAGTGGGGAAATGTCATATTTCTGAGTAGGTAATACTGTAAAGAAAGCAATTCTTCCCAACCTAATCTGTACATTTAAATTAAAATCCTTAATTTAATCCTTAAATTAAAATGCTTTCTTTTGTGAATTTGAAACACAGATACTAAGAATAATCTGAAAAAATATAATCAGTAACTTAAGAATGAAACTTAAGAATAAAATATAATCAGTAACTTAAGAATGAAAAATATAATCAGTAACTTAAGAATGAAAATGTCCTATCAGGTATCAAAATTTACTGCAAAGTTATACGGATTAAAACTGGTATCAAAAACAGGATATCATTTTTCACAATGATCAGGTTAGCAAAATAGTTAAAAGTTTGATGGTGTCCAGTGGTGGCAATGTATACAGTGGTGGCAAGGTATACAGTGGCACTTCATATACTCTAAGTGCAGGTATAAAATGGTAAAAATTTTTTGGAGGTTGCCATCATCTATCCAAAAAATTTAATTGAAGTATAGTTGACAGACGATGTTCCATTAGTTTTGGGTATACAACATAGTGATTCAACAACTCCACATGTTGTGCTTTGCTCACCCCAAGTGTAGCTACCATCTGTCACCATATGATGCTATTACAATACCACTGACTATAATTCTCATTCAATGCCTTTCATTCCTGTGACTTATTTCATCTATCAAAATTTCAAATGCACATAATCTCTGAGCCAATAATTGTGCTAGGAACTTACCCATCAATATACTGGAAAAGCATACTAGACCAGATACATGTTTAGAGAAGTTCATCATACCTTTTCTTTGTAATAAAAAAAGGAAACAGAAACAACCTAAATATCTACTTTGTTAAGCTTTTAAAATTTTTTTTAAATTTAAGTTTAAATTTTTAAGTTTTTTAATTGTTAAGTAAACACAACATAGTGTATTATGGAACTGTTAAAAAGACTGGGGTATATATCTGGGGGCACCTGGGTGGCTCAGTGGGTTAAAGCCTCTGCCTTCGGCTCAGGTCACGATCCCAGGGTCCTGGGATCTAGCCCAGCATCGGGCTCTCTGCTCAGCGGGGAGCCTGCTTCCCCCGCCTCTCTCTCTGCCTGCCTCTCTGCCTACTTGTGATCTCTGTCTGTCAAATAAATAAATAAAATTAAAAAACAAAACAAAAAAAGATTGGGGTGTATCTGCAGATATTGCTATTAAAAGATACCTAGAATCTACTAGATGAAAAAGCAAGAGGTGGGACACTACACACTACATACAATGTAATTCCATTTATATATTTATATTTCTAAACATATATATAGATATATATACTTTTATCTATATATATCTCTAGACATGTATATATCTATGTATGTCTAGAGATATATATAGCTATATTTAGATATATTTATATTTAGATATATTTATAGTTATATTTATATTTAGATATATTAGATATATTTATATTTATATTGTTATATTTATATTTAGTTGTATTTAGATATATTAGTTATATTTAGTTATATTTAGTCATATTTAGATATATTTATATTTAGATATATATTAGTTATATTTAGATGATTAGATATATTTAGATACATATCTAAATATATCTAGAGAGAAAGTAAGTTTATGTTGGTATATTCATAGGAATTTTTTTTTTAAAGATTTTATTTCTTTATTTGACAGACAGAGATCACAATCAGGCAGAGAGGCAGGCAGAAAGAGATGGGGGAACCAGGCTCTCTGCTGAGCAGAGAGCCCAATGTGGGGCTTGATCCCAGGACCCTGGGATCGTGACCTGAGCTGAAGGCAGAGGCTTTAACCCACTGAGCCACCCAGGCGCCCTCATAGGAATATTTTTAAAAGAATAGCTAAAAATTTATTAACAGTGGTTGCATTTGGAAAGAATTTGGGGGTGGAGAGGAAAGGGAGACTTACTTTTCCTTTTTTAGACACCTTTGTGCTCTTTTGAATTTATCATTTGCATAATGCTAGAAAATGTTCCTTCAATTATGGTACTGGTACAAGAACAAACAGATCAGTGAAGCAAAATTAAATTTCCAAAATTTATATGTATGTATATGAATTTCACAAGGAGTAACAGCAGAATTTCACATTATTAATGACCATTTCAATAAATGACATAGGGACAACTATTATTCATTGGAAATAATATAATTAGACTCAAGGTCAACAACAAAACAGAAACCACTCTAGATATTTCAAGCAGAAAGGGATTTAATAGAGAGAGTTATGTTTCAAATTTGTCAGGAGGGCTAGAAAATAAAAACAGGACAGTTGGTATCACCCAGAGGTCAGGAGTTGCAGGAAGCTGCCACCACTGCTGGAGGCCACAGCCAAAAGAAAGACTTCTCTATCTTTCCACCTTCCAGTCTTATGCAAGTGCCTCTCACTGCCCAAACCTAAACTAGAAACTCACCTGCAAGGGAGTCTGGCAAATGTTTAGTCTTTCAAACCCTGTGATACAGGAGTGTGGAAAAGCAAAGGAGGTGGAAAATTAGTTAGTTATGCTTCTGGGAGAAAACAAACAAAATGAAAAATGAAAAAACAAAATCCAGTCCCTAATTCATACCTTATACACATATATATATTTCAGAAAAAAAATAAAATTTAAAAGAAATAATGAAAGCATCTGAATTAAAGATAAAGATCACTTTGTACATTATATACTGATACACCATTTAATTTTTATGCAATAACTTTTATGATACATGAAAACAAAGATTTCTCCACTGTAGGGTTAAGAGTAGGGAGATGAGTCAAGTCTTAACATAGGGTATAAAGATAAAATAAGATACTAAGAACAAAGTCAGCCTGTAACAAGGCCGTAATCTGTGCTCCCAACTCCCTGGCCAGTTCCATCTCCTCCTGTGGAAGAGTGCTCTCTCCTAGTGACAGTATTTACTGAGCAACAAAAGTCTCCTAAGCAATTCACTAAGCAGGAAGCTGGATAAGGATTAGCACAGTGCATTATTTAAATAGATATACATACAACAGAAATGAAACTACAGAACAAAGTCTTGGTTTTCTCTTCGCCTCCCCTAGTTCCTGTTTTGGTGACTTGTTTTTCTACTTTTTACATTTGTTACAGGTGGTGCTTTTTCACGGCCTGATTTGAAATAATAGGCTACACCTTAGGATCTTGAAAATGCTAGACTAGGAAAAGCTTCTGACCACTGTCCCCCAAGATGTACTTTGTAGAAGACCACACTGGGAAACATATAGAAATGCCAAGAAAAAGCATTCTTAGGCAAATAAGGTTGGAAATTGCTGTACCTTCTCTTGGGGAAAAAATATCACAAAGTATATTTCTGTATTAAAGGCACTTCTATGGGGCGCCTGGGTGGCTCAGTGGGTTAAGCCTCTGCCTTCGGCTCAGGTCATGATCCCGGGGTCCTGGGATCGAGCCCCGCATCGGGCTCTCTGCTCAGCAGGGAGCCTGCTTCCTCCTCTCTCTCTGCCTGCCTCTCTGCCTACTTGTGATCTCTGTCAAATAAATAAAAAAATAATAATAATAAAAATAAAAAAAATAAAGGCACTTCTGTAAAGAAAACAGTTTAATTTTATTTAATATCAGATATTTCCCAAGTTTATTTTCTGCAAAACATACAAGCACTTTTGGGACAATGTATGGTTAAAAAACAATATTCCTCAAACAATTTGTTAGATTCTACTCTAGATCATCCTTTAAAAAAAAAAAAAAAAAAAAGACACGAAGACTGGTTGATGTTCTCGCCCCAAAGATGAGGAAGCTGGTCCTAATTGTCTTCTGTGAGCAGATTTTCTGATTTCAGCTGAGTCTTCCTTGTGTTGTCCAAGTTCAGGTTTTGGTATTTTCTTTTAAAAAAGCCACACTAAAACAAACAAGGGGAAGTCCCATTACAGACCTAAAATACCCACTTGTTTTAGAAAACCATTATCTAGTTGTTGCCAAAATAGCTCCTATACTCCTCTGCTTTTCATGCCTCCTCTGAATCTCTCCCTGATTATCTGATCCTTTAGGATCAGTTTTTTTTAAATCAGGAACTATTATATTTAAAAAAATTTTTTTAATTTAAATTCAGTTAACTAACATATAGTACATCATTAGTTTTTGATGTAGTGTTCAATGATTCATTAGGGGCATATAACACCCAGGGCTCATCACAGCAGGTCTCCTCCTTAATGCCCATCACCCAGTTACCCCATCCCCCCACCTCCTCCCTTCTGTGACCCTCAGTCTGTTTCCTGGAGTCCAGAGTCTCTCGCCATTTGTCTCCCTCTCTGATTTCATTCCCATTCCCATTCACTTCCCCTACGGTCCTCTGCACTATTCCTATGTTCCACATATGAGTGCAACCATACGATAACTGCGTTTCTCTGACTGACTTATTTCACTTAGGATGACACCCTTCAGTTCTATCCATGTTGATGTAAATGATAGGTATTCATCCTTTCTGATGGCTGAATAATATTCCAGTGTATATATGGACCATATCCTCTTTATCCATTCATCTGCTGAAGGACATCTTGGCTCCTTCCACAGTTTAGCTATTGTGGACCTTGCTGCTATGAACATTGGGATACATGTACCCCTTCTTTTCACTACATCTGTACAAGATCCATCTTAAATGTTGCCTTTCCACAAGCCTTTTCTGGTGCTCATTCTCCAGTCAGAAGTGAAAAATCACCTTCCTCTTAAGTTCCCAAACTCCTTGACCTTTTTAACTTAACTAATTCTGCAAAGTATTATAGTTTCAGCTGTAATGCATCTTATTTATGTAAAAATATGCAGCCTACTATGGATAGTATGGCCTCCTACATCAAGGAACTCACAGTCTAGGAGCACTTGGCTGGCTTAGTGACTCTCGATCTCAGGGCTGTAAGTTTGAGCCTCATGCTGGGTGTAAAGATTGCTTAAAAATAAAAAAGTCTTAAAAAAAGAAACTCACAATCCAGTAGGAACAAAAATAATTACAATACAGTGTGATGACTGCCACTTAGAAGGGTTTCCAGAAAACAGCTTGTTCACAGGAAAAGCATATAACTCAGCTTAGAGACTGAGGAATCTCTGGGCTGAGATTTAAGGGAAGAGTGTGAACAAGGTGTAAAAGTGGGAAAAGGCATTAGTGTGGAGGGAAAGCAGTATAGATAGCAAGCACAGAAACACAAACTTACTTAGTTCCATGTGTTCAGAGGAAAAAGTAAGACTTAAGGGTGGAGAGGGGAAGAGGCCACAGAGTGAGGGTCGTGAAAGCAGCAAAAAAGTTTGAACGTTAAAACAGGGGAAGGAAAGTAAAGGATTTAAATAGGGTAATGATCATCATATCTGTTTTAGGAAAATCTCTCTGTACTCTGATATTTCACATGAGTAGAACTGACCTGGAATAGGATGATTATAATCAGAGTCAAAGCCAGAAGGCCACAACCACTGCTTATAATAATGATAATGAAGACAGGCAAATAACGCTCCTCTTTCAGGAAGATGACAGTGATCTGGAACAAGACAAGGAGATCATCCAATAAGTCTGCTAAAGGCGATGAGAAAAAAATTCTACATGTTATTTTAAGGAACAAAATAGGAGAACTTGGCAACATTCTGTATATTGACCGAGGCTGACAGTAAAACAAAAAGCTAAACATTTGATTGCATCATCTAAAATTATCTAATGAGACTTCCAGTTTCTGATCCTGCATGTAGAGTGCATGATGGGCACCACTCCATACTAACAAGTACAAAGCTGAACAGACTGAAAAATCAACAACTCTTGAGTTTCTAAGAGAGGGAAGACACTTGGCAAACTGCTGCCTCTAAGACTGGTGAGGGAGAAAGACAAATATAGGGAGTAGAGTCTTCCCAGTGCTGGTGTAAGAAAACCTGATCTGTAATCAATGAATTATAAGAAGCTCAGTATTGACGACTCTCAGAGTTAAAAACCCAAGGAACCCAGTCATAATGGAGCCCCCACAATACTATAAGGTTTTCTTCCAGGAGCTTTACCAGGTTCCTACAGTAAATACTGGAGAAAAATCCCTTTGTGCTTCTGGCAAGGGGAGAGGAAAAGGAACCATTCTGAAATAGGCCAGAGCACTCTGTCTGGCCTACCCTCAGGGGAAACTAGTTAATTAGAGCCTAACCTACTAAGGTATTACCAGGGCCTAACTGACCTGGGGTAAGGGAAATTCCCAACTCAAGCCCATTCTAGGGATCCTGTCCCATCTAAGGGCGTTGAAAAAAGATGAGAAATACTTGTGAAGTTCACAGCCCAGAGCCACAGGCTCACTAAAAGACTGAAACCTAATCATAGAATAGTAGAGCACTTCCCCTCCCTATACCTCACCACATTAGTAAAGACCTATTTACTGCAGTTATTTTCACCTGGTACATCATGTCCAGCTATCAAGAAAAAATTATCAGGAAAAAAAAAAAGAAAAGAAAAAAATTATAAAACATATAAAAAACACAATTTGAAGACACAAAGCAAGCATCAAAACCAGACAGAGAAAGGATGTTTGAATTATCGGACCTGAAATTTAAAACAACTATGATTAATATGGTAAGGGCTCTAATGGATAAAGTAGATCACATGTAAGAACAAAGACAAAGAACAGAGAGGTAATTAAGCAGCGATGGAAACCCCAGGAAAGAACAAGACAGACAGACAGAAAGAAGGAAACAAAAGAACCAAAAGATATGCTAGAGATTTAAAAAAAAAAAAAAAAAAAAAAAACCACTGTAAGAGAAATGATGAATGCCTTTGATGAGCTCATTAGTAGACTGGCATGGCTGACGAAAGGATCTCTGAACTAGATACACGAAAAGAATCCATGAAAAGCAAAGAGAACAAACACTGGATAGAAAAAACACACCAACAACAGCACAATAAAATTATCTAAGGAACAAAATACTTCCAATTATTTTGGTCTGTCAGGAGATCTGTTAAGGATTCTTTGACAGTTTAACAGAAGTCTCAGAGAATTACAATCTCTAGGTTTTAGAGAACACTGAAAGATAGAAAATCAGTTCTACATCCAGCTATGCCACTCTGTGTCCTTGAGCCCCAAGCTCCTCTTCAAAATGATGACCGATTTCAAATAATCTCTATGTCCTTTTCAACTCTGTTCTGACAGCTCTTTTGACCTTGCACAAATCCCCATGAAATATATCACAAAGATACTGGTCTGCTCGTCACCAAACTACAGTGTATGTTACCTCAAAGACATGATAATAAATGCAAAATGGAAAAAAATAAAATAAAATAAAATAAATGCAAAATGGCACCCATGTACACTCCAGCTGACCCTTTGACAACACAGGTTTGAACTGTATAGGTCTGCTTATATGCAGATTTTTTTTGATAAACACAGTACTGTAAATGTATCTTTTATGATTTTCTTAACATTTTCTTTTCTCTAGCTTACTTTATTATAAGAATAGAGTATTTAATATAATAAGGCTTCTGGTTCACAGTATCCTATTAGTAAAGTTCTGGGGAGTTGAAAGTTATACATGGGTTTTTGACTATGTGGGGAGTTGACACCACTAACCCTCGTGTTGTTCAAGAGTCAGATGTACTTACAGAGTTCTTCTATCAGAAGCCAACTCCAGAATTGTAGTCTAAAGGCTGTCTTAATTTTAAGAGTCTAAGCCCTCTTCTCACTAACAGGACTCAGCTGGAAAGCTCAGGGGACACTGCTTCCCAAGTGAGACTGTTATGGCCTTCCCATGGCCAGAGCTTCCCAGTACTTAAGTGGGGCCAGAGGGCCACCAAGACTTCTGTGCCTGCCCAAAACACTGAGCTCCTTTCATGCACATGTTTAGGCACCAAGGTCAGGAGGCCTTTGGAGATCATTTCTATATGAGTTGGAAAGGTGGACAAATTTACCTTTAAGATTTTTTTTTATTTCTGTGCGTGTTCAAGTATGCACTTATGCAAGCAGGGAAAGGCAGAGGAAGAGGGAGAGAATCTTTAGTGGACTCTGTGCTGAGCACAGAGACTGATGAGGGGCTCCATCCCTTGACCCTGAGATCATGACCTGAGCTGAAACCAAGAGGTGAATGCTCAACTAACTCAACCACTCAGGCACCCCTGAACAAATTCACCTTTAAGGCCTCTTCCAATTAAGTTATAAATGCCAGTTACTTCCTATAGTTGACCCTCCAGGTAACTATTTAATTCACATGTAGAGGAGGTTATTTGGAGTAAGTTCTGGGCCTTGCGAATAGGGAGGGAGCAAAGCAACAGAGAGGGAGGAAAAGAAGAAAGTTGGTTTTTCTTCTATGGAAGAGTGAAGTGGAGGGCAGTGGGGAAGGACTTGAGAATCTGGGTTTAGGAAAGTAATGAAAGAAGTCCCAAGGTCACAGTGATGTAACAGGACAAATTTCAGTAGAAGAAATGCTCCTCTTTCTCAAAGTCTCTTCCCCCTTTCCTCTTCTAAACCCACAAGTTCCAGATTTGACATAAAGCTACCCTGGTTAAGATGGAGAGAGAAACAGGACACAGAATACTAGTGCTTGTAGTCAAACACTGATGGTGGCCTACCCAACAACCATTCTCTCCTTTTAATTTTCATTCAGAAATCATGACTGGTCTAAGCTAATCATGACAGAGCTATTCCCCTTTGCCAGTGATTCACATGAGAGCCAGTTCTCACTGAAAAGATGTAAAGAGATAGCTGCTGGGAGTTTTTAGGAAAATTTTCCTCCCTAAAAAGGGAAGACACACTTAGAAAAATTCCTTTTGCATCTACTGATCTCTTGCTTCCTATTTTGTATCCTGCCATATGAAGAAACAGCACTGGGAAAGGTGGCATCTTTGTGCTGGCTACAAGGGAAGGCGGCACCAACACAGATGGTAGGGCACAAGATCCAAAGGAGCCAGGCCCTTGACCAGACAAATAACAGATGCCTTTATGGTACATTAGTGGAAGTCTTCCCTTACTTGCAGATGAAATGCACTTGGATACATGGCTATTTATACTCATAGGTTCACGCTACCTTATTTGCTTATTGTCAGGAACAACTTAATACTTTGCTTAGGGTGCTGAATTTAAAGGAAGGAAAATAATTATAATTATTGGGAATCTATGTACAGAATATGTACATATGTGAATATACAAAATGTGAATATACAAAACTGTTAATCGTAGCACTCTTTGTGAAGAAATTGGGGACATAAGGGGGGGGGTGAGGAACCATTATTTTTCATTTGATATTTTTCTGTAAGGCTTGGATTTTCTTGCTGTTCTTTTTTTTTTAACTGGTTAGTGGGATAATGGAGCGATTCTTTCCTCCATATAATTTTCTGTATTAGAAATACTTAAAAATAAAAAGGAAATGTTATTTCTGATATGTCTGGAGAATTGTCCCTTTCTCCTCCTCCAGAAAAGAAATCAGAGGATCTAATATTTAGAAATCAAGTGTCATTCTCTTGACATTCCCTCCAGTAATGATCATGCCTGACCAACGAGCCCACAGATGGATTATCTCTCAAGTTAGTTGCTGCTGCCAGCTGACACTTAACCACATCTAGTTTAAGTGTCAACAAGATTATTTAGCCCATAGATCACAGACATCAGTTTGACTTGTGGTCGCACTTTTGCAAAAGAAATCCCAAGAGTCCTACTATTTAATTTAAAATTTATAAAAGAATTACACATTCCTGAGTAACTGGTTAATATAAACACTGACACTGTACACTAGGAAGACTGTCAATGTATACAAAAGATAATAATTTCTCACTTAGCATATTTTAAAGATACATTTTTCAAATCAAAGTATACATAGCTGTTGATTACAGCCTAGTTATTTCGGCTTAGTCCTCTTATTCAATTGCCATTTCAAAGATGGAAACACTGAGGCAGAAGCTGACTAATTCAAGGTTCCAGAGGCAGATGGCGGTAGAGTCAAAATCAGAGGTGGCAAGACTGAAAACAGGAAGAGCTGCCTGTACAGAGACTCTAAGGCTAGGCATAGTTTTCCCCAGAACACTGCTCAGAGAACCAGAAAATAGCCAGGGATTACCTCAGTTCTGTGGTTCTCTGCATTCAGCCCGTCATATAGAGATTTGTCGAAATAGATTTCACCAAGGATCTGCAGTTCATTTACACCTCTTGGTAACTGTAAGATGAAGGGTAGATAAAAACATATTTTAGACATAGACTTACTGTTTTGAACAGTATTTTTTCCTTTAAACGTGTTCCTTCTCCTGTATTCCTTTGTCTAGTTAGCTGTCTTGGCAATCACAAAGTTACCAAAGCAAGAAACTTACAATCATTCCCCAATTTCTTTTCCTATACACTTTAACTCATGTCACAGCCTCACTCACCAGCCCCAATTCAGTTCTTAACAATTCTTTTTCTTTTCTTTCCTCACATCTGTCCCTTTTCTCCATTCTTCATTGCTACTCCTTCAGTTCAGATATCATCATTCTTACCTGGATCACTGTGAGGAGTTAAACTTCATCCTAATGCCCACTTTAGAATGAGTGACCAGGAAATGCCTCTCTAAGAAGGTAACATCGGAGCTAAATATAAGAAACCATGCACATGAAGATATGGGGAGAAGTACACAGTGGGAGAAGGGAGAGCAGAGGCAAAGATCCTGTGGTCAGAATAAATATTGGAGAAACAGAAAGGATAGAATAGCTGGAGTATACGAAGTGGGAAAGAGCCAAGTACTAAGAGATAAAGTTGAAGAAGCAGAGACTAGATCATGCAGTGCCTTGCAGGCCACTGAAAAAGTATGTGTTTTACTCGGGGTGCATTCAAATATAACTTTTTTCTTTTCAGAGCCATGGCACAATGTTTATTTTAAAACAGCTGTTATGTGAAGAAAGATTTGTAAAGGGCATGGCAAGAGCAGAGACAGGAGGAGAAGACAGCTTACTGCAACGGCCTGGGCAAGAGATGGTGGCCTGAACTACAACAGTAGCAGTGGAGATGGAAAGAAGTGAATGGATTTATAACATATTTTGGAGGTGGAATGATGGAGCTTGGGGCTGGAATAGATGTGGGGATGTAGGAAAGGAAGAAATCACAAGTATCTCCTATGTTAAGTAACTACAGTCACTTACCCTAGTATATTACCCCAAGTAATTGTGTAAAGAACAGACTGGGGCAAAAGGTGAATCAAGACACCTGTTTTGGACATGTTACATTTGAGATGCTATTAACTTTTCTCGGACAGAGAGCCGATGCACATGAGCAGCAGAACAATCAAATATAAAGCATTCACCATCTCAAGTACCTGCTGCGATTGATTCAAGGAGAGCTCTGCAGCCACCGTTACATTTTCTTTATTTGAAGTGATGGTGCAGTTCACTGAATACCATTGGTCCACATACTGAAAAGGAAACTCTGATTACAGTTAGCACTATCCCCTTTTGAGTGAAAAGGCAGAAAACTTTTAACACTTAGTACGCAGAGCACGTTCAAGTTCCAGGATAGAGGGTGCGAACAGGTTCAGCGCTCACCTCGGCTCAAGCAAAGCCGCAACCGTGGCTGTCTTGACCCAGAGAAGAGACTAAGGAGAGCCTGGAGGCCACCCTGCATTCGCTTTCAGCAGTGAACGCCAGCAGCAGCAGCCCCGCGCCGCTCACGTCACCAGCTTCAAGCCCTCCTCCCTCCCTAACCTCTCGGGACGGCCGCGCTCACCCAAACGGGGTCTTTCCCACATTCCTTCTCCAGACTGTAGTTGCACTTAGTGTTGGCCTGAAACGAGAGCCATGACAGTACGGATTAGAGGATGCCTAACTGCCAGTCACGCACCCTCTCCCACCTCTCCCGGGACCCTTCGTGATGCGCATGCTCACGGCCGGACGTTAGGACCCAGCAGTCAGGCCCGCCCATGCGTCTGTCTTAAGGAAGTCTCGCGGTGTTTGCATTTGAATCTCCGGGCGGGTGCCGACTATGGCGGCGTCAAGCCAGCGACTCGGGAATCGCCTCTTCCGAACGTATGGGGCTGTGGGCGGCGGGAGGCCGCGGCGGCGGCCGGACCGGGCAGTCGCGCAGTGGTTCCCGCCGCAAGACCGGAAGCGTTTTTTCAGCAGCAGCAGTAGTAGCAGCGACGCTAGCAGCGGCGGCCCCTCCGGGTCTATCGCTTCCGACGATCCCGACGACCCTGACTTCCTCGGCGTTCTGGTAGGTCAGCGGCGGAGGCGCCCTGGCGGTCAAGCCTCCAAGGACTGGCCGAGTCTGATCGTGACTCCACGACGCCTGAGGCTGCGAGCTCGGCCTCCACAAAAGTGCAGCACCCCCTGCGGCCCGCTTGGACCGCCGCCCTTCCCTAACGGCAACCCAGGCCGCCTCAGCCCGGACCTCAGTACGTGCAACCAGCCCGGGGACGGCGGCGAGCTGGGCACCAGTGCCTCCCTGTTCAGCAGTCTGGCCTCTCCCGGCCCCGGCCCCTCCGCCTCTCTGGATGCGGCCTCCGAAGTTCCGAGCGGCTTCCACCTCCCAGCAGCCTCCCCGGACCCAACATCCCTCCATGGCTTCCAGGAGGCAGCAACGGGAGGAAGCAGGTTCACCAGACTGGCCCACCAAGCCCATGCCAGCCTCAGGTCAGCTCTCTTTAGTCTTATGGACTCTGGAAACCCTGAAGATTCTGAGTTTGGGGCAGATGGGAAGAATATGAGGGAGTCTTGCTGTGAAAGGAAATGGACTGGGAAGAGGTTGGAGAGGCCAGGTTTATCAAGCATCGGTAAGAAGAGGGCCACAGACCAGGACTCCTGTCAAGAGATTGGGTCTCAAGGGGCTGCCCAGATGGACGAGGAAGCAGATGGTTGCAAGGGCTGTATTGTACCTGGGGAAATCAACAGGTTTGAGAGAACTGGGCCTAAGCGAAAAAGGAAACTTCAGGAAACAGTAGAAACCTCCCTTCTCCATTATCACCAGTTTAAGAAGAGCCAAAAGATGGAAAAAGACTCATTCCTCACCCAGGACCTTACTCATTTACAGAACGCCTGCTCTTGGACCAAAGCCAGGGCTTCCTTCAGTTTCCACAAGAAGAAGATGGTGACTGCTGTGTCAGAAGTATGCAGCAGCCACACCATTGCCAGTTCTCTCTCTGAGTCCCTCATATCCGAATATTCAGACCCTCCTGTTATGAACAGAACAAATAGTGCTCTGTCTCCTTGGCACTGCTCTTCCATGTATTTGCTAACCCCCTTAAAGACACTACATGTCACAGACAAAAAGGCATCTGATGCTGAGAAAGTTTATGGGGAATGCAATCAGGAAGGTCCTATCCCCTTTAGCTATTGCCTTTCCACAGAAAAATTGGAGTGCTGTCAGAAGATTGGGGAAGGAGTGTTTGGAGAAGTGTTTCAAACAGTTGCTAATCACACACCTGTTGCCCTAAAAATCATTGCTATTGAAGGACCAGATTTAGTCAATGGAGCCCACCAAAAAACTTTTGAGGAAATTCTGCCAGAGATAATCATCTCCAAAGAGTTGAGCCTCTTGTCTGATGAGGTATGCAACCGTACGGAAGGCTTTATTGGTTTGAACTCAGTGCACTGTGTTCAAGGATCTTACCCTCCCTTGCTTCTCAGAGCCTGGGACCATTATAACTCAACTAAAGGGTCTGCAAATGACCGGCCTGACTTTTTTGAGGAAGACCAGCTCTTCATTGTACTGGAATTTGAGTTTGGAGGGACTGACTTAGAGCAAATGAGAACGAAGTTGTCCTCCATGGCTACTGCAAAGAGCATCCTACACCAGATCACAGCATCCCTCGCAGTGGCAGAGGCATCACTGCACTTTGAGCACCGAGACTTACATTGGGGGAACGTGCTCTTAAAGAAAACCAGCCTCAAAGAGCTCCACTACACCCTCAATGGGAAGACAAGCACTATCCCCACCCGTGGAGTGCAAGTCAATATCATTGACTACACACTGTCACGGTTGGAGCGGGATGGGATTGTGGTGTTCTGTGACATTTCCATGGATGAAGACCTATTTACAGGTGAAGGTGACTACCAGTTTGAGATCTATAGGCTAATGAGGAAGGAGAACAACAACTGCTGGGGTGAATATCACCCTTACAATAATGTGCTCTGGCTCCATTACCTAACAGATAAAATTCTGAAACAGATGACCTTCAAGATTAAATGTAACACCCCTGCCATGAAACAAATGAAGAGAAAGATCCAGCATTTTTATAGGACAATGCTGAACTTCAGCTCTGCCACTGACTTGCTTTGCCAGCACAGTCTATTTAAATAAGCCAGAGGTACCTTACTGGCCCAAACTGAGAGGACACTGGTCTTAAAGTCCCTGATGCTATTTTCAATCTCCATCCCCAGAGCAGGGTGGAATTCCCATTCTAAATGTTTCTAGAAATTAACAAATGTTCTTTAAAAATAAACTATACCTGGGAACAAATGATTACAATTTATAAGCCCTCTCTGTCAACAGACTCCATTCTGTAAATGCCTTTCCATATATTCATTTTTGAACCTTGACATTTCATAAACCCTGAGCAAAAAAAAAATTCAGGAAAGTCAAAGGCCTCAACTTTCAAGGTGATCAGAGCCTGTGGCTGTGGGTATCATAAGGGAAGTCAACTGAGAGCAGAGGGGCTGTAGCAAAGCAGAGACAGGGACAGACTGGAGGGAGGAAAGATGGTAAATTTATAGAGAGAAGGGCAAGAAATACCTGTTTATCAAGCTTATTTGTCAATTACAAAGAAGCAGGATTTATCAGTTTTTCAAAGGGAAAATAAATATGTCCATGGGTATTAAAAAGGTTTGAAATTTTGCTTATTTTTCATCAAGGGAAGGAAAACTGAAATGTTGTTTTAAGAACCGAATGGTTGCTATTTCTTGTGAACATGACTGGTAATTTACTCCTAATGTGTTCCTAAGTTAACTAAACTTGTTTTTACTCCTTTCCTAGAATTCTAGTGTTATACCTTTAAGAATCCACAGTCACTCTGGAAAGAGATGTGATTGTGATTAAAAAAACAAAAGAAAAAAAAAAAAACTTCTAAGTACCTGAATCTTCGTCAGGTTTCTCACTCTTATAAACTGGAGACCTTGTAATTTGATTGGAACACAAATTTGCAGCTGGAATACAGCTCCGAAGAGATTTTCCCCATGTATCTACAAAATAAAATCAGAGAATGGGAAATCAAAACTGGTGTTGTTTTGCCACCTGTAACTTTGCAATAATAAGCATTAAGCACTTACATTGAAGAGGAATTCTTTGTAGACAGAAAGCCCCTGGCTTGTGTTCATGTACATCACTGAAGGTCTGCAAATGAGAGGATATTTGTTAGGCCTCAAGGCCCCTTTCTTTCAAATGAGCTTGAATGCTACCAGTTGGATACACTAGGACAGAGGGCACCATATCTTGAAGAAGAATCAAAGCTGAATATCAAAATGTAAAGTGGTGGTAGGGCAGTTCAGGTAGACATATTTGAATTTTGTATATTTGGGCTGGTTCTGTGTCTAATTGTTAATCCTTGGTGACCTTACTTTTCGCCTTCCTTCTTTCCCAATCCCACAGCGCCTCTCTTCCCTCCTTAGTATTACATCAGTAACCTTTAGTATTAAGACCAGTTGGTACTGTTCCTCCCTTGATTACTACCATGGGGTTTCTAGGGCCAAACTACATCCCTTAGCGATCAGTGGGAGCCTGGATTTTAAGCAGCCTCCTGTCCGAGATGGGGAATGCTCACATCCACCCTGACCACCTGAAGCTGCAGGTGTTGGCCCCTTGGAAGTACTTACTTCGGAAGAACTGCGAGGAAGGAATGCTTGAATTGAAGGCTGTGGCTCTGTTTGACTGAAGAATTTCTGTCATTGAAACTAGGAAATAAGAGTGTCAGTTCACAGCTCACCCACTTTGTACACAGCTGCTTATATACCTTGGCTTTTCGGGGTCAGGAAAAGTCAGATAAGAAAAGATGCTTGAAGATAAGTAATTAGAGTGCAGAAGACTTGCTAGAAGACCATAGTTGCAGAAACACTGGTTTAAAAAGGGTTTCTCAACCTTGACACTAGTGACATTTTGGGCCAAATAATTTTTTGTAAGAGACCATCTTGTATACTGTATGATGTTTAGCAGCATCCTTGGCCTCTATCCACTAGATACCAGAAGCATTCCCACACCCCACAAGTTGTGGCAACCAAAAATATTTTCAGGCATTGCCCCTGATGGACAGAATCATCCCTGTTTGAGAACCCTTTCCCACCACTATACCCATACCCTACCCCCAAAACAGAAGTTTCACAGACGACGGGGCTTCTCCAGGTGAAATGACAGGAATAGAACCTCTGTCCAAGGCTCATTTACTAGATTATACCATAGTTTTGCTTTGTGTGTCAATGAAAGGACATTTTAAGCAACTCTGATAACAAGAAGGGAAAACCAAGTCACTGCAGCAGCACAGACTCCTGTGGGTTCACTGAGGCTCTTCCTGGGCAGTGACAGAGCCACAGCTCTTACACATGCACAAGGGAGGGAGACTTTTTCGAGGGCCACAGCCTGGGCCTGCAGGGACATACGGCCCACTTACTTGGTGACTGTCACAGTGATATTGGCTGTCCTGTTTGGAAAGGCATTCTCCTCTAGCTGCCAAACTACTGAAAAGTTTGCCTATTTAAAAAAAGGAAAAAGAAAAGGTCACTTGATTCCTCTCTACCACTCACAATTCAAACTGCTTCCTACTAACTAAACTGACCTGGGAAACAATTCATATGCCTCACATTTTTTAGCACAGCATGCCTCCACATCCATTATTCCACATAAGCATCACAATGTCAATATGGAGTAAGCAGGGCAGACAGCATTACTCCTCTTTCACGGTTGAGGAAACCATTTCAGAGCACAGCACAAAGATCATCAGTGGCAGATGAGGGACTCACTCACCACTAGTAACTTTGGGCCTGCTGCTCTTCCCATACTACTCCCAACTTCACTCTGCTGTATGGGGCTGAGTCAACAGTTTGTGGCTGTATCCCCCAGCCCACCACTCCTTACTTTGAAAGCAAACTTGGCAGCTCTAAGCTCTGCTGTGGATTGATTGCAATAAAGGGAAATGTGGAGACCACTGCTAAGATTCAAATGACACTGGGATGTAGGAGACACCACCTCCACGGTAGTGAGAAGAGTCAGCCAACCCAAACACTCACAGATGACCTCTTGAGTACAGGGTGGCCAATCTTGCAGTTCATGGCCAGCTCAGAAGCATTTGGCTTCGGGTCATCACACTGAATGTCTGGAGAAGGAGGCTGTTAACACAGAGAAGACACTGTTCTTAAAGAGCAAGAAAAGAAGTTTCCTGGTACCAATTCAACAAACATTCACTGATTTTCTACATGCCAGACATCTGCCAGGAGCCTTGGGACACTAATCAGACTTGGTTTCTGTCTTCCTCCCAAGCTGGGCAGAAGGGATCAATAGGTTGTTGAGGAATTTAAATACAAGGCCCAAGTGGTTCTGTGGAAGGTACAAGGAAAGACAGTATTGCAAGAGGTAAAATCCAACTAGGAGGAATCTGTAAAATCTTCAGGGGTAGGAGACATTTGAGCTGGGCAAACCTATCATACTGGGATGGACTGGAAGGCTAGCATGAGCCCCCACACTGCCACAGAGCCTTTCTCAACCAGGGCTCTTCACCTGGACCACTGAATACGGAAGGTGATTTCAGTGACACTTTTCTTAATTCTCCCAAGGATAGTGCAGCACTGATTCCACTTGAGAAGCTTATGAGATAATTTCATTATTTTCATATAATAGATGCTGTCCTAGCCTAAATAGCCTAAGACCCTACGGACAAATCTGTAACCTGACAAAGCCAGGTTTACTGACTCCTTATCATGAGAAAACTGCACTGTGGTGTCTCACCAAACAAAAGCCAAGACAGTTATTAAGGAATGGTGGGGAAGAGTGGAGTTCAGGTAATATAGAAGTAAAGCAGAGTTTTGGTGGGCTCTAAGTAAAGCAGGCTTGTATATCAAAGGGTCCATCAACATCAGGTCTGGACCCAGGGACCCATTCCTTTGGAAACTCTTAGGAAGTTGTAAAGTTGTGTACAGAAATGCTATATCTGAAACTCTGTACTCCAGATGGAAAATAAGACTGCTTCTTTTCAAAGTGACTTATATTCTCCAGTCAAGTGAAATGGTTTCATAATTACAGATAGAACTTTAAGCAGCAAAGTTTTCTGATTGCCTATGATTTTCGAGAAGATTTCTCAGTGTTACAGTACTTCACCGTTTTACAGTACTTAGCAGCTGCAGGATGTCCTTGGGAGAAACACTGTTTCCTGTTTTCTTACAGCCAGCTTCCAGGCTGTGACCCCAGGCTCATGAGTGAAAGGGCAGATTCTTACTTTCCCAGTGCAGGCTCATGTGTTAGAGATTTTTTTTCCCTCTCAGAACCCTAGTTAAGAAAGGCTGCAGGCAAGAAAGTGACTAAAGAACAGCCACACTGAAGATTCTGGAGGCAGAGAACTCACAGCACAGTGCGTAGTGGTTTGGAGGGGATTCATCTCATTAATAATCATTTATTGGATGGATCAGGATGAGACTGGAGGCAGGGAGACCAGTTAGGAGGTTTTCCATAAAAAAGCAGGCATACAGGGAGGGAAAGCCATGTGTGGCATATTTCACTGTTACCTTTTGTATCCTCTTAAACTGGAGGTTTCTGGGGTAATTCAAATTCATGGTCGTCATGTAGGAATCCTCCCCAGAGTTTGTTAGGTTAATGTTCATAGTCAGCTCCTTTGTGAGACCAACCACCAATTCCTGCCTGCACCGGGTAGGCAAATAGAAACAAGTTACCAGTTTATTTAATCTTTAAGAATGACAAGCAGTACAATAGTACATTCTCAACTAACTCCTTAAATTGCCTAAAGGATACATTTAGCCTAGATTTTCTTCCACTCAAATGCCTGGACTGCCACACCCACCTCAGTTGGTGTGTGAGATGATGATAATGGCTACCATGTTGATTACTATATGACAGGGACTGTGCTAAATGCTTCACATCCTGAATTAATCCTCACAATAACCCTATAAAATAGTATGGTTACTCTCCATTTCATAGAAAAGAACAGAATCCAAGAGAGTCTAACTAATTTGCCTCGGGTCTAGCATTCTCAAAAGAGGGTTGGGAAAATTATATTTAAATCCTCTTTCTACTACCAAATCACTGCAACCCTAGGCAAGATACTTCATTTTCACATATACTTACAGAGTACTTTCTCTGTGCCAGATATTCTGCTCAATACCAGAGATTGAGCTGCTTGAAGTGTCTGAGACGGATACTGTCCCTGCCTCTTTCTTGGCCTCAGTTTACCATTTGCAAACTCATTCAGGCCCTTCCAGTTTAAAGACTGGTTTAAAACAGTCTTTTCAGACTGGAGAAGAGAAGACGGGGGGATTTGTGAGAGCTTCTTTCAGTCTGCTGAGGTGCTGTGGGGCCCCAGAGTATAAAACCACTATCCACAATCAAGATCTACAGAAAAACATATTAACAATACAAAGAAAATCTCCTAACCATCCAAAATGTTCAAAAACAGGATAGGAAGCTCTGGGAAGCAACGTGACGTGTGTTTTGTTGTTATACTGCTTTTGTTTTAGCACAACTGAGAAGAGAATAGATTGATCAGTGGGAGAGAGGGGGCAGAGATAGCTAGAGCCTGCTGTAAGTGGAAATCCAATTGAGAGATGGCAAATGCCTGTGTAACACAGTAGTAGTGTTGACAGACACAAGGGATTGAAGCCAGATACAGTAAGGCCACACTTGCAACCAGAGCAACAGATCAAGGATAAGTCCTGAATGGATGACCAAGTTGTGCTCTTCATGAGGGAGACCAGAGTGCCACCACCAGGATGGCAGTTGACCAGATGAGTTCAGTTAGGGGTATAATGAGAAGTGCCTGTGGTGTAACAAGGTAGAGATGTTGAAACATCAGTTGGATATACTGTTCTAGAGCCCAGGAGAGGGCTCTGGGAGCCAATGGAATATTTCACAGGGGTTCTTAACCAGAGGACCATGGATAGTTTTGGAAAGCCCCAAATGCAAACACTTATGTATGCACATGTGATATTCTAGGGAGTAGGGTCTGTAGTTTTCCTTAGGTTCTTTAGGAGACCTATATCCAGAAAAAGGTGGAAAACACTGAAATGTTTGGATGCTAAGGATTAGACTCAATAATGCTTTTGAAAAAAGGAAGAGACTGATTACTATTTACACTAGGGGGCGATGTGGGGCCAGTTGTGTGTGCTACATATCACAAGGAGTTGGGAGGGAGGGAATTTCTCGGCTGTAATTAATTCCTGTTGGAAACAGCTGCATCTGTTTATTAGGCTGGATTCCAAAGCACTCAAAAGTCTTCAATTGGATCCTCAGTAATTGAGATAGGCTAAGCCATCCACAAGTCCTACAAATGTCTACAAAAAGGCTTACTAGGATTTAGGCAACGGTGTTCTTCCCCACAGATGCCTACCCTGGCCAACAGGCCATCAGTACCATGTTCCATATACAGCACTAGTAGCCAGGGAGGGTATTTTAAGACCATCACATGTCCAAAGCCAAAATCCTTATCTCTTCCTCTCCACCCTGCCTTCCAAGATTTCTTCTAAAGGCTTCCTACCCCAATTCAGTTCTTGGCATTGCCATTATTCTGGAGTTCAGTGTGATCCAACAGAACTTTTGCAAGAATGGAAATAGCCTGTATCTGTGCTATTGAAGATCACCAGCCATATGTGGATGTAGGGCCTTGAAATGTGCCTAGTTCAACTGAGGAACTAAAATTTTAATTATACTTAATTTTAATTAAATAGCCAAATGTGACTAATAGTTACTGTACTAGACTGCAAAGTTCTAGATGCTCAGGATGAAATGGAGGAAGCTGCCTTAGACCCTTCTCTTTTTCTCACTCCCCACATCTAATCCATCAACAAATCCTGTGGGCCCTAACTTCAAAATATAACCACCTTCAACTGCTACAACTGTGGACAAGTCACCATCACTTTGCACCTGAATTGTAATAGATCCTTACTATCTTCCTGCTTACATCTTTGCTCCTGTAGTCTACAACACAGAAGCAAGAATGAGCCTGTTAAAATGCGAGATCCTGTCATTCCTCCGGCTTACCAGTCCACAGTAAAAGCCTTTATGCAGGTCCTCAGAAACCGTGAATAACCATTCTCCCTGCCCCGGCTTTACCCCTCCCTTCTTCATTCTACTTTAACCACACCGGTGTCCTGGCCATTCCTCCACCCACAAGCCATGCTCCCATCTCAGGGCATTTATAGTTGCTCTTCCTGCAGACACCCACCTAGTTCATCCCTCAACCTCCTCCTGTGTATACCAAAACATCAGCTCAGTGAGCTCTTTTCTGGCCATTCTAAAACTGAAACCCGGGCACCTGGGTGGCTCAGTGGGTTAAAGCCTCTGCCTTCGGCTCAGGTCATGATCTCAGGGTCCTGGGATCAAGTCCCGCATCGGGCTCTCTGCTCGGCAGGGAGCCTGCTTCCTCCTCTCTCTCTCTCTCTGCCTGCCTCTCTGCCTATTTGTGATCTCTCTCTATCAAATAAAAAAACAAAATATTTTAAAAAATTTTTTTAAAAATGCAACCCACCCCTACCCAGCACTTTCTCCCACCTTCCCTGCCTTTTCTTCATAGTGTACTATGTATATCTCATCAATATAAAATTTACCTATTATCTTCTCCACCTAAAACACCAGGAGGCAAGAATTTTTGTCTATGTTGTTTGCTGATGTATCTTCAGCATGTTTGTAGAGTACTTGGCACAGAGGAGATGCTCCGTCAATATTTAATGAATTAGTTAAGTAATTTGGTTAAGAGGTGAGCCAAGGAAGAGGCTACATCTAACTGAGATAGTCCTAGGAGCAAGGGACACTGGATTATGAAAGTAGCATTATCCAGGATGTTAAGAGACCTGGGTTCAAGTCCACCAAATGACCACTGTGACCACATACAGTCCTTCCAACCACTGAGTCTGTTCCCTAATGAGGGATATAAATCTCTTGCCTCCCTCATGGTATGGCTGAGGACCCAGTGAGATAATACATGCAAAGCCCTTTGTGGGCCCTGAGGTTGGGTCAATTTTGATGAGGGCTTTGCCCAGGTAAGCCTTCAGAAGGAAGTTAATTGCAGAAACTATGATGACTGGATCCAACTCACTGAGAGATAGTGGTGGTCATCTGTAACTCAGCAACACAAAACAATTTATTCTTGCAGTTCTTCTCATAGGGCAGCTGTAACCAAGCAGAGAGAAACAGGGGTCAGTCCAGGAACACCACCATCCCCAGTAGCTTTGCTTCATGATCTTCTCCTTAAGACATACTTATCCTTCCTTAGACTCTGAGAAGTACAGGTACAAGGAAGTGAAGACTGATAGACTGGGGTTGTGCCCATAGGGCCAAGAGAGCTGTGACTTACATTCCTTGACCTGTCAGGGGTAGGGAGTGTGCTTGGTCTTACAACACAGGTACACCATGACTCGGGCCTCTGGTCAAGGTAAAAAATGTGGTGACCTTCGTGGAAAGGTGGGGGTGTCTGTCATATTTATATCATGTGAATTAAGCAGCAGTGTTCACAACTCACTAATTTGAACACTTGGGGGAGAAAACCTAAGTGAAGAGAAGCTTCCTTAGTCCTTTTAAAAGTAAAGACAGGAACAGCAGGGGCAGGAATAGGATATACCTAATCACATATTATCAGGTCCAGTCCTGTGAGGTTCTTGTCCCCCATGGCCAGTCTTCCCCTTATAATCTTGCTTCCATTAAAACAAACTAATATGGAAGGTTACATAGGCTCCAAAAGGCCCAGTCAATGTTAAACAGCCCTAGTTAAGTTGAAAGATCAAATGTTCCTTTTTAAAATTATTATGTTCAATTAGCCAACATATAGTACATCATTAGTTTTTGATGTAGTGTTCAATGATTCATTAGTTGTGTATAACACCCAGTACTCATCACCACATGTGCCCTCCTTAATACCCATCACCTGGTTACCCCATACACCCATCCTCCTCCTTTCTGTAACCCTCAGTTTGTTTCCCGGAGTCCAGAGTCTCTTGTGGTTTGTCTCCCTCTCTAATTTCTTCCCATTCAGAGTTCCCTCCCTTCCTCTATGGTCCCCCTGCACTATTTCTTATATTCCACATATGAGTGAAACTATATAATTGTCTTTCTCTGCTTGACTTATTTCAGAAAGATCAAATTTTCTAAAGGAGCTGCATCTACTTTTATTATGAAGGAAACATAGGCAGATCCTTAATAGGAGAATCTCTGTATTTATGTCCCCAGCAGGCAGTGACCACCTCAGCAGCTTTCTGCAAAGACTGTTAACATGGCCTGGAGCTGGAATGGGAACTCAGAGCTAGAAAGGAAGCCTACTTCCTGGAGAAGGGAGATACAGTTTGCAGAAGTCAGGTCCTGGAGCTCTACCTGGCTAGGTCAACAGTTTGAGGCAAATTTTTTAGTTTTGCTTTTAATACAGTGAAGTAGCTTGTTTTTCATTCAATTGTAGTGGAAGAGAGCAGGATTAAACCAAGCTCCCAGCTAGAACTCATTCTTTGGAAACATCTATGTGCCTAACCCAACACCAAATACTTTCTCCACACCCATTTTATTGATGGAATAAATTTTTTTAAAAATCTCTTTGCTGGACATCAAAGTAATTATTTAGGTAAGAATCATGAATGGATGTTACATAATATATAAATACACTCAAAGCATCTCAAAGCATCTCCCTATAACATATTTATTAATTATATGACGTGCCTCCTGATGCATAGGCACTTGGAAGGACACAACTCCACTTCTGTGCTATTCCTGCCAAAAATGCATAACCTGAATCTAATCATGAGGAAACATATTCTATAAAATGAGTGGCCTATTTGATCCTTCAAAAATAGTAGACTGAGATACCATTGCAGATTAAAGGAGTCTAAAAATAAGTTCTGAAAAAATGTAATGAATGATCCTGGGCCAGAAAAAAAAATTGTTCTCTTTTGCTATACAGGACATTAATAGGACAACTGGTGACATCTGAGTAAAGTTTGTATATTAGATAACATAGCATTTTGTCACTGTTAATTTCCTGATTTTGATCCTTGTACTGTGGTTTTATAAGAGAATGTTCTGTTTTTTAGGAAATATATACTGAAATATTGGGGGGTAAAGAGGTATCATATTTGTGATTTAGTATCAAATGGCTGCAAAATACAAATGTGTGATATGCATATATACACACATATGTGGGTGTGTATATGTATATGTTGGAGGGAAAGAATGATAAAGCAAATATGATAAAATGTCAAAATGGTAACTTTCAGGGAATCTGAATAAAAGATACATGGGAATTCTTTGGACTATTCTTTAATTTTTTTAGTGAGCTAAATATTTCAAAATAAAAAGGTTCTAAAATACCAAAATATATATAATTATTAATCATCTACTTATTGATGAAATTTTGTGACAGTAGTTCTCCTAATCTTTTCTGAATCATCTAACTTGCTGTCAATACCAAATTTTTAAAAATTCTTTACAAAATAAGTACACTATTATAAATTTAAAATAACAGGGACGCCTGGGTGGCTCAGTGGGTTAAGCCTCTGCCTTCAGCTCAGGTCATGATCTCAGGGTCCTGGGATCGAGTCCTGCATCAGGCTCTCTGCTCAGCAGGGAGTCTGCTTCCCCCTCTCTCTCTGCCTGCCTCTCTGCCCACTTGTGATCTCATGTGCTCTCTCTGTCAAATAAATAAATAAATAAATAAAATCTTTTTAAATAAATAAATAAATTTAAAATAACATTTCTTGCCTAAAATAATCAAGCTGACAATCTTCACTCATAGGGAATCTGATTCTCTCCCTGGGCAGATGAGCAATGGAAACAGTTACCCTGATTATGCTACTCTCTTATTTCTGTTTACTATTTGTGACTGATTCATTGGATATTGGCCAAAATCTGAGCCAAAGAATTATGATTTAATTTATATAGAGCATTGTTGTAAAATATTAGATAGTAATGAGTGTCCTATGATTACCTGGAAATATACTTATGCTACCTGAAGCTTTTCTGTGCCAGTATGAGCTGCTTTTGGCTTCTTTTCCTTTTTGGAGATGCAATTAATTCCAGCTGACTGTAATTATTACTTTAAATGATCATGTTGTCACTTTGATCTTGCTGAGTTTTCTATATGCAATAAGACTCTCTAAATGAAGACTGACAGAATACCATGGGGGCCAGGGCCGAGGTGGGAACCAAATCACCTTAGATAGCAAAGAATTGGGAAATCTGACTGTTTATTTCGCCCTCAGACTTCCCTTAGTTATGAGAGAAGTTTCTTGTGAAATTACCTGCCTGTTAGGGTATAGGTGTGGTAGGCCAGACACAGCTAAAGGCCATGGTCAGGACCTGGGTCAGCAGGTGCACTAAAGGGCATCCTGTCTACAGCACAGAGCAGGTTAACTCTAGTTCAGGCCCCAAACAGAACCCCCATCACATCAGGAACTCCACCACACCAAAGACCACATCAAAGACCCTTGCCAAGCTGGATAACATATTTCTATGCATCATTAAAAATGTAGCAAGCACATTTTCTGTGAACATGAAGGAACTAACCTTGCATGTGGTTTGGAGACTTGTGTTACCCACCAGTAAGGCCCTAGGCAAATTAACACCATCTTAGGAACTCCATTTCCCCCATTTAAACAGCAAGGGGCCCAAATACTGTCTGAGAGCCCTCCTAATTTTAACAGTCTTTGAAGTTAGAGGAACAGGTGCTTGTTGGGTTTGGTTCCCAGGAGATTCTCACATAGCTGAGTCACCTGGAAGATGGTGAAGGGTTTAGTGTAGAAGTCCAAAACAGGTTGGGGATGGTCCCTCCGGCCTTCTGAGGTCTGGAGTTGGTAGCTGATGCTGACACTGATGTTGGAGAAGCAGTCCTCCTCACAGAGCTACAGAGTCACCAAGTAATGCGGGGTCAAAGTGGCATGCGGGGGACAAGAGGACAAGGAGAATACTTTTAATTTTAATGTGTCATAAGAAATAAACAATGCAAGTGGTGAGTCAGAAGTTGTAAGCCTCTTCCAAATAAGCCACACTGAAGGGAAACATCTTTCAACCAAGCTGCCTAGAGCTGTGGGAAAAAAATCTCACTTGATCTGCTATGTCCTCAGGCCTAATAACTCCTGTTGGTTCCCATCCCAAACACAAAGGGATTCTGCCCAACAGGAGTTAAAAACCAATTTGAATTTTTTTTGGAGGGCAAATGGATGCCACAGAAGGGAAGAATCATGGCCACATCTGTGTTAATAAAGATCTTTCTCAAAGCAACCTGGAGGAACATATTAGAAAGGTAAAAGCTGAAGATAAAGGAGATTCCATAGGGTGCCATTGGCCATTCTCCTTAAGTGAGCCTTTCAGCCATGGTGAGAGCTTTGAACACCCCAGAGTAGGTGAGCATGATTCCTGCATGGAAAATGTAGCTTTTATTTAAGGAAGGCATAGACTTGCTAGAAACTCTTTCCTAATCCAACTAACGCTCTGAACAGACATAGGAACACTTGTGTAGGTGGAAGCATAATTACAAGTTTACCGGAATAAATGATCCTTATAGGTCCTTCTAGTCCCTGTCAGGCTCTGAATGCTGACAAATGCATTTCTTTTATCTTGATTTCTACTTTTTCATTCAATTTTTCTGATGTTCATTCATATAAAAGCACTCAGCCCCAATGCTACTACCAGGTGAGGTGAGATGACATGAGGTGGGAGGAACCCCTGTTATTCCTAATTTGTTACCAAGAAAAATGTCAGCCATTAGAGCATTTCCCTTTGTGCTGAGGTTCTAGGAAGTTCAGAGGTATAATTAATGTTCCATTTCAGCAGATTTCTTTAATCTGGAGTTCCAGTACAATTAACTCCATCTCTCATGTCATTGTGTGGTTCTTAATCTATTAGGATTATTTTAATTGCCTAGTTTGTTTTAGGTATATATCCTTCATTGCATGCACCTCAAATCTTTTCTCAACAACATACACTCCTCTGGACTTTCTTCTAAACTCCACTTACCTCTCCCTCTGTGGGAATAAGCAGGAGGGACTCACAAAGCCGGGACATACTGCTGTCCCACTCCCGATGGTGGCTCTGACAATTACTCTTGTCTGAACACTGCAGCCTTTTCCTCTGCTTCACCACATCCACATCCACTGTGAAGTTCAGAAATGTCTCTCTGAAGCCTGGGAATGAAGACCAGACCTTCATAATGAGGCTGGAGTGGATAAGCCTAAGAAAAAGCACCCCTCGCCAGCCTGCCTTATGAGCCCCTCCTGAGTGGTATCTCCACCCAGTCCCTTGTGATGGATTCCTTAGTTTCTTCATTTCAAAAGTACTTTTCTCATGGTCTTCTGGCACCTGGATAGGGTCCCTCAGTGCCCCAGCCCCAAACCCATTCTCAGGACTGAGTCATCTTCCCTTAGGGGAAGGAGGGCTCAGAGAGGAGGCTATGATTGAAGGACAAAATGAGGAGGAAGAATAATTCAGAAAATGGAGAGAGAGACCCTAGAGTAAAACCAAGGATAGCAGAGCTGGAAGCACCTTACAGATTACCTATGCTAACTCCCTTACTGTACAGAATAGGCGAGATGGGAGATGGAGACTTGGCTACTTTTTTCTGAGTGTTCTTTCAGGAATTCAATCCTTAATCCTTGAGGAAGGGATACAGAGCCCCTCTTCCCAGCAGGGGTCAGATAAAGCCCTTCATAGTATGGATTTAATAGGAGACCATCCTTTTCTGTGGCACTTCCCATTAAATAGAACCTAATGTCAAAGGAACTAAGCTCTAATAGAGGGATTTCAAGCACCAGGACTTCATAACACTCCCTGTACCCCTCCCCTGGCAGGCCTCTTTTCCTGTCCCCTACTGAAGCCAACAAGGAATGACCACAACACTTGGCATGCGACAGGGGGATAGGAGTTGGGGGGAGGTCAGCTAGGCTCTCTGTTACCTGAGTTAGCAACTGTGGTCATAGGGTTGATTTCAAAACACAAACGTGCATTCACACTGCTGTTGAAGCCAATGGGCAGTGCCACAGGGGTGAAGGTCATGGACACCTTCAGGTAAACCACAGGTCTTGAGCTAAATGAGACAGCAAAGAGAACTGTGAGAAGTGACCGTAAGACTTCAGCACTTTGGTCATTCATTCATTCAATGAATATTGAACATCTCCAATATACCAAACGCTATTCTGCATCTTCAGGATAGAGTAGGGAAAGAGACAAGTCCCTTCTCTAGTGGCAAAACAGACAATAAACAAGTAAGAAGAAACTATGTACAGGTAATGCTATGATAATAAAATAGAATAGGGTAACAGAGATTGGGGGCTAGTTAGCCTGGGTGATCAGGGAGGCTTCACTGATGAGACATTTGAGATCTGTTAACAAGAGCTGAAGATAAAGAGAACCTCACTCCAAGCAGAAAGTACAGCTAGTGCAAAGGGTGTGGGGCAGGAATGAGCTTGAATCGTTTGAGGAACATGAAGGTCGGCAGGACTGGAGCACAATTAGTGAGACAGAGGTTAGTAAGAGGAGATGGGGATGGAGTGATGGGCAGGGCCAGGCCATGGAGAGGGTGGGCCACAGGAAGGAATTTGGATATTTACTCTCTAAGTGGGAGCTGCTGAGGGGTTTTAAGCAGCAGAATAAAGGGATCACTCTGGCTGCTGTGTGGAGAATGGAGCACCAACAGAGGGAGCAGGGAAGAATGCCATGGCAATGATGCAGGTGAGAGATGACAGCATCTTGTATGGGGAGGTTTTTGGAGGCAGAGCCAACAAAATCTTGTCAATGGAGTGGCAGAAGAAGGAAAGAAGAACCAAGGATGACTCCTGGATTTTTGTCCTGAATAAATGGTGCCCTTTACTGAGCTGGGAAGCATGGGAAAGTGCAGGTTGGGAGAATGAGGATCGAGTGAGAATATGAGGCCCATTTTTAGACTTTGAGATGCCTGACAGTAACAGCCAAGAGGGGTGTTGAATAGACAGCCAAGTCTGGAGCTCAGTGGAGGGCACAGGGCAGATAGGTGCTTTGCCAGAGTATTTACAGCCGTGAGATTTGATAATTCACTTAGAGATGGAGCACAGCAGCTCTGAAATTCATATCATCAAAATAACAGCCTTCACTGAGCACAGTACCAAATACCTTGCAAAGATTCTCTTAATCTATATAACTCTGTGAGGTAGAGGCTAGTGTTATTCCCATTTACAGAGGAGAAAATTGGGACTCAAATACAATAACCTGCCCAAGGGCACATGGTTAATTGAGAACTGAGGTTCAAAGCCAGATGAGCAGATTCTAGAGCTGATGCCCTTAACAGACACATTTACTCCCACCGATCAGTTCATGTCTTCATGGGGTCAATGAAGGCAGGGCAACTAGGTTGAGGCTGGGACCTGGGACCACAGAAGGCAGGGTAAACCCCTACCGTAGCACAGTTGCCCGGCCCAGGGTGCCCACGGTGATGTCAGGAAGGCGGTCACCAGTCAAATCTAAGCCACCAGCCACTGACATGCCGAAGTAGTGGAGTCCTGAGGCCACCGCTGAGGCTTTGATCCGCTGTGGAGGGAGAAACACAAGGCATGGAGGAGAAGGGGAGTCCTTTTGGGTTTTATTCAAATCAGCTGATCAGCTTTCCTCCCCAACCCAGGAAGCCCTCAGCTGAGGAACTGAAGAAAGAAGGGCAAGGTTTCCCAGGGGAAGTGGTATTCGAATGGAGCCCTGAAGGGCAGGTGGGACTTGACATGGGAAGAGTGAGGGAAGCAGGGTATGGGGCAGAGCAGGGCCATCTGAGGACCTAGCTAGGGGCCACTACAGTGGGAATAGAAGGAGATTTGGGTACAAGGAGGCTTGAGGAGGGGCTGGGCAGGGAGGTGTTCCTGTCTAATCAGATGCAGAGTAGAAGATGGGGATTAGAAGGAGTCAGGCCAGGGGTGAGGACAGAGAGAGACAGGAGCCAGGCCAGGGGCTGGATATGGGAGACAGAATCATTAGGACATGTGTGGAGGATGAGTGGAAGGCCTCCAGAGGAGCAGCAGGTCTGGGGGAAGAGGATGCTTTGGGTTAGACAGCATGAGACTGAGATGCCTGGGGGGCCATCCAGTGAGGTGCTCAGGAGACATCTAGACATACAGGACTAGAGTTAGGAGAGAAACTACGATCTGGGGTGGGTAAAAGTGCTCACAAAATATGTAACATGAGAGGCTGGCAAGGGAGTCATGAGAGATGAGAGTTTAGGCATGGAGGAGTTGGGGGGGGGCGTGGACAGGAGCCACAGAGGGGACAGAAAGAGAGTAAAACGAATCTGAGGTAGTTCCATGGTCAGGAATGCCAAAAAAGGGAGATACAGGTCAGGAAATAGACAAATGTTGCCACCACCTCTTACCCCACTGGAAGTGTCTGGGGTAAAGCCCTGGTCTGGAACCTCCATGCGACTTTGGGGCTTCACTGGGCACTCCTGACCCCTTGGTCCCACCTGACACTTAGAACTGGAGCTGGCTTGGGGCTCAGGCCATCACCTCAAGGGGAGGTCAGAATCCCAGAGCAAAGGCTAAAGAGAGCCCTGCAGGTTACCTGAGAGGGACTGGTAGAAAGACCATCCTGGCGTCCATTGTAGATATACACGCTGCCGAAGCTGTTGCCATCAGCTGCCTCAAAACCCTCCAGGGGGGCCCCAATGGCCACATCTGTGAGGTTATCCTGACTGATATCCCCTATTGTTGCCATGGCAAAGCCAAATCGGACATTAGTGAATCCAGGGTGCCCACTCAGAGTGTATGCCAAGGAGAAGGAACCATTCTGTAAAGCAAAGAGGCACCTCAGCCCTCAAGGGAGGGATGTGGGGTGCACACCCATGCCACCCCAAGAGGCATGCTCACTGGACTTGTTTCTGATTCTCTAGCAGGGAAGCTGAGGCTCAGAAAAGGAAACGGACCCCCCATGGTTACATGGGGAGTGAGTGGTAATGCTGGAATCCTCCTGCCTTGCAGTTCAGAACCCACAGCCTGCCCCCTCTGTTCCCACAGTTACAGGTACTGGACTGGCAATTACTAGACTGGGTTCTAGTCTTGGCTCTACCACACACTTGCTATGTAAACTTGAGCAAGTCTCAGCATCATTGAGCCTCAGCTTCCTCATCTGTAGAATGGGAGTGACACAGTTACTGTGAGAAACAAGTGAGATCATAGACAGAACATGCTTTGTCAACTATGCAGCTACGTGGGATATTATCATCATCAACATGAGATGATGGGGTGGGGAAAGTGAGAAAGAGTATGGGAGGAAAGGTGATGGTGCCCTGCTTGGCTACCATCCACCCTGCGCACTTCCCCATCACTGTCCTGCCATGAGAGGCAGGCCCAGGGTGCTCCCAGCCTCCATCAGATTTGCACCTGGCTGAGCAGCCACAACCTCGGCAAGCTTGCAAAGATGAGACTCCTACCTGCTCATTCAGATAATACACATACACTCTGCCTTCCTCTCCGTGAATGTGGTAAAATGGAGCAGCAACCAGCAAGAAGTCCGTGGTCCCATCCATGTCAATGTCCACAGGGCACAGCTCAGAGCCAAAATAGGATCCCATCTATAGCCCAGAAGGAACTCAGCTCACAAGGGTGCTGGGGAGGCCTCCTCTGGTACCCCTCAGCAAGGCTAGATTCCTGCTCCTGCTCTTCCTAGACTACCAGTTTGGGTTATTCCAGATCAATTTGTTCACCAGAGTAACAAAGATGCCTGGGTGAGCAGCTATATCCCCAACAATGGGGGAACCCAGTTGCCAAACAGATATGCAGAGCTGGGGCAATGGCACTGCATTCTGTCTGAGTTCTGTCCAGACTGAGTCAATAACCCACTGCATGCCTTGGAGCCTATCCCATTCCCTCCAGGGCCTCCAGATCCTCCATCTATAATAATGGGGGGCATCCTTCTCCAGCAGGTACCTGCTCTCCCTCCAGTACTGGCACGAAGTTCGTCTCTCTGCCCTCCTTCCGGAGCTCAAACACGGCTCCCCATTGCTTGTACCGTGGAGCCCCTGCCACATAGGAGAGGCCACAGGCCTTGTGCAGTAGGGCCACTGCATAACCTGAGAGAAGGAGTGGTGGTGGTTGTGGTTGGGAGCTCCCATTGGGCCACTCCTTTGATACCCCCCACTATTTTCCCAACCAGTCCTTCAAAGTAGCCTGGGCGGGGGGGGGGGCAGATCTTTCTCATCCTTTTAAAAACTAGCATCAGGGAGTGCTCCCACTTACCCCTGGGCCTTCTCACACACATGTGCCCCACCACACAGAAGTGATATGCACCCAGTGTATATACAGCTTCATTCAAAACACACTCCTTCATACACATTCACCACACACGTTCATCTCACACACACGGTATATGAGGACCAAGAACAGGGGTGAAGGGTCACTCACCACTACTGTTAATGGTGAGGCCCCGCCTCCTCAGGTAGCTGCCCGGGGCCGCCCTGAGCTTCCGTCCTGAGGAGGCCCTCTCCTCATCCAGAAGGCCCTAATTCTCAGCTTCGGGGTCCCCAACCAAGGCTTATCGCTTAGTCCCTGTGACTGCCCTAACTGACCAGAGCCTGCCCTAACTGGGAAGCCTAATTCAGCCTGATGCCCAGCCTCTGCGTCGCTCTTTAGGCCCCACCCTCGCTCAGGAAGCCTCCAGGCCCTGCCTCACCTAGATAGCTGTACTGTGCATTCTCGGTATCTGACGCAGTGTGGTTCAGGAAGCGACCCCGGCGGCTGTGCATGTCGTAGAGTACCGCACCCCCCGACCAGTTGAAGGCTCCCACGGCACCGAGCAGCACCTGCCCCTACAGGGGATGAGGGTTGGAGGCCATCTGAGAGGGAGGGACCCGGGCCAGCCACAGCGGGGATAGGGGGGATGATGGGTGCGGCGCGCAGAGTTGGGGGTGGAGGGCACGTTCACTTTCAGGGATCACTGACCACCTGGCTAGAAATGCAGGAGGAAGGCAAGATAGCAAGTACTCGGTTCCTGCCTTGTATCCATGACCCTGTCAGGACAATCATCCTTCCAGTGCCCATCACCCCCAGGACAGAAATCTGACCCAGGCCCCATATGTTGAGCATGAAAACAAAGTATGATTGAACAATACAGAGTTAATCTCCTGTGCACGTTGGCTGGCACACAAGGTCCACCTGTGTCAAGGCAATTTGCTGACCATAATTCCACCTCCGTGCAAGGCTGATGTCCTCACCACGTCTACATTTTTCCCGTGGTAAGGAAGAGTGTCTCTGGTGAGGACAAGTATGGAACTTGGTAGGCAAGTGACCTAAGCCAAAGCCTGTGTTAGTAGTGCATAATCCTGAGCACACAGAACAAAATGACCTCCTGTAATAAATATGGCCATTCTTTCATCTACCTCAAAGGTCTAGATTAGAGGAAGCAAGTACAAATGTTTTCCTTTATCCTAAAAGGGCTCTTTCAGAGGGCAGAGCTCTACACTGTGAGCCAGGGATCCCTGAGTCCCTGGGGGTCATTGGGGCCCCTCCTCTATGGTAAGCCTGCTTGGTACTGAGTTGGCCACATACCTTATCCAGGATCTGGGCACTGAACCCGATCTGTGCCAGCTGGTAGTGGAGGGCCTCTCCAACTGTGCCTAGAAGCCAAGAAGCCCAGTGAGACACTGCTGTGGGCTGAGGTGAAGGGAGAGACTAAGTCAGATAAAGGCCCAGTTTGACCTCATACGCAGAGGGAACCATGTTCAGAATAATGGGACATACACCAGGCTGAGAGTGGAAACCTGGTCCTGCTTTAGTAGTCACTGGCAGAGTAAGCTTGGGTAGCTCACTCCCTCTTTCTGGGCTTCAGTTTCCTGATCTGTGAGCTCCTGAGGATGGGATCCAAACCCAGTCATCCTTCTTTCTCCAGCATCAGAAGGAGCTTCTCATCAGAGCTTCAGGGAATTCTGGGGAAGTGAGGAGGGCTGGGGATATTGTTGCCTTTTTAGATGGAACAGCTGAGGCTCAGAGAAGTGATGGGATGCCCAGGGAGCCATATGGAGGGAGGACAGGAATGGGGCTGGAGCACAGGGCTTGGCCTCCTGCCAAATCCTAAGGGGACTGCCCAGCAGAGCTCTCACCTTCCATCTGAATGATATTCTGCTGCAATTTACTCAGCAATCCATCCAGTGCTGTGTAGTTGGTCACCTTGAAGGCGTATCTGTCATCAGGGTCTGAGGCAATCAGCTTCAGTTCACTATAGGTCCTATTCTTCTCAAATGCCTCTCCCACCTGCACAGGGGCCATGGGTCAGTGGATCAGGATCATTAAGAGTAGGCTGGTTCCCAAGCCCCAAGAGCTCTCCAGGCCCAGGGGGAGAGCTGAATCCCTCTGCTGGCCTTCAGGGCCCTCTACCACCTGCATCCACTCCCTGCTCCCTGTTCTCCTGCACACACACCTTCCTTCTCATACCAGGCTCATTCTCACATGCTGTGCCCTTTGCCTGCAGAGCCCTTCCCGCTTCCCCCGCACCCTAGGCCAGCTACTCCTATTTGTCCTCCAAGACTCGGCTCAGCACCATCTCCTCCAGGAACCTTCCCTGATGTCCTTCCTTTGGGGCTCTCAGTGTCCACTGCTCTCCCCATCACTGCTGGGCAAGTGAGCTATGCCTACCACTGGGAAATTGGCCCTCTGTGAGAAGACCCAGTATGGAATGGGGAAATTTCAGGACATAGGGACTGATAGTAGTTGCCCTATTAGGAACCCTGGCTCCTCCCCATCCCAGGCTGCAAAGGGTCGGGAGGGCCTCCCCCCAACTCTTGGCTCTTACCCCAATGGCAAAGCGCTCAACACCTTGCATCTTTGGGGAATTGATGACAGTAGTGAGGTTGAGTGGGTCCTCAAATATGTCCCCATCAGTGAGTACCACCATGACCTTGGATGCATTTTTTCTGGAGCCGTGGCTTGGCGTGAAGATGTTGTCTCTAAGTAGGGGACAATAAATGAAGAGGAGAACTTCGACAGAGGGATACTGAGCTCTGGGGAAATTTTATTCACTGACCTGTTTTAGAATTGGATAGGATTAAGGAGCCCTTCAAAATGGGAACAAAAACGCAAAAAGCCCCCCTCTGGCATACAGCAGGGCCAGGTGGAGGGGAGGCTGTGACAGACCTTGCCCCTCACCTCCTCCCACAGAAAGGTTTTGGACCACACTTCAGTCTACTCTTGTGAATAATAATGATATTAATAATAGTGGCTAATATTTACATAGTACTTATGTGTTGGGCACTGTTGTAAGCACCATACATATTTTAACTCATTTAATCCTCACAAAATCCTGTAAGACAAGTACAATTATTATTCTCATTTAATTTAATTTATTTGTTTATTATTTATGTTGAGAGTGAGAGAGAAAGAGAGAGTGTGTGCTCAGGAGTAGGGGCAGAGAAAGAGAGAGGAATCTGAAGCAGACTCTGTGCTGAGCACAGAGCCTGACACAGAGACTGACATGAGTCAGTCGCTCAATCAACTGAGCCACCCAGGTGTCCCTACTTATTCTCATCTTAAAAGTGAAGCATCTGCGGCACCTGGGTGGTTCAGTCCGTTAAGCATTTTGGCTCAGGTCATGATCTCAGGGTCATGAGATCGAGCTCCACATCATGCTCCGCACAGGGCATGGAGCCTTCTTAAGATTCTATTTCTTCCTCTCCCTCTGCCCCTTCTCCACCCTCCCACTCCTGCTCGCCCATGTGAGCTCATTCTTTCTCTCTCAAAAAAGAGAAAAAGTGAAGCAACTGAAGCACAGACAGGTTAGGCAACTCACCCAAGGTCTCCGAAGTACACACTGGAGCTGAGATTGAACCCAGGCAGCCACGAAGCCCATACTATAAGCACTGTGCTCTACTGCTGCTCACAAAAGGAGCTTTTGAAACAATTTTTGGAGGATGTCTTGGGATGTCATCCATCAGCCAGGGCTGGATTGACCTCACATTCCCCTCAGCCAAGGAAGAGCTGGAACCTGATCCTTTCTCTTCCCAGCTCTTTCCAGACACCTCTCCAGGCATGACGCCTCAGAGCCTCTGGGCAGGGCTGTGAGCCGGCATGCAGTAGGTGCTCAGGGAATTCCCACTACCCTCATACTTACAGGACATGCTGCATGGCAGAAGCAGTCTTGGTGACACTCCCCACTTGAGTGATGTTCTGGACTCTGGCAAGGGAGGCCCTCACATCCTGGCTATCCCGAAGATCAAACTCAGTCTGGATCACTGCCCCGTATTGCACCAGGGCAAAGTTGCACTAGAGGGGAGGAGGTTGGCTGAGTCGTGATGCCCAAAGCACCCCCTGCCCTTTAGGTGGCTCCCCCTGGGAGTAGTAAAAGAATCCATTCAATTTCTCCTTGCCTCCAGGCAGGAGGAGATGCTAAAGCAGAGGGAAATCTCTAAGCAAATAGAGAAGGAAGAAGCTATGATAGTAATGGCTCTCAGTGAGTCATAGACTTGTCCCTGAAACCATGTCTGTGTGTAGTCCACCTCCCACATATTGACTATGGGATAGGTCATGTGACTGGCTTTGGCCAATGGGACATTGGCAAATGTGATAGTCAGAACCTTGAAAAGTACATGCATACATTGGAACACTGTAGCCATGAAAAAGTTGGACTGGCCTGCTGGAAGCACATGGTTCAGACAAGGAAGGCCATCCAGTCAAGCAACAGGATGTCTGCAGCTGCAGGACCAACTCCAGGCAAGGCCAGCGGAAGAACCACCCAGCTGACCCAGCCCACATAACTGACCCTGAACTGTGAGCAAATAAGGGGTTGTTGTTTTGAGGAGATCTGTTCACAGCAATAGAGAACTGATAGGCCACATGAGTGTACCTCTTAGGGAAGCCTACCTGAAAGCACTTCTTATAGAAGTTCTTCATCATGTTGGAGATGAAGTCTTTGGCTCTCTGGAAGTCTGGGGGTTCAATGCTTCCTGAGCCATCCAGGATGATGGCAATCTCAGTGCCTGGTCAGGAGTGAGTGTGGAATTTGAGGCAACAGTGAGGGCAGCGTGTACTGCCCTCAGGGTACCCACCCTATTCAGGCTCTGGGGGCTCAGTTCAGGAAGGAAGTTGGTAAAGTTCCCAAGATTGAAGATTTTGTCTCAGAGGCAGAGACAGCCAGAGCCTGCTCACTATGACTTGTTGAGTGAGTCACTCCCATTGCTCCTGCTCTTTAGGCCTGTTTCCCCATCTGTAATATGGTGGGGGGTGCGGGCAGAGCTGGGATGGCCAGGTCTACGGAATCCAGCCATGGCTCCCCATCTTCCAGACCTGGGCACACCTCACTCCTGGAGGTCACCAGCCTAGAGATCTGCTCTGACAGCCTCTGGGAGCAACCCAGATCTGCCTTTCCTCACCAGCTTCCTCCTCCTCCTCCTCCTCCTGTATCTTCAGAGCCCGGCGCCACCTGGCTGGCTTCTCTGTGTTGCCTTTCTTGTTCCTGTAGCAGTCTCTGTCATCCACGTGTGCACTGGGATCCAGATTTTCTTTAAAAAACACACATGGAAGAACTCAGAGTCAGACAGCCTCCTTGTTCACCTCCAGGCAGGCCCACAATTAGTTCTGCCCTGATTCCCTTCACAGGGGCCTAGGCTTGTCTTCCCCTCTCCGGGCCTCTGTGGCCCTGCCGTGCCTCTTTTTAGAGACCCAAGGAGACCTCTTCAGGGATGTCCAAGGTCAGTGAGTGTCCAAACCTTACCAAGGTTGGAGAAGTGGACCTGGGTGTGGTTTTGGAAGTTGTTGGATAGTAGGCTGCAGGTCCCTGTGAGTTCTGAGCTGAGACTGTGGGGCTGCGGGGTCCGCACTTGAATGCAGATCTAGGGGAGAAGGGGAGAAAGGGAGGAGAAAGCCTAAGTCACCTTCAGCACAGTCACCCTAATCACAGCTACACCATCACTCCCATGCCAGAATCGAGTTCATCAACCAGGCAGAGGATGTAGGAAGAGCTTGTTTATACCTCAGCAGGGGTGGGAGTCATGCTGGGGTCAAAGCTGAGGTTAAGCACTTGGGTCAGTGTGCTGCATCACATGGTGTACCCAGGTTAGAGCCTTGGTCAGCCCTGCAGTTGGTACCAAGGAGATAGCTGGGCGCAGCCCTGAGAATATACTAGTCAGACTGGTATTAACACTGGTCAACCACAGGGTTAGTGCCACCCTCCCTTAAGTCCTCCATCGTCCCACCTCATGCACACTCACCAAAACACTGTGGTGGTTCCGAACAACTGTCACTCCCCGGTACCTCCCCTTTGGGATGGGGACAGTCTCTGAAACAGTTAAGGCCAGGTAAGGAGGGAGGTATGCTGGGAGGCAACCCTTCAGCCAAGGTCAGATGTCACAGGGCCCCATAAAGAACTGTTGGTCACTCAGCGCAGCCTCTAGAAGCTGGCTGAGGGGCCTTCAAGCACAGGCTTAGACGTGCTCAGGGCAAAGTGCCTATTCATCAGACTTATTCACTGACTCATTCAACAGATGCCCTATGATGTCTGCTCTGTGCCTGGCCTCATGCCGGATGGTGTTAGGGATCTAGAAATAACTGAGAGCTGGTGATTTTCTTACAGGGGATCCTGGTCTGGAGGGGCAGGAGGGTAGAGAAGCACTAGCTGGTGGGTGTGTGCAGCACCAGGGAGGTGTGCAAGATGTTAAAGGACTGGCGATATGGATCGATGAACTCCCCACTCTCAAAGTTCTGTCCCTGGGGAATCCCCAAGAAAATGTAGCTCACTCCTTTCCCTCTACACTGTGGGCCTCAGGAGATGCATTTTTGAGCCATAGGATCACCCAGTTGCCCTGCCAACCTGCATCCCCTCTGAAGCAGAGTGAGGTTGTTCAACATCATATGTCTCACAGAGACAAGGACTCTACCACACAAGGTCGAAGGGTCATCAGCAAATGTAGGACTTAAGTAGGACTCAGTGGGATGCGTAGAGTTGGTTAATAAGTTAATTAGTTCCATTCATTGTTCATAGCATTTATTGAGTGCCTAATATATGCCAGTCCCCATGCTAGATGTTAGGCTAGACACAGGTTGGGAGGGGTAAGGTTGGAGTCCATTGAGGTGTGATGAGTTGGGACATGTTGGGTTTTGGAATCAGACAGAGTTGGGTTTGCCAGCTGTTGCTGCCAATGCTAGATGCTCGACCTTAGTCATACTGGCAATCAAAGGACTTCTCTGAACTATAGCTTCCTCTTATATAAAATGGTGTGATTTTGTGATTTTGAGGATTTGAAGTGAACACTTAGCAGAGTGCCAGCCGCATGGTGAGCACTCAATACATTTTAAGTGTCATTTTTATTAGGACTGGGTCTGGAAAGATGGGCTGGGGATTAGGACTGGGTTGGGATGGGATTGGGCATTGGGGTAGAAGACCTGCTGCGGGTGGTGGTAGAATCTAGAGCGGAGAGACTGGACTAGGTTCAAACAATTTGGCCCAGAAAAGTGGGATTCCTCGGAAGGAGGTCTAGGAGCATTGCCCAGAACTGAGGTAGACTTACCTACTCGTTCGCAAGAGATCTTATCTTGGATGAGGGAACAACAATGCAGGAGGCCTCCTTCCACCTTGGTTTGAGGGCCGGTGACCAGGAGCCTGAGTTGGAAAGGTAGACAGCAAAGTTGAGCTGGCCAATGATTCCCTTCTCCTTTCTGCCTGCCCAGGCATAGTCATCCCACTCCAGGTCCACAGGCTCACAGGCTCCCTATCTGGAAAACTAATGGAGGAGGTCCAGACATGGGGCAGGCAGACAGACTCCCAGCCCAGAATGGCAGATTCTGCATTATGTGGAAAACATTTGCTCAGCATTTACCTTTATATAGCTCCAGGCAGGAAATGGTTAAATGCATCTGCTCTCTGCCTGCTGACAGAGATGGGGGTGATACTCTTTGGGGCAAGGGTGGGTAGGTACCAGGAAGCCATCAGCAGGACAGTTGGTTCTGTTGGGGTGCTGGCTTTCTGGTGGCTGCCAGGGAAACCACCCCACCTGGCCTCAGTGATAGTATTTCCTGAGAAGAGTATGTTGCTGCTCCTACCCTCTGGGTCAGTCAGAAATGGAGGTTTGAGGGGGGGAGCACCTTAGCCACATTAAGGCAGCCTCCAGAGGTATGATTCCCAATGGCAAACTTTGCCCCTCATCCCAAGCCCTGGGAGACAGCAGAGTCCAGTGTCAGCCTAAGCATTCTCATTATCCACACTGCCCAGGGAGAACTGGTCTGCCTCAAGACAGGGAGTGAGTTCCCCATCTTAGGGGTTGGGTTGTGAGTAGGGGGCATTGAGAAAGGGGGCCCAAGGCTGGGCTTGATAACAGGGAACCAGTTCCAAGACCTTTGTGCTGCAGGCAGTAGGAAGTCATGGAGGACTTTATAATGGGGAATATTAGTCTGTACTTTCAAAAGGTCATGATGCAGCTATGATGGGTTGGGTGGCAGGAATGAGGTACCATCTCCACTTCCTCACTTCCTGTCACTCTGTTATCATTATGAAATAGATCATTTACTTATCTCCATGGGTTAAGAATAATAATATTAAGTCTACACCTGTGTACATGCCCCCACCCCCAGCTTAACCACCCCAGGTTGATTCCACCTTCTGATATAGCTATTATCAAGGTCAACAGTGGTCCCCACACTGCCAAATCTAATGGACACCTCTCGGTCCTCATCTTCAACCTCTCAGCAGCCCTGGACATGTGACCATCCCCTCCTTGAAATACTTTCTTTTTGATTTCCCCCTACCTCTCTCAATACTCCTTCTCAGACTCCTTTGTTGGCTTCTTCACCATCTAATTTCTAAATGTTGTTTGAGCCTTGGGGCTTGGTCCCTGTTTTCCTTGCTAGCACATTCTCCCTAGTAATCCCCTCCAATCCCATGGTTTCAATACACCTGCAAATGCTGAAGTTCTGTGGCCGTAGGGTCCCTCCACCAGAAGTCAGACCAGCATAACCTGTCTGATATAGGATATAGGAAATAGCTGTAGGAAATGCACCCCCCACCCAGATGTCTAGGTCCTGATTCCCAGAACCTGTGAATATGCCACTTTTTGTGGCTAAATGGATTTTGTAGACTTGATTAAGTTATGGATCTTGAAATAAGGGAAATTATTCTGGATTATCTAGGTGGCCCCAATGTAATCACAAGGGTCCTTATAAGAGGAAGACAAGAGGATGAGTGAGAGAAAGATTTGAAGATGATACACTGCTGATTTTAAAGGTGGAAGAAAAGGCCAAAAGCCAAGGAATGTGGTTAGCCTCTGGAAACTGAAAAAGGTGAGGAAACAGATTCTCCCCTTGCGCCACCAGAAGGAACACAGCCCTGCTAACACACCTTGACTTTAGCCTATTAAGATCTATTTTGGACTTCTGACTTCCAGAACTGTGAGATAATAAATTTGTGTTGTTTTAAGCCACTAATTTTGTGGGTGTTACCACAGCCATAGGAAACAAATACAATGGCTAACTGCCCCCTAACTGGCATCTTAAACTTTAGATTGTCTAAACAGAACTTGGGAGTCTTGTCCTCCCAAGCCTGTGCTTTTTGTTCTTCTTCTTTTTCTTTTTCTTTTTTTAAGATTTTATTTATTTATTTGACAGAGAGAGGGGGAACACAAGGAGGGGTATAGGAGAGGGAGAAGCAGGCTTCATGTGGAGCAGGGAGCCTAATGTGGGGCTGGATCCCAGAACCCTGGGATCATGACCTGAGCCAAAGGCAGACACTTAACGACTGAGCCACCCAGGTGCCTCAAGCCTCTGTTTTTCCACCGACCACTACATTATAAAGCCTGAAGCCTGGGTACATCTTTGCTTCATCTTTTCACTCATCCCTGCATCAAGTCCATCAGTAAACCCTATGGATTATTCCTCCAAATTGTATCTACAGAGCACCTCTTCTCTCCATTTCCCCATCACCATCCTGGCCACCAGCACCTTGTCTGGTCTATGATATTAGCCTCCTAACTGGTAGTGTTTGTTTTTGAAATTTACCCTTACAGTTTATACCGTGTCACTCCCCTGCTTCAGTAGCCTCCTGTGCACTTAGAAAAAAGAGTCCGTACTCCTTGATGCAGCCTACAAGGGCCTTGCTGGTCTAGCCCTCCCTGCCTCTGAGACCTCCTCTCACCATTTCTTTATTTTTCTTTTTTAAGATTCTATCTATTTATTTGAGAGAGAGTGTGTGAATGAGAGAGCATGAGTGGGGAGAGGGTCAAAGAAAGCAGACTCCCCGCTGAGCAGGGAGCCCGATGTGGGACTCAATACCAGGACCCTGGGATCATGACCTGAGCTGAAGGCAGAGGCTTAACCGACTGAGCCACCCAGGCGCCCTCCTCTTCTCATTTCTTTGTTCTCTAAGCTCCAGCTTCACACTGGCTGGCTTCTGTTCCAGCCCCTTCTTTGGACGGCCCAAGTTCTTGCCTGCTCAAGCCTTCTGCCTTGCTGTGCCCTTTGCCTGGAAGCCCTGCTTTTCACTCCCCAAGGCTGACTCATTTTCATCTCCTGGCCTTGCTTAACTGTCACCTCCTCATAAATGCTTTCTCTAACCAGCCCCACCTCACAACACACCTACTCAGCTTCATGTCACCTTGTTTTATTTCCTTTACAGAACTTGTTATGTCCTAGAGTATCCTCTTTACTTACTTATGTGCTTATTATCTCTCCCCCCCACTAGACCATAAGTTCCTCAAGGATCACATCTAATCTTGTTTACCATGTTATTTCCAGAGCATGGAAGAACAACTGGCACAGAACTGGGGATCAGTAAATATGGCTAAATATTGACTGAATGACAGCTCAGGCGGCGTGTAAGGGGTCTAATGGGGGGCAGGGCTGATGAGCAGAGGGGCAGCTCTGTGGATTCTGCAGCTGAGCTCCCAAAATAGGTCGCCTGCTCAGCAACCCTGCCTCAGCTCCAGACTCCTCCCCAGCCTGAACCTCAGCCCTCGGTCTAGCACCTCATTCCCTCTCCCCCATAAAGGTGGGGGCAAAACTAGCCTCCATTCTAGATCATGTTTTGGTGGGGTAGGTCCAGGCCTGGAATAGCCTCGGCTCTCCTTCCTCCTTCAGGCCATTGCCCAAGCTATTTCCTTCCTATCTCCTTTTCCTGCCAACAGTCATCCTAAACCCCAGCTCTTCAGGAAGTCTTCCCAAAAGGAGCAACTTGACCCCCTCCAAGCCCTCCCTGACTACTGGAACCCACCCCCATACTCGCCTAGACTATGAGTTCTCAAGAGACTACCATGTACAGCTGTCCAGGCTGTGAACTGTGGAAAATAAGGTTGCCATTCATATCAAATCATGCAGTGCTGTGGCCTGGGGCCCAGTCTGAGCTGCCTCTGTTGTCTACCCATTCTTCCCGCATGATGGGTAGTCTCTTGATCTCCAGGTTTGTTGACTGAATGACTAACAATAACCAAACCCACCATCAGCTGACAGCCCTGGGGACCCTACTGTACCCTGGGCTAGAAGCGTCCATCTCCTGCCTTCACCCACCTCTAACCTAGGTCCATTCTGGGTCTAATCCCATACCTCCCAGGAGAAGGCCTTCTTTTTTCCCTAAGGTTTTGGTTTTTTTTAAGATTTTTATTTATTTTTTTGACACACAAAGAGAGAACACAGGCAGGGGGAGTGGCAGGCAGAGGGAGAAGAAGAAGCAGGCTCCCCACAGAGCAGGGAGCCCAACATGGGGCTCCATCCCAGGACCCCAGGATCATGACCTGAGCAGAAGGCAGACACCTAAACGACTGGCCCACCTGGGTGCCCCTCCCCCAAGTTTTATCATAGTTTTATTTTTTTATGGTTTCATTTGCATTTTTATTGAAGTATAATTAACATACAATGTTACATTAGTTTCAGGTGTGGAAGGCCTTCTTTATGTTCCACTCATTTCACCCTGCAGCAACCACACCCATGCTGCTGCCAGTCCTGAGTGTTCTATTTTAGGGAGAAACAGCACAAGGGAGTGAGAGAGACACATTACGCTTTCACAGGGAGCCCAGCCTCCTCTGCTCTCTGTGGCCCTGGGGTGGCCGGCAGTGCATTTCCTGTTCAGCAAGGCAGGCCCGTGGTCTTGGGCTTCACCATTTGTGGCAGGAACCCAGAAGTTCCTCCCACCACATCCTCCCATGAACCCCCTGTGCTTCATCAGGTGTTCAAGGAGGTTTTTCTGAGCCCAGCTAGGCTCTTCTCCCACCCTGTAATGGACCCAGAGCCTTCTGCTCCAGGGGCTTCAAACTCCTTTCATCCACCATGTCCTTTCACCTTGGTTTCTGAAGCAGGGGGCCTGGAGATGGAGAGGGCCCTGCTGGGGTGCTGGTGGGAGGGGACTGGGATTGACACTGGGCTTTCACAAGCATGAGGAGCAACCAGAACACTCATGCACTGCAAGTTTGGGAAACTACATGTTGGCTCTACCCGCAAGTCACGATTCAGCAATTCCACTCCTGGGCACAGGCCTGATAAAAGGAAGTGTACCTGTCCACAGAAAGCAGTATAATTTGTCCAAGGAAACTGTCCAAATGCCCATTGTCAGCACTGTTCACACAATGGAAGACTTAGAGCAATGAGAATAAGTATCATTGTCTCAGCCAATACCACTTTCAAAATTCAGACCATACTGAGGGAGAGAGGCCTGACAACAGACCACATAACAGCATGCATCATTTATAAGTTCAAGAACAGGCAGAACTAATCCAGGGAGATGGAGGTCAGAGCATTAACTCTCAGCAAGGGATGTGCCTAAAAGGGAGCACCAGGCTAGAGGGGGCTTAGGTGAGGCTGGCAATGTACTTTTTTTTTTTTTTAAAAAGATTTTATTTATTTATTTGTCAGAGAGAGAGAGAGAGAGAGAGAGCAAGCACACAAGCAGGAGGAGCAATAGGCAGAGGGAGAAAAAGGCTCCCCACTGAAAAGGAGCCCGATACAGGACTCGATCCCAGGACCCTGAGATCATGACCTGAGCCAAAGGCAGACGCTTAACCGGCTGAGCCACCCAGGCATCCTGAGGCTGGTAATGTTTTGTTCCTTTGTTTGGATGCTGCTTACATAGGTGGTTCATTTTGTGAAATTCCCTGAGCTACACACGTATGATGGGTGCATTTTTCTGCGTGGCAAATGTCCATAAAAATTTTACCAAAACAACACCACCAAATAAAAAAAAAAAATCACAACAAACACCAACCTTTAATTCATCCTCCTGCAGCCAAAAACTGATTAACAACCTTCTCACCACCCCTTCCTGTTTCAAACATTTCTGGCTCCTCAAACCCCCAGGGCCTTGGTAACAGGCACCACCCACCTCTCCCAACCTAGTGCTCACTATACTCAGTTTCAACCCCCTGACATTTTCTGTTTCTTGACTTTGCTCATGCTAACTTCCAGGCTCCTGGCCACTTTGCTCTTGGCAGGGCTTCCTCCTCCACTGCCTTCTCACACTAATTCGTACTCATCTCCTCAGTTCAGAGTTGGTGCACACCTTGTAGCTAAAGGATACACCTGCTTCTATGTCTCCAGAGTACCCTAGACACCCCCACCAGAGCAGCCATCGCTCCTCTTGTCATTGCCTGTCTTGTCTATCTCCTTCATGAACCAGAGGGCTCCATGAGGGCAGGGACTGTGCCTCTTTTGCTGTCTTATCCCCACACTTTGCCTGTGATTGAGTTGATGCTCCATAAATACTTGCCGAATGTGTGGATGAATGAATCAACTGACCCTGCCCTCCCTGCTTACATGGTCACCAGCCTCTTCACTGTACAGTGAGGAAATCACAGTCTGGCAAGGGGTCCAAGCATGCTTGGCTGGCGGGGTCATGGCCCAAGTCCCAGGGCTGTAAGCCTGCCTCAGGAGCTGCTACTGCCCACCCATCTTCCACCAAACAGAGCTTCTGCTATGCTCAACTTGGGAAGATGGGAAACTCCACCCAGCCAGAAACCTCGAGCTCCTCATCTGGCTCTGCCCCCAAAGCCTGTCTGGATGTTGGGCTCATGGCTCATGTGTGCTGTGTAAGAAGGAAACCCCTGGCCACTGACTAGAAGCAAAGCAGCAGGGATGGGGAGGGAACTGGCCTGGGGCAGGGCATGAGCTGGGCTGGGTCCTAGAGCAAGCACAGAGAAAGCCATATGACCATTGTGAACAGAAAGGAAAGGAAAAATTGCTCTAGGTTAAAAGAGAATAAAGAGACACAACAATATGCAACACAGGAACTTTGACTGGATCCTGGTTTCAAAGCAAAGCAGCTCAAAGTCATTTTGGTGACAATAAGGGACAAAACTAAAGACATGTTTCTACATTAGCATATCCCCACTATCACCATCTGATATAATACATATTTTGCTTGCTTGCTCATTGTCTATCTCCCCAGAGCATAAGAATTTATGCTCCAAAAGGGGAACCCTCCCACACTGTTGGTGGGAATGCAAGCTGGTGCGTCCACTCTGGAAAACAGCACGGAGGTTCCTCAAAACGTTGAAAATAGAGCTGCTCTATGACCCAGCAATCGCACTAATGGGTATTTACCCTAAAGATACAAATGTAGTGATCCAAAGGGGCATGTGCACCCAAATATTTATAGCAGCAATCTCCACAATAGCCAAACTATGGAAAGAACCTAGATGTCCATCAACAGATGAATGGAAGGGCACCTGGGTGTCTCAGTGGGTTGAGCCTCTGCATTTGGCTCAGGTCATGTTCTCAGGGTCCTGAGACTGAGCCCTACATCGGGCTCTCTTCTCAGCAGGGAGCCTGCTTCTGCCTGCCTCTCTGCCTACTTGTGATCTCTCTCTCTCTGTCAAATAAATAAATAAAATCTTTAAAAAAAACAGATGAATGGATAAAGAAGATGCGGTGTACACACACACACACACACACACACACACACACACACACACACACAATGGAATACTATGTAGCCATCAAAAGAAATTAAATCTTGCCATTTGCAATGACGTGGGTGGAACTAGAGGGTATTATGCTAAGCGAAATAAGTCAATCAGAGAAAGACAATTATCATATGATCTCTCTGATATGAGGAATTTGAGAGGCAGGGCAGGGGGTTGTGGGGGTAGGGAGGGAAAAAAATGAAACAAGATGGGATCAGGAGGGAGACAAACCTTAAGAGACTCTTAATCTCAGGAAACAAACTGAGGGTTGCTGGGGGAGTTGGGGGGTAGGAGGGATGGGGTGTCTGGGTTATGGACATTGGGAAGAGTATGTGCTATGGTGAGTGCTGTGAATTGTGTAAGACTGATGATTAAAAGACCTGTACCCCTGGGGCAAATAATACATTATATGTTAATTAAAAAAACAAAATACAAACCAAAAAATGGTAAAAAAAAAAAAAAGAGTAAAAAAAAATTTGTGCTCCATTCTAAATATTTGTTGAGTAAATGACCATGGTATATACAATTCTACAACTGCCAATGTTACCTTATGTTTCAAGGGTGATTCAAGTTAACAACCGCTGTGCTCATTTTATTAATTTGACCTGCTTCTAATATTGCATCATATGTGATTCAAAGCTTTTTTCTTCCATTTTCCTAGTGAGGACCATTTCCAGTCTTTCACTATTCCAAGAAATGTTACAGTGAATACTTTTACTTGTGCCTGGGAGTATCTCTAAGGTTGGCCAGATCTGGGAGTGGAATGGCAGGTCAAAGGAATCTGCGACATTACCAGATATGGTAAAACCATTCTCTGAGTTGCTTATACCAATTTACAGCCCCACAAGTTCCCACATCCTCAGCAGCAGAATTTTGCCACATTTAAAATCTGTGGCTTATCTAATGGGTGCAGATGAGATTTTTTTTTTTTAAAGATTTTATTTATTTGTTTGAGAGAGAGAGACAGTAAGCAGTGGGGAGGGGCAGAGGGAGAGAGAGATAGAAGCAGACTCCCCACTGAGCAGGGAGCCCAATGTAGGAGCCCAATCCCAAGACCTGGAGATCATGACCTGAGCCAAAGGTAGACACTTAACCGACTGAGCCACCCAGATGCCCCCAGATGAGATTTTAAAAACAGAAAATGCAATGTTTAGTGAGCTTGAATTTGGCCAGAAACTGTAATAAATCCTTTACGTGCATTAACTTAAATAGTCTTATGCAACAACCCTGGGATGTAGGGAAATCTCTACCCCTTCTGTGGAGATAAGAAAGAGGCTGTGGGTTGAGCGCTTTGCTACAAGTACAGAGTAAAGCTGTCACTGACCCATGGCTACCAGACCCACAACTTTTATCTTAACCACATTCCCTGCTGCCTCATAGTTTCCATTTTTTCTTTGATATTTTTGTCATTGCCCTAGATTTCTATACTGAGCATGAGTTACTTCTATAAGAGACAAAACAGCCTTAATAAACTTTATTTTAAAATAGTTTCGAGGTGTATCCTGCTCCTGCTCCCCAGCAGTAAAGATGGCCAGGATTGGCCCAGTGCTCACAGCCTCTCTCCAGCACACCCTTAATGAAAATGAAGGAAGGTTGTCCCCAGACTGTGGGGGTTGGGTGTGAAGGTCTTCTCTGGGGCTTGTTCAGACTCCCCAGAGGCATCCTCAGTTATGCGTCCCATCTGCTGGGTGCCACTCACCAGGTCTTGTTGGTGCTGGGGTCTTGGTGCAGAAGGGAGCTGAGCACATAGGGTGTGTCTCCCTCAGGAGTCACCCAGATCTGGGCCTCATCCACATTGAAGGCCACCAGAGGAGCAAGGCCTGTGAAGAAAAGAGGAATGTTTAACAAAAGAGGTGCCTGTTGAGGCCATGGCTGGGCCTTAGATTCCTATCATTCAGCCACATCTTGTGGTGTCATCATCCCCATTTTATAGATGAGAAAAATGAGAATCCCAGGATCTTTTTCCTGTGGAAATAGGACAGGAATGTAGGCATGTCTGACCCAGACTCTGCACTCCCCAATCCTCCTAAACTGTGTCAGCACCAAGGCCTCATCTAGGAAGCCTTCACTTGTTCTCCCCTACAAGTACTTCCCACCTTCTCACACCTCCCACTATGCAATTTCTGTACCTGTCAGATAGCACATACTCATGACAGAGTCTTGTACTAAAGTTAAAATAGACTGTGAGCCCCAGGGACAGCATATACATACATTCTATCTATGACCCTCCATTCAAATGACCCAAGAGAAAACATGTCTTCAAACATGTACAAGAAAGTTTACAGAAGCTTTATTTATAATAATTTCCAACTGGAAACCACCCAAATGTCCATCAGCTGGGGAAGGATAAACTAACTGTGGTGTATTCATACAATGGACTACTCAGGAATACAAAGGAATGAGCAATTGACACACATAGCAAGATGGGTAAATCACAAAAATCATTATGCTGAGTAAAAGAAGCTTTACACGAGAGTATCTACTATATAATTCCATTTACATGATGTTCTAGAACCAGCAAAACTGATCTAGAGTAAAAAATATTTCCTGGAGGTATGGGAATGAGGCTTAACTGGGAAGGAACAGGAAGAAACTTTGTAGGCTGATGGACGTATCCTAGATCTTGAGAGGAATTTGGATGACGAAGATGTGTGCATTTGTCAAAAACACACTGAATGGTCAACTTAAAATTTGTGTATTTCACTGAAGGTAAATTTTCCCTCAAAAAAGAACCATAAACACACATTAAACTCTAGTCAATATGTATGCTGAAATATTTAGGGATAATGTATGCCAACATCTGCAGTTTACTTTGAAATGGATCAAAATACAAGATGGCTTGATGGATGGATAGATGAATATATGAAGATGGATATATAGCTACATGTTTATATGTATGATATATATGCGGTAATGCAAATATAACAAAATGTTGACAACTGTCAAATCGAAGTGTGGTATATACTTTTCCACTGCGCATTTATTTCAACTTTTCTGTATATTTGAAATTTTTAACTAAAAAGTTTTGAGGAAATATTGATATTGACAGATTGCCCTGCACAGAGGCTGTGCCAGTTCATACAACAACAACAGAATAGGAGAAGTCCTGTTTCCCCACAGTGCAGCTTGGGCTGTGTGCAGACCTTTTCATCCTTGTTTTGAAAGAGTATCTTATTATTTTGTTCCAAAATATATTTTTAAATTATGAATGAGGTAAAACCTTTTAATTTTTAAGTTGTTTACCACCTATTCATATACATTATCCATTTGTATGAAGTATTTATTGCTTTCTTATTAATTTGTAAGAGCTTTCTGAATCAAAAGAAATTATCAATATGATAAAGACATTGTTTCTCACTTAGCTATTTAACTTGCATGATATCTTTCCCCACATCTATAATTTGTCATTTTTTTTTAAAGATTTTATTTATTTATTTGACAGACAGATCTTAAGTAGGCAGAGAGGCAGGCAGAGAGAGAGGAGGAAGCAGGCTCCCCACTGAGCAGAGAGCCCGATGTAGGGCTCGATCCCAGAACCCTGGGATCATGACCCAAGCCGAAGGCAGAGGCTTAACCCACTGAGCCACCCAGGCGCCCCAGTATAGTTTGTCATTTTTCATTTGTGACTCGAGTTTTATGTTATGCTTCCCCATTCAGTGATTATTTTTTTGAGTTCACTCACATTTTCCTCTATATTTGGGTTTTTTTGTTTGTTTCACTTTTTACATGTAAATCTTTGATCCATCTATACTTTATTTTTGTGTATGGGGTAAAATAGCGATCCAGGTTTGACTTTTTCTCCCCACAAATGAAATTGTCTCAACATTATTTCTTGAATAACTCATCTTGTCCCCATAGACTTGCAGTACCACTTTTATCATTCTCAGAACTCCCATATGCATCTGGGCCTCTGCTGGGACTTGGTTCTGCCCTACTGACCTCATTGTCTCCTGCTTGGATACGTTCATTAGTCTCCCAACCTTTCTCTTCCAAGTCTTGTCCCTCTGAATACATCCTCTCTATACCAATTACCAGAAGGAATTCTTAGAAGCATGGTCTGACCATGCCACTCCACTGTAAAAACTCTAATGTATATTTACATAGAAAAAGAGCAAGGCGAAGTTCAGTAAACAGAACCCATCTGTTCAACTACTGTTCAATGAACAACTTTTTGCAGTAGCTCTTGAAAACCGATGCTGCTTTTTGGAAAACACTTTTTTTTTTTTTTTTTTTTTAATGGTGGTACAATGCCTTTTTCCTCCCAAAATACACCACATAAACATGCTATAAGGAATAATGTTTTGATATCATACTTTTAGGGAAAACATACTAAATTTAATAAAACAGTTTCTAGCCCAACAATATCATAGGAAACAAATGTGAAAGGCTTGCCTTGTTTGGATAAACCCAAATGCTTTGTTTTTGCATATATGTGCTGATTGAAAGGGCTGGAGAGGTAGTAGCTTCTGTGATTCTGAAGTCTGTTAAATGTATAAGCTATTCCATGTATTTTGTAGTACTTTCAGGTTTAGTATTTATTTTACCCTCAATGTATTTTTCTGTGCTACAACTTTATTTTTAAAGGTAGTTTGAATACGAGACAACCACGAGTACCCAAAAGACAGTGAAGAAATGGTGCAGAAAGAAAATTATAGCTTTCACAATAATGACTCCTTCATAACTATCCTCCACTACTCATCATTAAGTCTTCATTTCCTCTTTTAATAAGAACAATAAACTTTTATTGCAGTAAGTTGTATATGTAAATTGTATTTTTAAATTCAAATTATTTTTTTAGTATAAACTTGTTTTATTGACCAATTAATAAATTTTTTCAATCAGAAAAAACTGTTTTGGTATTGGGCTGGATGTTATGAACCAGTTTTTCCATTGAAATTGATGGAATTTTTACCCCCAATTAATGGCTTTTCCCTTAGCAGTAGAGATTTTAAAAAGAAATTAAATTCATTAGGCAAAGGAAAAGTTTACAGACTTTTATATAAGGAAGAGAAAGAAATACATACATACAGATACCATTGTTCTTCATTTACCAAGAAGATATAAATTTAAAATTTGTGTGTATCCAATAACAACACTTCAAAATACATAAAAATATTAATTGAATTAAAAGGAAAAATACAAAATCCACAACCAAAATGAGAGGCTTTAATGCTTTAACAATCTTTCATATAAGCTATGAAAAGATCAGTAAGGAGGATATAGAAGATCTGAATAACACAATTAACAAAACTTACCTGATTAATACAACACTGTACCCAGTAATGATAAAATAAGCATTTTTCAAATGCACATGAAACATTTGCCAAAACTGAACATATGCTGCATCAAAAAGTAAGCCTCAATAAATTTCAATGGATTGAAATAATTCAGACTGTGTTCTCTGACTATAGTGGAATTAAATTAGAAGCCAATAACAAAAAGGAAACTAAAAAAAAACAAAAAACAAAAAACAAAAAACAAAAACTTGAACTTCTCAGAAATTAAGCAATGCACTTCTAAATAACCTAGAGCCAAAAATGAAATCACAATGGAAATTTTTAAATATTTTGAACTAAATGAGAATTAAGCTACAACAAATCGAAACTTGTGGGAAAAAGTTAAGGCTTAGAGGAAATGTACAGTCTTCAGTGCATGTGTTAAAAAGAAGGGTAAAAATCAATTATCAAGCTTTCTTCTCAAGAAGGTAAAAGAACAGCAAATCAAACCCAAAGAAAGTCCAGGAAGGAATAGAGATATGAGCATATATCAAAGAAACAGAAAACTAACTTACAGCAGAGAAAATCAGCAAAGCTAAAGTGTGTTTTTAAAAAAGGTTAATAAAACTGATAAACCCCTAGCAACACTGATCAAGGAAAAAAAGACCACACAAATTACCAATATGAATGAAAAAGAGGACATCAGAATAGGTCCTAAGACATTTAAGAAATAGTAAGAGTGAAAACATAAAATAAAATAAAATAAAATAAAGAAATAATAAGAGGATAGTATATACAGTTTATGCCACTACGCTTCACAATTTTGTTGAAATAGGTAAATTCCTTGAAATAAAGATTTACCAAAACTGATGAAAAAAGTGCAAGCTGAATAATCTTTATCAGAGAAATTAAATTGGTTATTAAAAACCTAAGGAAGAATTCCAAGCACAGATGGCTTCACTGAAAACTCTTCCAAACATTTAAAGAAGAAATACCAATCTTACACAAACTGTTCCAGAGAACAGAATTGAAAGAACACTTACCAATCATTTTATGGGGCCAGAATAACATTGATATTAAAACCCAACAAGAGCAAAGATTTAAAAAACAAACAAGCAAAAATCAGAGAAAGACCGACAGGAACAATACAATGAAGGATGAAAGATCTCTTTCTTGGACATGGATGTCAAAATCCTAAGCAAAATATTAGCAAATCAAATCTGGTGACATCAAAGCATAATACATTACAACCAAGTTGAGTCTCTTTCAGAAATGGAAGGGCAGTTTGACATTTGATAATAATTGATTTATTTATCACATTAACAGGAAAAAAAGAAAAAATCATAAGATCATTATGATAGACAGAGGCAAAAGGCATTTGATAAAAAATCATCCTGGTCTATGATTTAAAAAAAAAAAATCACAGTAAACCAGAATAGAAGGAATTTCCTTAACCTGATCAAGAATATCCACCAAAGGGGAGGAGTCAAGATGGCAGAGAAGTAGCAGGCTGAGACGACATCGGGTAGCAGGAGATCAGCTAGATAGCTTATCTAACCATTGTGAACACCTACAAATCCAACGGGAAATCAAAGAGAAGAAGAGCAACAATTCTAGAAACAGAAAATCGATCACTTTCTGAAAGGTAGGAACTGCGGAGAAGTGAATCCAAAGCGACGGGAAGATAGACCCCGGGGGGAGGGGCCGGCTCCCGGCAAGCGGCGGAGCGACGGAGCACAAAATCGGGACTTTTGAAAGTCTTCTCCACTGGGAGATATCGCTCCAGAGGCTAAACTGGGGAGAAATCCAGGCGGTGTAAGCATAACCCCAGGTCCCACGGGGTCACAGAAGGACCGGGGGTGTCTGAGTGCCACAGAGCTCGCAGTTGTTAGAGCGGGGAAGCCGGCTACAGCGACAAAGCCGAGGAGTGAGCTCTCAGCCCGGGATTACCTTGTGCCGGTCGCACGCTGGGTGGGCTCGGAGCGTGGCCAGAGGCCACGGAGACGGAAGCGATTGGGCGCTTTTCTCCAGGTTCCAGCAACTGACTGCTTTCCTCAAGGTGTGACTGCAGGCCAGGGAGGTGGGGTGGTTGGGCGCTTTTCTCTGAGGGCGCACTGAGGAGCGGAACCCCAAGCTCTCGGCTCCTCTGGGCTGAGAGATTGGGAGGCCGCCATCTTCATTCCCGTCCTCTGAACTCTACAGAAAGCACTCAGGGAACAAAAGCTCCCAAAAGCAAACCCGAGTGGATTACTTAGCCCGACCCCTGGCAAGGGCGGTGCAATTCTGCCTGCGGCAAAGACACTTGAGAATCACTACAACAGGCCCCTCCCCCCGAAGATCAACAAGAAACCCATCCAAAACCAACTTCACTCACCAAGAACAGCGGAATTCCACAGCAGGAGAAAGCAAATCTTATCTGGACAACATGACAAGGCAGAAAAACTCACCTCAAAAAAAAGAACAAGAGGCCGTACCGAAGGCTGGAGACCTAATCAATACGGACATTGGTAACATGACAGATCTAGAGTTCAGAATGACAATTCTCAAGGTTCTAGCTGGGCTCGAAAAAGGCATAGAAGATATTAGAGAAACCCTCTCCGGAGAGCTAAAAGCCCTTTCTGGAGAAATAAAAGAACTAAAATCTAACCAAGTTGAAATCAAAAAAGCTATTAATGAGGTGCAATCAAAAATGGAAGCTCTCACTGCTAGGATAAATGAGGCAGAAGAAAGAATTAGTGACATAGAAGACCAAATGACAGAGAATAAAGAAGCTGAGCAGAAGAGAGACAAACAAATACTGGACCACGAGGAGAGAATTCGAGAGATAAGCGACACCATAAGACGACACAACATTAGAATAATTGGGATTCCAGAAGAAGAAGAAAGAGAGAGGGGAGCAGAAGGTATATTGGAGACAATTATTGGAGAGAATTTCCCTAATATGGCAAAGGGAACAAACATCAAAATCCAGGAGATGCTAAGAATGCCCCTCAAAATCAATAAAAATAGGTCCACACCTAGCATAACAAATAATATAGAGGACAAGGGGAGATGGAGAGGAGAAGTGAGTTGAGGGAAATTGGAGGGGGAGGTGAACCATGAGAGACTACAGACTCTGAAAAATAACCTGGGGGTTTTGAAGGGGCGGGGGGTGGGAGGTTGGGGTAACCAGGTGGTGGGTATTAGGGAGGACATAGATTGCATGGAGCACTGGGTGTGGTGAAAAAACAATGAATACTGTTATGCTGAAAATTAAAACAAAACAAAAAAAAAATAGGTCCACACCTCGTCACCTGATAGTAAAATTTACAAGTCTTAGCAACAAAGAGAAAATCCTGAAAGCAGCCCGGGAAAAGAAGTCTGTAACATACAAGGGTAAAAACATTAGATTGGCAGCGGACCTATCCACAGAGACCTGGCAGGCCAGAAAGAACTGGCATGATATATTCAGAGCACTAAACGAGAAAAACATGCAGCCAAGAATACTATATCCGGATAGGCTATCATTGAAAATAGAAGGAGAGATAAAGAGCTTCCAGGACAAACAAAAGCTGAAAGAATTTCCAAACACCAAACCAGCTCTACAGGAAATATTGAAAGGGGTCCTCTAAGCAAAGAGAGACCCTAAAAGGAGTAGATCAGAAAGAAACAGAGACAATATACTGTAACAGTCACCTTACAGGCAATACAATGGCACTAAATTCATCTCTCTCAATAGTTACCCTGAATGTTAATGGGCTCAATGCCCCAATCAAAAGACACAGGGTATCAGAATGGATAAAAAAACAAAATCCATCAATATGCTGCCTACAAGAAACTCATTTTAGACCCGAAGACACCTCCAGATTTAAAGTGAGGGGGTGGAAAACAATGTACCATGCTAATGGACATCAGAGGAAAGCTGGAGTGGCAATCCTTATATCAGATCAATTAGATTTTAAGCCAAAGACTATAATAAGAGATGAGGAAGGACACTATATCATACTCAAAGGGTCTGTCCAACAAGAAGACCTAACAATCTTAAATATCTATGCCCCTAACATGGGAGCAGCCAACTATATAAACCAATTAATAACAAAATCAAAGAAATACATCGACAGTAATACAATAATAGCAGGGGACTTTAACACTCCCCTCACTGAAATGGACAGATCATCTAAGCAAAAGATCAACAAGGAAATAAAGGCCTTAAATGACACACTGGACCAGATGGACATCACAGATATATTCAGAACATTCCATCCCAAAGCAAGAGAATATACATTCTTCTCTAGTGCACATGGAACATTCTCCAGAATAGACCACATCCTGGGTCATAAATCAGGTCTCAATCGGTACCAAAAGATTGAGATCATTCCCTGCATATTTTCAGACCACAATGCTCTGAAGCTAGAACTCAATCACAAGAGGAAATTTGGAAAGAACACAAATACATGGAGACTAAACAGCATCCTTCTAAAAAATGAATGGGTCAACCAGGAAATTAAAGAAGAATTGAAAAAAATCATGGAAACAAATGATAATGAAAACACAACAGTTCAAAATCTGTGGGACACAACAAAGGCAGTCCTGAGAGGAAAATATATAGCGGTGCAAGCCTTTCTCAAGAAACAAGAAAGGTCTCAAATACACAACCTAACCCTACACCTAAAGGAGCTGGAGAGAGAACAACAAAGAAAGCCTAAACCCAACAGGAGAAGAGAAATCATAAAGATCAGAGCAGAAATCAATGAAATAGAAACTAAAAAAACAATAGAACAAATCAACAAAACTAGGAGCTGGTTCTTTGAAAGAATTAATAAGATTGACAAACCCCTGGCCAGACTTATCAAAAAGAAAAGAGAAAGGACCCAAATAAATAAAATCATGAATGAAAGAGGAGAGATCACAACCAACACCAAAGAAATACAAGCAATTATAAGAACATACTACGAGCAACTCTACGCCAACAAATTTGACAATCTGGAAGAAATGGATACATTTCTAGAGACATGTAAACTACCACAACTGAACCAGGAAGAAACAGATAACCTGAACAGACCCATAACCAGTAAGGAGATTGAAACAGTCATCAAAAATCTCCAAACAAACAAAAGTCCAGGACCAGACAGCTTCCCAGGGGAATTCTACCAAACATTTAAAGAAGAATTAATTCCTATTCTCCTGAAACTGTTCCAAAAAATAGAAATGGAAGGAAAACTTCCAAACTCATTCTATGAGGCCAGCATCACCTTGATCCCAAAACCAGACAAGGATCCCACCAAAAAAGAGAATTACAGACCCATATCCTTGATGAACACAGATGTGAAAATTCTCACCAAAATACTGGCCAATAGGATCCAACAGTACATGAAAAGGATTATTCACCACGACCAAGTGGGATTTATTCCAGGGCTGCAAGGTTGGTTCAACATCCACAAATCCATCAATGTGATACAATACATTAATAAAAGAAAGAGTAAGAACCATATGATACTCTCAATAGGTGCTGAAAAAGCATTTGACAAAGTGCAGCACCCCTTCCTGATTAAAACTCTTCAAAGTGTAGGGATAGAAGGCACATACCTCAATATTATCAAAGCCATCTATGAAAAACCCACCGCAAATATCATTCTCAATGGAGAAAAACTGAAAGCTTTTCCGCTAGGGTCAGGAACACGGCAGGGATGTCCGTTATCACCACTGCTGTTCAACATAGTACTAGAAGTCCTAGCCTCAGCCATCAGACAACAAAAAGAAATTAAAGGCATCCAAATTGGCAAAGAAGAAGTCAAACTATCACTCTTTGCAGATGATATGATACTATATGTGGAAAACCCAAAAGGCTCCACTCCAAAACTGCTAGAACTTATACAGGAATTCAGTAAAGTGTCAGGATATAAAGTCAATGCACAAAAATCAGTCGCATTTCTTTACACTAACAACAAGACAGAAGGAAGAGAAATTGAGGAGTCAGTGCCATTTACAATCACACCCAAAACCATAAGATACCTAGGAATAAATCTAACCAAAGAGGCAAAGAATCTATACTCAGAAAACTATAAAGTACTCATGAAAGAAATTGAGGAAGACACAAAGAAATGGAAAAATATTCCATGCTCATGGATTGGAAGAACAAATATTGTGAAAATGTCTATCCTACCTAAAGCAATCTACACATTTAATGTGATCCCTATCAAAATCCCATCCATTTTTTTAAAAGAAATAGAACAAATAATCCTAAAATTTATATGGAACCAGAAAAGACCTCGAATAGCCAAAGGAATATTGAAAAAGAAAGCCAAAGTCGGTGGCATCACAATTCCAGACTCAAGCTCTATTACAAAGCTGTCATCATCAAGACAGTATGGTACTGGCACAAAAACAGACATATAGATCAATGGAACAGAATAGAGAGCCCAGAAATAGACCCTCAACTCTATGGTCAACTAATCTTCGACAAAGCAGGAAAGAATATCCAATGGAAAAAAGACAGCCTCTTCAACAAATGGTGCTGGGAAAATTGGACAGCCACATGCAGAAAAATGAAATTGGACTATTTCCTTACACCACACACGAAAATAGACTCAAAATGTGAGGACCTCAATGTGAGAAAGGAATCTATCAAAATTCTTGAGGAGAATGCAGGCAGCAACCTCTTTGACCTCAACCGCAGCAACTTCTTCCTAGGAACATCGCCAAAGGCAACAGAAGCAAGGGCAAAAATGAACTCTTGGGATTTCATCAAGATCAAAAGCTTTTGTACAGCAAAGGAAACAGTTAACAAAACCAAAAGACAAATGACAGAATGGGAGAAGATATTTGCAAACGACATATCAGATAAAGGGCTAGTATCCAAAATCTATAAAGAGCTTATCAAACTCAATACCCAAAGAACAAATAATCCAGTTAAGAAATGGGCAGAGGACATGAACAGACATTTCTGCAAAGAAGACATCCAGATGGCCAACAGACACATGAAAAAATGCTCCACATCACTCGGCATCAGGGAAATACAAATCAAAACCACAACGAGATACCACCTCACACCAGTCAGAATGGCTAAAATTAACAAGTCAAGAAATGACAGATGCTGGCGAGGATGTGGAGAGAGGGGAACCCTCCTACACTGCTGGTGGGAATGCAAACTGGTGCAACCACTCTGGAAAACACTGTGGAGGTTCCTCAAAAAACTGAAAATAGAGCTACCCTATGACCCAGCAATTGCACTACTAGGTATATATCCTAAAGATACAAACGTGGTGCTCTGAAGGGACACGTGCACCCAAATGTTTATAGTAGCAATGTCCACAATAGCCAAACTGTGGAAAGAGCCTAGATGTCCATCAACAGATGAATGGATAAAGAAGATGTGGTATATATACACAATGGAATACTATGCAGCCATCAAAAGACATGAAATCTTGCCATTTGCGACAACGTGGATGGAACTAGAGGGTATCATGCTTAGCGAAATAAGTCAGTTGGAGAAAAACAACTATCATATGATCTCTTTGATATGAGGAAGTGGAGAGGCAATGCGGGGGGGTTGGGGGGAGGTAGGAAAAGAAAAAATGAAGAGATGGGATTGGGAGCGAGACAAACCATAAAAGACTCAATCTCAAAAAACAGACAGGGTTGCTGGGGGGAGGGGGGACGGGAGAGGGTGGTGGGGAAATGGACATTGGGGAGGGTATGTGCTATGATGAGTGCTGTGAAATGTGTAAACCTGGCGATTCACAGACCTGTACCCCTGGGGATACAAATACATTATATGTTTATTAAAATAAAAAAAAAAAGAATATCCACCAAAAATCTTCAGCACACATCATTCTTATTGGTGAGTTGATGAAAGCTTTCCCTAAAATCAGGAAGGAGACAAGAATGACCACTCTCACCACTTTACTAAACATTTTGCCAGAGGACTTAGAGCAATAAGAAAAAAAAATACAGAGCATAAAGATTAGAAAGGAAAAAATAAAACTGCCATTATTTGCAGATGAAATGATTAAGCAGATTGAGAAATACAACAGATCCACAGCCAAACACCAAGAATTAACAAGAACTTTTAGCAAGGTTACTGGATATATAGGCAATATACAAAGAACCACTGTACTTCTATATACTGTCAATGATCAAATAAACAGTGAACAATTTTTAAAGATGCCATTAGCAAAAGACAGAAAAATCAAATGCTCAAAAATAAGTCTAACTTTGGGAGCTCAGTTGGTTGGGCTGCTGCCTTCAGCTCATGTCGTGATCCCAGGGTTCTGGGATGGAGTTCCATATTCAGGCTCCTTGCTCAGTGGGGAGGCTGCTTCTCTCTCTGCCTCTGCCTGTCACTCTGCCTGCTTGTGATTCCCCATCCACACTGACAAATAAATAAATAAATAAATAAATAAATAAATAAAATCTTAAAAAAAAAAAACAGTCTAACTTTAGTTAGACATGCAAAACCTCCATGCTGAAAACTATAAAAGATTAGGAGAGATTAAAGATCTAAATAGATGGAGGGCTAGATCATGTTCATGAATGAAGACTCAATATTGTTGTCAGTTATCACTACACTGATATATAGCTTCAATAGAATCCTAATCAAAATCCCAGCAAATTATTGGGAAAAGGTGAGGTATGTTAACAAGACAATTTAAAAATTTATATGAAATTGTATAGGGCAAGAATAGTCAGGCAGTCTTAAAGGAGAAAGACAACTTATAAGACTTGATAACATACTATCATCTATCAAGATATTACAAAGTTACAGTTAAGACAGAATTATACTAGCACAGGGCAGACAGATAGACCATCCAGGCAGACAAATGGACCAATGAAACAGAGAGTCCAAACACATATGATCACCTGCTTTAGGACAAAGGTAACAGTGAAGAACAGTGAGGAAAGAATTTTTTTTCTAAAGATTTTATTTATTTATTTGACAGACAGAGATCGTAAGTAGGCAGAGAGGCAGGCAGAGAGAGAGAAGGGGAAGCAGGCTCCCCACAGAGCGAAGAGCCCGATGTGGGGCTCAATCCCAGGACCCTGGGATCATGACCTGAGCTGAAGGCAGATGCTTTAACCCACTGAGCCACCCAGGCACCCCAGGAAAGAATTTTTTATTTTTATTTTTTTCAAGATTTTATTGATTTATTTGAGAGAGAGAGAGAGAGAGAACATGAGTGGGAGGCAGAGGGAGAGGGAGAAGTGGACTCCCCACTGAGCAGGGAGCCCAATGTGGGACTTGATCCCAGGACCCCAGGACCATGACCTGAGCTGAAGGCAGACACTTAACTGACTGAGCCACCCAGGTGCCCAAGAATGATTTTTTAAATAAATGGTGTTGGGTCACTTGAATATCAATACTGAAAAAAAAAATTAATCTTGACTATTCTCACCCCATCTCTCTCTCTCTCTCTCTCACACACACACACACACGCACGCGCGCGCACGCACACACATTCCTGATAGGTTGAAATATGGATTTAGATGGACTGAATGTGAAAAATGAAACAATAACGTTTTTAAGAGAAAACAAAGGACCTGGGGTAGACAAATATTTTTTAAACAGGACACAAAAAGCACTAACCATAAAGGAAAGAACTGATACACTGAACTTCATTAAACTTAAGAACTTCTGTTTATCAAAAGACATCATTAAGAGAATAAAGAGTGAGAGAAGATATTTGCAACACAAATATCTGACAGAAGACTTAGAATATGTGCAAAATTCTAAGAGCTCAATAAGAAAAAGGCATGTAAGCTAATAGAAATAGGACATTTCACAACAAATTATCCAAATGGCCAGTAATCAAATAAGAAGGCACTCAATAGACTTCAGAAAAAGGCAGATTAGAACCACCATACAATATCACTACACAACTACCAGAATGATGAAAATGAAAAAGATAATACTAAGTGTTGGCAATGATTTGGAGCAATTAGGACTCTCAAATACTACTGGTAAGAACATAAATCAGTATAACCGTTTCAGAAAACCATTTGGGAGTATCACCAAGCTGAGCATATGCACAAATTATGACCCAGCAATTCTATTTTTAGGTATATCACCAGCAGAAGTGTGTCTATATGTTCACAAGAAGACATGTACAAGAATGTTCTCAGCCTCACTATTCATAACTCCAAATTGGAACAATCCAAATATCCATCAGCAGTAGAAAGGAAAAACTGTGAATATTAATCAATGGAATACTCTAAAGCAGTGAAAATAACCACCCAACCCATCTAAGGTGGTTGAATTTCATAAACACAATGTGGGATGAAAGACTAGGAACAAAACAGACCATACTGTATAATTCCCTTTACACAAAGTTTAAAACAGGCAAAATAATGTATGGTATTAGAAGTTAGGAGAGTGGTTATCCTTGGCGATGACATAATGAATGACTAGAGGGAGGAACAAAGGGTACTTCTGGGCCATTGGTCATATTCTGTTTCTCGAAATGGGTACTGGTGACATGCATTTGATTTATTTTGAAAAGTCATTAATCAGAATTTTATTGTGTAATTTTATTGTGTAATTCAAAAGAGTTTACATTAAAATATAATTACAAGTTTCTAAAACATATTGAATATATAAAAATTCTGTAAGTTAATAATAATATTTAAAAGAGAAGAAAAAACCTCCAAAACAAATCAAAACACTGCATTGGTTAGCACTGTAAGTAATGAGGGCACCATCCCCTTACTCTAAAAATTGTTTATTAAAGAGAAAATACTAAGTAATTTTCTTATCTTTCCTGTATAAATTGCATTTCAGGGTCACCAAATAGTCCTAGTTGATGAGGGCAGAATAATAAAATCATAAAAACACAATTTTGCAAACCAAAGTACAATAATGAATTCAGGCCACGATCATCAACAGATAAAACTTACTAGAAGGAAGTTTGATAGAAAACTTTACAATTAGATTGACACCCCCTGAACCCAATAGTCAATCTTAACATCCCCAAGAATGAGTCTTCAAACATATGCGCCTCAGAGTATGACACCATAGGAAGGTTATAGGAGTCCCAGACTCTGCATTTTCAACAAGCTCCCAAGTGGTGCCCACATTTTGAGCAGCAAGTCTTTAAAATACTTTGGCAAAAGAAACACAGAGGGGAGTGAGATAAATCTAGGAAATATGGCAAAATCCCCACTATAGAGTATGCTTTCCAAAAAAGTTAAACCTGAATTTAATGAAGTCATTAGCGCTAACATTCAGGTTTTGGGAAATTCCAGGGATAAAAGGGCAAACCACACCAAAAGGAAGCAAACACACAAATCCTGAATGACGCTCTTCTACCAGACAAGCCACCAAGCCCTACAGTAAAGCAAAGACTTGAAAAGGACACACAAACCAAAATATAGGCAACTGGCCACTCTAGACTAAGAGAGGCATAGCAACCAAATGTAATCTGGACCTTGTTTGGATCTTGACTCCAAAAAACTTATTGTTAAAAAGCGATAAACTGAGACAGGAAGATTTGAATATGGACACCCCCAAATTATTGTTAAGTTTCTTAGATGATAAAAACATTGTGGCCTAGTAAGAAAAATAACCACATACCTCAGAAATGTGTACTGAAGTGTGTGGGATGAAACGACACAATGTTTTGGGTTTGCCTTATAATAATGCTTCTGAAACATTGAAGTGCTAACAGATCACCCAAGTTTCTTATTAAAATACAGATTCTGATTCAGTAGATCAGGAGGTGGGACTGAGAGCCTAGTCTAACAAGGTCTTAGATGATGCCCTGCTGCTGGCCACCGCACCAAATTTTGAGCAGCGCAGCTTTAGAGGAAACCAAAGGGGCTATGAACTGATGCAGCAAGTACGGCAAGTCTTGATAATGGTGTAATCTGGGTGATGGGTATACCGACTTCATTACAGTTCTTTTCTTTGTTTTTGTACATGTTTAAAATTTTGTTAAAAACACACCTTTCAGGGGCGCCTGGGTGGCTCAGTGGGTTAAAGCCTCTGCCTCCGGCTCGGGTCATGATCCCAGGGTCCTGGGATCGAGCCCCGCATCGGGCTCTCTGCTCAGCGGGGAGCCTGCTTCCTCCTCTCTCTCTGCCTGCCTCTCTGCCTACTTGTGATCTCTCTCTCTGTCAAATAAATAAATAAATAAAAATATATTAAAAAAAAAAAACAAAAAAACACACCTTTCAAAGGCTCAGGAGGGGGTGCATTGTGAGAAGGCAGTGTTCAATCTCTCATTTCTCAATTCCCAAGCCCTCTCCCTGAGGCTGGCAGAAAGGAGACATCTGCACTTTATTTCTTCTCCCTTATACTTTGGCCTTGCCTGGAATGATTTGTGGCAATTCATAAAAATATACAAGACAGTAAGGTAAAACTTATTTTTAAATGATGGGGCAAGCCAAAAAAAAAAAAAAAAAAAGGAAGGAAAGTGACAATTAGAAAAAAGGGGTGAGGGGCTCCTGGGTGGCTCAGTTGGTTGAGCCTCCAACTCTTGATTTCGGCTTAGGTCATAACCTCAAGGTTGTGAGATCCAGCCCTGCACTGGGCTCTGCACTCAGCGAGGAGTCTGCTTGAGATTTTCTCTCCCCCTGTCCTTCTGCCCCTTGCCCACTTGTCCTCTCTCTCTCTCAATAAATAAGTCTTAAAAAAAGAAAATGAAAGAGGGATGAACATGAAAGGGCACAATTAAACCAGGAAGGAGGCCACCTGGCTTGTGCATCAGCAAGTGCTAGCACTTTCTATGGTGGGTCCCCCTTTGGACTCTGAACACAGTATAAGGTCACAGTGGATGCCAAATAAAATTAATTGTTGAATAACTGCATAAATGTATGAACTTTCTTGAAGTCAGTATAAGGATGAAAATGATCAGTTGTATTATTTGCAGAGTCCACACAATTGGGAAAAGAATTATTCTGGTGAAGCAGGAAAACAAACAGAAAACCAGAAAAAATGTTTCCCAAGGTTCTCTTCACAAGAACAATGAATGAATGGGGCAGAGTACAGTTAAAACAAACAGACAAAAAACAAACAAAAAACAATAGCAGTGAATGAACAAACCTGCATCCCAAGTTACCTGGGAGCTATTCTTTGTGTCTTGCTTGCCATCACCCAAAGTATAAAACAGAAAACATAATCAGACCATGAGCAATTCCCATTTGGGGGCCAAGGATCACTTTTGAGAATTTTGAGAATTGGGTATGAGCAGCAGAGTCCATCCCACCCAAGTGTACATCTCCCAAGTCTTATCCTTGCTGAAAGTGCTCTGCTCTGAGGTGATCTCCTGACTTCCTCCTGATTCTTCCAATTCACCTTCTCCAAGAGGCTTTCCTCACCTCCAGACCCCTACGTAGGCACTCTGTACCCTTGTAAGCCTTTTATCACAAACTGACATTACTCTCCTCAACTCCTTGTTTACTTATCATTGCCTGTTACTTATTGACTGCTTCCCCTGCCACCAGTGAGCCCCTCTGAGGGCAAAGACTGTGAGTCAGCCTTGTTCACCATGTCATCCCAGGGCCAGGTAGGGTGGCCTACACCTCTAGGTGCTGGATGGGTGAAGGGGGCTCAAAGACAATCCCTGTGGCCATCCCATGGACCCTCAAGGGTTCTAGAGGTGGGAGATGGGGAGCACTGTTCTCCATGAATACAGGATTGGACTCAGGCTCCTTGGATCATTTTATGAGAAGCCCTGTGTTTCTTGATCAGTCAGGTTAGGGTAAACAAACTGATTAGGAGAGAATTAAAAAGTAAGAACTAAGGGTGACAGGGTGACAGGGCGGTACATTCAGTTACGCTTCCGACTCCCGATTTTGCCTTGGGTCGTGATGTCAGTTGTGAGACTGAGCCCCACATGGGGTGTAGAGCTTACTCAAAAATAAAATTAAAAGGGCGCCTGGGTGGCTCAGTCTGTTAAGCACCACACTCTTGGTTTCAGCTCAGGTTGTGACCTCAGGGTCATGAGATGGAGCCCCAGAGCCCCGTGTTTGGTAGAGTCTGAGCTCAGGGCAGAGTCTGCTTAAGATTCTCTCTCCCTGGAGTGCCTGGGTGGCTCAGTGGGTTAAGCCTCTGCCTTCAGCTCTGGTCATGATCTCAGGGTCCTGGGATCGAGCCCCGCATCGGGCTCTCTGCTCAGCAGGGAGCCTGCTCCCCCACTCCCGCCTGCCTCCCCACCTACTTGTGATCTCTCTCTCTGTGTAAAAAAATAATTAAAATCTTAAAAAAAAGAAAAAAAAAAGATTCTCTCTCCCTCTGTTCCTCACAGCTCTACTATCTCTAAAATAAATAAATTAATATTTTTTTAAAAAAGAGTAAGAACTAGCAAATTCTTGCAAGGGGTGACTAGGAGGCTTTCCTTCCATGTTTTCCTGTGTAACTGACAGACAAGGTTTGAAACCCCTGAGATAGGTCCAGTCTCCTCATCTGGGCATCTGTGGCATCTCCCTGCCTAGCACAATGCCCACTCTCCTAGGTCTGCTCTCCAGCCGTTTCAAGCTCCTCTATACCCCACTCCCTGAACACCATCCCCATACCTCCCACTTCTGGGCCCCTGTCCAAGCAGTTCCCCCTGACCAGTATGCCTTCCTTGTTCTCACATCCACCCCATCCTTTGGGGCCCTGCTCAGGCACTCCCTGCTCCCAGGAGCTACTTCATATTCTCAGCTAGAGTTACTCACTGGTCCCTGAGCCCCCACCACATCCTGCAGTGTGTCTGGCTCTGACTAAGTCCTGTCTAGGTCAGAGTGATCTGTGATTAAGTCTGTCTCCCCCAGAACGTGATCTGAGCCATCCATGACACCCCTCCCCTTCAACCACAAAGCCCAGTTCAGCATAGAGCCAGACCCAGAAGTGTCCTGGAAATGTCAGAGTAGGCCAGAAATTCTTGTTCACCACCCCACCCATCCTCATTTTTGCCTTGTTCACCTGAGCGATCTTGATGCAAGATCCTTGAAAGGTGGGAAGGGGCAGCAGATGAGCAGAGAGATAACCACAGCTACCCTCCCAGATCACCTGATTTCTTCCAGGCACCATACAGGGTGCTGAGGCTCAGAGAAATTGAGTGATTTGCTTGTGGTCCATTGGCAAATTGAATACTTGTGTCTAGGGCCCAGGTCTGTCTAACTCAAGCCTTTAGTGAAAGCTGGAGGCACTGAGGGGTTGGTAAACAGAAAAAAGAGTTACAAATGGCCCCAGAAGCTGGGCACATTTCCTGCTGGGCAGAGCTCCCAGTCGTGCCAGCCCCTCACTGAGCCTGGGCAGAGCTCCGGGTTAGATAGCTGTTTAATTAGGTCAGCGAGAACCTCCTGTGCAAGCACAGTGGCATGAGAACATGTGTAGAGGGGATTTACCATATTCACTGAGCTTCCCTAGTCACCAGCACCCACCCTGAGTGCTGGCTGGAGTCAGGGATCTGCCAGCCGTGGGCCACCTTGCTAGAGCACATTCCCTCCATGCCCCTGACATTCTACCTTTGCTTGGGTTGTCACCAGATGGGGTAAGCCCTTCCTTCCCCACTGAGACTCAGATGCAGTGTTTCCATAGTGTAGTGGTTATCATGTTCACCTCCCACTGAGACTCAAGAAAATACAGCATGGACCCCAGACAGAGAAAGTCCTGTGTTCAAATCCTTGCTTTGCCACAGAGTCACGCTGAAGAAACTTAGGCTTGTCATCTCACCTCAGTTTCCCCACCTGAGATACATGGCTGTGCAGAGCAAATAGGACAATGCCTGCCCAGGGTCTGACACTGAAGGCTCAGTATGTGGGTGCTGATGTTAGTGTTATAACCACAAGGGAGGGCCTGTCATGTTCTGACAGCCTTACCCTCCATTTCAAGTCCCTCTTATGTGCTGTCAGACATGTGAGCCCAGCCAAACCAGTGTCTGTCACCACACTACCCACAGAGCTGCCTCTCCCAAGCTGTCTCCAGCCACCTAGGCCTGCTGAGTAAGAATAAGACCCTCCCTTCATCCTGTCAGCCAGCACTGCCTTCCTCCTTAAATCTTTATCTTCCCCCAACACACTGGGCATTTTAGTTTTTTTAAATTTTATTTTATTTAAATTCAGTTCATTAGTATATAGTGTATTATTACTGTATTATAGTGTATTATTAGTCCTCAGTTTGTTTCCTACAATTAAGAGTCTCTTATGGACATTTTAAGTACACATTCTCACAGCACTATTCTTGGTTTAGCAAACTTGGGTCCAGGGGGAATGGTTTGTCCAAATTTATAAAAGGAGCTAGCTGTAGAACTGGGACTAGAGTCGGGTGTTCTGACAATCTGCCCAGAACACCCAAAAAGGCCTTAGGGGAAACTCATGCCTCATAGCCACATGCAAGTTGCCTGTCCCATGGGGCAGTTCACCTTCAAGCCACCCACATTGTTCTTTCACACAGGGGCCTCATCATCTCCCCTTTCTCTGGGATTCCACCTTCCAACATGTAAGTCTCACTGTTGTCACTCTGCTCAAGATCTGCTGTGGCTTCCCATTCCCCTCAGGGTGAGGTCTAAGCTCCCTTAGGCTCCACATCCCCACTACCATCCTGGAGCTCTCCAGCCTGACTGCCCACAAGCCCCCCATACACACCCTACAAGCCAGCCTTCCAGCAAAGGTTGGAAACATCTGGTTCCCACATGGACCACAGTCCACACCTGGCTTGCCCACAAACATTGCTCTTTTCGGATGTTTTGCCTTTGCTTGAAACACCCTTTTCCCAAACCCCATGTGTGAGACCCCAAGGCATCCTCAATGGACCCACCAGCTCCGGCTAGAGAGTTTGTTGTGCAGCCTGCTTTCTCTTCACACAGGGGCCCAGAACAGGGACAGTGCACCCTCGTGCCCAGCATGTGCTCGGGCGGGGCGGGGGGGTGGTGACAGCAGCCTTCTGCTCCCACTCAAGCTTTGACCTGCATCTTCCTAAACAGACTCCTCACACTCCCTTATCTTTGTCCATACTAAACAGAAAGCCCCCCTCCAACAGTCTATATTTGCTGAAGACCTCCTCCATCTTCAGGGCCACATTGGACACTGGTCTCTCATCCCTAGCAACCAAGGTTTTCCATCAAATACTTGCCCACAAGTATTGGGGTGTGCCCTGGGAAGAGCCAGGTCTGACATCTTCCCACTCCCCATGAGGACCCAACAGGGCCACAGGTCTCAGCCTGAAGTTGGTACAACAGCGCAGCAGGCCCTAGACTTCTGGCTCCTTCTTTACCATTGCAAGGTGATGATGAAAGGAGAAGTGAGTGGCTGGGGTCACAGAACAGCTCAAGGGTAAAGGCGGAGCTGCGGACAGCAAGCTGTAGGGGAGCAGGGCAAGTCAGGGCTAGGAGTGGGGGTAAGGGTGGCTCCAGGGTTATAGCAGGTCTGTGTATCTGCTCCTGGCTTAAAAACTCTTATTAGACAATTGATGTTATCTCATCTGCTCTCACAGATGAGAAGTGGACATCATCACAGTGGGTGGCTTGGGAAGGGTAAAAGATCAGGGTCAGGCCAGAATAGTCTAGATTTCCTCCAGTCTAGGGAAGCCCAGCCAGGCACAGGATTCACAGCCCTGGGCCTGGAGTCATAGTCTGAGGGGTTCTTCCCACCCTCCTTGCATCTCCATTTCACTTTCTCAGACTCTTCTAGCCCGTAAGACTCAGCACCAGTCTCACCTCCTCTAGGAAGCACTTCAGGATTGGCCCATCCCTCCATTCCACCTCACAGCTTGGAGCAGAACTGTCACAGCTTCATTTCTCCCACTCAGACTGGAGCTGCTGAGGCCTTGCTCACACAACCTTCCCATTGCTTAGCCAAGTTGTGGGCTAAGTGATCTCATTGCAAGCCTGCTCCACCTTGCTATCAGCTGTCCATCAGCTTGGAGACTGTCTAGGCCCCAGAAGGGGTTTGATAAATGTCACTTGGATCAGCATTGCTGAAAAAGGCACTGGGGCAATAGCTGTTCATGTCAGAGGCCATGGGAAACAGAATAGCAGGAGCTCAGAATGATGCCAAGGTTAGCACCCCAGGCCATGGGGTATTCTAGAGCTGGGAGTCAGGGCAGAGGCCTGGGCTTGAGCCCCATTTCTCCATGTACTTGCTTGTACCTCTGGACAGTCACTGCACCTCTCTGGGCTCCAGAGTCTAGTCTCTTTTTCAGACATATTTGGTGATGGGGGATCAAAGCCCTAAGCCATAAAAAGTGTGAAACCCTCTCCACACTCTGTATGTGACTGAAAATAAAAAGAAGTCTAAACTGTAAAGTAAGAAAATGAAGCTCACAAAGTTTTGACCTTTTCATAATGATTATTTTGAGTATCAAATATTAAAATGTGTCCAAAACGTATGCTTTCCTGGTCCCTTACATGTTTGGCCTGCCGCCTGGTGACCTGGCCCCAGGGTGGATGCTAACTCTGAGATCCCCCCCAACAATGGATTCAGCTTTCTCAGACAGTCTGGTACTCAGTTGCTGGCCCCTGCCCATCCTTCAGGGAGAACTCAGGCTCCCAAGAGCCTTGAAAACATCTGCCTGATGTTTATCTCATTCTTCTACCAAGCTTCTGAGCAATGCAGGAGACCCCTGGGGAAGCTTGTGCCGATCAATATGCTGGACCACTCTAGCCCCTGGCTTGATCTGAGCTGCCTCCAGGGGCTCCCTGACTATGCTCAATCTTGTCCTTGAGGCCTTTTGACAGGTGCAGGTTCATGGCTTGCCTTGCCCCAAGTGGCTTCCATGGTAAGTTTAAAGGCCAGAATGGGACCCCTCAGCCTGGGGGAAGAGGAAGTGCCCCCTCCACCCACACACAGTTTCTCATACTAGCCCTAACATCAGAAACAGGAAGCAGGGTCCCCCAGTACATTCGCCTTCTACCAGACAGACACATGCCCTCCCCACAAGTCTCTCCTCAATGCTCATGTTCTCAGAGTCCCCCACCCTTATCAGCTGAGCCCCAATCTGGGATGGAAGGGTGCTTTGCTGGGGAAGGTGGATATCGTTAGCCTCCATACTCTGAGAACAAATTTGTACAGACCCAGGGATCTGCCCAGAATGGATGGTGTAGGGAAAAGGCCCAGGGTGGGGAGGGTAAACTGGCTGGAGGAGGAACAGGGTGGCAGAGTTTTGGAGTCTGAAGCCACAGGATATCAGCACTGCCAACAGCCTCAGAAGCCCTTCTGAGCAAGACTGGGGATCTAACCCAGCAAACAAGAGCGCCTCCCTTAGGGATTCCCTACGGTCTCTGACCTCTCACTCTGAGTGAGCCCCATTTAGACAGATAGGCTGTGCTGAGGGCACAGCAACCTCTCAGGACAGGGGGGTGAGGCTGACTTACTGGTTATGTAGAGCAGAGTGTGGAAGAGCCACATCCTAGCTGGAGCAGAGGCAGCGGCGTGGGCCTCAGCTTATTCAGCTTCCCCTCCTCTGCTTGGTGGCCTGGAGGCGGGGACAGGCACACACAGAAGCAAGGACCCACAGGCAGACAGGCACTTTCACATAGACACGGATGTTCCCACTTGTGCACAGCCGGCTGTGAGGCTTCCTCAGCAGTTGTGGGCTGGGTCCTGGAAGCTCAGAGACACTTATCAGCCCTTCCCCATGACCCACACTACGTGGAACAGTGAGACAAGGTTTAGCCTAGGAACATAGCTCTGGATGTCTTCACAGATGTTTGAGTGCAGAAGTAGTATTAATCCAGACGTTTATCATTCATGTGAGTGAGTCCCAGCCTCCTGCCCTGCTCTAGAACCTACCACCAGATACCTTAGCCCAACATCCAGCCCAGAGTCCTTAGTGGCGCTGCCTCAGCAATGAGAATGAGGTCCCCTTCCCACCTGAAGTACCCCCACAGCTAGAAACTGGGCTCCTGCACCTGGCCCCTGGACTCAAGGCCCTGAGGCTATGGAGGCCCTGTTAAATGTTAAGACCCAATGCACTGGCTGAAATCACCACCTCAGTGAATTCAGCTCGGCTACATTCTCTTTAAAACCTAGCTATAGTACCATGACGTGGGAACTAACTTAACAGAGCTCTGAGCTACCAGAAAACATAAAAATTCCATAAATCTTTCCAGCATACCTCTGATTCAATCCAACCCCCAAAGATATACTGCCAACAGCTTGCAGTCATATTTAAAAGCTAACTTCACAATTTGTCAAATTTTCCCTGTGACCAAGTCTGTCATCTGTCACAGAATGAAGTGTCCCCGCTTCCCAGATTGTTATGTGCAGAGCAGTGCTGTCCATCAGAACTATGATGATGTTCTAGACCTGCATTGTCCAATACAGTAATCAATAACCACATGTGGCTACCAAGCCCTTGAAATGTTACCAGTGCAACTGAGGAACTGAATTTTAAATTTTATTTAATTTTAATGAATTCACATTCAAAAAGGCAGGAGATTCTATGTCTCTCACACGAATGTCTGCATCCCCAGGAAGAGCATGCTGTAGTGTTAATGCAAATGTTAAAGCAGACAAGGGTGTTGACCTAATGATAAGATGAAAATCAATTTTATTTTGTTTCTCACTTTGAAAGTTTGCTTGGCCAGTCTTGTGGAGGTCACTGACACTTAAAACATGTTTGCATTGTCTGCTTTGGTCTGACAAAATACCCACAACTAATGTGACAGTTCCCTGATGCTATATGATTGCTTGAACAGAGATTACAATTCACTGTTTCTGACACTGTCCAACAGCTGGAAACAAAGTTCCAGGTCTGATGATCTGCCTGCCAGATCACAAAGAAGACTATCCAAATTGGCTCAACCTTGTTGTGGTCCAGATCCCTGGCCTGTTTTCCTAACACTCCAAGGCTCAGTGACTTTCCCCTTACCCCACACTTGTTTGGAGTGCCAGGGGCACTTGGCAGAGCCAGGATAGGTTCCTCTCCCCATCACTGGCCCAGAGGCGTTGGAGAGTAGCCCCAGGCCACAGAGCAGATCAGCAGTAGGGACACGTTAGAACCCAGGACTGCAGATGCTCAAGATTTCTGAAAACAGGACTTCGTGTCCGAAGTATGAACTTCAGGGCACCTCAGGAGGCCAAGCGAAGCTGATGACTGGAGGATGGACAGGATGCAGGGCCATTTCTGCATCTTTGGGGACGTCTAGAATGCAGATTCATCCTGCATTCCTCAAAGATGTGTTTACCCAAGCTTGCTGGTGTCAGCATGACACAACTCTAAATCACAAGCACACATAGGTCCTTTGAGCCTATCTGAGATTAACTACTGTCCCCACAAATCCAAACCTAAGATTCACAAGGAAAGAGCCAGACTGTGTTCTACAATACTTCTGTTTGGCACCTCATACAGGTTTTAGACAAATGGTAAGGGACCAACTTGAGGGATATTCTACAACATAACTGGGCTGAACTCTTCAAAAACATCAGTATCATAAGACAAAGGTTAAGGAATTGTTCCAGGTTAAAGGAGACTAAGGAAAGGAAACAAAATGCAGTGTGATCCTGGACTGGATCATAGACCAGGAAAAAAAAAAAAGCTTTCAAAAACATTACTGAACATTATTGGGACAGCTGGCAAAAATGAAACATGTATCTAATTATTAGATACTACTGTACTAATTAGATAAAATTATACATTTCTTGAATTTGATAATTATGTCATTGTCATATGAGAAACTGTCCTTATTTCCTAAGAAATTTAGGAGATGTATACTAGAATATTCAGGGGTAAATGGACAGGTGTATGCAAGTCACTCTCAAACAGGTCATGCTTCAGAGGTGGAGATGGGGGGACAGAAGGCAGGAGAGAAAGAATGAATGGTAAAATATGGCAAAATGTACTTTGTCCTATCCTTGAAACTTTTCTGTAATTTTGAAATTATTTCAAAATTGTCTTAAAAGTTACAGGATGGAGAAGACCTGTTCAGCAAGAGGTAAAAGTACTAACTGCTCCCTGTCTTGAGAGTGAGTCAAAAGCTCTGATATCTGCACTCACCAGCGGATACGGGGCAGTTCCCCTCGTCTTGCCTCATCGCCTCTGGACACAGATGTTCTAACTACCCACTAGCCTTCTGAGTCCTGAGAAGCTGGGTAGAGGAAATTTGGAAGAGTGAGGACTTACTGAGAGAGGACTGCTGGCAAAGGGCACCTGGGGGAAGTCTGAGGAACAGTAAGAATCACTGCCATTGACTGAGCACTAAGGAGGGAATGCCAGATTCAGTGCCAAGGGCCTTCCATGCAAAGCCCTCATCTCATCCTAACAGCCAACCTACTTGGTTATCCTGAAATCCCAGATGAGGATACTAGCCTGGAGAGGTTAAGTAACTTGCCTAAGGCCATATGGCTAATAAGTGGCAGAGTTGGGACTTAAGACAGGTCTGTTTCCTCTAGTATCAGGATTCTGAACTACTATAATCCTCCTACCCTCATACCCATGGGTCTAAATTCCTCCCAGTTCATGAGCTTTTAAAAAGCAGAGACCTCATTTCACAAACATATAACGGGATTTTCGCATTACGGGGTGTCATGAACTCAATTGTGTGCCCCACTGCCAAATTCATATGTTGAAGCCATAAAGCCCCAACTTGAGTTTATTTGGAGATAAGGTCTAAAGGCCTTAAGGGAGATAATTTAAGGTCATAAATATATGGCCCTAATAGGCTTAGCAGTCTTAGAAAAGGAAGAGAGATCTTTCTCTCCATGTGCATGTACCAAGGAAAGGCCATGTGAGGGCACTATGAGAAGATGGCCGTCTGCAAGCCAGGAAGAGAGCCCTCATTAGGCCTTTCAGACTCTAGACAGTGAGAAACTAAATTTCTGTTATTTAAGCCAGTCTATGGTATTTTGTTATGGCAGCCTAAACTAATACAATGGACTACCTCCTAAAAAGCCTCCCAAATAAAACACTTGGGTGTGTGTGTGTGTGTGTGTGTGTGTGTGTGTGTATTTGTTGGGGAAGGTGGGCTTAGTGGGGAAGAAGCAAGGGAGAGAATCCTCTTATTCTTCTGTAACTGAGGGGTTGGTTTATGGACTAAAGGTCCAAGGGCTTAGGCCTCTTGCTTGCCCAACTTCCTTCCTATTCAATTTAGGCTTCTAATGGTCTTTACAAAAGTAAAGCAAAGATCCTAGAACTCACATTAGCAACAGAAAGAAACCTGGACACCATCCCAGCTGAGCCCTTCATTTGACATACAGGGAAACTGAGATCCAAAGAGGTGAAGGGACTTGTTCAGTCTTCTCCAGTTTGTGTGTGCGAAAAAACGAGTCCCCAGGGCTTCAGGCCTGGTCTGACACTAGTCTATTTGACCATCCTCCAAAGACACTCTACCTGAGCTAAAAGTGCAACCTCCTGATCATGGGCTTCCTGAGTACTCCTTGCCAATGACAAGAGGGGATGCACCACATGATTAAACACACAAAAAGCCAGGAAGGGATAGGAAGGTCATGTCTCCTCTCCCGCCAACGGTGTGGGCCTCTTGCCTTCACTAACCTACATCAGTCAGTGGTGAGGGTGACAGGCAATTTGTGAAACACAAAGTTTCACCTACTAAAGAATCTGGTCACGCAAAGAGGGCCTCCGAACTGCTAAAGCAAAAACAGGTAAGAACCCTAGGGCAGGGAATTGACTTTGGCAGGTTAATACCATCCACACTCTAGAGTTTTATTTATAGCACAGAAAGTCCCACTTCAGTGCCTCATAATCTGAAATAGGCTTTTGAGCCAGCATTTCTCTAATTGTTCCCAGGAATATCAAAATCCTGTGAAATGCTCATAGAATTTCATTTAAAAAAATGCTACCATATTTTTTCTTCTAAGATTTATTTTATAAACATGTTAAGAAAAGTTCTGGATTTTCATTGGTCAGATTATGCAATAACAATCTGCCTTGAAGCAAGTGTGATATTCTCAAAATTATCAAAAACATTCTGTCCTTTTAGTTCTTAAAGAAAAAAAAAAGGCTTTAACTTCTCATTTGCTTCCTGTTATATAAAGTTTAAAAGCAAATACTCGTAACCAAATTTATTTGTACAGCAATTAATTAATATGTGAAGCCATGATTTGTTTGCTGTTAATGTTAATCCAAACGGGCTGTTAGCATTTCAGCGTAACTTTAAGAATGCTCCGAGTGAGAGGTGGACTATTACTGGAGGCCAAAGAGCTGCTGCCTAAACAAGTTGTTTCTCTTCACCTTCTTTGGACTGCCACCACTTTCCTCTCCAATAGGAACCAAAGCTAAGAACTGACTCAGTAATTCTTCCTTGGGGCCTCTCATCCAGCTGCCAGCTTCCCTTCCTGCTCTCCTGGGGCAGATGAATGCTTTCCAAAAAAATATTCTACATGATGCTCTTGCAAATTCTTTACATAGCAGGTAAACTTCAGCTCAGATACGGCCAGATCATCAAAATTTGAATTTTATGGAGGTCTAATTAATGACATTTTTTTCTTATACAAATACAGTTTATGCACTTCTATATAATATTCATTTTTTTCAATCTGGTAGTGTCAGCTAGAATTCAACTAGCCTGTAGGCAAAGGAGTCAGAGCTGGGTTGTTACCATAATTCACTCATTTACCAAACACTTTTTAAGTACTACTTACTCTGGACTGGCATGGTGGGAGGATACAGAGATAACAACATGAAGACACCGGCTCATTAGGAGCTCACAGGCTAAAAGGGAAAATAAAACATGAACATCAAGTATCGTGTGTACAAGGCAGAAAACAAGGACTAGCCTGTAAGAGGACCCAAAGGCCTCAGAGAATGAAGCTGTTCCTGCAGCTGGGGGATTTATACATTCACCGCATGTTTACAGATAACCTGCCAGGTTTCTCTAAGACTGGAGAAACATCCGTGAACAAACCAGACCTGGTCCCTGCTCTCACAGAGCTTACAATCTAGCAAAAAAGAGACAAAGTAGGAACAGGACATTACAATTCAGTGTATAGGTGTGCTGGCTTTGGGGGGCAGTTACAGAGATTTGGCATCAAACACACATTTCACTTAGGCAAACACAATGGTATATTTTCCTGAAAAAGTTGGAAAAAAAAACCAAACAAACAAGGAAAAAGCAAAGCAATTTTAAGTCATTTGGGCCATTTCACCTCCATTCACCTAAAGGTAAGCTTGTGCCCTGCCACACCTGTGGCCTGTACAGTTCCCAAGAGCCTCTTCAAAAGTGAGTTGCTTGCCTGAGTGAATTTAACACCTAAAAATAAGTGGATTTTTTTTTTTTTTAAACAAAATATGGCCTTCACTGTAGGCCAACCACTTCACCTGTAACTCAGTCAAAGAAACTATGGTCCCACACAGGCAGGAACCCATGATGCTGGTTTTCAACATGGCACCTTCCCCAGGATTTCCAAGTGGAATTTTGATTACACTCCATTTTTATCTTAGGTGTGACTGTATAGCCCAACCCTGAAATGAGCAGAGTCTCATTCATGGCAGTACTGTGGGATACATAGCAGGGGCCCATAACCTGGCTCTGGAAGATGGAGGCAGCCACCTGGTCTTTAAGTCCTTGAAGATGAGGTGTCTTTAAGTCCTTGAGGATGAGGGAAAAGAGAAGGCAAAGCTTAAGAGAAGGGAGAAAGAGCCAGGGGAGTGTGTCACTGCTAGGGAAGAAAAGCACTAAAGACTGGTGAGATCAAGATGGGTCCAAGGAACTAGTGGGCACAGGGCAGGGGAGGCGGGGAGAACTGGCCAAAGATACCAAAAGTTAAATTCTGACAAGTCTTGTGAGCTATCATTGGAGTTTGGCATTTATTCCAAGGACAATAGTGAAGCTTTAGAAAGGTTTTACGCAGAAAAGTAACAGAATAACTTTAAGAAAGTTCATTCTGAAGCACAAGAAATGATGCCCAATATCATTAGACATCAGGGAAATGCAAATCAAAATCACAATGAGATACCAATTCACGCTGTGAAATAACGAGGGTTGTCAAGGATTGTGAATAAACTAGAGCCCTCATACACTAATGGGGAAAATGGAAAATGATGCTGCCATTTGGGAGAACAGTCTGGCAGTTCTTCAGAGGGTTAAGACAGACTGTATGACCCAGCAATTCCACCCTAGTTATATAACCCAAGAGTAATAAAAACATAACCACACAAATACTTGTACATAAATGTTCCATAGCAGCATAATTCACATCAGCCAGAAGTGGAAACAACCCAAATGTCCATCAACTGATGAATGAATAAAATGTATTGTATTCATACAATGGAGTATTATTCATTAACAAAATGAAGTACTAACACAGGCTACAACACAGATGATCCTCAAAAATATGTTTAGTGAAAGAAACCAATCACAAACGCCACAAAGTGTATGATTCCATTTACATGAGTGTTCAGAATAGGCAAATCCATAGAAACCAAAAGCAGAGGTTGCCAGGAGGGGAGAGGAACTGGGGAATGATTGCTAATGGATATAGGGTTTGTTTTTGGTGATGAAAATGTTCTAAAACTGACTATGGTGATGGCTACACAACTCAAATATACTAAAAGCAACTGAAGTGTATACTTTATTTTTTTTCCTAAAATTTTTTATTTTTAAGTAATCTCTACACCCAACGTGGGGCTTAAACTCACAACCCAAAGATCAAGAGTCGCATGCTCCTTCAACTGAGATAGCCAAGTGACCTTGAAGTGTATACTTTAAAGGAGTGAAGGGGTATGCTATGTAAATAATAGCTGTCAAGCTGCAAACAACAACAAAAGTTCATCCCAGCTGTAGTACACAGAACAGAGATGGAGGGATGCGGTATGGGGAAGAGATCAGGGAGGAGGCTGTCACAGGGATAAAGTGGGAGAAGACAGTGATTTGAACTAAAGGGAAGGAGTTCATGGGACCAGACAAAGGGGCCAGAGGAGGGCTTGTCACAAGCTCCACAAGTTCTCCTGGGTAGCTGGTGTCTCTCCCAAGAAGGAAAGCAGGAAACAGAAATGAGGTATCTGAAATTACTATGAAGCAGCAAAAATGTATTTGCAATCTCATATGCATAAAGACTAAGAAGAATATAGAAAAGTGTGCAGCCCTGAAGCCCACATACATAAGGAGCACCCAGGCACAATGAGCTGCCACTAAGGGACCATCCTGACAGTCCACCCTCACTCCCAAACTCCAAAGAAAGGGCCTGGGCATTCAGAGCACGTGTAAGATGTTGCAAGATCTGAGTGCCTGAGTGTGGGCCAGAGAGCGAGAGAGGAGGTAGCCAACAATAACTTGGGGAAGTAAAATCTTCTAAGATACTTTTCCAGGGTCTGTATATCTGTAAGAATTTCAAGTCTGCCCAAGCAGGCATTTTTCTTGGTTAGATCAAAGGCCCAGTTTTGACTACACACCACCACCTTTCCAGAAAGCATTCCCTGATCTCTAGCAGGAGACTGGCAAGGGCTATTAGACCATGGGATAGATGGGCCCAAACTACTGGTGGAAAAGGTCATGACTGGCAAACACAGAAGAAGGGCCTTTTCAAAATACTGCTGAGACCACATCAGTTAGGACCCTGACCACAAGGATATCTCTGTCCCACTAGAAGACCCAGAGACTGTAATGGAAATGGGATAGGGATGAATCCCTGCCCAAAACCTCATGCATGCCCTTCTTGACCCTCCCCACAGGTGCAACAGAAACCAGTGCTGGCCAGCCCACAACCATTGCTTCAGGAAGAGTAAAACACCACTGAGATGCACCAACAAAGTCAGAAGCTCTGGTACCAGCCCATTCATTTGCCAGATGGGACAGATGGAACAGAAAGCAGGGGTTGGCATCCAGGTCTCTGACTCTCAGAGACCTTGTTCTTGTTCTTCTCACTCTACCAAGTCCCCAAACCTTGCCCCGTCTCAAGAATCTGGCTCTCAGCTGTATGCTCCACAGAACAAAAAAGGGAGGAACCTCAGAAACATTAGGTCTCAACTGGCAGAGAACCATCCCTCTCTAAGAATCCACTCCGGAAGTGGAAACATACCACAGTTACAGCCTCTAATCTTTCCAAAGGGAGTGAAAAGCAGGTTAACCAACAAAACATGGTGCAGTACAGTTGCTGCAGCTCTCAAGTCCTACAGCCCTTTCCTTCCTTTATTAGCAGCAGTGTTCTGCATTCAATCACATCACACCGTAATCAACTCTCAATGCCTCAAGCAAAGATCCTTAGAATCCAGGACTATACCAGGTACTGAAACACTCCAGACAGGTGAGGAGTTGTGATATCACAATGAGACAAGGGCTTACTCTCTCTAATTCTTAAGTTCTAGTGAACTGAAGTGAAACACTATTTTTAAGCCTGCAGAAGAATACAAACATTAAATACTTCAAAATAAAGATCAAATAGGAAGATAAAATAATCTACTGCCTTTAAAATAATCTGAAAGGAGTTTAGAAGTAAATGAGAAATAAACTAAAATTTCTGTAACTATTATCTTATTTGACAGTTTTAAAGATATCTTCAGGTGCCAGAACTTGGAAATACAAAGAATAAATACTAATGTATCACTTCTGAAGTGATAATAAACAACAGGACCCCATCTCAGATGGATGGATTTTTTTCCTACAGTGGCCAAAAAGCAAGCTGAACACTATATACAACAGACAGACTATACAATTAGGATCATTTAAAAATAATGAGACTCCTCTCCTTGCCGTCTTCCAAAGTATATAATATATATTTAACAGCACACATAAGATACCACTTGAGCTTCCCTTGTAGCCAACAGGAAGTATTTTCACATATAAAAATTAAAAATTTAAACTTTTAAATCATTAATATTTTTAAACATAATACAGACTTAAAAATTGTTCAACATTAACCCATAACCCCACCCCTAGCACAAAAATCCACCCCAAATCCAGAAGTCACAGTTTTTTGTTCCTAAAAATCCCATAGCACTGAACTTGATCTTCACTTCAAGCTGATTGCTAAGAGGCCCGTAACAGAAATCCCCAGGGAGGAACGGAAGCACGATCGATGCTGCATCTCTTATCTACCTGGGCGGCACTGGTGCACCTCTGAGGTCAGGTCCATGAGATTCGGCCCCCACACTAGGGTCCCGGAAGGGTGAGCTGGCAGCTTCCCTCATCTTCCCCCTCGAAGGCTGTCCAATAAGCACCTGGGAATTGACTTTTCTTGGGAAAAGGGTGCTGGTAACAGCTGTCAGGGCCAAGGCAATAGTGAGAAGTTCAGTTCTCTGCTCTTTGGATGAACTGTGTAAAACATTTCTTTAAAAGACACAATGTTAAAAATATTAAGAAAAACGTCTACAAAATCTGGAGGGCTGCCTTCTCCTCAAAGGGTAAAGCTTGTGGGGTAGTGGGGAAAGAACTGAGGGCCCAGAACTCTTACTCTGCAGCAAAAGATAGATAGATGCCCTTCAAAACATGTCACATTCTTAACATGTCTTGCTGAAGCAGCAAGAGCTGAGGGTGACTGTGTAGGAGCAGGAGGGGCGCCAACTCCTGCGGGGGGGGGGGGCGTGGGAAGGGAAAGGTTCCTACTGTGCACCCCACCCTGCATGAGAATGTCAGATTTTAGGGCAGCTGCCATTAGCCCCAAGGGCATCAGGACTCTGCCTCTGAACCAGAGCTGCTTTCCCGACTAACTTCAATCTGGAGAGATGGTAAGTTATCTAACCGGCTCTTCTTTTGGCGAGACTGTTCTTTCTCCTTTATCAGAGCCCCCCATGCCCTTTGCAGCTCAGAGTCATCTTCCTCAGTGCCTGGCGCCCTGTGATCCACCTTTTTTGTGTTCTTTTCTTTGGTCTTGGGTGCAGATCCTAAGCGCGTCCATAAACTACCTGTTTGGGTGAGAAGACATTTCAGTTTTGGTGGTTGATCAATGCTGAGAAGCAGGGTAATGCTGAGGAAGAAGGGGCACTGCCCTTCTTGAGAGGGGTCTATGGCTCTTGTAACCTCTGTGCAGCATTAGGAAGATAATCTCATTTCCCTGGCTATCATCCCTGCCTGTGAACTGAGGGATCTGGACCCTCAGTTGGGGTCTCGCAGCTAGCGGACGTGTGCCTCCCGTGTATAACAGAAACACCTGGGAAGCTGCTTATGCTACACCTGCCCCTCCCTGGTGAGACTCACCATTCTCTGTAGAGCTTCATTCTGCCAGGAGTGGGCCATTCCCAGATCATTACCAGCTATAAAGTCTGCAAACTGATAGGCCTGCTATACTGTATACTTTCAGAAATTTGGCCCACTATCCCACTATACTTTTTAAAATACACTTTATTAATATCTAACAATAGAGACATATGTGTTTAGAATTTCATAGCATACTACACTATAAAGGCAATTAAACATTTATAAAGAATTTAACAATGTGAAAAATGATCACAATAAAATCCTGTATGAACAAAGCAGAATATGTATATTGACAAAGATGTGAATAGAGACTTAAGCCTAAAAAGTATCTGCGCTAAACAGAAAGAATAAAGGTGGGTTTTTCCCCCTATTTTCTAAATTTTCCAAACCCTTATTATTACAATTATGACAACGACTATAATGGAAGAGGAAAAGTAATTTATTTTTGATATATGCTATTTCCTGCCTTTGACCAACAAAGTATTTCTATGCTATAGTCTGCTCTTACCCAATTCCTATCCCACTCAGTTTTAAGTGTTACCAACCTGATTTCTTCTCCCGTGTATCAGAGTAGAGGCCTTTAACATCTTGTCTGGGAACACCCAGCCTACTATGTACATCAGAAAAAGGCTCTCTCCGAAAGACTGGATTACTACTAAAAGCCTTTTCTGGAGAATACGGTCTTTTTCCTAACCGCTGGCGTATATCTAGAAAAAGAAAAAAAAGTATTACTGTGACCAAACATGAGCTTTGCTAATGATACTGTCAACCTGAGATCCCTAGAGGACCTGGTGCCAAATCTCCCCAAATGATGACAAAGAGCCTTACAAAATCAAACTTCTAAAATCCTTCTCTCTAAATAATGAGTCTGGATTCCCCTAGGAAAGGTCAGACATAGGGGCTTTTAGTGGAAAAGAACTGCTCCAGAAAGGAACTTTTGACACAAAATCAGCTGTTTTTGTTTTTTGTGCAAGTGTGTGTGTGTTTTTTTTAAGTAGAACCAAGCATACCAAAGAATTTACAAACATTTCAGCTAACAAACATTACTGTAAGTTCCCTGAGGGGAAACCTTTCAACATATAAGGAATTCTTAATGAACTTACTATATTTAACAGTAAATGTAATGAGATTGACAAAAACCAAAGGATCAAGGGAAGATATGTCAAATCAAATTTGTTTTTCCTCCCTCCAATCCCTCCAGAAATCTGTCCTCTTGAGTTCCCTCTAACAATGACAGCATGTAAACAACATGTTCATTAGCAAGTCACTGTACTGGGGCTTTCATCCATCTTGTTTATCGTCTCAGAGAGCAGCATCCCCAACTTTCTGGTTTCTCAGGCCTGAGCCTTTTGGCTTCTTTCCCTTTGCTCCCTCACTTCCTAGTGCCAAGTCTTCTTCCTTCACAAGGTTTGATGTTCTCACCCATTCCACCTCCACTCTCCCTGATCTAGTTCAGGCCCTTGTTACTTATTTGACTTTCTACCCTACCCCATCCTGCCACAAATTATCTTTCTAAAATAGATATAAGATCAGGTTACTTCCCACCTCAAAAAAACAGGTTTGCTAACAGAGATCCCACTCCCTCCATCAGCCTTGCTCTAAAGCCACTTTCTTTAAGAAGCCCTCCACAATTCCCCCTGTAGATCTACCTCCTCTCTGTTTTCCCACAGCCCACAGCTTATAGATGTATCAGAGCACTTACTCCATTCTGTTTCGCAATGGAATTACTTGAATGCGTGCACTTGTGTTTCTCCATCTAAGTTCTATGAATCCCCTCCAAAGATTCTAACACTCCCAGCATATAACCCAGGGTCCAGCATATAGCAGGCATGGCCAAGTACCTACTTTGCACTTGTATACTAGCTAGTTCAAATTCTTGACCAACAACTCAACTTAATTTCTATCATCCTTATGTATAAAGTATATCAATGACATACAGAATAAAATAACTGGGACAAAAATATTGAAAGCTAATACTGCAAAAGGATCATTATTTTTCAAGTCCTAAAGTTCCAACACCTAACTCAAAATTTAGAAGTGGAGAACTAGGACAACTAAATCAGTTCATTACTCGCAATGTTTTATCCAAGGACCTATCTCTGTCCTGATTTGCTTTCTGGAGCTCAGAAACACAACTGAACAATACCTGACTTAGTACTGCTGCCTGGTGGCCGTGGACGTGTGTGCTGACGTTTTTCATCTAATAGATGTCGGACATCTACAAACTTCTCAGTTGGTAATTTGTTACCAATTCGGTTTTTGATATTGCTTGTGGATATAGTATCTGCCCTCATGGAGTTCCTTTAAAAAAGAAAAAAAAGGTACAATTAACCAGCTTCAACTATGGGGTAATGACTATGCAATAATCTCATATACTTTGGAGAAGACAATTTAAGAAGCTCAATTTAACAGAGCCAATATTCACTCACAAATACAATATACCAATAATTATTTGTTTACAATAGCATATCAGCCTGCTATAAAGAGATCAATCAGGGCAAGTAGGTTTCTGAGTTTTCCAGGGTGGTTTCCACAAACGGTATCTGTAAACTATCAAAGAATGTGTAATTGTGAATCCCAGTCCCCTCCCTTCTAGGACAAACGTTAAGTAAGGCCTGCAAAGGGCTCACGGATCTCTGTTAACCCAGGCTGTGATTTTGCTGTAGTCAAGATAGAAGAGTCTACAGTAAAGGGCAGACTTCTCTGTCAAAGACATCTGCTACCATGCTAGGCACCAGCATTATTCTGGCAGCATTCAACACTGGAAAGGTCTCCGAAAACTAAAAATAAGGATATGAACAAAGCCATACAAAAGAATTAGACTGAATTGTTTTTCCCTTCCCCAAATACACTACCAAGAACACTTAGAGAACCCCTGGACCCCAACACTTTGAGTTGTGCATATGCTATCTGCCCTCAGGAATCTGCTCATCCCTACTAGCCATCAAAGAAACACACATTAATATGTTTATTAAAATAAATAAATAAATTTTTTAAAAAAAGAAACACATTAAAATACCTATTTTTTGGTCCACAAAATTAGCAAAAATTAGAAAGACTGGTTAAGACTGGTGAGTAATAGGTAATAGTTTATAAAGTGAGTAAAACCTATTTGGAGGGAAATTTAGCAAAACCAATTTTTTTTTCAAGATTTATTTATTTTGGAGACTGAAAGAGACCACGCACATGCGAGAATAGGGGTGGGTGGGGAAGAATAGAGGGTCTTAAGGAGAGTCTTAAGCAGACTCCATGCTGAGTCCAATGTGGGGTTCAATCTCACAATCCTGAGATCATGACCTGAGCTGAAACCAAGAGCTGGATACTCAACCAACTGTGCCACACAGGCACTCCTAGCAACATCACATTTTTAAACATTTATGTAGCTTTGTGCAATAACTGGGATTCAAGAAATTTATCTAATTAGTGCAACAGTAAGAAAATAGAAACCTAAATGTCTTTCAATAAGGAAATAGTTAAATAAATCACGATACTTTCAAACAATGTACTATGTCTGGGTGAAAAAACAGCAGAAATCTTCAGTATATTAAACAGAAAGAGCACACTGCAAAACAATATAAATACAACTTCATTTTTGTAGAACTATATAATTTCTCCATGCTTTACGTATAGGCATAAAATTAGCAGGAAAGTTATTAATTCAATTGCTAAGTTGTTATTTTCGGAAAGATGACATTATGGGTGATTTTCACTTTCTATTACTATCTCATTTTTTATAACAAGGACTACTTCTGGTATATTTACAAGAAAAACTGGATGCTTTTATTCAAATTCTTCAACAGACTAATAAGAAAACAGATAAAAGCGATTATAGAATGAAGAGGAGTTAAGAGAAAGCTATAAATTAGTATTTAAAATAAAATTAAAAGCTAGCATTGCTAAAGAGAAAAAATATTTTTACCTAATATTTTTCAACTGAGATTCCACTTCGTCAGCATACATGGTCATTTTCATGCTTTTCTTTGGTGAAGGAGTGGAAATCATTTTCAGTTCTAGATCATAGTCCATTTCATCGGAGTCTGAACTGCTGGCACTGGACTGCCTAGATGTGCTCCGTTCCCGGGTCTGCTTGAGAGCTGGGAGCTCCTCATGGTACTCCACCACCACCCTGTCATCTGCATCCATGTCCTGGTCCTCCTCTTCTTCCTCCTCTTCTTCCTCTTCAATGGGTTCCTCTGGAACATTTACTAGTCCTAAGAAATTTAACCAAAAAACATTAGGAAAAGCATTGAAACTAACAAATCTGATTTTCTACTCTACATTGGTGACCTTTTCAAAAGGTGGGGTTCCCATTCCCAAGATATTACTGGAGCATTATCTATGTAAGTGCCAATCTAGTTGCCACTCTGATACCTACAACAGAAGAATGGCTAGGTAAAGTATAATCTAGTAACCTGATGGAATATTATAAAGTAATCTAAAGTACAGTTGATTGTCATTATTCATGAATTCTGTATTTATAAATCAGCCAAATTTATTTGTATCTCCACACCAACACTTGTAGGGTTGTTTTCTTGTCATTTGTGAACATGTGCATAGTGGCAAAAAATTGAATCATCAGATGTGCATATTCCCAGCTGAGGTCAAATGAGGCAATACTCTGCTTTCTTGTTTCAGCTCTCATACTGTAAACAAGTGTTCTTTTTGCAGTTTCTTAAGTGCCATGCTTTTCATATTTTTATGGCTTTTGTTGATTTCATTTAAAAATTTTTAAAAATGTCCTCTAAGTGTACTGCCAAAGCTATTTAGAGTTCCTAAGCCCAAGCAGGCTGTGATGTGCCTTACAGAATAAACATGTGTTAAATAAGATTTGTTCAAGCATGAGATACAGTGCTGTTGGCTGTGAGTCCAATGTTAATGAATCAACAATATGTATTAAATAAGAAGTCTTTAAACAGAAACACAATTTAAGAAGGTTATATATTGATCAGTTGATGAAAATGGTGCGACCAGAGTCTCTGAATGGTTTAGTATTCACTATATCAATGATCACAATGACTTTATAGAACATAACCACTATGAATAATGAAAATCAATTGTAACTTTAAAGTTCATGGGAAAATGCTTTTAAGTGGGAGAAGACTATAAAATATATGTTAACAATTATATTTATTATGAAAAGAGACAAGTAAGAAAAATGTAAAATGAAATCAGTTGTTTATGTTAGAGTGCTAGAATTAGGGGCAATCTGCTTTTTAACTTAACACAATATAAAGATTATATGATAAGAATATCTTAGAGTAACTGAAATTAGAAACCTGTAACTGTGTAACAGAAAAGTATGTGCATTTTTAAAGATGCAGATTTCAAATATACAACTTTGGATATATCCATTAAATAAAAATGATAGACTTCACCTGTCCCTGTTACAATGATAAACACGTAAACATGTTATCCCATGTTTGTACGCTGACTTAGCAGTTCTACAAAGCATGTAGAAAATTCTACAGATCAGATTAAAAATAGAAACAAATCTTTATAAAAACATAATGAAAATGCTTCTTATATAAGCACCAAAAGAAAGAAAGAAGGAAAGGAAGGACAGAACAAACAAAATGAAACCCAAGTCATGCTACTTAACAGAGGCATTCGTGTGCACAAGCCAATAAGCATAAAACATTAGACACAGCAGCCTATTTTTATCATCAAAGAAATAATAAAATCAAGTCATCTGATAAAATAACAAAAAATTTTCATGCAGCTTTTGATATTAATAGTAGAAAAATTAGATTCCTACAGAAAATTTTATTTCAATTTTTCCTATGTCACATTTGGCCTTTTTTGTTAGAACAGCTTTTATTAAATCATTTGACCTCTTTTGTATGGGCAATTTAAAATTAATCGTGACTTGACTTACTTTCCTATATGTTGGCAGAGGGTGAGGGCAAGGAAGAGAGGATGATAAAGTTTGGAACCTTAAAAGACTGTATTAAGAATAAGAATATGATTTCGGGAGCCAAACATGTGTCTACCCAAGAGCTGAGCAGGCAACTACCGGAATGTCGGTGTTTATAGGATGTCAAGCCAACGTCATCCCCAATCAGGGCTCTCTTCTTGATCACATCCCGCTGAATGCGACGGGAATGATATCTTCGCTTCCTGCAACATTCCAAAATAAGCACATCGTCAAAAACCAACAGGAAGGACTTTGAAATCCACTAAGTTCAACTATACACTGATGAAATGTTAGGTACTGAAACAGAGACATTCCATGTGAAACTAAAACTCAGCCTTTCATACCATTTACCCCAGAGTTAAGAATCTTGAACTCTTTCTTCTTGTCTTCCTTTGAGTGCACACATGGTGTTGACATTCCACTGCAGAATACCAACTGCGGGATTAAGAAAAGCTCAAGTACTACTTAAACTATTGTAAAGTTTTAGACTCACCAAGAATTACTAAGAATTCCTTTCATGCCTCCGTAATTTGGATTCCCATATTTCATATAATACTGACTTCTTCTGGCTGCTCCAAGTTCCTTTTTGTCATCTAAAAATTAATTACGACAGTTACCTAGGATTTCCCACTGGTATGAAGACAATGTTGAATGGTTTAAAAATATGTTTTCCATAGCGGAGGTCAGATCAGCACAATCTGCCAACAAAAGGGAAAGATATGCTACAAATATTCACTCTCAGTGCCTACAAAAGCAGTGCAGTATAGAGCAGGTGGAGCAAAATAGAGATGAATGAAGTTAAGCTGCTGTTAAGGAGCTGACTGACCTCATAGAGAAAATATTATTAACAACAACAATAACATAACATACAAGGTTTTAGGAAGCTTACGAGAGCTTCAGTCACTACAGCTGTTGAAGAATGAAAAGGGCTTTCTAGAAGAGGTAGCATTTTTCCTGCTCCCCTGAAAGATGACATTTGTTTCTGAATGACAACACTCCAATAACAAAGAATCAGTATTAAAGAAACAGATTATACATAACTCCATATATCTCATAAAACATTTTTTCCAATCTATCATGACGTTTCGTAAAATGGCTTAAAGAAAACAGCACTGCACCATTTATCTAGAATGTATAACTTTCATCAAGTTAAAATGCCAGTTAATAGAAAGAAACGGTGGTCACTGATCATACACATTTTCGTTGAGGCACTCACTGATTACAGAAGATGAATACCAAGGCACACGTATCCAGGGCTATAAGTAAACAGTGGCACAAGCCAGTATGTGCACCCTTTAAAAGACATGCCCACCAGCTGCTTGGAGAAATGGCTGATTCCAGATCTGGGACAGGGATAGTATAAGTTGAGTATGGAAAAACAAGATGTTTTACTGTGCCATAAAGTATGAAAGTGTTCAAAGAATCATGAAGGCATGTCAAAATAATACATCTTGAAGGGGCTCCACTGGCCAAATCCAAGAAGATTTGTAAATCAAAACAAAGACATGAATGAATAACCCACTGAATAAAATAAGACTCATGAACCTAAACTGATACAATTAAGTAAATAAGTAAATAAATGGGTAAAAAGAAAAAGGTTTTCCTTAAGCACAATGCCAACTAATACAGAAATGTAGAGTTAAAAAGTCATCAATGGATGCTGAGTGGAAGTATGATGAACCAAAGTCTATTTACATAATCTCAAAGTACCTCCCGCCAATTTTTGTATTACAAACAGAAAACAGGAGAAACCTGGCAATCATTACCTTAACTAAGTGAGAAAAGCTAACATCTCCAAACACGGGACAAGTAAATATCACGTGTCTCCTGACATGATGCACTGCAAATGACACAACAGCACTTCTGTGGTACTCTTGCCTATTATGTATAGTCCGATTCAATCAGGAGGAGATAGTAAAAAAACAAACTGAGGGGCAGTCTATAAAATAACGAGCCTAGACTCTTTAAACATGTCTCAGTCAAGAAAAATAAACCAGAAGTGTATTCCATATTCAAATTTCATATCTATTTTAATGCACACCAGAATCATTGTGCATAGAGAGCCTAGGAGGCTTTTAGGTCCTTAGAGGATAAGGCTGAATGGCACTACTAGCAATGTCCAGGAAGATATTGCTGTGATGAATAAGAAAGTATAATTTAAAAATGTTTTCATAGTTCAGAAGATAAATTGGCTGAAAAGCACAGAGAACAAACAAACAAAGAGAAAATAACTTACTTTAGCCAGAAATCACAAAAGTATACAAACAGCTAACATTCACCTTCAAAGTGTGAAATTCAATTCAGGCAGCAAGCCATCATTTCACAAGCATAGAACATTATAGTTTGAAGGGACTTTGAGATTACTTGACCTAAATTCCTCTTCAAAAGAAAAGGATGTCACTCAAAAATACATGACTTAGAATAAAACTAAAAATTAATGCCAAATATCACATTTACCTTTTGTAGCAAATCTCATGAATAACCTATTTCCTTTAGCAAGTTTGTTGGCTGGACGAAGATCATTTCTTAGCAGAGACTCTTCTTCTACTTGAGACAATGTGTCCAACTTAAGAAAAAAGAGCATTTTCAATATAAACATTAAAGCTTCTTTCATATTTATTCAGTAGCAAAGTCACCATTGAGAAAGCATTCTTTAACAATTCTTGAAGCAGGACAGCACATGTTCTTCTGAAACATTTCTAAGTCAGAGGTCTTCCCTGAACACCTTGTCTAAAAGAATAGTCTCCATCATTCTCTATCTGCTTACCCTTCTTTACTTTTCTCCATAGCACTCCTCACTTTCTGACATTATATATCTGTGTATCTGTGTATTGTCTGTCTTCTCCACTAGAATGTATGTTCCAAGAGGGAAGGACATTGGTTTGATGCTATATCCACAGGACCTAGAATTTGGTGTATAGTAGGTACTCAATAAATATTTTTTAAATGAATACACTTTAATGTATTTAATAATGTATTTAATAACAGCACATGCCCCATGAGGAAATATTCCATCACTTGTTTTTTCTTAATTTTATTGATTAGGTAGCATTTCAAAGTATTTCTCAATAAACCCATTTTCTCTTACACAGAAGAATGAGTACTATTCTAAGATTTCAGGAAAAGTCACTCATTACAGCCATAAGAACTTAAAGGCCAGGAGCCTGATATAATCTCAAAAGGTTCAATCAAAGGAAGAACACAACTTAGTAAGTCCTTAAGCCTTAAATAAAAGAAAGTAAGCAGTTTTTTTTTACACTATAACCTTGTTTATATCTTTGCCCTATTACTAACCTCTATATCACTTGAGTTCTCATCTTCAACTTCTCCTTCTTCAGCCTCATCATCATCTGAACTGTCCTCCTGCTTGTCTAAAATACAATATAAGGGACAAGATGAAACTTAACATAACTCCATCTCACGTAACTTAGAAGTCCATTATTTTCTCCTATACACTGGTGATCCAAAGCATCACAGCTTACCTTAGAAATAACTGACAATGAGATACTATATAATGCTTTGCAGAGAAACCTAAACCAATGGTGTAAAGAACAGGACTTTCATCCCTAAAGTCCCTCCTTTGTATTGTTACCTTTTTTACTTTTCTCAGATGACCTGTCCTCATTGGCATCCCTGGTTCTTATCTTATCCAGGGCTGGCAGAGAGCTCATATTGATAAGGGCTCGTGTGGCTGTCATTTCATCCAGCCAAACCACATTGCCTAAAACAAAATGTAAAATAAAACATTACATCATACCCATATGGTAAATTTTTTAAAAACAGAGACTGCAACATAGTCACTGCTATGACCTCATCTAGCTACAGATCAGTATCAGTAAATGTACGAACCAACTAATGAAAGCAGCACAGAAAGCGGCAGTAAAACCTCTTTGATGAAATTAGCCTAGAGCTGCATTCCCAAACTAGGTTCCACAAAATAACTGTATTCCATGAAAAAAGAGCTCTGTATATTAAAAATGCCTGACTCAGCAAGTATAGTGTTAGCATTCTTGTGATGATGATGATGATGATGATAACAAGAAGACCACTGTCAAATAAATTTGGATTAGCCTTTATACTACTGCCCTCTACAGGGAAGCCGTCTGCTGTACCTTGTCATTCAGACACGCTAAATGACTGTTTCTTACTGTAAAGTGTAGGTGATGATGGTATCCATGGAATATATACAGTAGCGCCATGACAGCCACTTGGCTTTTTAGCAACTAATTTAATCTGCTTCTTTAAGCAAGAGAATTTAGCAAGAAAAAGATGTTGAGAAGTCTCATAGAAAATAAATCTACTTAATTTTAATTAAAGCAGCATTTCTCAAACTAAAGTTACCTTTACATTCTCAGTTTCAGATATGAAGACTTACAGATTCTCACTTTTGTTACAAACATGCAATATGGCCTTGAGCAAACAATTTTCCTTCTCTTTTTCTCAGTTCTGATTTTCAACATGAGTTAGTAAAAATGGGTAAGTCTAAAGGGTCTCTCTGATTCTAATATCCCTTAGCTACAGTTTTAGTAACGTAGATCAGGAGTTAGCAAATTATAACCTGCAGGCCAGATCCAGCCCACCACCTATTCCTTTATTTATTTATATTTACACCAGCTTTATGTAGGTATAATTAATTAAATAATAATAAACTACACATAAATAAATACCAAACTACAAATAAATAAATAATAAACTACACATCCAACATATTTTTTATTAAAAAAAAATCTGTGGAAAGCAGGCAGGCTCATTCAGTAACATACTGTCTATGGCTGCTTTCATGCTACAATAGCAGAGCTGAACAGACATAACAAAACAAAGACTGTATGGCCTGCTAAGCCTAAAATATTTATTGTCTAGCCCTTTATAAAAAAAAGTTTGCCAACCCTTGATTTAGGTAGTGTAAGTTAAGCAAAAGGAAAAATGGAGAAAACTCTTCAATTCTGTCATGTTTCTTCTTTCAATGCTGAATCAACATCTTCAAAAAAAAAAAAAAAAAAAAACCAGGCAGCTATTCAAGGTACAGCCTAGCAGGTCAGCAAGCTGGCAGTAAACAAAGCCAGACTAGAAGTGAATTAAGACAAGAAGCCAGCAGAGTGGTTACCACAAGTCCTACCAGACTTGGAGTGGGGATGCAAGTAAAAATAATAGCTAGTTCAAGCAGGTGAAGTTTCAAAGCAAGCAGAGATGAGAGGTTTCATACAGTATCAGAAAGTTCCAGTTTAGTTCTAGATCAGATACTAAGGCAGACCCAGGCCTGTGAAGACCTATATGGGAAGGTCAATGACAAAATCTAAAGCCCTGAACACAGAGCCCCAAGTCCATATAGTTGGATCCACCCCTTTTTTGGGAAATTGTGGGAATTAAAGAGGCCTCAATCATGTACACAAGACTCAGGTGCCAGCAACCAACCTCCTAGATTCCTGGTCATCTCATCTGAGCTGACTTGAAATACTCATGGAATATGATCTGGCAGACTGGCTAAGGCACTGTGATTCTCATCAATGGGCATTCTTTCTCCCCTAGGCTAAAGGCAGAGGTTAGGGAACAGATGAGTAGTCTCAATCACAAATATTCACCATCTGAGATGGCAAAAACAACAAAAAACTTGAGTGTACTTACAGGAGGTATCATCCAACCATTCAATGTGAGCAGGAGGATATTCTTTAAAATAGGAAAAGATATCTTGGGTACTCATCTCATCTACTCCACAAATGTAGATTGTCTCCAGTCTCACTTTGGGGATTGCTAGAAAAACAAGACAAAAAAGAGATGATAGAATTTTCTTACCTGCTACTGCACATCCCACCAGTAGCCCTTTGTAACAGTTCAGATAACCTGTGTTTAGAAAAGAAATGTGCTAGAAGAGATGACAAGTATTTCAAGAGAAATGAGATATGACAGTAAGGTATGCTATTTTAATTCTTATCACAGAGCAACAGCATTAAACAAATAATCTAATTCAGAAAGGTATATTAGGCTGAGAAAGATTAAACAAAAGGTACTGTTAAAAAGATGATTAATTAACCTGTAATTAAATTAATTAACCTGTAATTAATTAACCTGTAATTAAAGCAATACCAAATTCAACAGGGTTACTCCTTCAACCTGACAAGCTGATTCTATAATTTTAGAATATATGTCAAATAGAGATGTGCAATAGTCAAGACAATTCTGAAGAGATGCTGCTCCTGAATATAAAGCCAAGTATGAAACTAAAGTAAAGAAATCCTACAAATCAATAATAAAATGATAGCCCAAAATAAAAATGAACATGAGCACACATTTCACACAAAAGGAAATACAAAAAGCCAATAAACATATGAGAAGATGGTTGATCTCACCAGTAATCAGGAAAGTGCACATGGGAAACAAAACACGAGATTTCACTGCCCATCTGTTGTTTAGCACAACCACCTTCATTAATCTGCTAGATCTTCTGGATATTCTGCTGCAGCTTCTACATGCTTGCTGTTTTACCTTGTGCTTTTTAGGTTATAGAGATGGATGGCTTCTTTCCTTAAACTTCATGATCCAACCTCTGCTAGCTTCAAACTTTTCTTCTGTAGCTTCCTCACCTCTCCCAGCCTTCACAGAAGAGTCAGGGCCTTGCTCTGGATTAGGCTTTGGCTTAAGGGAATGGGCTGGTTTGACCTTTGCAGACCATAAAGCTTTCTCCATATCAGCAAAAAGGCTGTTTCACTTCTTATCATTCGTGTGTTCACTGGAGTAGCACTTTTAATTTCTTTGAGAAAAACTTTTCCTTTGCATTCACAACCTGGCTCTTTGGCACTAGAAGCCTAGCTTTTGGCCTATCTTGGCTTTTGATGTATCTTCCTCACTAAGCTTAATCACCTCTAGCTTTTGATTTAAAGTGAGAGACACGGACCCTCTTTTCACTTGAACACTTACAGGCTGTGGTAGGATTATTAACTGGCTTAATTTCAATATTGTTTTGTCTCAGGGAATGGGGACCCAAGGAGAGGGAGAGAAATGGGAGACTGGCCAGTTGGAGCAGTCAGAACAAGCATATTTGTCGATTAAGTTATCCATCTTGTAAGAGAGTGGTTTGTAGCATCTCAAAATAATTACAATTGTTAACATCAAAGATACTGATCACAAATCACCATACCAAATACAATAATACTGACAAAAGTCTGAAATACTGTAATAATTACCAAAACGTGACAGAGATCTGATGTGAGCAAATGCTGTTGGAAAAATGGCACCAACAGACCTGCTCAACAGTGTTTCCACAAACCTTCAATTTGTTTAAAAAAAAAAAAAAAGCAGTATCTGCAAAGTGCAATAAAACGAGGTGTTCCTGTATAACATGATGACATTAAAAAAATAAAATAGAAATGCCACCATACATTTTCTAAAGGTATGTATTTGTGTATACAAATACCTAAAAAAAGGCCTGGTACAATTCATACTGATAACAGTTATTACCTCTAGGGAGGAAGAAAGGTTGAAGGCTATATAGTCAAAAAGGAACCTAGGGGCGCCTGGGTGGCTCAGTGGGTTAAAGCCTCTGCCTTCGGCTCAGGTCATGATCCCAGGGTCCTGGGATCGAGCCCCACATCGGGCTGTCTGCTTCGTGGAGAGCCTGCTTTCTCTTCTCTCTCTGCCTGCCTCTCTGCCTACTTGTGATCTCTGTCTGTCAAATAAATAAATAAAATCTTTAAAAAAAAAAAAAAAAAAAAGGAACCTAATGAAAGACCTGAAACACCAATGAAGGAAATTCAAGTTGATGCAAAGAAATGGAGAGACATTCCATGCTCATGGGTTGGAAGAACAAATATTGTTAAAATATCTATATTACCCAAAGCAATCTACAGATTTAATGCAATCCCTACCAAAATGCCAACAGCATTTTTCATACAACTAGAACGAACAATACTAAGATTTGTATGGAACCACAAAAGATCTTGAATATCCAAAGCAATCTTGAAAAAGAAAAACAAAATGGAAGTATCACAATTCCAGAGTTCAACTCATATTACAAAGCAGTCGTAATTAAAACAGTATGGTACTGACATAAAAACTGACACAAAGATCAATGGAACAAAAGACAAAAACCAGACATAATCTTATAATTATATGGTCAATTAATCTTTAACAAAGGATGAATGAATACAATAAAAAAAAAAAAGACAGTCTCTTCAACAAATGGCATCAGGAAAACTGGACAGCCACATCCAAAAGAATGAAACTGGACCACTTTCTTTGACCATACACAAAAATAAATTCAAAATGGATTAAACATCTAAGTGTGAGACCTGAATCCATAAAAATCCTTGAAGAGAGCACAGGCAGTAGTATCCCTGACATTGACTGTTGCAACATTTTTCTAGATATATCTCATGAGGCAAAGAAAATAAAAGCAAAAATAAACTACTGGGAGTACATCAAAATAAAAAGTTTCTGCAGAGCAAAGGAAACAATCAATAAAACTTAAAGGCAACCTACTGAATGGGAAAAGATACTTGCAAAAGACATACTTGATAAAGGGTTAGTACACAAAATATATAAAGAAATTAATAAAACTCAACATCCAAAAAATGAATAATCCCATTTAAGAATGGGCATAGTGTTTGCTTCAGCTGCACATATACTAAAATTGGAATGATACAGAGAAGATGAGCATGGCCCCTAAGCAAGGATGACATGTAAATTTGTGGAGCCTTCCATATTTTTTAATGCTAAGCGAAATAAGTCACTCAGAGAAAGGCAAATACCATCTGAATGTGGAACTTTAGAAACAAAACAAAGAAGGGAAAAAAATGAAAGAGAGACAAATCAAGCAACAGACTTTTTTTTAAAAAGATTTTATTTATTTATTAGACAGAGAGCGAGAGAGATCACAAGCAGGCAGAAAGGCAGGCAGAGACAGAGAGGGAAGCAGGCTCCCTGCTGAGCAGAGAGCCCACTGCGCGGCTGAATCCCAGGACCCTGAGACCATGACCTGAGTGGAAGGCAGAGGCTTAACCCACTGAGCCACCCAGGCACTCCAGGGAGAGAGAATCTTAAGCAGACTCTGCCCTGAACAGACTCTTAATTACAGAGAACAAACTGAGGTTACAGAGGGGAAGAGGGCAGAGTGGATGGGTTTAAAAGGTGATGGGGATTAAGGAGTGGACTTGTGATGAGCACACGGTGATGTATAGAATTGATGAATCACTATATTGTACATCTGAAACACTGGAATTAAAATTAAAACTTAAAATAAAAAGGACAGAAGACATGAACAGACATTTCTCCAAAGAAGACATCAAGATGGCCAATAGACACATGAAAAGATGCTCAACATCACTCATCATCAGGGAAATGCAAATCAAAACTACAATGAAATATCACTTTACACCTGTCAGAATGGCTAAAATCAAAAACACAAGAAACAGTAAGAGGTGACTAGGATGTGGAGAAAAAGGAACATTCTTGCACCGTTTTTGTGGGAATGCAAACTGGTGCAGCCACTATGGAAAACAGTATGATGATTCCTCAAAAAGTTAAAAATAAAAGTGCCCTACAATCCTATAATCACACTATTGGCATTTACCCCCAAAAAACAAAAACACAAATCCAAAGGGATATATGCAACATTATTAATAATAGACAAATTAAGGAAGCAGCCCAATTGTCCACTGACAGATGAATGGACAAGAAAGATGTGGTGTATACAGGCGTGCCTGGGTGGCGCAGTTGAGCGAGTCTTGGTCATGGTCTCTGGGTAGTGGGATCAAGCTGTGTTAGGGCTCTGTGTGGAGTCTGCTTCTCTCTCTTTCTCCCTCTGCCCCTCCTGCTCATGCTCTCCCTCTCTCTCTCAAATAAATAAATAAATCTTTATAAAAAATGTGTTGTACACACACACACACAGAGGAATATTACTGTCATAAAAAAGAATGAAATCTTGCCATTTGCAACAACATGGATAGAGCTAGAGTATAATGCTGAGTGAAAGAAGTCAGTCAGAGAAAGACAAACACCATACAATCTCACTCATATGTGGAATTTAAGAAACAAAAGAAACAAGCAAAGGAAAAAAAAGAGAAGAGATAGACAAACCGAGAAACAGACTCTTAATGGTTACCAGAGCGGATGGTGGTGGAGGGATGAGTGAGATAGGTGATAAGGATTAAAGAGTACAAGTATCAAAAAAAAAAAAAAAAAAAAGAAGAGTACAAGTATCATAATGGAAAAAAATAAATAAATAAAGGTCAGATCCTCCAAAAAAAGAACCTCAGCCTTACCAGGACTGTGTTATTTTTATTTTTTTTTACTAAATACTTCAGTTCATATATCTCACTTAATCTTTGTAGTTGTAAAATATGCAAATGTACCAATGAAATTTTTTAAATACCTGCATATCTACCACCTAACTTTATGATTAATTTCTTCAAAAGACTTGAGGCAAATAAAACATTACATACAAAACAGGCCTGTGTAACTCCTCCACATCCCTTCTCTCCCTCCCTTCTCTGAAGTAATTTTGTTAAGAATTCAATGTTCATTACTCTCAAGTATGTTTTCATATATCTATCTAAAACAAATGAACCTAGGGGCACCTGGGTAGCTGAGATGGTTAAGCATCCCCAACTAGTGATTTCAGCTCAGGTCATGACCTCACGTGTCATGGGGTTCAGCCCCCATGTCAGGTTCCATGCTCAGCAAGGAGTCTGCTTGGAATTCTCTCTCCTCTCCCTCTGCTCCTTCCCTGCTCGCACATGCTCTTTCTTTCTCTCAATAAATAAATAAATAAATAAATCTTTTTAAAAACCCCAAAACAGAAGCAAAACTAATGAACTTAAAAGTATTTACGCATTTACTTTAAAGTACATGAACACATTCAGATAAAAAAATGTTTAAATACTTGTCATTTTGAAGAGTGAAAGATAGGTTTAATTAGAAACCATACAAGTATGGTCAGACTAAATCAGGTGGGTGTTTTCCTGCCAGCCAGATTCATGGAGACAGAGACCATCAAGACTTATGAGCCCTGGCAAGTCCTTACTAGTGACCAGCAGTTCAATGGTGAACAGAGCCCAAATACAACTGAGATGGCTGTCCACATTGGACAGGAGCCTTCTTAGTTCTTCTAGCTACAGCAGGACTTTGGAAGAAAAAAATCCCATGGGATGTAAAGACACAGTTCTGAAAAAGAACAAATAACAGGGAGAGCAGTGGCCCAGCAGTGGGAACAGACTGAGTGATCCTCAGAGCTATATGGGAAGGGGCAATGACAAACCTGGGAGAAAATATCTTGTAGGAGACTTGCTGATCTGATAACAAGGATTTAGTCATAAATGAGATAAGCAAAGAAAATAAAGACCAAAAAAAAAATGACAAAAATAAGTATCAAGAATATCACAGCACTGTTTATCAAAACATTAAAACATTTTTTAAAAACCCTATAATGAAAAAATAGTTTACAAACAAAAGGAAAAGAGTAGAAGGAACAAAGCTTTTAGGCTCAGATGTTTATATTTTGAAGAAGAGAGAATGACATAAAAATCTAGAAATGGGCAATGGACAATCTTGGTCAAAAGAAGCAGGTAAAGATGTAAAAAAAGGTTCATTCTCAAAAGAGAACCAAACTGTCAGTCAGTGACAGCAGCAAGATCCATTGGAGATGGAAACTTTGTTAAGTTCAAAATTTGATGGAAGACTGCCCAAAAAAGGATGCTCAATACTTCCTCACCTTGCTGGTGCCACTGCCTAAAATAAAACAACAAAAAAGGCACCTAGATTTATGGCCAACCAATGAGAAAGGGCTAATTGCTGATGTGGCACTGAAAACATGCACTGAGGAATGAGGACTGGACATTTACTGAGTACTAACGTAAAAGCAAGGTGGTGAGGGAATCATCTTTGACTTCCTAGCAGGAAAGACGACAAAGAATGACAGATAGTAGGACACAAAACTCAGGTTTTTAGGAAAGCAGATTTCTGAAAATCCAGAGAAAAAGTAGTCAATTCCAAGGCCTTTGATTAAAAACTTGGGGCGCCTGAGTGGCTCACAGTCAGTTAAGCATCTGCCTTCGGCTCAGGTCATGATCCCAGGGTTCTAGAATAGAGCCCTGTGTGTTGGGCTCCCTGCGGAGCCTGACCCTCCCTCTCTCTCTCAGCTCCCTCCCTCTCTCTCGCTCTCTGAAATAAATAAGTAAAATCCTAAAAAAAATAAAAATAAAATGATCAAAAACTTTGGAATACACTAAATATAATAACTCAAAGCATGAGAGGTGATCCCCCAAAAAGAAAAGGCAGCAGAGTTTAGGGGAGCACAACCTGCCAAAGAACAAACATGAAAGATAAACAGTAAATTACTAATGACTAATGTAAGAGAATGAATGTAATAAACATAAAAATCTAAACATCATCAGGATTATCTTGTTTAAGATTTACCAACAGAAGCAGATGCAGAAGCCATGTATACCAAAGTATAGATTAGGTATAGCTAAAATGTTTAAAGGTAGTTATGATAAAATCAACACAATAGGCTGAAACAGTCTTGAAATCAACAAGATGTAAATTGGTAAGGATAAATAAAAAGGTAATTCTTTAAAAATGTTTCAAGTACAAGATGGGAAGACTTTTGATCCCTGGGGAAAAGCCCGGTGCTCAGGTACACTAGAAGATTAATACAACACTATGAAACAGGTAGGACAGAGACTACAGGAACAGTCCTGCCACACTCCCCATGAATCCAACCATGTCTGGAATTTACACCTCCCCTTATGTAGGGCATTCTGAGACTGGAAAGAGTCTAGAGGAAGGAGACCAGAAAGTCATGTCACGTAAAGAGAGTTTAGGGCACAGCCTGCCAATTCCCTCACCAGAAGGTTTACTGTATGAATAAGGAAAGGACTTAATGTTGTTCTAAGAGTCACAAAGTAACTAACAGAAATTACTAGAAAGCAATTTCTGCTCAATACAAGGACGTATCCAAATATAAGACTGACCGCTTCATAAACAGTTCTTGTGCCACCACTAGGAAATGTTCAGGCAAAGGCCAAAAGAGCACTGAGAACCTTGCCAAAAGGCCTGCAACACTGGGTAGGAGGTTGGGTCTAGATAACCTGTAAGTCCCTTCCAAACAAGAGAGCTTTGATCTTGGGGATAAGGAGACTAAAGCTGCTTGACACCGAATCACTCAAGAGTAGCAAGAACTCCTGATGCAGAATGGTCTAGTGCAATATATCCCAAGTTATGTCCCTGAATGCTGGCAAAAAGGTTAGAACACAGGCCTCGGTCAGACCAGCCTTCAAATTCCAGTCTTGCTACTTACCTAGCTGTAGGATCTGAGTGACATTCTCAAACTCAGCACCTTAGTTTCCTCATCAGTAAAACAAATGATGAATACTGTTCTCTCACAGCATTCATCAAAGGATAAGTTAACCACATAGAAGAGTGACCAGCACATAATAAGCATTTATCAAGTGGTACCTTTTATTATTACTGGAATGAAGAGGAGTAAGAAGAAGAAGGGGGGGGAAGAGAGGAAGAGGAAGAAAAATAACCTGAGACCTGGTGCAGCTGCAGGAGTCAAGATACTTATTCCAACATCCCCATTCTCCCAAGAGGCTAGGCCACTTAGATGACTGCCTGAGATGGAGAACATTAGATAATTACAACATTTATTGGGCACTTACTATATATGCCACCCTAAGAGCTGTAACATTTTAGTAAAGCCTCTCAATAACCATATAAAAATTACTGTTAATCTGCCTTTCCAGATAAGGAAACTCAGGTTTAGAGGCTAAATAACTTGCCCGAGGTCAAAGAACTAGAAAGGCACAGGTTACGCTTCAGAACCCAGGCTCCTAACCATAAGAGTAAAGGCTCTCGATCCTGACTATACAGTAGAATTACTAGGAGAGACACTAAAAGAAAGAACTATCTCTGGGACCTTTACAACCCCCCTCCCATTCTAATCTAAACTGATATGAATAAGCACCAGAGTTCTCCAGAGTTCAGCAATGCTATCCTAGGTGGTGCTCCCTCCTACATGAGAATCATGTTGTAATGAGCAACTTGCTCTAGCTGACATTCCAGGTAGATCTATTGCTTTTTAGAAGTATCTTTAGAACCACGAAATCAGGTTTGCTATTCCAAAAAAAAAAAAAAACCAGAAAAGCAAAACAAAACTTCTTCTTTTTTTTTTTAATTAAAACTTAACTCTGAAAGTGATCCTTTTCAGGTAGGTATCATTTTCCCACTTTATAGACAAGGAGACTGAGACCTAAAAAGGTTCAATAATCTGCCCACATTCACAAAGAAACTGAGACTGAATTCCAGGAGGGCTTAGCATGCTAAAGAGTTCCAACAGAAGTAGGAGAGAAATTTGAGTGGGTGATTAGGGATGCTTTATGGAGGATGTGACATCCGAACCAGATAAAGCATGGGATGATAGGAAGGGCTAATCACCCTACTGAAAGGCATGAATAAGATCAGAGCAAGATGTCACAAGATGGGACACCTGGGTGGCTCAGTTAGTTAAGCATCTGCCTTTGGCTCAGGTCATGATTCCAAGGTCCCGAGAGCGAGAGCGAGTCCCACATGGGGCTCCTTGCTCAGTGGGGAGCCTGCTTCTCCCTCTGCCTGCAGCTCCCCCCTGAATTGTGTTCACGCTTGCTCGCTTTCTCTGACAAATAAATAAAATCTTTTTTTTTATAAAGATTTTTTTTTTAAGATTTTATTTATTTATTTGAAAGACAGAGATCACAAGTAGGCAGAGAAGCAGACAGAGAGTGAGGAAGGAAAGCAGGCTTCCGGCTGAGCAGAGAGCCCCAGGCGGGGCTCGATCCCAGGACCCCGGGATCATGACCTGAGCCGAAGGCAGAGGCTTTAACCCACTGAGCCACTCAGGCGCCCCAATAAATAAAATCTTAAAAAAAAAAAAAAAGGGTATCATAAGAAATGTTCACAGGACTAGAAGTAAACAGCTGTGGTAAAACTATGGTGTTTAAAGGTGGAGTTGTAAGAGGCCTCAGAGGTCTACCTGAGCCCAGACTGTACAGACATGAATGCCAAGCTGCACAGCTGTTCTGTTTTCCTAAAACAGAAATCCACTCAAGCAGATGCCTGGAAACCCAGCCTGCACAGGAACCAAGGTCATATTTCCAACTTGAACTCATGATGCAGAAAAAGAGTAAAGCAGCATCCAGAGTTGAGCTCTGTATCCAAACTACTCTATCCAGTGGGATGGACTGAGGAGGTTTGGGTTTATGGTATCATATACATACTATAAGGCAAAAGAGCAAAGTAATTAAGAGCAAGGCTTTAGAGTCAGAAAACCGGGGTTCAAATCCTGACTCTACTTGTATTAGTTGTGTAACCCTGGGCATTTATTAAATTTCTTTGAGCCTCTTTCTTTCTTTGTAGAATAGGGATAAAAATATATTCTTCATAGAGTTGTTGTGAGAAATGATTAAGAAACAAACGTGTAATGTGCTAATTAACATAGTGCCTGGTAAGACAGCAAGTTCCCAACAAGAGAAACTCACACATCAAAGCAGAGACCTTTAACATGCATTTAGAGGGATGCCTATTAAGCCCTTCAAATACCCAAATTTGCAAATACTAGAAATGGAGACCATTTGTATTGACGCATTTATATTAGAGTGGAATAATACGGGCTGTGAATTTAAAAAGTATTAATTTTTCCTTTTTTATAAATTGCTTTTGAAGACTAGGGCAGATTGCTATATATACTTCAGGGTGAGCTCTAGGAAGCAAAATATTTACCTTAATAAAACACAAAAATAAAATTACGAACCTGGATCACACAACTATTAATGGCTTTCCCCTAAAATCCCAGTATTGCTCTGACTCCCCTTAAAAAAAAACCATTGGTGTGATACACTTCCATTACATTTTTTTAAAAGATTCATTTATTTATTTGAGAGACAGTGTGCATGAACAAGCATGTGGGGGGGAGGGGCAGAAGGAGGAGAAAGACTTAAGCAGACTGTACTGAGCGTAGAGCCCAACATGAGGCTCGATCTCACGACCCGATGAGAGCATGACCTAAGCCAAAACCAAGAGTCGGATATTTAACCGACTGTGCCACCCAGACGTCCCACACTTTTACAGGCAAAGAAACGTTGACACTTCCATGATAAAAGCAGAAAATGAGTAAGATTCTGTAGAAGTACAGGTTCTAATCTCAGCTCTGCCACTAACCGGGTAACCGTCTCTGGGCTTTCTGACAAGATGATCTCTCTTCCAGCTATAGCATCTAAGACACAGCTAGCAGCAGCTCAACTTCATTTTTTTCTTTTTTTAAGATTTTATTTATTTATTTGAGAGAGAAAGAGAGCGTGAGAGTGGGGTGAGGGGCAGAGGAGAGAAGCAGATTCCCTGCTGAGCAGGGAGCCTGATGTGGGGCTTAATCCTGGACTCTGGGATTATGACCTGAGCTGAAGGCAAATGCTTAACGGACTGAGCCACCCAGATGCCCCAGCAGCTCAACTTTATTTTTTATTTTTTATTTTTTAAAGATTTTTTATTTAATTTGACAGACAGAGATCACAGGCAGGCAGAGAGAGAGGAAGGGAAGCAGGCTCACGGCTGGGCAGAGAGCCCGACGTGGGACTCGATCCCAGGACCCTGGGACCATGACCCGAGCCAAAGGCAGAGGCCCTAACCCACTAAGCCACCCAGGCGCCCGCAGCAGCTCAACTTTAAACACATCACTCAGAAATGGAGGTTTGGCAAGTCCCTTCTTTTCGGAGTGTTTGGAAGGCCAGAAGCACAAGGCCATGGCAGGGAAAACCCATTCTCTGGGAAAATGCAGAAAAATACCCCCAACACATTGTACCTTTCTTCATCATGTCTCGGTCCAAGGCTACATTTCTTTGGGCAAGATTTACTTCTGATCGAAAATGGAAGCGCTTGGCTCGCTGTTCTTTCTTTTCAATTGCTTCCTAGAAGGTACAGAAAAGGCCAAAGAAGTGACACATGGAGGAAGAAAGTTAAATCATAAATGCAACACAATGCTTCAGTGACAATCCTAAAGTAAATCAGAAGAAATAACCAACACTGTGCCTTTAATAATTTTTGCAGAGAAATGGATATTCAGTCAATGACTGGCAGAGCATATACTAATACTGTTATAATTTGTAATAATCTCCATGATTCAATGAGTAATGAATGTTTTGGTTCTCTGACATTTTACTTATTATTAGCAATCATGCAAACAAATTACAACAAAACAATCTCACTCCAATCTTCCTGGTGTAGAAACTGGGATACAGAAAAGTAAAAAGGTTTGCTGGAGATACTCTGGCTGGTGGTGGGGGTGCAGATCTTCTGATCTCAGTACTATTTCTAGAAGTGCCACCACCACCCCCATTTCACATCATCTGTGTGCATGGTAATCACACCTATCACATTATGTCTGCCTGAGCAGTCCACTTCCTAAAGCGTTTTCCCCGTTTCAAAATAATATTGAAGCAAAGAAACTCTCTCCTCTATTCTAGGCTTGTGTCCATGGAATTGCCGGTTTTCATCTTTAAGTGACAAGAAGCACAGATACTTCCCTGAAAAAATAATCAACTTCATAAGCTTTTCTCCAAGAGCTAAAATAAGTCCAGGTCCAACTATGGGTTTCTGATAGCTCTTAGGAACTCTTCACTAATTGTACACTGACTTTGCCACACTAATTGAAGGTCTGACTACAAGAAAGCTTGTGGGGATTGGTAAAGCAGCAACACTTTGTTATTTCCCAACAGTTATGCTAATTTTCTTCACTGAAGTCTTCCCAGTGCAAACAACACATCTACCTTTCCTTAGTAACAACTTAAGTCCCAGTTCTGGGGCTACCACCCTTTCCCTCATACATGTTTCACATAATGGCTAACTGTACAAAAGTAAACAGAACAATCTACTTCTTTTTCAATTACAGTAAGAAAATATCTTCACTTTATTCTATTTCCTTGCCTGTCTAAAAGATGACTAGTTCTTTCTTTTGGCTTTTAAGCAATCTGAGAATGAGACCCAGATAAAATACAAAAAGGTAAGCATGACATATTTATTTGTTTTTATGCACCCAATATAGCTAAACATTACTCAGAATTATAATTCAAAATTCTGTTCTAAACTTAACTGCACACATTAAAATCAGAATGAATGTTTAAGTTGGATACCACCAATTAAAGCAACAAATGTATCCTGACTGTCTATAATATGGAAAACAATAGGTTAGGCTCTGTAAAGAGTTACAGGAAAGCTGGTAACCTAGTAATAGCAGTCACTAGAAAAAAGGCAATACTCCCAGGTACTGAGAATAATTCAGCTGACTTGGCTTTCAAAGTTTAGACAGCTACACAATCAGGACATCCTATTTTTCTAAGCCTGCAATAAGTAAAGAATAAAGACATTTACTAACAGCCTACTATATGCCAGGTACTTTTCATGTTCTGTCTCATTTAAAGTGGAAATAGCATTAAAAACAGTATTTAAAACACATTTTTAAAATTTTTTTTAAGATTTTTATTTATTTATTTGTCACAGAGAGAGATCACAAGTAGGCAGAGAGACAGGCAGAGAGACAGAGGGGGAAGCAGGATCCCTGCTGAGCAGAGAGCCCGATGCGGGGCTCGATCCCAGGACCCTGAGATCATGACCCGAGCCAAAGGCAGAGGCTTAACCCACTGAGCCACCCAGGCGCCCCAAAAACACATTTTTAAAGAGCTGATGTAACATAAAAAAAGCATCCCCAGTGAAGAACTTTTTTTTAAATATGGCTAAGCACAGGCAACTAGGTACATGGATTTTATCTTTTCATAAATGTAAGAATACAAATGCTGTCTGTATGTTTTTAGGATGCATGAAGACATTGTTGTGTAATACAAAATTTAAATTTAAAAAGGCCTTAATGAAGCAACAAAAGAAAAAAGGAGGTAAAGAATAACTGCTGTTTCACAAATCCTAGGGACCAAGTTCATTAAGTTCACCGGCTTATCAAAATGAATAAATAATTTATGGTCTGTCTTACCTTGGAGGTGACATCAATTCCGGTGATGAAGCTGCCAGCCTTGTTTTCATACCTTCTGCTTGTGTCCTAACACGAGGGGAAGAGTGAAAAATGCTAACAGCAACTGAAGAAAAACTCGTGATAAAAGACAGCCCTGTAACAGATTCCTTTTGGATAGTCATTCCTTTCAGCAACCCTTCCTCACCCTGGCAACCCTTTATTCATGAGGAAGCCTGTCTCAGTAACACCAGGTAATACACAATCAACCACTCTAAGAAGTCGTCTTATCTAGATCAGACCCTGTCCCAAACCTTAACGAAGTCCATTTGCTGAAGGTATTTATGTAAATGAAAATACAGGCTTTCATGAAAAATGTCCAAGTTAAGGCACACTCACTCATCTCCCCAGCCACACACAAAACAAATCCATCATGTCAGGCCACCAGGTGGAGCACAAGTCTTTATCAAAATACAGAAAGTCCAGACTCATCTAGACCTCCTGGGAAAACAACACAGTGCAATGAAGAGGACGGGATTTGGAAGCCAAAGACTGAAGTCACAGCTCTGAGATTCACTAATTACTTGCCACTGTACAATTCCTTTGGCCTCTCTGGGCTTGGGTTTCCTCCATGGTATCTGCCTACCTTCCTGACCTCCTTAACTGCGCTCCCATTTGCTCTACAGACTTTACATTTCTCCAACAAAACAATTTTGTTCCCATCTCAGAGTCTTTGCTACTGTTGTTCCTGCTGGAAATACTTTCTTCCAAACCTGCATATGGTTGGCTCCTTTTTGTCACTCAGGCTTCAGCTTAAATGTCACTATCAGAGGACTTCCCTGACCATCCTATCCCATTTGGTTTCTGGCTCTGCACACTTACCCAGTTTTCTGCACTCTCTGTCCCATTAACTTGTTTTACCTTCTTCATAGCATTTACCACTATTAGAAATTCTGTATTTGTGTCCTCCTACTAAAACAAACTCCCGGAGACAGTTTGATCTTGACCTTGATCAAGTGCCTAGGATTGTGTCTGGCACCTAGTGGGGGATGCAATAACTCCATATTGCACTAAAGGAATAAAGGGATAATATCTACTTCACAACTGCAGTGAAATTTAAACAACATAATGTAGTAAATGGTAAAATGCCACTATGTTATTTGTTGTTACCAGAGTCATCATTTGCTATCTTTAGTGATCCTATCTTCTTCGCCTTTTCCCACAACTTCAGTTTAAAACCCAGACTTGCTGACATGTGGTTAAAAAGTAGTTCATGTTAGATGAGAAACTAAGTACATAAAAGCCATGCAGGCCTGAGACCGGCCCTAAGAACGCGACATAGGACCATGAGACCAAAAGCAAAACACCTCTCCCCGCCCCTCCCCATGTGATGAAAGCCGGACCAAGGACTACTGCTGGTTTGCTTATGTTTTGGTCTCACTAAGGGTCACATGCTGGGGCCACGGTGTAGGTGCTACAGATCAAGTGGAATGGGAACAAGATGACTCCCAAGTCACAAAAGAAACACCGAGTTTCGGCTGCTGACAAGTCCAACCCTCTAAGAGAAACCGCGAGTGCTATATTTTAACAAACATCAGCTCCAACGGAGACCCCGATGCAGGCGTCACCCGACAGTTCCTCCCGTTCCCGCCCCGGGCCCCGCCTTTATCTCAAGACCCCAGACAACTCCAGCCCCTCCTCGCTCACCACCCTGCACAGCCTGGCTCAGAGAAGCAGTAAAGGGAGTGTCCTCAAATACCCCTTAGTCTCCCCCATCTTCTCCAGCCCCCTCAACACCCATTTCCGGGCGCCCCGGCGTCCCTTCTCCCGCTCCCCGTCTCTCCTCAAGCCTGGCGCCTCCACGCTCTAAGCGCTCACTCCTCTCTTTCCCCTTCCCCAGACTGCCCCCGGCCCAGGCGCCCGCCGTCTCCGTTTCCGGCGGGCAGGCTCCTCAGCGGGGAAGTAGCTCCGCGACCTCCTCGCCCCCGCCCCCCGCCCGTACCGGGATCAGTTCTTTCAGCGAGCGCCGCACCGGCACAATCTCCAGCTCGCCCTCCTCCACTTCCATGGGCTCCGGCTCGCCACGCTCCAAAACAGAGTCCGCTTCAGGCGACGGGAGCCCTAGAGCCGGCCCCGCCGGGGCCTCTGCCTTCACCGACACTCGCAGGCCCCGTACGGCCGCCATAGCCGCCTGCCGGCCGCACCACTGAGAACCCGCCTCGTACACTCGCCGGCTAGAGCGCCGCCGCCTCTGGCCACAGAGCAGTCGCCGCTGCTCTCTAGAGTGTCGCCTACTTCGGCAAGAAGCTCCACATCCCTCCCCCTCAGCGCCCCCTCCCCCTGGTGGCGGGAGGAACCCAGGACAGCCGGAGCGAGGCCTGGTGAAGAGGAGGGCCCGAGGGGGGACGTGGGCGGGGCCTGCCGGAGGGGGCGGGGCCTGGGGGAGATCGCTGTTTCCTTCACTTAGAGAATAGGACGCCTTGAGCATTAAACATGTTATAAAAGTCAGCTTTACTAAATGATCATTACATGTCAGTGACTGTTCTGACTTCTTGATATCTTACAACTCTATTGGATAGGCGCTATTACTAGCACCATTTCACATATGAGGAAACTGAGGCATAGAAATTTATCCAAGGTGACAGGCTATTATTTATTTGTTATTATTGTTTAAGATTTTCTTTATTTGTTTGTCAGAGAACGAGAGAGTGCGCACAAGCAGGGCGAGCAGCAGGCAGAGGCAGAGGGGGAAGCAGGGATCCCGCGGAGGAAGGAGCCTGACAGGGGACGAATCCCAGGACCCTGGGATCATGACCCAAACCGAAGGCAGGCGGTTAACCAACTGAGCCACCCAGGCGTCCCTATTTTTTATTTTTCTATAGACTCCGGCATGGAGCCCAATGTGGGGCTTAATCTCACAACCCTGAGATCGAGACCCCTAAGCTGAAATCGAGAGTGGGATGCTCAACTGAGTGAGTGAGCCACCTAGGTACCCAAGTGACAGGCTATTTAAGAAAGAAAACTTGAATCTGAGCTTAAGGCTCCAGAGCCTTGGTCCTTCACTTCTAGCCTATTGGTAGGTTTACTGTCTCCTTGCCTTGCCAACCTTGGTGTCTCTTTCAAGTCTCTCAATAATTGGCCCATTTCAAATACATAAATATTGAGACTCCAGAAGAGTATGAGTTGCCCAAAGCCCAGAGCTTGAACCCAAATTTCCTGACTCGCCAAGGCTCAGTCCACTGTAAACTCTTGAGCATGATTTCTTGCAACATTTCTGATATCCTGGTTGGGAGACAGGGAGAGACAGGGAGACAGGCTTCCAGAGGGCATCACTGGTCAGTTTTTGCTTTTGAGTCCTGATTTTGCACCTTCCTTCCTGTGTTACCTTGGGCTAGATCTGGCCACTATCTGGGCCTGTCTTCCCATCTGAAGAGGGTGTAAGTGGGACCCTAGGTTCTCAGAGGCCCTAATTGCTCTATTAATGGAGGAATAAATAATTATAAACCAAGGGAGGGCTTAATCAGCATCACACATGTCTGGGTTTCAAACTGACTGGCTCTGCCCCTTATACCATGTGTGACTTTGGCAAGCCACTTAACAGAATTAAGAGGGGTAAGAATAATTTTCAAAAAGTAAAAAAAAAAAAAGTGACTGAAATATAAAATATACACATGTCAAAGCTTTTATTCACTGATTAATGTAGACATCAGTAAGATATTAATACTAATTTATAAGAGAATTTGAGAATGAATACAGAGTTGGTCAGTCAAAGGAATGCTGAAATGAACTTGACAATAAAGGTTAAAGCCCTACAATGCCAGAAAGTGCAACCTTTGGTGTTCCCCTTTATCAGACAGAAAATATTTGTATTGCTATTTGACAAGAATCATTTACTCATTATGTTTCCTATGAATTAGCCTCTACTCTTACAGAGTTGTAAAATACTCAGTAGTAAATCAGAAGTCAAGCAAAGGTACATGTCCCTAGAAAAATCAATGATCCCCAGGTGGAACTGACACATTGAATAACACCTGACACTACTCTGAGAGGACATCACTGCTGTTCTTTTTCCTATTCCTTTTTCCTATTTCCAAAGTCTGGATGATTTCTTATTAACAGGAGAAACCAGGAGAGTGGGACACTGGGGGAGACAGGAGAGAGAGTTTCATGAAGGAAGTGATCAAGTGTCAAATTCAGTGAAACTTGGCTTGGGTGTAGAGGTTTGTTGACTGTTGGTGACCTTGAGGAGACCAATGCCCATGAAGGAGAAGGTAGATTAATGGTGGAATGTGAAAAAGTACAGACAAGTCTTAAAAGTTTGTGAAGATGGAGGCTAAGGGACAATGGAGGATATTAACAGGGTCCTCTGCAGAATTCACTTTTTTTTTCTTTGACTGAAATCAGCCACACCCTGTCCTTTTTCTCTCTCCCATTCATGGAGAAGGGGAATAAAAATAGTAGAAGCCTACCTCTCATAGGGGTAACAAAAGGAAAAGCTATTAAAAGGTAATATAAGCTTCTAAGGTGAAATCAAATGCTACCTGAGGACTGGTAACATGGTCCACTCACTGGACGTGATGCCTACTCAGAGATGTTCTTTAATGCAGTTCTAAATTGGGTACATAGAACCCATGCCTCACACCCCCTGCCCCCTCAGTTTATGTCTGTTGTTGGAACATGCGCAGGGTGTTAGTTAAGGAAAACTTTCCACAGTTAAAGGAAAGCTCATGAGGCAGCTGACCCTGGTAAGGGAGTTGTATTCATGTTCCCCAACCTCCTACACAGATAAATTCTTGAAAGGACTATCTTCCCTCATTTTCTTCATCTGACTTGACCACTCTGTATCATAGATGCTGATGGTCACTCCCTAATTCTTGAAACCACACACACTCTTCTGCTATAAAGCCACACTTGGTTTTCCTTTTTCACCTTCCCTGCTGATCCTGCTCCTGTGCCTTTTCGGGGTTTTCCTCTTTACCCAATATTAACAGTTGTCCAGGACTCAGTCCTAGACCTTGTTTCTTCTCACCCCATGCTCAGTGTCTGGGCCATCTTATCATATCCATGGCTTCCAGTTCTCCCACCATATATACCTCTAGGTTGCCCACATCTCCATCTCCAAATCTCCCCTCTCCTCTTGAGCTCCAAACCACATGTCTAACTGCCTACTGCACATCTTCCCTTGAATGTCTCAAGGCACTGCTCTTCTCCTACATATCCCTCTTGTCCATCTGCTTCTTTCTATCCTCGTGGCTACCATTCCTCAGCTTCTTTCCATCCCAGCCATCATCATATCCTATCTTGTCTGTACACTCAGTGGCCTTCCCACTGATTTCTCCATTTTTCTGGTTTCTCCACCCTCATCCCTCCTCTACACAGTAGGCAGATTGATCTTTTCAGGACACATTATCCAGGCCTGCCTTCCTCTCCAGCTTCATTTTGTACTGTGTTCCTCCTCACTCCCAACATCACCACCTCAGTTCTTGGTAAGTACCAGGCTCCCTCCTACCACAAGGGTCTTGCACAGCTTGGTCTCTTTCCCGAGCTTTCTTTCCTCCTCCTTGGCCTAGCTAGTTCTTCCTTCAGATCTCAGCTAGAGCCTCCTTTCCTCTGGGAAATCTCCCAACTACTCTTAGAGAGCCACCACCACAACATAGTTCCTATATATCACTCATATCAGTTTAAAATCATCCACATACATGCATGGCAACTTGATTAATGTCTGTCTCCGGCAATGGACTATGAGAGCCATGAGAAGAGGAACAGTGTTGATTTAGCTGATTGTCTAACTCAGTGCCCAGGTATAGAAGGCCCTGGACATATACTGAAATGATGCATGGATGGATGGATGGTTGGATGGGCATATCAAAAAAAAAAAAAAAGAGAGAGACTTTTGCCCATGTTAAATTTAAAAACATGGAGCATTAGATCTACACCCACCTTTACCAAATTCTAGACCAGGGCTATTCAATACCAACCATCACTGTTCATTAAAATCACCTAGGTTAAGATACATAACCTGTAACTAGTAGATAAATAAGTCCTGGGGATGTAATACACAGTGCAGTGATTATAGACAACAAAATTATTATAAATATAAAACTTGCTAAGAGACTAGATCTGAATTGTTCCCACCACTAGAAGAAATGATAATTATGTGAAGAGACAGAGATGTTAGCTAATACTACAGTGGCAATCATACTGCAATACAATGTATCAAATCAACATGTTATACACCTTAAACTTATAGAATATTACACGTCAATTGCATCTCAATTAAAAATAATGGAAAAACTTAAAAATCAATGAGGAAGCTGAAAAGATTACATACTGTATGATTCCAACTCTATGACATTCTGGAAAAAGCAAAAGTATGGCAACAGTAAAAAGATCAGTGGTTGACAGGGGTTGAGGGTAGGTGAAGGGTGGGGTTTGGGGGGAGGGAGGGATGGACTGGTGGGACATGGGGGATTCTTGGGGAAGTGAAGCTACTCTGTATGAAACTGTAAGGATGATACGTGATATACATTTATCATACTTACATAACTTTCATAATGTACAACACAAAGAGTGGACTCTGATATACACTGTGGTCTTTACTATCTCATTGGTTTTAACAAACACACCACAATAAGGCAAGATGTTACTAACGGGGAAACTGGGGGGCAGGAGAGGAGGCTGAGAGGGTATATGGGAACTCTTTGTACTTTCCTCTTAACTTTTCTATAAACCTAAAATGTTCTGAAATACAGCGTATTAATTAAAAAATAAATCCTGACATTCAGACTACATCCCAGAACAATTAAATCAGAATCTCTGTTGGTAGAGCCCAGGCATCAGGGTTTTTGTTTTGTTTTGTTTTTTTCCCCCCAAAGCTCCTTCGGAGATCCTGGCATGTAGGCACTTTGATAACTACTGTTTAGACTGAAATGGGAGTGGGAGGGACAGACCAGAGCTGGGAGCCTTCCCTCAGCTTTGGGGTGGGTTTCCCAGGAAGGTGGGTAGATATTGGGACAGCTTGTCTTAAAGAAGGAGATGGGAGCACATGAGGGTAAGGGGATCCTCTTCTGTGAAAGTTCCATGGTCCCCTGGACTCCGGGGGAGACCAAGTATACAGGCTTAACCTGCTCCTTCCTGTGTTGCAGTTCTCCATTATTCCAGTTCCACTCCTTCGGCATAGACCCCTGTCTGGGCCATGGAAGGTAGCTCTTGAGGACACCAAAGGTCTGTGGGGTGGGGGTGTCACAAGGCTCTTAATGCAGACAGTATCAGCCAAGTGCATGGACCATGGCTAGGAAAGTGACCTGTCTTGCTGGGAATGGGACAGAGTGAGCCAGGCAGTAGCAGGAAAGAAGGAGTCAGAGTAGGGGGCATCTGAGAAAGAAGGCAGGAGGGGCTTCCTCCTATATGCCCAGGAGTGTGAGGCAGTAGCCTTTGGAAAGACACAGGGGTGGAAATCTGGGTTATAGCTACAGGGGAGGCCTGAACTAGTTTGCCGGCTGGGGAGCAGGAACAGGGAACCAGAAAAAGTCAGTGAGATACAGGCCAGAGAAGGGCCTTACAAGGGATCAAGTGGAGAGAGGGAAGACTCCATCTTGTGATTCAGCTGAGAGATGCTCTTCGAATGGACTTCATCATGGTGGAACAGTCAGTGGGCAGATATAGGTTAAGAAAGTGAATCAGTCAGTGGGTGAGGTTGCAATTCCTGTGCCCTGAATCCCAGTCTTGTAGGAGATGGACTAGACACCAGGCCATGTGCCAAGGGTGTCTCTGGGGCTGTGGCCGGGGAAGGTTTCCTGGAGGAGGTGATTTGGAGATTGGGGGATGGGGGCTAGGTAGTGGGGAGGGCAGGGAGGTTGACCACAAAGCTGGGATGGGCTAATGACAAACTGGTCAGCTTGTCCTGGGAGGGGACTGGCAGCTGCCCTGGAGAATGAAAGGATTGAGACTTTGCTCCCTGGGACATCCTAGCTAGAGAAATAAATGAGTCTGAGATCCCAGAGGGAAAATCCAGGTCTGTGTGTGTATGACAGAGGGGACCCAGACACGAGATGGTCCTTTAAGCCATGGCCATGCAGTCTAGCTGGAGGCTGGAGGGGTGCAGGGAGTCCTTGCAGGCAAGAGACTGTTCTACCGGCCAGATGGAGGGCACACCCTTCCCCAGACCCTCCTGGTCTCCTTCTGAGCTTCTCATTTGACCTCCAGGGTCCAGCACCACCCATTGCATGGCTCCCCCTGGCCTCCTTTGGCAGAGTCCCAATGGCCCAGGAGGCAGGCCTGCTTGTTTGCCCAAGGGGAGGCTATGTAGGTGTATAGGCCTCTGTATGTGTTTGTGAGAGAGAGAGACAGACAGACAGACAGACAGACAGACTAAGTAATCTATGGGGTGTTTATATGGGTTCCAGTTTGTGTCTGGGTGACTCCCTGGAAAATTGAAAAAACCCATTTGCCTTGAGCCCCCCTCCCTTCTACTTCAGGCTGAGACCATATAGGATGATAGGGATTGGGAAGAGCAGAGACCAAAGTGCCTGTAGATTCCAGAGCCCAAAAAGATTCTCTGTAAGTAATTGGGGCCTCTGAGGAAAAACCCGACTGCCCCCTAGCCTCCAGCTGGACCCTGCTGGCTTGGGCTCAGCTCTCCTTGTGGTTAGGCTTGGAGAGGCAGCCTCTGTCTCTGGTTTCCCTAGATGTCCTTTCCCTATATAGGGTTCTCCATTTTCCTGGCCGCTGATGTGGGAAGACCTGGGTGGGGTGGGTGGACAGGGGATCTAGGCTCTAGTCTGGCTCTTCCCTGACTTGCTATGTGACTGAGTGAGACTGTTTCTTGGGCCTCAGTTTCCCTACCACAGTTTGCCTCTTAGAGTGGTTGTCCTTGAGGGGAAATGACATCATGCACCCATGGTCCTAAAAGCTCTTATGCATGAGGATCTGGCCTGTCAAACCCAGGCCCAGGGCTTGGTGAGCAATGCTTGGGATGAACCAGCCCCTTGGAAGTGGGGCTGACTTTGACAAACAGAGGCAGGGATGGGGGAAAGCAGTGCTCTAGAGTGGGTGGGCTTGAAGAGTCGTGGAGAGTAAGGAGTGAATGGAGTGTGGGGCATGGTCTGGAGAGCATCCAGAGGGTAGCAGAGCTGAGGACAGGGGCCTCAAATGCCAGACTGACAACTGGAGAAATGTGGAAAGGATCTGAGTGATGGGCATCGTCAGGTGGGTGACTGAAGATTTCTCTGGTAGCCAGTAAGAGGATGGATTAGAGTCCCAAGGACCAAGGCCAGGAGACCAGTGAGGAAGTGAGAGATGGTGGGGAGGAAGTGGGGATAGACCTATTTACAGGCCTTGGTATTTGGGAAACTTCTGCCTGGCTACCAGTGCCCCTCTTAGAGAAGACTTGGTACAGTCCCTCATGGGACCTTCCCAGGATGACCATGAAACATGCAAGAACAGCTTTGGTACCCATTTCTCAGAGGGAACAACTGTTCAGCGTACTGGATAGCATTTGGCTTGGTCTCCTCTCACCCAGCTGGGAACTCCACAGACAGGTAAATACCAATCATGCAAGATTGCTGAGCCCATGGCCGCTAAGACCATGGTTTCAGAGAGCCCCAGAAACAAAGTTCTTTTTCTTTTAAGGGCCTCACTTGCTGAGTGCTTACTATATACCAAGTACTGTATCAGATGCTTGGCACAAGGACTTCAACTTCACAAGAAGCCCCTGAGGAGGTGCTGATATTCACATTCTACCAACAAGGAAACCAAGACTCCTCCAATGGCTTGCCAAAGGTCACACACAGCTATTAAATGGAAAAGCTTAGATTCAAGCTCAAGGCTGTCTAACCTCACTGATGACTCTTTTCATGGTGGCTATGGAGGACCTACTACGAGCAGGGAGCTACAGGGTACATAAAGCCCATGCCAGTGCTCAAGGGCAAAGGGGCACAGTAAAGACATTGGACCTGTAGTGCAGGGACTTGTGTGCTGCTCCAATGGGACTTTCGCCCCACAAGGAATGGTGATGGCTCCCAAGGACCATACCTTGGGCTCCCTGGGTCCCTGTGAAACATGGGCATTGCATTGGCTCCTAAATGTCCTGTTCTTTCCAAGGAAGGGCCACAGAACCTGCTCAGGAGGTTGAGTCACATCCTTGACTAGCTCGTCACCCTCCAGAGCCAGCCTTTCTCCCTCCCTCTCCCTCCTTGCCTCCTTCTTACTCCCTGCCACCCCCCCAACCCCACTCCAGAGCTCCTCTCACCACTGCCCTGCTCAGAATCTTCCAGAACAACTAGCCAAGCCAGTGGTCCAGCTGGTGAGAAAGAGCACACACCCAGATATTGAAAATGTACACACAAAGTTGTTTTTTTTTTTTTTAACTCAAGAAAGGGCTTTTATTGTTTTTAACTCACTTCCTGGGAAGTTAATTTTTAAAACACTCTTATGGGGTTTGTTCATCACTTGTGCTACATTCAGAAACAATAATGCCAACCAAAACCCCCAGTGATGGGGTGAGCACCTCATCCAGGCTCTGACATGGGCTGTGGAGCCAGGCCCACCTATGAGGTCTGTGAGGGCAGGCCCAACTGATGTGCCTCCTTGAAACTCCCACCCTCCAGGCCCCAGTGCAGAGATGCTCAAGGAAACTTGTGGATCTGTGATGGGCCTCCCATGAACTCTAAAAAAAGTATTCTTAAAAACAGTACTGAATTATTTTTTAACCCCTGGGTTATAATGCCTTAGTTGCAGAGGGAGAAAAGTGGGCCCACGGACAATGAGCCACATTCGGCTCAGAGCCTTAAAGACACATAGGAACTATATTACAGATGCATGTGCCAGTGCAAGACATGCAGGTGTGCTGTGTGCAGCAGATGGGCACGCACATGCGTGTGCGTGCAGGTGCAACATATACCCACAGGCACAAAGATGAGCAGGACACAGACGCTCCTCCAGCCCAGCCTCCCTCTCTTCTTCAGCACCAGCCTTCCTGCCCTAGGAGCCCCACACAGGCAACTGAAATCCCTTGTTGTTTGGCCCATACTTTCAGGGGAGGTACTGGAGGCCTGTTTTATTTTCCTTTGGGGGTCAATCACTTGAGGATTTGGTCAGTAAATGCCAAGCCAGCCAGACACAGATCCTAGGGTGAAGATCAAGTCCGCCCCAGCATGGCCAGGTCCACACACATGTGTTCTGGCACACCAGCTCTGTGCATGCCGAATGTCAACTGTCTTGGGGGTGAGGCAGTGGCAGGAGGCCCACGTCTCTGTGGCCAGTGGCCAATGGGCACACCCCACCAGGGTCCCCCTTCCAGTGCTGCCTCCAATCTGGGCAGTTTGTCCTTCACTGTAGCAACAGGAGGGCAGCTTCCAAGGCCAGACGCGCAGGCCAGTGCAGGATTGGTGGTCGGATTCGTTACTTCAGCATCTGCAAGGCCACAGCCCTGTGAGTCCAGGGCCCTTGGTTGGGCCTGCCCCTGGTGTCTCTTCTACAGGGGACCATGCAGGGAGGCAGTAAAGTGGGCAGGGAAGGTGGGTGCTCCTGACTCAGGCCTCTGCCCAGAGCGCTCATTTATCCCATTCTCCAGATGCGCTGAGTGTGAAACCATCAAGGAAGGTCAGTCCACCCTACCTGGCTGCCAAATAACAATGAGCATGCTGGGGACCACCCAAAGCTGTGTGAGAGCTTTATAGTCATTCCCAAGCAGGCCTTTACGTACCACCCTTCCGCCACAATGTTAAAAGTAAAAGTTGAAGACAGCAAAAGAGGAATCTGAATTCTCTAATGCTGGCCCCTGCCTCCACGAGGCCCAGGAAAACTCCCTGGGGCTCAGAGCCTCCATATCAGCATTCTCAGTAGACAAGAGCTCTCACAGGACCCCTCTGAGGTGGGTACAGTACAGCCCTCCATGTTCATGAGGCAACTGAGCCAGGCCTGCCTGACTCCCAAGGGAACGTCTCTGCCGTGGTCATAAACCAGGCCTCCACCTGCTAGCTGGGTTTCCTACCTCCTGCTTTGCCAGATAGCCAGGTGGGGTTTCTAAGGCACCATGGGTACCTCTTTTTCCTACAGGATGGGTCCCCCCAGGGAGAGCCAGGACAAGGAGAAAGGCCTCATGGGAGCCCTGCCCCCCCAACCCCAGATGACAAACATTGCAATCCTGTCCCTGGACTTGTGCGCTGAGGTCATGCAGCATGACAGAAGGAGGGGGGCCGGAAGAGGGGCCACAGTCCTCAGCCCCCTGCCTGCGGGGGCGGCTGTCAGCATGAGGGCAGTGGGCCTTTGGAGGCGTGGGATGAGCGTGCTGCCGGTGGCCCTGGGCGCATGCAGGGGCTCAGGATGCAGCCTCATCTTCTTGGACGCCGGGGAGCTCCAGGCTCTTGCCCCCTTCACCACACCTGTCTTTCCTGTTCAGGGGACACCAGGGGCAGAGGGACCTCAGGGGTCAGCACATGCACTCAGGAAGACACACACACTCTCTCTCTCTCTCTCTCTCTCTCTCTCACACACACACACACACAGCCATTCCTTTCCACAATTTTTCAACCACTGCCCCCCGCACCCTGCCGCCACCATTTCCCCAAGTTCCCCTCAGTCTTGCCCCTTGTGTTGTGGCCCCTGGCCGGTCTCCCTAACCCTGGTCTCAGCCCACAAGTCTCTGTGGTTCCCTGTTGCCTGGAGATGAAGTCTAGACTTCCCAGCTTGGCTTCCAGAGCTGCTCACAAGCTGACCCAGCTAACTCCCCTGCACCCTTGAGTACCAGGTAGGTCAGGCCTTCCATGGTGGCCTAGCTCAGCCCCCATCATCCTGGGTAGAGAGGCTTTGGTTTTGTATTTTCTTTGCCTTGTTCATAGGGCAGAGTCTATCTATCAGTCTTGGAATTCTGTCCCGTATTTAATGCATTCCTGTATTTGATTATTCCCCAAAGATTTTTCTTTTCAAAATGACCAATGAATAGATTTTGATACTAAAAAATCAGTGCAAAAAACAAAATCAGTACCATTTAACTCTACTGTAGAGCTTCACCAATTATCCCAAAGCATAAAAAACAGATTCTATCTAGGACAAATGTTGGGACTTCGATGAGGTAAAACCTGCTTTTCAGAATTAAACTTGGGTCACAGAATTATAGAATTTTATAGTTGAAAAGGGTTAAGCCTAATTCTATCACAGTCCAGGTGAGTAAACTGGCCTTTCTCCCCATTAACATGTCCATGAAAGGATGGTGATTAATGACTGCTTTGTTCAGTGGTGTTCTTGGGACCCGTTCTGTGCCAGACATGCACTAGCTATCTTTAGTTCGTGACTTCCCCGTAACACCACTAGGGGGCGCCGAGTCATGGGCACTGAGCTGGACTAACCAGCCATCCAGGTTTGTTCATCCTCATGGTCCTACCTAATGCCTTCTGTAATGCCTTAAAACAGCTTCCTCTTTCACTCTCAAAATTGGCTCTGTTTGGGTGTTACATATGCGATCCCCTACACTAAGCCCAATTCCATCATTGAGGCCTACAGACCTAGAGGAGCCTGGGGAACTCCTTCTCCTCACTCTGGCCACCTCACCGAAGAGACAGAACTAAAAAGAAGCTCAGTACTGTCAAGGCCTCTCCAAAGACCCATCCCTCAACCTCCACTGGCCAGGAAGTTTGTCAAATGGAGGGCAAGCAGTTGGTATGTAGACATCACTGTGGGCAAGCAACCTCTGGCTGGAGCAGACACCAGCTTGTCCACTGAATGGGACCTGATGCTCTGAAGATCCCACTTACCAAAGGGTAGGCTCACACGAAACCAACGTCTGGGCCCCTGCACCGCATAAGTGATGTGGAGAGGCTCAAATACTGGACATCTGGCACCCCCCTCTCTAGGGACCACGCCTTTCCCACACAGAGGGTGGGAGGGGCAGAAGGTGTGGAAAGGTACACAGTGTCTCCCCTTTGCAGTACCCTTCACAGGCTGGAGGAAGGCAACAAGTGTCCCAGAACCACCTTCTGATCCAGGATCCCCCCGCCCCCATGATTTTCTCTCTATGGGTCAGTGCACAAACTCCAGCAGGCCTTGTTGGCACCCCAAACTCAATTTTATTTTAATGGAAGAAGGTGGAAAAGCAGAGGACAAGGCTCACAGAGGTTTGGGGAACTGCTTTTCCCACCTCTCCTAGGAGGCGGTGAGTGCACATGCCTGGTTCACAGTAGGGAGCCTTCGGCAAATGGGAATTTCTCTTCCCTGGCCCTATCAGCCAGCCAGCCTGTCTTCCTTACTCGCTGGATGAGCATTTCCAAAGTGCTGCCTGAGAACATGGCCTCAGCAATGGCTGGAGGGATCATGGGCCACTCAGGAAAGCTAACACTCCCCCAGGCCAGGAAGAGTCAGCAGACATGCCTCTCTTTTCACAGACAGGCAACCTTCTACAAGGAGCAGACACAAGCCCTGCAAACCTCTACTAGGCTGCCATCCACTGAGAACAGAGGTGCCAACAGGGCCCTCCTCGGAGATCTGGCTGAGTCTCCAGGCTCCAGGCTCAGCCTGCACAGCCCAGTGACAGTGAAAGTTGCAGGGATACACCTCAGCCCCCACGCCACCCCAGGGAGCACCTTGTAGGCCTCAGCCCACTGGTACTTACGACAGTAAGTTTCCTGGAGCAGACATAGATCGCTCTTCCCTCCGAGCTTGGGGCTCAAATGGGTTCCCAAAGGAACGCTTTCTCAGCATGGACTTAACCAGGATCTGGGGAGGACACATCAGAGTGAGGAACAGAGGACGCCAGGCTCCCAGACACACTGGCAGCCTCCTCTCTGACTCCCTATGGGGAAGACTCCTGGGTGGGCCCTGCTGAGGCTCCCTTTCAGTAAGCAGAGGAAGGAAGAGTATTTCGAGCAGAGAAAATGGCAGGAGCACAGGGGTGATAGTTAAGGGTGAATTCTGGGAATGGTGAGGAGCTCAGCACAGCTAGTGCGTGGGGGTGCCCAGAGGCCAGAAGCAGATTGTGAAGGGTCTGGAATGCCAAGCTGAAAGCAGGGGCTTTATCCTGAGGACATGCAGAGTGCGATCAGGAAATGCCTTATAGCTGAGGTGGGAAGGATGGAGCGGAGGAGATCTGTGGCAGGCAGAGCAGCAAGGAAGTTGCACAGTGGCCTGGGGGAGATGCCTGGATGGGGAGATGCTGTACCCTGGTTCGCTGACTTCTCCCCTCCTCCCATAGCACGGACAGTTCTAGGCCCCTGCCTATACACACACATGCCTAGTGTGGGGCTGCATTCAGTTTTTCTTCTACTCATTCATTTATTCATTCATTGAATGCGACCAACAACCATTTATCGAGTGCTGGTCATTTGCCAGACACTACTCTAGGCACAGGCACCACACTGAGGCAAAAATTCTTGCCTTCATGGAGCCTGTGTTCTAGTTCGGGGGACAGGCAGTAAATAAGACAAATCAGTAAAACATACGCTACTTAGTGGTAAGAGCTAAGGAGAGAAAATAAAACAAAGTAGCAGGATATAGTATGACAAAGAGGAGGTGGGAATTTTAGATAAGGGGCCAGGGAAGGCTCACTTCTCACTGAGGTGACTTTGGAGTAAAGGCCTGAAGGGAGTGAGGAAGTGAGCCCTGCAGATATCTGGGCAGAAGCATCTGCCAGGAAGGAAGGTTCTGGAGCAGCAGCTTATGTGGTTAGAGCTGAGCAAACGGAGGGAGGAGGGGAGAGGTAAGGCAGTGGGAAGATGGGAGTGGGAGATGGGCTGTCTGTGTGGCATCTTCTAGGGTGGATAAGGCTGGGGCTCTTCCTCTGAGTGACATGGTAGCCTAAGTGAGCAGGGTCTCAGCTGAAATGGGACATGATTAGTCACTAAGACCACCTTGCCTACTGAATTGGGCAGCAACCGTAGTAGGGGTAAGGGTGGAAGCAGGGGACAACTTGGGAGGCTATTCCAGTGGTTAAGGAGAGAGACAGTGGTGGCTAAGACCAAGGAGGTAGCAGTAGAGACCCTATGGGAGCTGGCTGGTTCCAGGGACCCCACAGAGTCCTGGAGCTCTACAGATCATAGAAATGAGCAGGACTTTGGCCACTGGCTTTAGCTGGGCCTGGACCCAGTGAGGAGGGCCAAAGTGCACAGGCTTGATGTCACCTACAGCATAGGTACCAGCTCTCCTTTTGCCTTATAATTACCCCAACTTGCTGTGATACTTCAGTGCAGGGCAGATCATGGTTCTCAGTGTTCCCCCAAAATCCCAAGTGGCCACTACGGGCTACATGAATAACTTCCAATAGTTAATATGGAACCTGTCCAAAGGAAGATGAAAAAAACTAAACTGTGAGAGGAAAGTGCAGGCAGCACACAGATGGGATCCAAGAGCACAGGGCCACATCTCCAATCCAAAAGCTTCCTAGGCCTTCTTACCATCATGTTCTTGGCACCTAATAGAATGCTTGGAAGCCGGGAGGGAAGGAAGGAGGGGGAAGAGGAGGGGGGAGAAGGGAAGGAAGAAAGGAAAGAAGGGAGGGGGAAGGAGGGAGGGAGAGAGGGAGAGAGGGAGGAAATGCTTCTTCCAGTCATGATGAATGCTGACACTCAGTGAGGGCAGTATATTTCTTTAAATCATTCACTCTCCTCACCAGGCCTCCTGGTCTCCCTACCATGAGGCTAAATAACATGACCTCTTTCCCCACTGCGCTCCAGCAGGGTCTCAGTACAGATCAGCTTCGGGACTGGCTGACCAGATGGCCCTCTGTCCCCCAACAGGGCCGAGCACACAGCAAGTCTCAGGCAATGGCAATGCCCACCTAAGGCCCTCCCAAGACAAGGGAGCCTTCTGCCCCTCAGCCCCTTACCACCGTGGTCCAGCTGGGGATGAGCTTGACTGAGTTCTTCACCTCCTCCTCCGTCACCTCCACCACACTGCAATGCTCTTCCTCTGAGGGAAGGGGTTCCTTCCCACTCTTGGTCACCCAGGGGTGCAACTGTGGAGTTGGGAGGGCAGGGAGAGGTCAGATAGACAGACACCCAGTCAGCAAAGGACCATGGGCATTCAACCAGCAATTGCCTTGAGGGGACCCAAAGCCCACAAACCCCAAATCCAAACCCAATATATGATTTATATATCTTGGTGTAGGGCTTTCTAGAGGAAGAAACTGAGGCCTGTTTGTTGTGTCCAAGACAAGCTTAGCCCAAGACCTCTGGCTCCCCAACCTTGATGTCTGGCACCCCAATCCTTGTTTCAGGATTCTTGTCCAGCATCTTCAGGATTAGGTCCTTGAGCTCCTCACTGACCTTTGGCCTAAAAGGGGAGAAGGAAGAAGATGAGGGAGAGGTAGTTAGTGAGGGTTCTTTCCTACTCACCTCTGCATCCCCACCTGCTCTGGGATTCCCTCAATAGAACATGCCAGGGCAGAGACACACCCAACCCTCACTTCTTCAAGAGCAAGAGGGATACCCCAAGGTACCAAGGCAGAAGGGGAGAGCTTCAAAACAAGTAGATGAATATCCTTCTTTCCTGAACAGGAAATAAAGCCATATCCCTCAGGAGGCAGGGGCCACAAATACAAATGCAATTCCAGGGGTACCAGGGGTAACTGAACACCCCCTGGGTGGCAGAAATGGTGAGGATAATGTGAGAAGAGGCATACTAGAAGCCTTTGCCCCACTCGCCATCTTATCCTCTCCTCTGACTGGGAGGTAGCTAAGATTCTCATTTGACAGAGGAGGAAGCTGAGGCCCAGAGAGGTTAGTGGGCTGCCACATAGTTAACCAGAGCAGTAAGGGCAGGGATGAGAGACTCAGGGGAAGGGAGAGCAGGATTCTCAGCTGCACATTAACCTGGACTATTTCTCCCCAAACTCCAGGCTTCTTTGCTACCAAGATTTTTAGGAAGCCCATCTGTCCAATCCTGCAGAGAAGGAACTCACTCTTGGGACTGTTGACCTTGGATCCCTCCGCTGTCCTAGACATGTAATCCCTTTTACAACTCCTGGGCTGGGAAGAAAGAGACCTCTGGCATAGGGTACAGCGGCAGGGAAGGCACAAAGACAGGCAATTATAGGGAAGGGCTGGAATCTAGTTGGCTAGAGGGGGCAGAGGTCCTTGAATGCCAGGGTTAGGAAAGGGCCTCTTCATGTGGGATCTATGAAGCCTTGGAAAAACTTTAAGCAGGAGACATGGTGAGATAAGGGGAGCATTGCCACTGCCTGAGACTTGCTCTGTGCTTTATCAGGGTCAACCTGACCTGATTGTGGTGGCTGGCAGCAGGGAGACCACAGAAAAGGTAGCTAGACAAGGCCAAGGACAGAACCAGTTAGGGGCACAGGTATCAATGGAGTCAAGAGATATATGAGGTAGATTCGACAGGGCTTGGGGACCGGAATGGGAGTGGGCACAAGGGAGCAGGAGTCATTGAGGACAATACCCAGGTTGGTTTCTGACCTGTCCAGGGGACTTTGATCAGATGGCAGAAGGGCCCTTTAAAGTAAGGAGCTGTGATAGCCAGTATCATAACCAGAAGAAGCACAGATAAGCAGGGAGACTGCTCCAAATAGTCCCTCTGGGCTCAAAGACCTTAGTCATGAAGGGATAGGGAGGAGGGAGTGGTTTCAAATCCCAGATCCCACTGATAAGTCTCCTCTAGAAGTCTCCTTTTCCATCTACAAAATGGGGAAGCACACTGCTATCTTGAAGCCTTCCTACCCCATGTGAGGAAAGTAGAGGTTCCCTGTGGTTCCAGCGTGTGCATAAGATTGACACCATTAACCCCACGGAAGCCTCTAGAGAAGGAACAGTGTAAATGTGTAACTTGGGGCCATTCCTGCCCAACTCCTGGTCTCAGAGTTCCATTTACAATGGAATCCAATCAGAAGTCCTTGAAACCTTGCTCTACCGTCCCACCAGGGGCCCCTCCCAGGAAACAGCACCCCCACCTCCAGATCTGCAGGCTGGGGGGAGCCTTCAAAGGGCAAAGGCTCTGCTACAACTCAGACACGACTTCCTGGGGATGGGCAGGAGCCCCCTTCATGGGCAACTCACTCCTCAGGAAACACCACGGCCTCATTCTTGATCTTCCTGTGCAGGGCCAGGATGTAATCATCGATGAATGGGCACTGTTGGGTGGAGAAGCAGACAAAGGATGAAGGCCCAGGGCCTCAACTTGCCCTGGGGGACTGACCCCATCTCTTGGTGCTGCCAGAAGTGGGGGGCAGCTCTGGGCTCCTTAACAGATGGGAGAAACCTTGTCTAACTTGTTTAGGGCCTGGCACACAGCAGGTACTCAAGAGACACTGACTGAACAAATGAATCATTGAAGGAACTATGAGGCTGGGCACTGGCTTAACAGGCACTTGCAGAAGGGCCTCCATTCCCAGGGCTTGGAGTCTGCGAACACGTTCACTGAGATGCCTTCCCACCTCTCAGTCCAGTCAATAGAGTAGGAGCGCCTGTGGACAGGGACTTCTGCCAAGTCAGTGTTGAGCATTCCCCAGGCCCAGCCTGCCCCGGAGCAAAAGTCAAGGACAATTTGTGGAATGAATGAATGAAAGAATGGATGGCATCAAGGGCCAGAAGGACAGGGCGTGCTCTGGTGGAGAGGGGGCAACGCCACCATCTCCCATTGGGCTGTCTGCTGTCCCCGGACTCCTTCACATGACTCTCCTCCCAAGGGTCAGGTGAGAACAGAAAAAAGCTTTTCCTTTAGTCTTCTCTGGGCCAGGTGGGCCCTTTCAGAAGTCACTTGGCTTTAGGACACAAAGGAAGGGCCTGTAGCTGTCATTCATCCTGGTTCAGTTTGGCCCAGCCCACGGTGCCAAGGGTCTGCCAGCCCACCCAGCACTCACCTTGCCATAGACAAAGCAGTATAACGTCACCCCGGTGGCCCACACATCCAAGGCCTATGAAGAAACAGCTCGTATCAGTCCCTCAAAAAGAACCAATGCCCCTCACTCACCTAGCTCCCATGCGCTATGGGAGAAGGCATACTGGGAAGCTCCTTCCTCAGTCATGGAGTCACTCAACAAATACTCCCACTCACTTGTTCTCTGCCTGACCCTGTGCTGAGCACTAAGGACACAGGGATGACCAGAACAGGGCCCCTACCTCTCAGGGATTCCAAGTTCCCTTGTAACAGACCCAAACTGGATACATTTCTAACTCAGCAGGTGCAAAACTACCTTTACCTTCAGGGTCACATCTGCAGTACCCATGGCGCACCCCAGAAACCATGGTATGTACTAAACTTAGACTCACTAAAACAGATCCTCATCCCTTTTCCTGACAATCTACTGGAGAAGTCACCATCTGCCTTCTTCTAACACCAGAAACGGACCCTGTCCATACTAAGGCCTTGGTCTTCAGTCACCTCCACAGCTGCTCACAGCTCCCTCAAATTCTGGGTTCTAATGTGTGCTCTCTCTACATTTTCCCCTTCTGGAATCCTATCTCCTCTCCTGGTTTCCACTTTCTCTCATGTGAATGTGAGTGAATGTGAATGATTCTCAAACGTCTGTCTACATATTCCTGCCACAGATGCTTCACCTGACTCCAACCAGGGAACCAGGGAGCACCAGGCAAATGCAAACTGACATCATTCTATAAAGTAACAGGACTGTTCTCTTAAAAAATGTCAAGTTCAGACTAGACAATGAAAGGCTGAGGAAATCTTCCAGATTAAAGGACCCCAAAGAGATGTGACAACTGAATGCTGTAACTAACCCTAGATCAGATCTTGGGCCAAAAAGGAGGAGGGGCATTAAAGGACAGGATCCATGATGAAATGTGAATAAGGTCATTTAGATAATAGTCATGTATCAATGATAAATTTCCTAATTTTGATAATAGTACTGAGATTATGTAAGAGAATGTCCTTGTTCTTAGAAAGTATCTGCTAAAATATTTAGTGATAAAGGAGGATAATGTCTCCAACTTAACTTCTCAAATGGTTCAGAAAAATGTAATATTAATTACATAAATATAGGGAGAGATGGTGAAAAGGTAAATGGGACAAAATGTCAATAACTGGTGAATCTTGGTAAAAAGATACATGGGAGTTTTTTTGTATTATTCTTGCAATTTTTTGTAAACTTGGAATTATATCAAAATTAGAAGTTCTTAAAAAAAAACTCTATCTACATCCCTGACCTCTTTTTTGAGCTCCTCCACACCCACATGTGTCCAAATACCTCTGGACCACAGCCTCCTTGGCAGGTGAGAACAGGCACATGCCCAGGGGAACACACTACACTGAAACCCCCTGCTCAGAAAGCTGTGCCCACTGCCTCTGTCAGTTAGGAGGAACCACAAGCCCCCAAGCCTTCTAAACTCTGCTCAAGCCCCATAGTGCCCCCTTTCCCTGTGCCCCTCAGTGCCCTCATACATTTTCTAGACTCCAGCTCATGCTCAAATCCTCCCTGTTCATCAAGACCTAGTTCAAACCCTGCCATCTCCAAAGAGTCTAAGGGGAGCATCCAACTTCTTCCCAAACATGAGCTCTCCTGCTCTTTTCCACCATCTCCAGAAGGATGGAGAGCTGGGCTGTCTGGGCTCTGTTCCGACCTGTACGCAGCACAGAGCAGCTGGCAGAAAATATCTGCAGGGGAGACCTGGGGCCATTTTGATGGAAAATGAGAGGCGGCCAATGTTGGGGAGTTTTTTAAGACTCCAGGAAGAGGCAAACAGGAAGGAGAGGACCATGTTCAGTGTTCACTCCTGAGATATTAAGGACCCTGACACCCTCAGGTTAGAAACAAGGCCCCACTGCAATCTATCGCACCCCTCCACCTGAATCCCAACTCAGCCTAGGTCCTAGAAGCCACCTTCCCACTGAAGCTCTGGCCAGAATCAGAAATGGCTTCAGGGGCCATGAATGCTGGAGTCCCGGCTGTGCTGGACAGCTGAGCGTCGTTCCCCTCAAACTGGTTGCTAACGCCAAAGTCAGCAATTTTCACATGCCCGTCATCTCCCAGGAGCAGGTTGGACGGCTTGATATCCCGGTGGACGATCTTCTGGCAGTGCACTGCAGAGAGAGGCAGCTTGAGTGCTGGCATGGGGGACCAATGCCTGGAGCCCCCCCCCCCCCACCACCTGCCCTCACCTGGCCAGGGAAGCCCATCTCAAACTCTAGTGAGAAGGAGCAGGGCCATCTCAGCCCATGCACACACTCCTCTCAGGACCTCAAAAGGGATTTTAGGCCCCTCTGCTCCACTATGCCGTGGAGACACCAAGGCCAGCCCAGGCTGTTAGAAGCAAAGCCAGGACTGGACTCTTAGTACTCTTTGGACTCCAAATGAAGTGCTCTGTGGCAATCAAGACACCTGTTGCTGAGGGGGCCTTCAGAGGACATCGGGAAGGGAGGCTCTCCATTGGCCATTTCTGGACTTCCCTCATGCTATCTGCAGTCCCAAAGCCTATCAAAACATATCTCCAGTCTCTTCCCCCACCCAGCCTGCTCAGAGATTTCTTCCTTCTTGGATGTAGGGTGGAATAGTAAGGTATCCTGCAGAAGTACTGCTTCAGGCTTAGGGACTCTGGCCTCAGAGAGAGGGCATTCCAGGCCTTGGGACTGCTGGGATGAACACGGCTGGGGTAAGGAGCAGCCTACTCCAGGAGGCTGAGAGCTCACCTTGCTTCCTGGCTCTGGGACTGCCAGGAAAAATGGGCGTCTCAGGCTGAGATGGCCAGAGATGTCCCAGCTGAGAGCAAGCACTGACCCTACCCCAGCCACCCACTAATGGGCTCCCCACTCAGCGAATACCTTCCCCTGGACCAACAGATCCCAAGATGCTGGGATGGGAAGATGGAAAGGGCAAGAAGAAAGAGGAGAGGAGAGTGGAGGAGAGGAAGGGAGTGTCACACACAGTAACAACCAAACCACTGGTCCTATAGCAACTGCCTCCTATGTGCCTGATGCACAGGAGAGATTTAACTCACACCCATTGGAGTGCAGAGGCTCAAGGGGCTGTGTATTTGACCATGGAAAGTGGTCTCAAATTCTTATCTCAAATCCTGACCTTTCCCCTGAACTTTGGGTTCTTTATCCATGTGGATATCCAGCAGACATCTCAATGTAGATCTCAATATTTCTCAATAACACATCTAATTCAGTACTTGATTTTTCTGTCAGCAACGTACCCCCCCCCCCAACAAACAAAACAGAAGATCCCTGCTCCTCCTCTAGTCTTTCCTACTCAGTTAATGGCCATTATCGGTTGCTCAGGCCAAAAACCTCAGGATCATTCCCAACTTCTCTCTTTTTCAGACCCCATATCCTATTCATCAGTAAGTCCTATGGGTTCAACTTCTCCAAGATATATTCCAGATCTGACTGCTTCTCATACCTGCATTGCTGCACTTGCCCCATCTTTAAAAATCAGACCTGGGGCTCCCTGATCACAGAGCTTTCCCCAAGTCTTCCCTTCTGAGGACCAGAATCATACCAACAGAAATAAACCTTCAGTGCCTGGTGCCTCCATTCATCTGCCTGTCCAGCCCCTGGTTCTAACCAATGGGCTCCCAGAAGCCCTTCACTACGATTAACTGGGTCTTGATAAGGCTTTACTCAAAAGCCAGATGGGATTAGCTTATTTTTGGGTGGGTGGGATGGGGACAGAGGATGGGGGACTACAGGCCCTCCCTGTAGGGAAAGGCCCAGGATAGGAAGGGGTGGAAGCCAATCTGGTACAGGGTTGTGGCTGCCACTTGTCACACTCAGGGTGAAATGCCTCCTTCCCCTAAGTCTAAGACCCTTGACAGGGACCTTCTGCAAAACCCTCCTTTCTGTGTGCCTCAGTTTTTCCATATGTACAAAGAGAGTATTAATTAGAGGGCACTGGAGTGACTCAAATGAGATAAAGATAACCCTGGTTCCTGTCACCTCAGCTAGGTCCTCACTCTGTTCACCCAGGGAGAGAATATGCTCCAGATAAACCAAGCTAAGATTTTAGAGAGCTGGGAACCACTTCTATTCCCCAAACCAGGCCAGAAACATAGGTGTCTGAGGGCCCTCCCGTCCCCATGACCAGTATGTCATCCAGTGCTGTTCCCGCTCACCTCCTTCATATCTCCTCCCCACTGACACTGTCCTAATCCAGGCTCACCATCTGTCACTTGGGCTGTAGAAAAAGCCTCCTTCCTAACCCGCTGGCCACTTCTTGCCCTTTATTTAGCCACCACACAGCTGCCAGAAAGAGCTTTCTAAGATGCAAATCCTATCATGCCCCTCCCTTCTCAAAGCCCCCAGGGGTTTACAATGCTGACAGGATAAAATCAGGAAAGTCCTCTGTGGAGGTATGGCCAGCCCTCATGGTGTGGCCTGAATCATGTTTCACTCTCCTCAGCCCCATGCTTCAATCAGATTTTACTTCTTCCCATTCTCAAACAGGATATGCCCACTCCCCACTGTGCCTCTGCTATACAGTTCTTTCTGCTTGGCATACTTCCTCCCGCCCATCCCTCAAGGCTGGGAAACCTCCTCTCAGTATTCTTAACATCCCTGTGCCTCCCTAACCTTAGCAGGCCCTGCATTACATCTGCCTGTTTAGTTTCTTGTTCCTCTCACTAGGCTGTGAGGTCCCTCCCTGAGTTCACATCTGTGTCTCTGTCATCTCCTTGCCTCTACCTGTCACTTATCAGGTACTCATATATGAATGAAGTAAGTGAAATAAATGAATGAGTGAATAAGTGAATTCCAGAGATAGAGGCTACCCTACCATCCTCCCTCCTGAGCTCTCATCACCTTAGGGTCCTCACAGTAAACACACCCTTCCTCACCCAAAGGACCCATGACAGGACAGGACAGCTGGACATAAATCTCTTTCTTTCTATATCTCTTGAGGCCCTGTGGACAGGTTAAGCCTTGCCTAAGAACTCAGCAGAAGAGATAGAGACAGAGAACCCCCAAGGTACAGCCCGACTCAATGGTGACTAGACACCACGAAGCAACTGGCAGGCATCCAGGGAAGGCAGTCACCAATTCCTCCCCTCCCCTTCCCACCAGAACTTGGCCCCGCCCACAGCCCTGCCACGCCCCCAAATGAAACTGATTGGTAGATCAGCGCCGACAGACAAGAACTGCAAAGAGCTAGCTCAGCCTGGGCTCCACCCTTTCTGGTGTCTCCCTCCGGTCCCCTGTTCCAGGCGGCAAGCAGCAACCTCCCCCCCCCCCACCCCGACTCACAGTACTCAAGGCCTAGGATGATGTCCCGCAGGTAGAGACGAGCTTGCTCCTCCGGGAGGGGCTTGTCACTGGGTACCTCCATGACAGGCCTACAGGAAGGGAGGGAGAGAAGCAGTGAATCAGAATGAGTAAAAGCAGATAGCTCGTGAAGGCCGACAGGGGCTGGGCCCTCGGGACTTCTGGGGAGCCCTCTATGCTCAAATTGCTCCCCAGAAATCAAGACATTAGCTATTTCTCCCACACAATGAAACACTTAAAACATACACAGACCCAACTATCCCTTTACAATCACTATAATTTCAAATTAGCTTTATCTTAATTTCTGATTGGCTTAGTATTCATTCCTTCTTCTGAGTATTTAATTACCCATAATCAAACTGTTGCAAAAAAGGCCACTCAGAGCAGTGTTTTTCAAACTTTAGGTCTAACCAAATAGAGGGCCATGAAATCAATTCAGTTGTTGGCTAATGCTTTGTTTTTCTAATGAAGTAGAATTTATCAGAGTGTATCACATGTAATAAAGATCTGTAAAACTTTGGTTTCAGTTACAGATATTGATGGAAATGGAAAACATACTAAGTTGAATAAAGGTCAAAAATGTTTGAAAGCCTCTGAATCTTAGAAGGATGCTACTCTTAGCAACCCCACTCCCCAAAGAGAGAAAAATCACAAGCCATATGTAGCCTATATTCAAGGTCTGGACAGTTAGGGCTCCGGTCCACCCAGGCCTATGCCCACTACCCCATGTCTGCTGCTTTGCAAATACCCTGGGAAGGCCAAATAGGGCAGACATGAATTAGAACTGTGTAACCTTGAGCAAGCCACTTACCCACTCTGAACCTCAGCTTCCCCTCTTGTAAATGGCAGCAAATGGAGTCCCACTCACTCAACTCATAAACTTCAAAAGCTGAAAGAACTATTTGTGATTTTAATCCACATAAGGGCCCCATCTCTATGTATTTGCTTGAGAAACACTCCTTTCTTCTCCCTCTCCTCCCTCATAATCTTTCCAGGTCTTTAAGACCTGGCTCAAAACCTCTTTCAGAGGACTGTCTGAATGTTCTAGTCTCACTGACCCCCACCAGACTTCCAAGGATTGCCCTCTTGGTCTCTTGTTTTCCCCAAGACCAGAGCTCCCCGAGGGCAGGGCCTTGGCCTCTGCTTTCTTCTACAGAAGCCAACCCTGGGACTAGGGATACAGGGAGGGAAAAGAAGGCCTGGATTAGACTTGGCCTGCCTGACTGGGAAGGGGAACTCACCCCTTTCTCAGGAGGTCAAACACTGAAAGAAAAGAAAAGAAAAAGTAAGTAAGGTGCAGCCAGGCTAGCAAAGCAGGTGATGCCAAGGTCCCTCCCTAATTCTGGAAGGTAGGAGAGGGTCAGCCATCCAAGCATAACTTTGGGAGGGATGGGTCAAGGGCTCCAGGGTATCAGAGGAAGTAAATGGGTAATAGTAGTTTTCCTATGGATCTGCCTCATCTGATTCAGCATGGGTTCCTTTTCTGGGAAGAAGGTGGGTGACAGAGGCTTGGAGAAGGGGCAGGAATTTTCCTAAATGTCATAGCAGATAGGCAGGTAGGACAGGGAGGGAAGACTAAAGCCTCAGCCTTTATTGTTAAGCCAGTGTTCTTTCTGCCCTGTTTCAGGGCCTCTAAACCCAGCCATAAAATTAACATTAACAACCATCTTGTATATAATGACTCATTTACCCCTCATACCAGCCCTATGAGGTAGATACATTGTCCCCATTTTATAGGTGAGGAAACTGAGGCAGAGAACTATCAGATAGGATCTGGGAACCCACATCACACAGCCTGCTTCCTGCATCTACCTGATCCACTGTCTGTCTGATTAGTGGAGAGGGGGCCTAGGAATATTTGTTCAATCTAGTTAACTGGATATTCCAAGCTTGCGTTGGCAGGGATGGGCAAAGGAATCCAGGGCTTGAGAACATGTTCACACAGCCCATTTGAAGGTCATATGTGTTCCTCGGGAGCCCTCCGACTGACTCCGGTAAGCTGCTTTGGGAACAAGCTGGGTCACTTACCCAAATAGAGGTTGTCCTCAGCTGGGTCATCCAAAACCTAGTCAGAGGAAACAGACATGGGAATAGGGATGGGGGAGGCACGGGGTGGGAGTCCCAGACTTCCTTGTACTCACCAGCCCCAGGACCCCTGGTTCGCTCTGCAGTGACCCCAGACAATGGACCAGGAACTGTGCAGGCACCAGATAGATGAGGCCTCAAAAATCACTGACCCGCGGGGCACCTGGGTGGCTCAGAGGGTTAAAGCCTCTGCCTTCGGCTCAGGTCATGATCCCAGGGTCCTGGGATCAAGCCCCACATCGGGCTCTCTGCTCGGCAGGGAGCCTGCTTCCTCCTCTCTCTGCCTGCCTCTCTGCCTACTTGTGATCTCTCTCTGTCAAATAAATAAATAAAATCTTAAAAAAAAAAAAACCAAAACACTGACCCTCAACCCTGGCCCGCCAAGTGACACCCAGCTCTTTTCTCCTCCTGCTATGATGAGGGGCTCACTTCTTGCTTCGAGGTAGCCCTTTACCCTCACTGAGACCCTAAGAACATCCCAAACCAGCCTAAACTGACCCCTGAAACCTCCCTATAGCCCCCATCCCAAGTCTAGCTCTGTCTTTGGAGGCCTTAGCCACATCTACTGTGAGAACCCTAGGTCTGTGCTGAGTGTTCCTAAGCACAGGACTTGGGCACAAGCTCCCACCCACTCACCACTGCTTCCTACCTCAATCAGCTTGACCACATTCACATGGTCCAGCTTCTTTAGTATGGCAATCTCCTGGTACACTCGCTCCAGGGGCAGCAGCTGCTTGGCTGGTCCTCCTTGGGTGGCTTGGGACCCTCTTGGGGGAGGGCGACCTGTGACCAGGAAGGTGAGTCAAGCCCCTGTTGCAGGAGGCTGGGCCTCACCATGGCCCTGCAACCAGCCTCAAGCAAGAACCTTGTAAGACCATGGTCTTATCCCTAACCCACCAAGCACATTCCCACCACCAGGCCTTTGCTCATGCTGTCCCCACTTCTACCCTTGTCCTAAAAAAAACTAGCTAGGGACCAAGGTCCCTTCTTCCTTTGCCCCCAGGTAAGGTGTTCCCAAGCACAGGACCCAGCAGATACATACGTGGAAAGCCATACTGCTTCAGTAACTTCTTTTTGGAAAGAACTTTCATTGCCTGAGGAGGGAGGGGCAGAAATGTCACTTGAGAGCAGCCACCAGAAGCTAGAACAGGTTGGTTATATGTGGATAGAGGTCCGGAAAGGAACACTCGTGATGGCCACCAGAACTGAAGGTATGGCCTAGGTGTGTGGGTAAGCTGGGTTAGGAAGTGACCACATCAGAGTCTAGGCCTCAGCCCTATTTCCCCGGTAAGCCTTTCCGGAGCTCTCCCCTCAGAGGGGTCCAGCCTCTGCTGGGATATTCTCAAGGTCAAGAAGCTTACTCTTTTTACTAAGCATATCCTTAGGGACAGGAACTCACTCCCTCTAGAGGCAGCCTTGTCCTCTGTCTTCTCAGCACAGCCACTGCCCATTTCCCAGGCTTCTGGGGCCTGGCCGGCACAACACCTCCCTCCCATTCCCAGACTTACATAGTGCCTGTCTTCGCTTTCATTGTAGGCCAGCCTCACCACACCGTAGGCACCCTGGAAATAGGCACCGGTCAGCCCCACCTGCACAGGGCAATGCCCACCCCACCCTGAACAGTTCCGGCCGTCTCCCCCAACAGCCCATCTCCACCCCACCACCAGCTGGCCCTCAGCAGGCATACATTTCTGGCAGACAGGGAGAGGACTCCTGTGCCCTGGTCACTGCCTCTGTCTGGCTCAACACAGCTCTATGCTCCTTCAGTCCCTCTTTGTTTTCTATCAAAAATGAAGGAATCAGGACTGGTGAATCATTTCCCACCCTTCCATGGGTATTTCCTAGAGGACAAACTTTCTTCACTTCTAAGCTGGGGCCCTTCTGGCTCTGCCTCACATTCCCAGGTGAGAAGGAACTGTCAAGCAGAGGGTCCTGACAGGCTGCCACCACAAAGTCTCAAGAGAAAAGTCCCCTCGGCCTGTCCCAGTCCTACCTTGCCAATCTCACTCTGCAGCTTGTATTGGTTCAGCTGTACACAGTCCTGGGGGTGGGGGAGGGAGGGGGTAAAGAGGGGAGCATCAGGTAAAACTTGACCCAGAGGCAGTACTGATCCCACCCCAGGAGCCTGTTCAGGGCTCAATCCTGGCTCTGGGCCCCTCACTCTCAAACCCCACATTTCATCAACCTTTCAAGTTTGGATGGGGAGAAACGTGGCAGTGTCCATGCCACCAAAAGTGACAAGAGGCCTTGGACAGTGTCTGCAAACATGAATGGTGAGCCATGGCTGTACTTTACTCCCTAGGAAGTGGTGAAGGAAAAATGCACTGACTCCTGCCTGAATGCGGGCGTCTGGGAGACCTACATCTGTGAGAAACACATGAGCAAGTATTTCTAGAACCAGCTATATGCAAGGTCTTGGCTGAATGGACAAGAAAGCTGAGGAGAGCCTTAGGGACAGGAGACCAGAGCCCTGGCTCAGGCATGAAAAAGCCCATGAAAAGCCCAGTCTCTGCAATCGGTAGATTGCTTGCTCAGGACTAGGATTCACTTTCAGATCTAAGTGGCAAGGACAGAGCCCTTGGGACAGAGGAACAGAAGCAAGACCAGAGGCTGGAAGCATGCTGGCAGCTTCTGAGTCAGAGCAGATTCTAAGTAGCAGGATTAGAAGCAGGGGCTAAAGCTCTGTTAGATTTAGGGTGGGGAGGGCAGACATACTATCTATCTTCAAATCCCTAAGAGGACTTCTTGGGGGACCAGGGAGGGGCCTATTTCTGAGGCCTGGCCTGAGGACAGGAATGGTGGGACTTCCAGGAGGCAGTGACTGGCTCCCGTGATTGGCTCAGACGAGCTTCCCTGGTAGGAAGAGCCATATTACGAGACAGCAAGCTCCTCAACTCTGAGAGTATGCAGAAGCAAAGGCTACGCAGCTGTGTGGCAGGGGCTGGGACAGAAAAGCATCTTCACTGAGGACTACAGAAAAGCTCAGGAGGACCCCCTAGCTCTGCCCCACCAACCTCTGCATCTGAGATGGCCACATGGTGGGACTCAATGGTGGGCCTCCGCCAGGCCCGTGGGGAGATGTGGCTGGATGGCCCTGTGGCATAAGCAGCAGCCTGGGCCTCCAGGCAGCTTCCTGCTGGCCGCTCTTGCAGGGAGAACTTCCTGGCTGAAAGGCTGGGCCGGGCTAGGGAGGGTCTTGAAGAACCTCTGGGGATCACGGAGGCAGCTCTGGTCCTTGGAGGAGGGTCCACACCATTTCTGGCAGGCTCTGGGCTACCTCCGGCCTCCTCCAAGTGGGTCACATCAATGGCTGCCACTCGCTCCACCAACTCTGCCCGGGGATCCTGGCAGCAGACTGCTGGGCCCCCCTCCATTGCCACAGTTTCAGGGGGTCCTCAGCCTTATTGGGAACCTGAGAAAAGAGGACAGAGAAGGCTTCAATCCTGGCAATGGAGTATGGAGGTCAGATTTCCAGGCCCTTCTCCTATTGCAGCCACAATCTTTAGGTCCTACCTTCATGACTTTGCCCTACCTGTTTCCTCTGCCTGAGTTGCCAGCATCCAAAGTCAAGTCTGTCCCTACTAACTAAAGGAATTCTAGAAACTCATCTGGCTCTGCTGCAGAGCAGACCTTAGACCTCTCCCCATCTATAAAACAGGTATGGTCACATTTGCCTTGCCGGCTTCACAGGAAAGCAGCAAGAAGCTGATATTCTGGAGTCAGGCCAGACAGACATGGGCAGACTCCTGGAGGCCCAGCAGCACTAGGAGAAACAGAGTCCAGGGTCAGCTCAGGCCCCATCCAGGAGACAGCCCAGTGACTCACCAGCCCCACCCTTGACTGCAGAGCATTCCAATGCTGCTGCCTGGAAGCTGAGCTGGGCGCTGGTCATGCAGAGGTCTCCTGGATACTTCAAGCCAGTCACTTACCTCCTCCAGGAAGGCCTCTCCAGGACCACAGAGCAAGTTTGCCATCTTCCATTATTCTCTTTCCTACCTCAGCAGAGACTGTAGCTTAGGACAGTGTTCACTGGGGAGGGGCTGATGCTTTGGCGGGTGTTAGGACAAACCACTAAACTAAAAGTTCATCCCTTATTTTTCCTGTGTTTTTCCTTCCAGTTTATTTGTGTGCCCAAAATATTTGTCACAGCTGTTCAGGCTGAAATGCTCCCCATGGCCAGGCCTTATACCCCCCTGGACCCTACTGCATTCTGAGTTCCAAACCAGGCCCCAGGCTAAGGACTGAGCCCAGCTTGAATCCCAAACCATTGTCCAACTCCGGCCCCAGCCTTCACCTTCCACCACAACCTTGGGCTGAACCCTGACTCCAGGCTGAATCCTGATATCAGACTGGGACTCCACCTTTGCTGGAGGCTGAGCATTGGCCCCACCCCAGCCCAATGTCCTTCCTCCTTCCTGGGCCAGACTTAGCATCTTCTAAAGAAAAGGAAGTGAGTGGACTCCTGACTCTGTGCCCTTCCTGTCTGGTGCTAACTTCCTCTGTACTCACACAGTGACTTTAAGAACTTTAAGAACATGGCCCTTGTTCCCCCATCAACTTGCTTTGACAGATGTCAAGGAGGTAGGGCCACCAGAACCCACTGGCCACACAGGATCCTGGACTGGGTTCCAATCCTGCCTGCCAACCTACTGTGGGGTTGCTGAGGCAGGCTCCTTCCTGACTGTGAGCCTCAGTCTCTCCATCTGTACCATGGATGCAGATTCCCTAGGGCCACAAGGCTTACAGAGGGATAGTGGGCAAGGTCATCATCCAGAACCCTTGTGCTTGGCACACACGGTGTTAAATGAGGGAAAACCTAGAGGTAGTAGAGCTGATATTGATATGCAGAAAGGAAGGGGGAAGGGAATTCAGACTGGCAATAGGAGAAGACATGAAGGCTGGACCTAGAGGAATGACGTGGCAGTTGGTGAGCCTAGAGCATCAAGGATGCCTCCTTGGAGGAAGTGAGAGGATGAGTAGGACTGGAACATCAGGGAGACCTCCCTGGAGGAGGTGAGGGAGGCAGGTAGGGCTAGAACATCAGGAAGGCCTCTCTAAAGGAGAGAAGGAGCGTGAGTAGGGCTGAAGCATCAAGGAGTCCTTCATAAAAGAGATGGGGGGAGGCAGGGACAGTGAATGTAGCTGATGTATCAGGGAGGCTTTAGAAATCAGGCCACTTGCAAAAGGAGAGGCCAAGGCTGAAGGGAGCTTTCCAAGCCTGGCTGGCCCATCCCACTGTCCCCTGTAGATGGACCACTCTGCTGCCCCTCACTCTCACCGTCTATAGCCCCCTTGTAAGGCCCTGGCCCATACAATTTGCATATGATTTCCCTGAGGCTATTACCCCAGGGAGAAGCCATCCTCCTCTAATTCCCTTCCTTCCCTTTTCTCAGATGGGAAAGCGAGGCCCAGCAAGGGCCAGGGATGGGCCCAGGCTCATATAGTAAGTCAAGGCAGAAGTCTTTCTCCTCCAACCTGGGGTCCTGTTCCCTGGTTAAGGGCCCAGGCTCTGAAGCCAGGCTGCAGGCTCCATTTCTTCTGGGTGTGGGCCCACGGGCAGGTGACTTCACCTTTGTGCCTCAGTTTTCCTCATCTATGGAATGGGGCTAATAGGAGTTTCACCTCACTGGGTAGTCATGGGGCGTAAAGGTGTGAACACTACCCATACTGGGCTCAGGACTGAGTCTGCCACTGGGGAAGCTCCGTAAAAGTGACTTGTTGTGCTGCTGTTGTTGAGATTGCCTAGGACACGCTGTGGCCCAGATGGATGTGCGGGCGGCGTAAGGCGGCTATGAAGGCTGACGTCAGGCCCTCCACCCTCCCTTCTGCCTGGATCAAATTCAGGTGACTAAGCATGTCTGCGAGGGAGGCAGCAGGGAGGCCCCAAGTTCCAGCCTCATGTCCAGGCGACAGGGCCTAACACCTGAGGCTATGCATCTGAGGGCCTGTGTCCACACATAAGAGAATGTATGCAAGCAGGGATGTGGGGTGGGGTCATGGTGTGTGTCTATGTGGGGGCAGGGGGGAAAAGAGTCCACACAGAGAAGCTTATCTGCATGGAGACAGAACTCTAGTGGTATGGTCAACACAGATGTGTAAATGTGTTAATGTGCACTGGGGTGCCTTTAGGTCTTCATGTACATGTGCTCCAGGATGGGGGGGCGGGGTCTGCGTGGGGACCATGGAAGCCTGATCTCAGAAGGTCAAGTCTGAACTCCCACTGGACACCTGTCCATCAGGATGGGCTGTGTGTCATGGGCAGGTGCTACCCCTCTCTGAGGGATCACCCAGGGGGGCTCTCAAGGTCCTCCCCAAGCAGAGGCCTCACTAGACACTTTGTCGAAACTGACTGGGTAGGCAACTAGGGACTACATGGGCAAATAGGACAGACAGAGAGGCTAGGACCCAGGCTCAGGGCCCAGCATGGACTCTATGGGCATGGAGAGCCTCCCAGGGACCAGCCTAGCCTTGTGGTCAAGATGACCAGACTCAGGCCCTCTCTCACTGGGAAAAGCTATCCTAATCCTGTCCTCCCAGACTTGGGCCATGTTGCCTTGGAAAAGTCACTGGGACTCTTGGATCCTCAGTTTTCTCCTATGTGAATCAAACAGGAGGCTGCCATCCTGCCAACTCCCAGAGCTATAGAGGGAAGTAGGTGAGATCGAGGACAGAAAAACAGTTTGTGCCTGAGTGATGTAGGGCTAGGGTGTATCTATATCTAGAAGCCACCAAGAGAGAGCCTTGATGTACAATGTACAACCCCATATCTGCCCCCTGGTTCCAGGATGGCCTGGCACACTAACCCCCTCAGGCTATGCCCCTCTCCCCAAGGTGTTTGGCTGCTTCCAACATACAGACCCTGGCTCTAGATGCCTCCTTGTCCTGGCCTCAGGATACGCCCCCATCCATCTGGGTCACTCAGAGGAGGCCCAGAGCAGGAGAGATACCAAATGTTCAAGGAGCCCCTCCTGGAATGACTTCAGGTACCACTCAGACCTCATTCTGAGTTCTGGAAGGTTGCTGTGACTCCCAGGGCCAGGCTGAGCAGCTACCATGCAGGGGGAGAGGACATGGCCTGGCCATCCAAAAACTGGCCAGAAGGAAAAGCTGCAAGGAGGCAGTCTAGCCATCCAGGCCAGACACAGAAGGTGGCCCTGACATCGCCAGGCTGCATGACCAGAGCCGTGTTTATGCTCCTGACAAGTGTCTGGACAGCCCTGGCAACGGGTACCCTCTGCAGCTCCTGCCTTTGCCCAGGATGACTCAGTTCTCCTTGAGGGAGGCCCAGGCATCTAGTGCCAAGTCATGCTTGAGGATGCCTACTGTGAGGACGCCCCCTCCCGTCATCCCTGGAAAGGCCCCAAGCACTGCAGTGGGCTCTGTGCCCAATTTGGCATGGCAACCCTCAGTGCATCTTCAGAACATCTTGGCTGATGAGCTCCAGGCATTGCCTCCTTTTTCTGCCCCTCCTCATCTTCCACACCAGGTCTGCACTTCCAGCCCGATTCCTTCTAGCCAGCTGCCTCCTCCCCACCATGTCCTCAGGCAGCTCAGACCCACAGGGTTCTTTTTCAACTTAGCATTTCACCCAAGTCTGCCCTTCCTCCTCTGCCTGTTGCAGAGCTAGGTACTGTCCTCCTCTCAATTCTTCAGAAACCCAGGAGCCCATCTTCTCCCTTTCACCCATCCTTGCTCCCCTAGCCCCACACTTCCTCTCTACTCTGGCTGCATCACACCACTCGCAGCTTCCCAAACTGCAGACTCTGTTCTGCTGCCAGGCCTCTGTACAAGCTGTGCCTTCTGCCAGGGACACACCTCCCTCTGTTTTGCTGCTGGAGGATAGCTCAGGTATCTCTTCCTCTGGGAGCCCTCTTTGATCTCCCCACTGCTGGGGAATCCTTACGAAGTCAGGATTTAGACCTCTACTTTTCTTTCCCACTGCTTCTGCCACACAGCACCCCCACCTCCAGCCTCATACCCTGACCCCACCCCATGTCCTCCTCCATACCAGTTGCTAGAGGGAATATTTCAAACATGCAAATGTGGTCACAATTCTCCCACACCTGGCCTTCCAGGAACTTGGAATCTGGAGGACAAAAGAAGAGGAGACCTAGCCCCAGACTGGGGGGCTCACAGGGTAGGGAGCAGCCAGAGACACAGACTGCTGGAATGCAAATCCAGAGTCACTCATTCATACAACAAATAGTCCATAAACACCTCCCGTGTTAGGTGCTGGGAAATAAAACAGTGATAAAGTCCCTACCTCCATACAGTTTAATCTCTAGTAGGGGCAAGAAGTGACAAGCAAGAAAGGCAGTAATTAACAGATGATATTTGTGGAGTGGTATGTGCTATGGAGAAAAATACAGTCATGTATTTTTGTGGAGTCATGTAAGGGGAATCAAGAGTGAGGGGCTGGGAGTACTATTTACAGTGTGGTCAGAAAGGCCTTTCTATAGAATGTAAGTAGAATCTGAAGGAAGTGAGGAGGCAAGCAGTGTGCACATCTGGGAAGGGCATTTCAGACAGAGGAACCAGCATCTGCAAAGGCTGTGAGGAGGGATAGTGCTCACACTGTCCGAGGAAGAGTAAGAGGCTAATTGTTGCTGGAGTGGGGCTCTGCAAGCAGCGTTACACCAGGTACCCAGGCAAGCAGAGTTACCCAGGCAAGCAGAGTTATACCAGGATGAGAAGGCCCAGCCATTCGCTCTGCCTGACCCAAGGGATGGCTTCCTGGAGGAGGTGGTATGTAAGTTCTTTCATGACCACTGAGTAAGGATTTCAGAGGGGGAGAGGATGGAAGCTCTCACTGTGCATGACAGAGAGCCATTTTCAAGATGGGACTCAGGGCCTGGCCTTGGAGGGGGTTGTGGACAGAGACCAGGAGGACTCAAAAGCCAGGGGATGGTTTTGAGCAGGGCAATGATCAGTTGGATGAGGTTTAAAAATGATCCCCCTGCCTGCTGTGGGGACTGAGGGTGAGAGACTAAGGAGGAGACAAGGGTCCCAGAGTCTGTGAGCCTAGGACACGGTCTGACATACAGTGGGTGTTCAGTCTGTACCTGCTGAATGAAGGAGTGAGGGCTGCATGGGCGCCAGTGCATCCTCAAGGACACAAGCTATGTGATCCCCCAGGCCCTGGCCCACTTGGCAGATACACAGCCTCATATGCACGCACAAAGGCACTGTCCTGTGCCTGGGGCATAACCTTTTCTACACCTCTGCACTCTCGAGACACACATGCACCCCTCCCAGAGACGCACGCCAACGTCGCACGCAGACGTCCATGTGATCGGCCCTCACACGCCACTCCATCCAGTCATGCACTCTCCTCACACACATAGGCACACTCCTGTGTCCACGTGACACGCACACCCACCTCCAAACACCACACACAGGTCCCCGCGCACGTGTGCACCCGTTGAGCCACCAATTCTGTGCCTAATAGGCCCCTGAAGCCGCAGTGTCCGCTTCTTCCAACCCCTCCACCCAGGCCCCATCCAGGGGAACGACTGCGCAGCTAAAGCCACACGACACATCTGTCCCATTCATCCACCCCCCCCCCATCTCCAGTTTTTGCAGGAAGACTCGGCGGAGAGCCGTGTAGGAGGAGCACTCTGCGCTGATCTACACGTGGGTGCACAGGTCTGGGCCCACTCTGCAGAGACACGGCCTCCCACCCACGGCTTGGGAGGGCGTGGGAAGTGCGCCGGGTATGAACGCAGTCCTGAAGACTAGAGCTGGGGAAGCGACGCAGATGGCTGAGCGCCGGTACAGATGGGGTCCCGGCAGCCAGCGCAGACAGAAGCGGGCTCCGGCAGGCACCTCGTAGATCCGGCCCCCCAAAAAGGGGGAGGATCCCCGCACCAATGCGGTCCCAGAGGCCCTCGTTAGACGCGGCCTCGTAGACCATCCCTCTTCCCTACAGGCTCCGAGCAGACGTTCAGGTGTTCCTCCGCTCCCGCTTCCCGCCCCAGGTCTCCTCCCCACCGACCCCTACCTCGGCGCCTGGCGACAGTCTCCGCGGCCGGGCGAGCAGTCAGGCTCGCTCCCGAGGTTCGCGCCCCGCCCCACCCGCCTCTCTCGGGTTGGGATCTCAGAGCTCAGACCGCTGGCGCCGCGGCTCCTGGGAGCTCTCCCTCCCTCGCCTGCCGCCGCGCCCCGCCCTCGTTCATTGGTCTTGCTGCGCGGCCCGCGACGCCGCCCAATCAGTGCCCAGCACTCCCGCCCGGCTCCTGGAGGGGAGGGGCCACGGCGGGCAGTGGCTCAGGAGGGGCCCCTCCCGCTGTGGCGGGTCTGGACTTCGTCACGCCCCCGACGCCCTAATTAGAAGGCTACCTGGGCTCCCCCCAAATCCCTCCAACCCTCGGCCTGAGCCTTTTAGCCTGAGCTGGAGAGTGCTTACTCTCCAAAACCCTTTGTCTCCTTCCATCTGGGCCTGGCTGGGGCAAGGGCACAACGTGGGTGAGGGTTTGGGGGGTGGAGGGTGGTGGTGGAGATGCGCGGTGCCTGCTAGGAGGGGGGCAAAGTGAGATCCGCGGCTAGGATGAGGCACAGGCTGAGCGCCAGGGAGAAAGGCCAGGAATGGTAGACTCGGGAGTTTACGGGGGAGGGGGGGCGGTAGGGGAAAGAGGAAGGGCTTTATCCCAAAGTGCTGGGGTTATAGTCGGATTCATGTTTGGGGAAGAGCTCTATGAAACAGGAAGCAGGAATGGCCTAGCTGGGACAGCGGTCAGGACATCTTGACCTTCACGGTGGCAATTCCTGGGGGCTGTGCCCATCCCCGTAACTCTTCTCTGGTTTGCTCAACAACTCTTGGTTCAATTATGCTAAGTTCACTTGTGAACCCTCTGGCACCTCACCCCACCACGTGCCCAAAACAGAGTTCCATATCATTCCCCAAACCTGGCCTCTTGTGTCCCTGTCTGGGACCAGAAAACTAGTCTGAGGCCAGAAAACTAGGAGTCACTCTAGCCCCGACCAGCCCTGCTCATGCTGGCTCTTAAATATCGCTGGAATCCATTCATTTCTCTCCAGCTCTCTGCCTCTCTTAGCTCAGGTCACCATCATTGTGTACCTTGATTGATTGCTGCAGCAGCCTCTTCACTGGCCTCCCATCCCCATCCAGTTTCACGCCTCCTACTGGCCTTTCTCCACTTGGCAGCCAGAGCAATGTTTTTTTGTTTGTTTGTTTGTTTTGTTTTGTTTTTTGTTGTTGTTGTTGTTGTTGTTGTTGTTTTAAGCCAGAGCAATCTTTCAGAAACCCAAGTCTAACTAGTCAGCTCCTGCTTAGGAATCTTCTATGGCTCATCAGTACCCTGAGAATAGGTCCAAACAAGCCCTCCATGATCTCAGTCCTAACCACCTTACCTGTCTAACTCCTTTCAAGTTTTGGTTCAATGTCCCTCTGCCAGGAGTCCTTCCCTATGATGTCCTCAGTGTTAATGGGTTAATAGCCCCTCCTAGGGATTTCCATGTACTTAGCATCCGTTTACTTGTGTGTTCCCCCTCTGGACTGGGTCTGTGTCTAATGCACCCAACACAGTCTGACATATCATGAGCATGTAGGTGCTCAAAAGATGTTTGTCTGATGAATAATTAGATATGGCACTCGGGTTGGATATGTGGGACTAGAGTTCAGGAAGGAGGGCTGGGCCAGAGAGACAGTTTTGGAAGTTGTCAGAAAAGACCCATAATTATAAGTATAGTCATGGGAAAGGGTGAGATAACTCAGAGCAACTAAAGCAGAGGCCAAGGACTGAACACTTGCTTTTAAGGTGGAGAGATTTCTGTATCAAGTAGGATCAGTTTTGACTCAGGTAACAGAAATTCCACATAAGAGCCTCAGAGAAGACAACCCAAGGTAAGTAGGTCAGCTCTGCGCCACAAGGACCTTCCAGATGTGGCTCTTTCCACTTACTACGCCAGCAACCTCTGGGTGTGACTCTCGTCTTCATGGTTCAGGGTGGTGGCTAGAGCTCCAACCATCACATACGCATTCCAGGCAGTGGATAAAGACAAGGATGAAGAAGAGGGCAAAGGATCTGTAGCAGCTCTCCTTTAAGGAAAGTTCCCAAAAGGTGTCACATGATACTTCCACATATATCCCATTAGCTAAAACTTAGTCACATGGCCAGACCCAGCAGGGAGAGGAGGCTGGGAAATGCAGTTTCCATGCTAGGCAGCCACATACCCAGTGAAGAACCAAGGGTTACATCACTACAGAGAGGATAGATACCCAGGGACAACTAGCTGACTCCACCATTGAAAGGGAGGCTGAATGAAGAGGCAGAGTGCTACTGGTATGCCAGGCACTTTACGTATATACGTATCTTATCTTATCCCAACCTGAGTAGAGGCTATTATTATCCCTGACTCCTCAAGAAGCTTGAAGAGTTAAGCAACTTGCCTATGGACATACAGTGACCCTTGGCAGAGCTGCAGTTGAAAACTCTTTTCCCTATATACTGGTCTGGCTGGAAAATCAGGAGAGGGTGGTTTCTAAGAGCTGTTGGAAGGAAATCTTTCAACAAAGGAGGGCTTGGTCAACAGTGTCAGAGGCTGACAGGCCAAGCAGGATATGGATTGAAGTGTCTGCTTGGATTTGGCAGCAAGGACACTGTTGGTAACCCTAACAAGGGCATTTAGGAGAAGTGGCGGTGGGGGCTGGCGGCCAGCTGCAGAGGGTGGGATGCAGAGGGAAGTATAGAAGTGTAGGTCTTTCTGGAATGGTGACAGGAAGGTAGAGCAGGAAGAGCTGCAGAGGAACAAGGGCCAGGAGGAGGCAGAAGAGAGGAGCAAATGCAGGTATTGGAGAGGAGAGGCAGCCTCTCTAGGAGGCTTCTGGGCCAGATAGAAGGGTTGGATACAAAGGAGGAATCCTTTGATCATTCAGGAAGGAAGAGGGCAGGAGGTGCAAAAGCACATAGGACTGGAGAACAAAGGGAGGAAGAAGAAGGAGTTCCCTTCTTGTAAAATCTAAAGGATGATTCTTAGCTGGGGAAGAGGGTAGAAAGTCAAGGGCCTGAAGGACAGGGAGAGGGCTGGCCTGTGCTGCCCAATATCATTTCTTACTGCCACTAGCCATGTGTGGTGATTTAAATTAATTAAAAGTAAATAAAATTAAAAATTCAGTTCCTTGGTTTCACTAGCCACATTTTAAACATTTAGTGGCCACATGTGGCTAGTGACTACTATTTTGGAAAGCACAGATAGAGAATGTTTCCATCGCTGCTCTTGGAGAGCACTGGTCTAAATAGAATTTGGTGATGGGGGGGTTCCCAGGGTCCCTTACTGGCCATAGGTCCAGACTGCAGGTCTTGCCCACTGCAGGGCCCCTGGAGAATCCTTCCACATTATCTCCATTCAAGACCTTCCTCTCCTCTTTGGGATTCCCTCAAGTCTCTCTCCTGGAGCAGCCAGCCCCATTCTTATTCCTGCTTTCCTGAGGCCACTCCAGAGAATATCTGCTTGTCTGAGTGCCAGGCCTCTCAAAGCTGTGTTAGGGGTACATGGAGGACCAGAAGGAGCTCCAATGTTTGGGTACAGTGGCCCATGGTCAGAGGTGAGCTGACCTCCAAGACTGACCCTGGTGGGCTCAGGGCCTAAGTGTCGACTCACCACTGTCTAACAAGAGATCGAGAGGACCTCAAAGATCTCTCAGCTCAACCCTGCATTCCACAGATGGGGACACCCAGTTTCAGAGAGGGAAAAGTACAGAAGGCGGAAGTTTGTCCTCATTCCTTTTATTGTACTCCACCCCTCACTTTCCCCAGACCTTGTGTTCAGACAGAATTGGTCAGGCCTTAGGTGCTGAGTCTGGGCCATAAGCAGGGAGCCCAGGATTTGGCCAGGGCTCCACCCCAACCCGAGGTAGCTGAGTGAGGATTCATGGCTAGAAGGGACTGTCCTGGCCTGACACACTTAGGGAGAAGCCTAGCTCTGTGGAGGTGCTGTTGCATGGACCATGTGTCTGTACTTGAGGGCATAGGTCTGTCCAGATGGCTGTGTTTGCAGGGCCCCAGCTGTTCAAAGCCAGAGTGTGGATGGGAGGGGGGTGTGCATGTAGATGAGAGTGTGCGGGTGTGTACATGAGACACCATGTGGCTTGTAAGTACACCACACACCTACTCAAAGCCTGCATCTTCCAGGTCAGGCAGGCCCAGGCAAAATCTGATACCCAATCAGGAGCAGTTCTTAAACTTTAGCCTTTACAATGGCCTGGGGAGTTTGCCATCCTTACATCTCCATGGCCAGCCCTAGACATTCTGGTTCAGGAGATCTGAGGTTGGCCCAGGTGCCTGCAATGTTGACAAGCTCCCTAGGAAAATCTGGGGCCAGTAAGAAACAGGGCTCAAGCAGAGCCATCCAATAGAACTTTCTGCAATATTCTATGTGGTCCAGTATGGCAGCTATTAGGCACATGTATCTATTTAGCAGTTGTAATGTGGCTGGCTAGTTTTAGGAACTGAATTTTTTTATTTTATTCAGTTTAAATTAATATAAATTTAAATGGTCATCTCATCGTGGCTAGTGTCTGCCATATGGGAAAGCATGAATCTAGAGACACGAGGCAGTGCAGTGCTTGAGGGCCCAGAGTGAGAAGCACACAGCTCTGATAGAGGAGTGTGAGAGGAGCCCTGCCCAACCCCAGGCTCTCTAAACCAGGAGTGGCTGAGGCTGGAGTAAAGCTCCCTTGGGGCTTGTGGAGTTGGGGCCAGAGCCCAGACTTGAACAGGTCCCTCCCAGTGTCCCCACTGAGCTGACAAGACCCTAGTGTCTGCCTGGCTAAGAGGGTGGAGAGCTCCTGCAGAGACCATGTCCTGTCCTGGTTGGGACCCCACCAGGGCCCCTGCCTGAAGCCTCATGCTGTGTCCAGTCAGGAGTTAGGGGGTGAGGGTCAGGATGTCTTCATGTTCTCCTGCAGGCTCAGGGTGGAGCTGGTGGCTGCGGGGTCACGCTCGCCCTGTGTAAGCATTGGAGGGAACAAAAAGTCAGCCTCAGGGAAGCAGCTGGCCCCCCAACACAGACATGTGGACCTAAGGCCTCAGAAAGGCCCCAACTCAGGGAAATCTCTTACCGCCCCTGACCCCATGTGCTCTGCATACTTGAACTTCTTCTGCTTGTAGTAGTGCCTTTTGGGCAGGATGTGGAGCAGCAACAGGTCACAGAGAACCGTGGCCTGAGGGCAAGGAAGGGACAGATAGCGCATGGGAATCTTGGGGCAGGGACAGAACCCTCCATGTCCCACTTCAATCCTTTCTGGCTGGGGGGCCTGGCTCAACCCTGCTCTATCTAGACCTCAGATTCTGGAAGGGGGGTTGAGGCATTGCATGTCCCTTGGGAGATCAAGACCACCCCATCCCACTTCAGTCCTGCCCCAGCTCTGGCCCTCAGTTTTTTCAGACATACTGTGGGTCTGGGGTGGTGGGCTGGGCTCAGTAAGGATGGGATAAGCTGCCACTGAGATGTGGAAGGGGAGGGACTGACCTTAGTACAGTGCCCCTGTGACCCTAGCACTTACCACTCCAAAGATGCCAATCCCAGAGCCAATGGTTGTCATTGTGGGGATGATGTCAAACTTTCCAGCCTGGTGGCAGGGTCCAGGGAAAGAAGGATTAACAGTCAGAAGGAGCGAGGTAGAAAAGGCCAAGACTTGGGTCAGACTTGGGTCAAAGAGCTCCCCCTTTCTACCCTCTACCCCCACCATTAGCCGGCTCCACAGCCTGCTCCACACAGCTCTGGCTCTATGTGGGGTCTCAGCTGCTGGTTAGAAGTCCTTGGTTTTGACCTTGGCTCTGCATCCCTGGACAGAGGGAGGTAGTGGAGGAGGTGAGGTCACTGGCTGGAAAGACCTGCCCTCAGTGGTTATCAGGCCCATTGGTTATCAGCAGTAAAACTGCTGAATGAAGCCCAGTCAACTTCCTGTTGTCTATAACCATGGACACCCAAAAAGCACTCACAGGAACTAAGAACGTGTCTCTGGCTGTCCTTCACACTGGACACTCACCTTGCCATCCACGAGAATGTCAAAGCGAATCCCAAACACCTTGAAGAGGTGGCGGTGGTTAGTCCCGTTCTCCACAAAGTGCCTGGCAAACCTTGGGGGAAAGGGTGAGGTTGCAGAAGAGGGTGGTGGAGAACAGTTTTGGGTCCAGTGTTCTTGGAGTTCAGCAGGAGCCCTCAGAGGTCCATGAGGACAGTCCCATGCACCCAACACCCCATGCCTCATTCCATGAATGCTGTATTCAATCCTCACCCTAACTCTTGATGTCAGTGATTTCCCCTGCCAGTCCTGGCCAGGTGGGCCTCAAAGGGTGGGGGCTCAGGGTGCCAAGGTCTTGTTCCCTGCAGGCTCCCTGCAGTGGGAGTTGCCCAGCTTCCTCTGTTTTCTTCCTGGGGACACTTACTGGGCCTCAAGGGGTTCTGGGAGTAGAAGACCCACATGAAAACCCTCAACCTTCTGGGAGCCCAAGGAAGGGTGGACCGGTGGGGTCCTGGCAGGCACCTGAAATTGAAGCCTGGAGACAGGTTTTTGTCCTCATACAGTCCATGGAACTCGTAGATGGGTTTGCAGTGGTGCACATGCCAGTCCAGGTCACAGTTCCAGTCAATGGTGATGCCGACCACCCCGCCCTGCAGGGAAGCCGGTGTTTAAAACCCAGGCTTCAGGATCAAGAAAGTCCTGTCTTATGCTGGTGCCAGCAATCTCTTGAAGTGGGAAGCATTTTTTTGTTTGAGAAGAGACGCTGAGAAGCTACTGCAGGGCAAGGTCCTGTTGCCCCCTCTGGCCCCACCTCCCACCCATCACACTCTGACTTTCTGGTGGTTTCTAGAATATATCAGGTTCTTTCTACCTCAGGGCCTTTGCATATACAGCTCCACGAGGCTGACCCTTTCTTATCCTTTGGTCACTTTCCCTGAGAGGCCTTCCCTAATGACCGCCTCTAGTCTAAAAACGTGTGCCTGTTAGACCCTCTGTTTTCTCCTGGAACATTTGTCACTTTGAAATCATATATTCATTTTGTGTGATTATTAACCCATCTCTTCTAGACTATAAACTGTGAGAGTGGGGCTGTGTGTCTCATTTGTCACTGACTCCTGAGTTCCTAGTGAAAGTTACAGTGTGGAAGGCAAGTAAATAATGTTGAATTAAAGAGTGAGTCTGTAAAGACCTGGGTTAGGAAGAGAAAACTTGAGAAAGTGAAGCTTCTCTGAGCAAGGTGAGGATCGGGGACAGGTGGGGGTAGGCTGAGCAACAGGAGATCTGGGGAGTGGTCAGAGCAGGAGTGGAGCTGGGCGACTCGGCAGGAGGTAGGGATGCAAGGGTCTGTGGATGATAGTGAGGGGTGAGAAGTTCCTAGTACACGTGGCAGGGAGATTTTAGGAACAGGGAAGTCTAACATTCAGCTTTCTGGTTGTGTAAGTGTTGCTCCAGTATAAACTGCCTCCAGGGTTTGGGAAACTGAGGCCAAAGGGCCGAACTTGTTTGCATATTTTCTGTGGCTGCTTTTGCTCTCTAACAGCTGACTTGAATAAGGTTGGAACAGAGTCCATATGGCCAGCAAAACTGAAACCTCTGGCCCTTTAAAGAAAAACTTTGCTGATCCCTGTTTTAGATAAATGTGTTGTGAGCAAGTTTTGTGTGTATGTGTGATATCACAGAAAAGAAGCTGATTTCCATCCCTAAATAGGCAACTATAAGAGAAGGCTGATGATGATCACGTGGGAACATGTACCCAGGGTCACCACATGCCAGGCAGTACTGAAGTGCCATCCTATGCATGAACCCACTTGATCTTCGAGACAACCCCACAAGCCTGGTACTATTATTATCCCTACTATGTAGGTGCAAAAGCTCAGACATACTCAAGGTAAGAGACTAACTAGTCTGAGACCACATTGCTCATTAGGAGCAGAGCCAGGATTTGAACCCAGTCAGACAGGTCTGTGCTCCTTACAAGGTACTGCTTCTCTTGGAACCCCAGGTGACTGTACAGATCCCAGATTCTGGAATTTTCAAGATTATCGAGCAGGGCACAGGCCTTCTCAGGGCCATAGAGCATGGAATTCAAGCTGCTTTCATCCCATATTTAAAAAACAGTGTGACCTCAGCAAACATCCAGGTGAAAATGTCTGCCCATAACCATTCATTCTGGGCACCTCCTCTGTGTCAGATTCATACCAACCAGGCTCTGCTGAGGACTCAGGCCTGACCCTCAGGACTCTCCCGTATTAGGGAATAAATCCACATATATACTCAGCCCATACCTGAAAGGCTTGAGGGGGCATTACCTGGGATGGAAAAGCCTTCTTTGACCTGCTGATTCCAGGACCTAGTCCTTCTCATTAACCTGGCACCGTACCTTCTCAGCCAGGGTGCTAAAATTCTGTCCTGACTCCTGTACCACATAGCCGAGCTTGAACACGGGGCACAGTGGGTGCAAGATCTTGTGATAGAGGCAGGTCTTCATGTAGGCCGCATCCACCTCTTCCACCAGGTTGCGCCTACATAGGGGTGGAGAACATCAGTAGAGGCAGGATGCCAGTGGGGCGGGTGGGGGGGGGGGACCACCATGTCCCAAAGCTCTGGAGATTCCTCACAAGCTCCACAAACCCCCCCTTCCACAGCCCTTGAGACTAAAGGTGGCCCACCCCAGGAGCCCGGCTCAGGTTTCTTCCCCAAGTGAAATCAGTCGAAGTGGAAGGTGACAGAGACAGTTGAGACCAGCTGGAGCAGCCTTGGAGGGGGGAGGTGGGTGCCTGCGTTTCTGCCCCCTTTTCCCACAAACCTGTTGACCTTGAAGCGTGGAAAGCTGATGCTGTTCTTGATGAAGAGTGTGAAGTTCTCGGCCTCTTGGAGAAGGGCAGGGCTGGAGGACACCGTACTCACTTACTGTCCTCTCCTCAGGAGTCCCCCATGTGCCCGACAGTGTTTGTCATGGGTATGGGGGTGTGAGAACCTATGGGATCTTCCTGGTGCCCTGGAGTGGTGGCAGGGGGAGGGTGTGCTGTAATGATGGACTCTCAGGCCCCTTGACCAGGGGCCAGAGGGATCATTGGCTTGGGCCGTACAGATGGGGTAAGGGTGGGGCTGGAAGAAGGGAGGACAGATCCTTTCCAGAACATGGATCCAGATGCCCCCTTGTCTGGGCTGGGAAACCTGCTCCCAGCTACCTGGATGGATAAGGCATTACCGTGGGACGTTGTCATCCACCTCCACAGGACACCAGCCAAAGATCTCACATGTCTGCACAGAGTCGTTGAAGGCCACACACTTGCCTGTGCGTATGCCTGGAGCAAAGGAGGAACCCATGGGTGTCCACTCCAAGCTGGGGATAGAGAGGAGGCCCCTCATCCCTGAGAGCCCCCAGTGATGGGACAACAAAGAGCAGAAGCCTGAGGACAGAAATGTGGCTGGGTCTGGGACAGGGCAGGCCAAGGTTAGAATGGCAGGAAGGGAGAGAGCAGGAAGGACTTCCTGGTGGAGGAAGCCTGGAGCTGAACAGGGCTTGTGCAGGGGGACAGGAGGAGGCCAACCTTACCTTGGGCCTTCCTTTCTGCCTTCCCTGGAGTGCAGCCACTGTCATCTGTGCATGTACCCCCTTCTGGGTGCTAGGGGAAGGGAGAGTGGCTGATCCCAGGCCTCTGAGTAGTGTCCTAAGGAGAGCCCCTCCCACCACCAGAGCCCTAGGGAAATCATGAGGCAGTGTTAGCTTTGGGGTGAACTTTGCTTACAGCTTCCTTCCCCAGTACCCTCCCAGGACCCCTCTGGGCTCATCCCAAGCTATGCCAGTGTCACCTGGCAGGGACCAGAGATGTTAGGGCTTGTGGATTGGGTGGGAACTGTGGCTCAGCATCTTGCTTGACACACAGCTGGGAGGGAAGCATCACTGCCAATAGCAGACTGTTACTTTGTGAATGCCTATGCCTAATCTATGCCTAAAATTCCACCATAGCTTTGCCCTGAGAAAGCCTATCTTCAGTGCCCAAGGCAATTTCCTCTTCCATGATATTTTCCCCTGTAAGGAGTAGGGAGAGGGGATGGATAGCAGTCCTCACCTCTGCACAGTAGCCTTGAGCCTGGTGGGGGGTCGCAATGAAATTGGTCATGATCACGAAGGAGCTGTCCCCCTGGAAATAAGGAGTAGGGGAGGGAAGCGCAGAGTTCTGAGTTGGGAGAACAGCTCCAAGAACACAAACACTGGCCCAACAAGCCCCTGAAATCCACATGGTACCCAGCAGCCTCCATACCCCGTGACATCAGAATGGGTTGATATTACAACCTATTTTTGCCCCTCATTCACGGTCAGGGAAGCTGAGGCCCAGAGGGAGATGGGAGCTGCATTAGTCCAATATGGAGATTGGACAGAGTCCAACCCCCACTCTGAGCCAGGCCCTGTGGGTGGAATGTATACCTCTGAGTAAGCTTACCTGGGCAGGGAAGACGTAGTCAGCTACATCCCAGACCTGGGGGCCCAGGCCTGGGAGCTGCGTCACAGCCAGACCCTTGAGTTTCACAGACACGCTGCTGATGAGGCCACTTGAAGTCTGATAGCCCTTCTCGTAGACAAACACCCACCTGTGGGGTGTTTTGGGGGTTAAAGGAGTCAGAGCTGGGCCAGGCCATTCAAAGATGGCATGAGGCTATACGGGCTGCTGCCCTTTCTGGCACCAGCTAGACATTTCAGATATTTTCCCTTCCCCTCTCCAGATGAGTCTCTGAGCCATTCTCTGCTTCTAAAGCTACGTCTTGGGCTGGGGGCAGGAGAGCCTCACCTGCTTCCCCGGGCTGGCCTGTACCTAATGTTCCCCCCCTCTTTTTACAAGGAAAATACTAATTCCTGGAGAGGAGATCCACTAAAGGACTCTTTCAGATCCTTTTCCAAGAGCAGGATTTGCTGAGGCCTAGAGACCAAGCTTCTTGGACCATAATCCTCATGCCCAGAGTGCTCCTTCCTTCTTGAGATTCTTCCATTGAGAACTAGCAGAGCATGATGGCTGAAAACCTGGCCTTTGTTGCCCAAGGGGATGGATTGGAATCCCAGCTACACTACTCATGGGCTGCGTGATTTTGGATAAGCTATTCAATCCCTCTCTGCCTCAGATTCCTCATCTGTAAAACGAGAATAACAATAATAGTACTATTTGTACTTGCTGTGACTTACTGCATGTAAATCACTTAGAACGGGGACTGGCATGCAGTAAGCACTACATAGAGATTAGCTATGATTATCTCAGCCATGCTGGGAGCTCCTGGCAAGGGGGACAGGAAGGAAACAGAGGGTTAAGTGGCCCTCCGCATTATGTGGCCCCAGTTGAGGCCCTTGTGGAGTGACTCAGGATGGAGGCCTCCCAGCTTTCTTTTTTTTTTTTTTAAGATTTTATTTATTTATTTGACAGAGATCACAAGTAGGCAGAAAGGCAAGCAGAGAGAGAGGGGGAAGCAGGCTTCCTGCTGAGCAGAGAGCCCGATGTGGGGCTCCACCCCAGGACCCTGGGATCATGACCTGAGCCGAAGGCAGAGGCTTCTCTGAGCCACCCAGGCGCCCCGCCTCCCAGCTTTCTTAGAAAATTCTGGCCTTCCCTTCCTAACATGAAGAACCCCTGTTCCTTTGGGTTCTCCATTTTCTGTCTGGGAGGGTCAATGAAATTAACCTCCCTCCTAGCTTTGGGTGTAGGGAGGGTGGGGCACATTACCAAGATTTGCCAACCACTGTTCTATTGCCCTAGCAACAGGGATAGGTCCAAAGATGGACACACAACCTGGGGAGTTTCAGCAATGAGGCTAGGATTTTTCTGGGAATTATTGGGAAAGAATCCTTTCTGTTGGGTAACTGAGCAAGGTAGCCGTAAGACCAAAACTATGGTTAGTCATCTTGCTATCTCACAGAGAGATAAGTCTAAGAATGAAGCCAACTTAGAGGAAAGTTAGGCCAGGAGATGGAAGAGGGCAGTCTCCCGACAATGGTTGAGGACCTGGATCTAGCCAAGCCTGACACATGTTAAAAAAAAATCTACTTCTGGACTTTCCTGTTACATGAGCTAATAAATTCCCTTTCTTTATTTAAGGCAGTTTGGGTTTGGTTTTTGTTGTTTACAACTGAGAGTCCTGGGTATGGTCCATTTCTTTCAGGAAAGACTACATGATGTCCATGACAGCCAAACTATGGAAAGAGCCTAGATGTCCATCAACAGATGAATGGATAAAGAAGATGTGAGATACACACACACACACACACACACACACACACACACACACACAAAATGGAATACTATGCAGCCATCAAAACCCCTGAAATCCTGCCATTTGCAATGACGTGGATGGAACTAGAGGGTATTATGCTAGGAGAAATAAGTCAATCAGAGAAAGACAATTATCATATGATCTCTCTGATATGAGGAATTTGAAAGGCAGGGCAGGGGGTCGTGCGGGGTAGGGAGGGAAAAGATGAAACAAGATGGGATGGGGAAGGGAGACCAACCATAAGACTCTTAATCTCAGGAATCAGATGGTTGCTAGGGGGGTAGGGGGGAGGGATAGGGTGGCTGGGTTATGGACATTGGGGAGAGTATGTGCTATGGTGAGTGCTGTGAATTCTGTAAGCCTGATGATTCACAGACCTGTACCCCTGAAGCAAATAATACATTAAATGTTAATTAAATTAAAAAAAAAAGGAAAGACTGAATGGAGATGCAGTGTGACTGTGTTTGAGTGTGTGTGACCATTTGTGGTAACCATCAGAGTGTGTAGCTCTGTATCTCTGGGGGAAATCTGTGGCTCTGACTGCCCAAGCAGAGTTCAAAGACCCTCTCCTGTGTCCCAGAGCTCAGGTCTCATTGCAGTTCTCTGGACATCTTAATCTCAGAGTCAGTGCTAGGTCTCTGGGGGTGGTCTCCCAGCCCCAGGCTCCAGGAAGTCAGCCCACCCAGATTTTCCTCTCCCCTCCCATGGTCTCCACTTTATCTTCTCCAGGCCTCTCCCCCAGCATGGCCCAGGAGGCGCCCCTCCCAAGCCTGAACATGGTCACTGCTGTCCCCTGCAGGTCCCAGATGGCACCAGGCAAGGCAGGACAAAGGCTTCCAGTCCTAAGTGCTTCCAGCCTTATCAGGGAGACTGGGCGCATCACCCACGCCTACCCTCCTCAGCCTCCTTCCTCCAAGGAGGATCCTGACTCCATGCCCAAGCTCAGAGGAGCTGTTGGGGATTCTGGGGAGCTTCTCCATGTTCTGAACCCCTCCAAATAGTGGAGTGACCAAGAGTGTGGCCCCCAAAGTGTAACAGAAGCCATGATTCAGGTATCAGCACTGCCACTCACCACCTGTGTGTCTTTAGCCTCACCAGGCTAAAGGCTAAACCTCTCTGAGTCCTGGCTTTCTCAGTAAAACAGATGTGATGGCACTTACCTCAAAAATGCTGCTTTTCATTCAATAAATATGAGCAAGACCCTCCTATGTACTGAGCTATGGGCTGGGTCGCAGGAAGAAAGCAAGTCTAAATGACTGTGGGATTTCCCGTGAGTTCTCATTGAGGAAATTAGCATGCAGTAGGCACATAATAAATAATCCTCTTATTTTCACTGTCTTGAGTCTGTAATTCCTCTTAATATGTTCACCTGCCCCCATCCCCCTGGCTTCTCAGCCCCAGATTTTTATCTCCACTTCTACACTCTCCCTGGAGATCTAATTCCACACATTCATTTGGTGATTCAACAAGTATTTATTGATTGAGTCCTTATTACGTGCCAAGCAGTGTTCTAGGCACTAAAAATACAGAAGTGAACAAAGCCAACCAAAATTCTGCACTCAAAAGTCTTACATACATGTCTATACGACACAATGTTTTGTGATACCCATTCCTTCTCCCTCCCCTGGTCCCTCACCGCAGACATCACGCAGGTACCTCAAACTCAGCTCAAACCCTTGCAAAACAACCTGGCAATTCCTCAAAAAGTTAAATATGGAATTACCACTTGACTCAGCAAAATACCCAACAGAACTGAAAATACTTCCCTATAAAAACTTGTACACAAGTGTTCATAGAAACATTATACATAGGAAGCAAAAGTGGAAACAACCTAAATAACTATCAACCAATGAACAGATAAATCAAATGTGACATATCTATACAATGAAATAGTATTCAGCCAGGAACTACTGACACATGTTATAACCAACACAGGACTTTACAAATATTATGCTAAGTGAAAGAAGCCAGACACAAAAGGCCACATATGATTTTATTTCTATGAGATATCCAGAGCAGGCAAAGCAGGCTGTAGAGAGAAAGAATGAGGAGTTATTGCTAAGGAGTACAGAGTCTCTTTCTGGAGTAGTGACACGTTGTAGACTAGATAGTGGTGATGGTGACACAACTTTGTGATTATACAAACAAGCACTGAACTGAATATTCCTAAAGGGTGAATATTATGGCATTTGACTAATATCTCAGAACAAAAATTCAGTGGGACCAACCTGAGTGCCTCATGTCTCCTGCAGAACTTGCTCCTCTGGTGCCCTCGTCTTGGAGGATGGCACTATGCCTACCCCTTCCTCCTCAAAGCCTCACACCCTCATTTTCTATTATCCCCACATTCTTTGTGGCCTTCTGTCCTCTTGGTTTTCATCTCAGGACCGAAAGGGGTTTTGCTGTGAGAGGCTGAGACACAGAGGAGCTGGGACAGATGTCAGGGCAACTCTGGTGTGGGGATGCGACAATATGTTATGGCTGGTGGGGACACAAGGTGCAACCATGGGCAGGAGCCAACCAGACCAGGCAGATGCTATGGGACACAGCAGCCTTGGGAAGAGGCAAGACCAGACTCCAGGCCCAGGAGGGATTGAGTTTAGAGCTGGGCCCCACACTGAGTGTTTGGAGATTAGTCTACATGTTGTCTACAGATAAATTGGGCTGACAATTCATGTTTAAACATTTTTTTAATGAGTCACCAACCTCTAAATACCAAAAGGCTCCTTTTGCTCATAAATTCCAATTTCTCACTACTCTTAAGAAGTCAAAAACTTTGGCTGTGCTGGGCCATGAACTGCTGTAGCAATAATGGGCAGAAACTAAGCAGTGGGCACCCCCTCCACACACACACACACCTCTCTGGTGTGGGGCTCACCAGGATGACTACTTCTGTCTTCCATGCTCACTGCTTCTGCCTTGGCATGGCGTCCTCCTCCCCTCTTGCTCCCTCCCCATCCCCTGCTTGCCCTGGGCCTTCCCCTGCTAGACATCCTTCTATGGCTCCCCAAAATCTCTAGGAGAAAGCTCGTGTTCTTCAGCCTGGCATTCAGAGGCCTGAATCAGTGGCTGTACTCACCCTTCCACCTCCTTTCCTTTAGGTCCTTTCAGGCTCCACAGCCTAACCTTAGTGACTCTTTTACTGTTCTTTTCCTGCCCCAGGGCCTTTGATCACTCTCCGATTTCCAGCAGGAGTACCTGGACCAGGTAGACACATGATGAGACTCTACCAACAAGGGTTTTTCATTTCCTTGGCCATAACAATTGGTTTTGTAGTAGGCATTTGGTCTGATCCCTGCCAGTAAGAATTAGATCTGGGACTTTTGCTGGAACTCTGGAAAAAGAGATAGTCTTATGCCCTAGAGATGGCTAAGCTGGTGAGATGTCAGGTTGCAGATGCTGGTGGTCATTTTGTCACTATGAGGACAGAGAGACTGCCTAAGAATGAAGCCCAGAAGATAGTAGAGCTGGGAAGAAGAGAAAATCCTGGCTAGCTTCTTTGGAGAACCCAAATGGGACCCACCTGAATTCCCCATCTCCCTGCAGAACTTGCTCTTCCTGTGTCCTCAGCATGGAGGATCTGGCCAGGCCTGAAGCCTTTACTGATTTTTTTTTTTCAGTTGCATAAACCACTCGATAGCCCCACTCTTCCCTAGGAACCAAAGGAATACTGGATAACTCATCCTCCACTCCTCACTTTTCCTTTGGTCACCCTGTACCCCACCTCTGTTGCATGGATCCCAGCACAGCAATAGGCACAGAGAAGATGCTGTAGAAATGTCCCTGGATGTATTTTTCCAATCAAGAATTTGTATCTATCCTTATTCCTGATTGGTATGCTCCAGGACCCATCTGAAAATCTCAGAAGCATGCAATCTCAAGAGCTCTGTGTGAAGGTAGATGGGGGAGGAGGGGGTAGTGGCAAAGAGAAAGCCAAGAGCAGGCTTGCCTGGCTTATAGCCCCCAGACTTTTTTGCTCAAGGCTAGTTCTGCCACTCTGTTTTCTCTTCCAGGAAGGTTTCCAGGCTCCATTTACCAAGTAGCATTCACGAATCCCATTGGGACCCCCTGTGTACTGCAGCCAGACCTCTGTCCTCCCCAAACCAGAGCCCTCCAGGCAGGGATATATCCCAGTACACTCCTTGGTTGGGCCTGTTAGGTCATGGATGACAGCCCATGTATACCGCCTCTATACTGAGTTACAGAGAGCTCATCACCTCCCAGGAGACAGTTCTGACTGCAAATTAACCAATTTGAGACAAAAAGAGTGTGATCTTAGCTCAGCCCACCAGGGCCTCAAGGCCCACTTGCTCCCTCCATTGGCCATGGACTCCCCAGAAGAGTGTGACTGATAGAGAACACAGCTTCAGTTTGCCTTCTCAGTGTCTGCCTGGGTTCTCAACATCAAACTCTCTGCCTCTTAGTAATTGGCCATCTCTCAGTCTCAGGACCTCTCCCTTCATCTGAGTGGTTGTGTGTCAGTGTCTGTCCCTCTGTCTGGTTCTGTCTTTGTGTCTGCCCACCCTCCATCTTGTTTGTGCCTCTGTCTCTGGAATGCGGGAGTCTGGCTCTTCTCCCATTCTCGCCTTTGTACCCTGCAGCACCCACAGGACCAGGCATTCAGACAGACAGGGGCCTTGGGAAGAGGGCTAATTAAGGAAAGGCATCCCTCCTCAGAAACAAGCCTGTGTACAACTTCTTTAGAGGGTTCCCGCCAAACCTTGGTCCATGGAACAGTTGGGAAACTAAAACTTGGGATAGTGAGACCAAGTCCAGGCCGGTTTCTGTCTGCAGCTGAGCAGTCAGCTAAGCAGAGGGCAGAGGCCAGACCAGGGTGCTAGAGACAGTAAGAGTTGTAGTCAGAACAGAAAGTCTGGGCTTGAGGGTGGGGTTGTGAGGGGCGGGTGTTGCAGGGGACCCTGCCTTCTGCGCTCCATTGTATGACTTGGGCATGTCAATGCCCCACTCCCAGGATGTTTCCTTTCCAGGCTATGAAGGCCAAATTTGGAGCCATGCAGCTGGATTCAAATCTGGTTCAGCCTCTTTCTGGTTATGAGATCCAGACTAAATCACCCAGTGTCTCTGAGCCTCACCAACACTGAGGAGGCCACATCCATGTGGAAACCGAGTAGACTATCCTTGCGGGGAGGAAAGCAAGGAGGGAGGTAGGCAGGTTTCTGTTACTGGAGGTATGTGTTCAGGACTGGATGTTGGCTTGCACGATATGGTACAATGGGGAGTGGGGTGGGAGGACTGTCACTTTCCCTCTCACAGTCTGTCACCAATGCACAAGAGGGCCCTGGCACTGCTCCCACTGCTGACTTAAAGCAGAAATAAGGGGAAATAGGGCCACAGTGAGGACAATATTCTCCAGCCTCTTCTGGTGAAGCATGGGCTAGGCCTGGGCTGGCAAGCTCTCTTTTCCCTGGAAGGTCAGGAATGCAGCTAATGCTGAGCTTTTAGGCCCATCCTGTGCTTGGTATCAGAGCATCAGTGTCCCATTACAACGTTCTCAGAGCCCTAGTGAGGTGGGAAAGGAGAAGGCAGTGCTGAGGACTGGGGGTCAAGAGGCCTCAGTTCTAGCTGGGACTTGCTATGTGACCACTACTCCTTTCTGGTCCTCAGTTTTCCTCACAAGCTCAAATGGCATTACAGATGTCAAATTGGTCTGTGAACAGGAGGGAAGCAGAGGCCGAAAAGTGGCACAGGGTTAGCTCCTGGCTTGGACTCCACCTGAGCAGCTCTGAGGCCTTGGGGGCCGGACAGGGTGGAGGGAAAGATGTTTTGGATATCAGAGGCCCTGGAGGGACCAGAATGATAGGGCACTGTCTGGCCTCCTAGTCAGCCCATGCTGGGCTCTAGTCCCACAGCAAAAATGGGGACATGGACAGGAGAGGGGCAGAGCCCTCAGAATCCCACAGCACAGTGATTCTGCCGGGTATCCCCAAACCCCCTCAGCAGGAGCTGAAACTCCTTCATTGGCCCTGGGAGCTCCAAGAACCCTCTGCTGTATCACCCTGAGTAGACATGATGCCCCCCGCCCCCCACCGCCGGGGCACCCACATCAGGTGCCCAGTCACCTTAGCCACACGACATACACATGTGGGTACTCAGACACAGGGAAACACCCAGCAGCCACCCCCAGTAGGCATGTGCCCAGACACAGAACACGTGTATCCACACAGAGCTCCAGGTATGACACACATACATACACACACCACCATGCACATGTGTGCTCACGGAAGCACACGTATGTGTAAGCATGGTCAGGCCTGTCCTGGCTCCCAGGATGGCAAGACTGTAGGGGAGTACCACCTTACTTCTGCCTCTGCTCTCCTGGGACAGTGGGACAGGTCTCAAGATGCTTAGAGAGGAGCAGTCATCCCTGGGACCAGAACTGACCTCCAATCCCTGCCTGACAGGCCACCATTAAGGTACCAGGTGTTCTGAATTTGGAACTTTCTTTACTCTGGGGGTTTCAAGTATCTCAGGATGCCTCTAATTTAGGCAGGGCAGGTGGGAACAGGACCTATCCTATAAAATGGGGTGTGGCTTTTAAAATGGGGTGTGTCTCCGCCTGGCGTGGCATGGAGGTCAGAAGTAGAAGGACTCTGGTTGTGGTTTGCTAGGGCCCTGGCCTCTGGCACCACTCACCACTTGAGAGACCGTTAATAGTGAGTCAGTTCCTTAGGGCCCAACGGCTTTGCCTCTTGTTCACCATATGACCCAGGGCAGGACTTCCCCTCTCTGCCGAACTGTCCCCATCTTGACAGTGAGTTAGCAGGCTTTCATTCCTTCTGAGTAACACCACAGTCTGTTAGGGAGGATGACAACCGAGGAAGAGAAAGAGGCACTCCTTGGGGTCATGGGGGCCTCCCAGAGCCTGGAGGAGAGGCCCAGGTTGGAAGCTGGTACAAGAAGGGTGGCAGGTAGGGCGCCCAGACTCACCCAATGACGTAGACCAGAACCACGAGCTGGATCAGGCGGAAGACGACGCCCACCTTCTTGTTGCGCACGAGCACCATTCGGGGAGTGTCGTACTCAAAGAAAAAAGCAGCCAGTTCATCCTGGAGCCGCTGTGCCATGGTGGGCCAGGCTGGGGCCTGAGACCTGAGTCCTTTGCACAGCCTTTGCTCTTGAGGTGAGCCAGGTGTCGATGCCCACGTCTACAGTGGAAGCCCAGGGGCTTCCTGGCCCCTTAGGAAGGGTAGGGCAGGACAGGGCAGCTGGGGCCAGAGGTCAGGAGTCAGGGGTCAGTTGAAGGCACTTGGGTTGAAAAATAGAGCCCTTGGGTGATCAGAGCAGCTCTTGGCCCCTGGCAGGCAATGGACTGCGGGCCAGCAGCATCTGTGGACAAATAAATTCCCAAAGATAGATGGGGGCGGGGCTGGTGGGGCCACCCAAGCCCAGCCCCACAGCTCCTTCTGGCTCCGCCTGGGCCCTGCTGAGCCTCCGGAAAGAGGAGTTGTTGGCAGGAAACCACGGGCCACCCGTCACAAGGCAAAGATAAAGCTGTCAGCCCCCCATGAACCTGGGGGAACAGAACAAGGCCAGGACTTGGGTGGAGTGGCCTCAGGCTGAAGCCTTCCCCAAACCTGGGACTCATTCCCATATCCAAACATCCTCCCCATTCTATCTGTGCCCCCAGGTGGGGAGCTCAGTCACTGGGGGGTTTGTGGCCAGGAGAGCAGAAGAGGAAGCAGGGCCATTTCTGGAAGTATCAGCTGTCTGATACTTCCAGAGCCTGCAGCAGGACCCCCACCTCTGTCCTTACAGCCCAGCTTCCATCCACGTGTCCCTCTGAGTCCAAGCCTGGCCTTTGCCCAGTCAACCTTAGCATTGGCTGGCATCTCTATAGCTCCTCTCTTCTCTCCCATCATTTGTTCTGTCCCAGCCACATCTCCACCTCCCAAAAACAAGCAGAAGGAGGCAAGTGCCTAGAAGATTCAGGGGCCACATATTGCCACTGGGCTCCTGAGACAAAAGCGGGAAAGCCTGACATTGACATCAGACAGCCTCAGTTAATATCCTTGGCTCTGCTACTAGCTGCCTGTGAGGTCTTGGGTAACTTGCCTCACCAGTCTGAGCTTGCATCCTCATCTGTGAAATGGGGATGATAATGGGATTCCCCTCATAGGTAGAGGCCCCAAGGGGTTGGGTCCCAACAACACTGAGGACAAAATCCTGAGGCTATTATTGATCTTAAGGTACAGACCCTCTGCAGACCCTCTCTTCAACCACAGCCCAGGGCATGAATGCAAGGGCCCCAGGGGACTGGGGGCAGGACAGAGGTATTACGTTTGCTTTTGGAGCCCCAGAGCTGGAGGCCTCCCCTGACCCAATGCCTTATTTTGCAGATGAAGAAATGAACTCAGAGAGGAGAAATGAATTGCCCAAACTCACCCTAAGCAGTACTAGAGGCCTCAACTTGAAGTAGGAAGGCCTCCTTCGTTGGCCATCAACCCTGCCAGGTGTCCTTGGGGCTTCCTCTGGAGATGGGAGATGGAGGCTGGGTGTCCCCTGGGGGTGTGGGGAACTTCCCTGCAGTCCAAGGTGCCTCACTATGAAGGCTGATAGGAATCTTCTTCTTGGCAAGCCTTTAACTGGGAAATTGCTCTAGGCAGGGAGCCAGGCTTCAGGGCTGGAAATCCCAGCCGCCTGTCTGAGTAGAGCTGCTTTCCTGGCAGCAAGGGCCTCCACGGAGGGCAAGCCCATGGACCCTTCCAGCACCCTAGACCAATCTCCCCTCTCAAACAGATCAGCCTCATCAATCAGGCCTAACTGTCTGTCCAACATTACCTTTGAGAGGGGCAGGTCAGAACCATGTCCTGGGCTTTCTAAGGAAAAAATCCAGAGATGCTAGGAGCCAGGCCTATGGGTGTAATGTCCTCTTGGCCTGGTCTTGATCCCAGACAAAACGGCCTATTTCCTTTCCAGGTGATCCCATAGCTCTTGGAATCGCAGGTCCCAGGACGTGAATGGCTTGCAATCAAGCATGGGTGTGGGTGCTGACGCTGTACAGGAGCTGTCTTTGTGTCCCCCTCCACCCATGATTCCTGGACATTCAGGAGGGTAACAGGCACTAGGTAAAGTGGGCAGAGGGGAGGAAGGAGAGGAAAGGAAATCAGACAGTCATTCTCCAATCTGCACCTGCCCTTTTCACATCATCACCATGATCTCATCCACCTCCTCCTTCACCCCCTCTCCCCACTTCCAAGGAGCCAGGCTTCTGACAGATGGACTAATGGAAAGATGGCTTCCTTTGCCTGGCTAAATTTAGCAACCACTGGAGCACAGAGGGGCCTATGCCCATCCTGAAGGCCAGCCCAGGTCCTCAAGCAGTTTGGCACAAGACTTCGATGGGTCTCCTTGGATACTCAGACACCCTTGCTTGGAACACACACCTGTGTGTACTCCTGTGCTCCTATTAGAGCCTCAGTTCTGACCCTGACTGTTAGCAAACAGACTATCATGGGGGACTATCTCATTTGGGATTGTCATATCCAAAGCATGCCCAAAATAAAAAGAAATAGGAGCAATTATATTTATCGTCCCAATTATAAATCTCTTTTTTTGCTAATAACTTTGCCAGAGTACAACAGGCAGCTGATGGGACTAATACCTCTTTCACTCGTTCTAAAACACACCTTTCCATCCAGGCCTATGCTTTCCCTCCTTGCCCCAACTCTGGCATCCCCAAGAACAGACATCCGTGATTATTCTAGGCATTGTCAGGGGGTGGTGCAAAGATGAGCAGGGCAGGGGTCAGAGTTTACAGAGGACACAGTACTTTCATACTCAGCAGATTTCTTTTTCAAAACAGCCCCCATGAAGTAGGTACTGGAACCCCCATTTTACAGATAGGGAAACTGAGGCTCTAGAAGTTGAGTGGCTTGCCCAAATAGCTCCCATGTCTGCTTGTGGCTGGAAAGGAGGCTCCCCAAAGTCTGAGAGCTTGGCCAAGAGCCCACCCCAAGACTCCAGCACTTGAGAGCTGCTAGACCTGCCTTATAAGCCCAAAGGCCGAGTGGCCAGCTCCGGTAGTGGGCCAGACCTTGTAGGGAGACAAGGCAATGCTGCCAAGCCCTCAGACCCAGGACAGCCTCCTCTGCCTGGCTAAATTTAGCAGTTCTGTGGAGTGTGGAGGGGGCCTGTGTCCACCCTGGAGGCCAGCCCAGGCCCTCAAGGGGGCTGGCACAGACTCCAGTGGGTCTCCTTAGCCATTCGGCATCCCAAGGTTTCGGGGATGACACCTCTGCTTGCAGACTTCAGTCCAATTTCCCACGCTGGGCCTGTCAGTGTCCCAGGGCTCACTCAGTGTCACTCAGCCCCTTAGATGCTGGCTAGAGTAGGGCCCTGGGTCAGCCTAACAGAGATTGTCAAAGGGAGGTTGTGGGAATGGGGATCTATAGGCAAGCTGCAGCAGGGGTCCTCGTGCTTTGTTTCTCCTCTTGCCTAGACCTTGCACAGCTCCTCTGGCCTTTTCTAACCATTCCCCACCCCCAACTATGAGCTCCTTCTCCCCAGCATCTGAGCCATCACAACCCTCTGGTTCTCCTCCATCCTTTTGGGACATTTCCTCTTGGTCCCCTCCTCTTCCTGTCCCTGGAATGTGGGGACTCCTTGGGGCTCATCTAGCTCCCTACCCCTCAAACACTGAACACCCCTTGGGAGGCTTGTCTCCTTGCCTCCTGAGGTTGCTGAAACCTCTAACCCACATGACAGCCACATGCCCACCCCCCTCCTCTGGCTCCTACCTCTTTCTTTTCTTCTGAATCAAGCTGTATTGAGGTATAATTGATGTACAGTAAAATGTACCCATTGTAGGCACACAGTTTAATGAGTTTTGACAAATGCATATAACCCCTGGCATCATCATCTGTCACCCTAGAATGCTCCCACCTGCTCTTTCGCTGCCAATCCCTCCCCGACCCAGGCAATCACTGGTCTGTTTTGTCACTACAGATTTGCTTTGCCTTTTCTAGAAATTCACAGAGGTGGAATTGCACAGTACGAGCTTCTTTTACTAAGTACAAGGGGTTAAGCTTCATCCACGCTGTGGCATATATGAGTAGTCTGCGCCTTTTGATTGCTGAGCAGTATTCTGTTGTGTGGGCATACCACAGCTTGTCCGTCTCCTGTTGATGGTTATTTTGGTTGTTTCCGGTTTGGGGCTATGATGAGTAAAACTGCCAGGATTCAGTTCTTTGTGTGGGGATTAGGTCTTCATTTCCCAATTTTGCCCTTCCATTCCTCCCAGTGAGGCCCCAACAGAGTCTCTCCTACCCCTCTGTGGGGTACAGTGTGGGAGGCATGGGGAATACAACATGGGCCAATGGAGGGGGCAGGGTGAGGCCTTGGGCATTTTGGCAGCTGCCCTCCCTGAGCCAGTGAGAAGTGTGCCAGGGCTTGCCCTGGAATTCCCTCTTGGGTGAGTGGCTGTGAGGTAGGAAACCTCTGTTTACCTTGGCTGCTCATTCTTGACCTGTCAGGCTCCATGCTGTGGGCTGGTAGGGCTGCACTTGTGCAGGCTGGTCATGAGCTCCAGCAGCTGATGGGAGTAGCAAAGCTGGCCTGTCTCCTAGCCAACCCTCCAAGCCCATCTTAGCTCCATGCTCTGTCTGTCTGCCATGATGGAGCCAGCTCGACAGTCAGGCTTTCAGAGAGCTTTGGGGTCTTCATCTGTAGATGGGGCCCTAACCCCGGCCTGGCTCATCTCAAGGAGTCAGTTGGGTACCCAGGGAGATGAGGTGTATGGAATGGTTTTGGGATCTGAGAGGCCTAACAGATGGACTGTGCAGAAGGAAGAAGCCTTCTGCCCATCCTTGGCTCCCACTGTGAACTATGCACCAAACGTTGCTCTTCCCCAAAATAAAACCCAGGAGCTCCTGAGGGTGGGTTTTGTTTCTTCCAGTCATAGCACCTATGCAGCTGCACAGAACCCCATGCCCAGAAAGGCCCCGCATTTCGTTTTCATACTCTGCTGTCACTGCTAGGAAACTCTTAATTACTAAACAAGGGATCCACATTTTCATTTTGTACTGAGCCCCACAAATCACATAGTCAGTCCTGCCTCTGGCTTTGTGGGCAGGGCCTGATTTCCCTTTGCAGGGCAGCTGGGCGGAGGATTAGATACAGAAACTTCATGAGTGAATCTACCCTCCAGAGGAAGGAGAGGAAGTAGACAGGGACACACAGCTATTCCTGCCACAGAGCCCCTGCTCCTAGAGAGTAGGGCCGCCTGGGTGAGTCAGGAATTAACACCAAGCAACCTCTCCAAGGTCCCTGGACAATGTGAGTTGAGGGAAGCCTTGGGGAGGTGTTCTTGAGTTGGGCCTAGAAGGGCAAGAAGTCGATGGCAACCTGGGGTTCAAAGAGGGCAAGTACACAGAGAGAGAAACCTCAGGGAGAGATGTAGGACCCAGGAAATGGTCAGAGCTGGAGGCCCCTGATACTTTGGCTCTAGGCCTAGCCCTGCCCCAGGCCATATCATGAACCCCTCACAGCCTGTTTCCCCAGTGACGACACTTGAATCTTAACATGTGCAAAGGGCTTTGAACACATACACAAACTATCAAGTGCTGTCTCTGTGAGCAGAGTCGTGCATCTGCCCTTTGAGTGTGGGTCAGGAAATCAGTGCATCTCCTGGGTCTTGTCTCAGAAGAAGACAGCAATCCCTGGGTGGCAATGTGGGAACCCCAGACCTTGGCTCCAGTTTCCTGATATGAGTGGGTGTAGGTTGTGGGAACCCAGGTGGACACACAGGTGGATGGTGGAACCACTCTCTAGGAAAACAGAAGGTGACAGTCCTCTGTTGCCCCAGGCACTCAACCTTTATTTCTCTACTGGCTGCATGTCAGCAGATGGGTATAGAGCCCTGCCATCCTCCCCCACTTCAAAGACTGCCTTCCCTCCAGCAGGAAAGAAACAGAGAATCTCTGTGGGCTGGTTCCCAGGGGAGCCTTGCCCAACCCTGCATCTCTTACGGCCTCTCTGGAGACTTTGAGGGCAGAGGGGAGGGAGGAGTCCATTTGCCTAAATTTTGGCAAAGGGGCAAAAGCTGAGTTAAGAGAACATTTGGGTCTATCAAACACTTTTCCCATCATTTGACATGATCTGACAGGCATTCCTCCACCAAGGAGGGAGGGAAAGGAAGTGCCCTTGGGTAACTAGCCATTCTTATTGACATCCTTTCAGCACATGGGGATGTAGGGTTGGGGGCAAAGAGTGAGGCCAAGAGTCTAGGGCACTCAGAACCACCCAGCCATGCAGACTGTGGGATGGTGCACACAGGGCTGGGCTGAAAGGGCACAGTGATTAGGTACCCAAGGATGTCTGGGTTCTTAGGCACCAGGGACATGAAGGGCAAATCTGTCCTCTGCTTGGAAGACTGGGCAGCACCGAGAGAGACTTGGCATGTCTCTCAATTGCTTAGGACAGGAACTCTGAGTCTGGGAGTGCCCAGAGCAAGGCAGGCAAGCCAGCTGTCTCCTGGGAAGGGGATCCTTGCCCAGCCCCCTTCCTCTACTACCATGTCCCTCTCTCTGACCCTTTAATCCCCTGTACATATAAACAGTAAGAGGCTCAAGCCCTCATGAGCCCTCTGTTTGTGGAAACAGAGTGGAGGGGGGTTGTCTGCCCTTGCTGTACACAGCTGGGCCCAGATGTTTCCCCCACTTCACTCCCTTACTGACCAGGCTCCAGACCAGTCACTAAGCAAGAGTTCAGAGTTGGCAAGAACTCTGGGAGTCTTTCATCAGTGTAGAGGCACCAGTCACCAAGTAAATGCCCAGCCTCCAAGCAAGAGGGTGCCTGCTCCAGAGTGTGCTCATGGATTTGGGGATAGAGGGCTCTGCATGTCTGGATTGACTGCCAGCTCTGGCTTCTGGGCAGATCCCCCCCAACCCCCCACCCAGGCTGTAGCTCCTGGGCTAGAGCTTCATAGGTGAACTTCCCAGGAGAGTCCCAAAGACATGAATTACAGAGCCCCCCGTTGTGTATGGAAGCAGGGACAGAGACTCTTGGCAGGGCCCGATGAACAAGCGATGAGCGTGATGGCAGTGTGGAGAGCAGAGGGGAAGGCCTGGGCATCATCAGTCTGAGGTACACACCGGAGACTCCACTGTTCCCAGAATTCACTTCTGGTCCTTTTCTTCTGGAAGAAAAACCCAAGAGTACACTGAGAGATGTATGTGTGACAGTACGTATCCACACTGGTTCCTTCTAGCTCCTTCCATCCTCCATTTCTCCTGGGACAGCTGCATTCTCCCATAGCATTCATCAGGGGATCCCCAGTTCCACTGTGTCTCCTGATGTGCCCCACATATCCAGATGCTGCCCAGACATTTCTCTGGAGTCCACTGGGCCTCTTCCATTCCACATGTTCTATCAACAACCCCAGCCCAGCCCAGGGCATATTTTCCTCTTGATTTTTAGTTTGGGAAGTAACTACCCAGTAGGATGAGATCCAGAATCTGGTGATATCAATTCTTCACTCATCTCATACACTCAGGCCTGCTGATTCTACCTACACCTCTTGAGTTCATCTCCTTCTCCTGCTGCCCCCAGGCTTCAAGTCCTCTCAGCCCTGCCCTTAGCCCCCTCTTACCTCACCGTCACACTCCCTGGCTTCACACTACAAATCCAAGCAGTCATTCCCTTTGGTGGTTCTCTATTGCCTTCAGAATAAAGTGCAAGCCCACCTCGTATCCTGGACTCTCCCAGATCTGTTCCCACTTAGTTTCTCCAGGCCTCCTCTCCCTTCAGTCTGGCCCACTGGCTTCTGCTTGATAGCTGCTCAGCCACAACTGGGTACAGACAAGAAATGGGGCAAGGGGACCCCCACCCCTCACCTTCCCCCTGGAGCTGACTGGGAATCTGCAATTCTCCCCAGGACACATCCCTCATAAATCAGAGGGAAGCTGCAAGCATCAAGCCTCAGCAAAACTTCCCTAAAAGGCCACCAGGCTGGCTTGGGAATGCAACAGGGTCCCCTCTCTCACCCCCGCCCCATCCGGCTTTAGGAGGCCCAAGGGACTGCAGCCACACAGGGCAAAGCTGTTTGGCTTACAGCAGGCACACACCACTCCACCTCTCAGATGTGGCCACAGATGCCCAGCCTGAGTCTTCCCTGTGGGCCCCACAGCCACTCCCTAGAGCAGAGCACCACCCTTTCAAGCCAAGCCTCACCAGGACCATAGTCAACATCTCAGGTTCATGGTGGAGGTGGAGGTGTTGTCCAGAACCAGCTCGCTCTAGGCTGGACTCAGTGTCTCCCCTCAGATTCAGCTCAACACAACCCATCAGCCTCCCTGCCTTGCCCCTCCCATGTGTCCTCATGTTATCCCAGTCCCTTCCATGCTTCTACCCTTCTGTGGCTCTCACTGCCTTGAAGATAATGTCCAGAGTCCTTAACCTGGCATTCAAGGCCCTTTTCACACTCTAGCCTTACTTCTCTACCTTGCACTCTGAGCCCCCAGCCCCACTAGAGATGCCAAACCATGCTGCTTAGCTCTTTCTCCACCAAGTTCCATCCTCCCCTTTCAAACCTCTGCTCAGACTTGTCTCTTCTAGAAATCACCTCCAACCCTTGGCCCAGCAGGGATTGCTCCTTCCAACCTGCCCCATCCTGTTAGGGGCTCCCTTCCAGATCCTCCACCATCCAGCAGCCGGGACTGAACAGTGCCCGAGACACAGGCTCTTCCCCACTGGCTAAGAAATTTTCTAAGTTTTCTTAAGAAAATGTGCTGAGCTCCTTGGCAGTTGTGGCTGCTAGGGAAAGCTCTCAAGGAAGACAGAGAAGCTGCCTGAGCTGCCAATGAGGCTTGACTTCACAGGTGAGTTAGTGTGATCAAGGTTGGTGGGTGGATTTCCTGGTAGACTACCTCTGTGCTTCAGCCAGAAATGTGGAGGCCCTGGGCTCCCGAGGACAGAGTTTTAGGTGATCAACCTATTTCACCTTCTTCAGCTTCCTAGGAGTATCCACAGTGAGTGGGTCAGAAAGAACCATACAGGGGGCAAAATGCCTTGCCTTGCTTCCTGCTTCTTCACCCATGTGCTCTAACAAGATCTTGCATTGGCTGAGTACCTACTTCTACCCTCAGGTGAGCCCCTTTGTGTATGTCTGCTATGGACAGACCTGCGGTGGGCCGGCTTCCCCAGAGAGAGGAGGCTGACTTGTTTTGGCCTCTTTAATAAGGTAAAATGTTTGCAGCACCCGGGAGCACTGGCCAGCGTGGGAGATAGGAGCCGATTGATTGCCCTGGCCCCTATGGAATGACAAGCACGTGATCTATTTATAGATCCTCCAACTCAGGCTCCCTCCCGAAGCTGGGACACATTGCTGCCAGATGGCCCTCAAGGACCCAGCTGCTCCAGGGCAGGCCTTGGTCATTGCTGGGCCTAATCCAGACCCTCTGCAGCAGCCTGGCCTGTGGGCTACTACCTTGGCTCACACTCCCAGGAGCAGGGAGGTTTTTTTGCCCCTGCTTCTCACTCCAAGCAGCTCTGACAGTGAGAAGATCCTGGCTCCCTCACCCTCGGTAGGTTCAGAATCACCCACTCTCTGAGGCTCCTCTGCCAGCAGGGGTCGCCATCCTCCCCCCCGACGCTTGCCCCCAGCCCTGACTCTGCCATTTTCCCTCCAGTACCGGATTAAGGCAGACCCAAAGCTATGAGCTCAGAAACAGAGAACCCCCTCTTCTACCCTCCTATGAGGTGACACCAAAGAGGCCAATCTGGTGTGGTCTGGGGTCCCAGAGGTGGTCAGTAGTTGCCCACTCCATGCCTGGTAGACTGTCCTGAGAATGCCTGCCTGAAGACAGGCTGGGTTCAGAGGAGCTAGAGGCCAAGGCCCAAAGGAGGGTACAGGGGGCCTGGCCATGCAGGGTTGGTGGCGAGTGAGGAGAAGGAGGGAGCAGGACTCTGAGCAGTGCTCTTGGCCCCTATAGCATAAGACCCTGCTGATACCACAGGCCCAAGCCACCAGAGCAGAGCTCCTCCTTGTCCTCCACTTGCTGATCCAAGAATACTTCTTTTCCTGGACAGACAGGGAGGCTGCAGCCTGGGAGCGGAGGCAGGCAGGGAGAGGGGCAGGGAAGCAGGCTGGAGGCAAGCAGGGTGGGGAGGGTCTGGAGCTTCCCACTCACCATCCATGTGGTTCCGGGACAGGTACTTGAGGGCTTCATCAAGCAGGATGACAGGCAGAGATATCTGGAGCACCACCACCCACTGGCGCCCGCTCAGTGGGGTCACCTGGAAAATAAGCTGCGGCAGGGGGAGGTGTGGTTAAAGGTATGCCCCCACAATCTATCTGCTTCATACACTTGGGCTACAATGGATTCCTCATGAGCAAGTTCAAGACGCTTCTTGAGGTCCCACCTCCAGGTCTTTGTCTACCCTGCTTCCTCTACCAGAAGTGCCTGCCCTCCCCTGCCCTCACCCAATTACCAAATCTTCCTGGTCCTGTCTGATAAGTGGGTGGGATTCTGCACTGGGGAGGAACATAGTCTCTTCCCACCCTGGCCTCGGGAGAGTCCCCATAGCAAGAGGTCTTATCCCTGCCTCTTCAGTTCCCCAAATCTGAGGGTCCCCAAGGCACAAGCTGTCTGTACCAAGCACCTTAAGATCTCTCCACTCCCAGTCCTCCATGCAAAAGGGCCCAGAGAGGCCCAGTGACCAACCCAGGGCCAGGCTGTTGCAGGAGGGTTTGGACCCTGTCACAGAAGAGGATTGGGGCAGGGCGGAAACTTACGGGCAGGGGTGGCACCAGTAGGATGAGGAAGTGCAGGGCCATGGACATGGCCACAGCGGCCAGCAGCCAAGGGTTCAGCCAGGGTGGCATCCGCAGCAGCGACTGGTTCTCTGAGACACTGCCAAGGGCACAGGGTACTCACTGCAGGCCCAGATGTGAGCATGCCCTGCTGTGGGCAGCCATTCACCCATGTGGAGGGGTGGGGGTGGCCTGGGCTTCAGCATTTCCCTAATTGGGCCTATAGGCTGGAGCACTTCTGGGAGGCCAGTGTAGCCAGAAGGGGTGGGTCACAGTTATTTGCTCAGCCCCCAGTGGCCTGTCCCAGGGCTTGGATGCCCTTTCTCTGTCCCTCAGACCCAATCTTGGCCCCTCTATTTATTCAGGCCCCGATCATGGCCCTTTTTGTTCCCTAGATCTCAATTCTGGCCCCACTTACTCTCAAAAGCCACTCTGGGACCCTCTGACACTTAGGCCCTAATCCCGACCCCCCTGATCCTCAGACCTGGGCCCTGGCTGACCCTTAGCCCCCCAACTTAGGCCTCACTCCCCGTCTCTCAGCCCCAGCTCCAGGCCCCTCTGCCTAGCCCACCTGTTGAGGGCGTTGCACATTTCAATGGTCACCAGCACAGACAAGGCCATGGTTGTGGGAAAGCGTGACTCGAAGACCTCGCAGTCAATGTCAGCAAAGAGCAGGTTGTCCTTGGAGCACTTCAGGAAGTTCCTCTGAGGGCATCAAGGTGGGGTGGGGTGGGGTTAGAGAAAACAGTGATCGGGGAGGGGCCAGTGTATAGGAAGAGGGAAGCCTGGTTCCATCTTCAACCCCCATCTGAGAACATAATACAACCACTGGGCAAAGTGCTGCCGTGCGGTGGGTCCAAGGAGGGGCACTGATCAAGGATGGGGCCCAAGGAGGGGCTACATGGTACTGGAGAAAAAGGCAGGCCATTGTGGGGCAGAGGTATGGAGGGACAGAGGGAGAGCAACTAGCATCAGGATGGGGAGGACAGAAGAGGGCCCCAGGATGAGAGGGAGGAGTATATGGGGGCTCTACCCTGAGGGTGCCTGGAATATCAGAGGTGCAGGAGTAGGGGTGGTGATTTACTGGGACCATGGAATAAGTAAATGTACATGAAAGCCAATCAGCCACATTGCTTGAATAGAATTCACCTTTGGTGGGTAGAAAAGGCTGCATGTACCCTAATCACTGCTATTAAATAAGATTCCGTTCATATCTCCTTCCATTTCTGCCACTGAAATTGAGCTCTACCAGACTCGCCTTTTGCTTACAATGTGGATTAATGAATTGCTAGGTGCAGGCTTACTACATGAGATCTTCCTCATAAGGCTTACTGCCTGAGATCTTCTTCATAATTAAGAAGAAGATCTCAGGGCTCTATAGAGGATGTGGCCACTGCCGCTGCGGTCCCAGGGGACAGTGTTCTTCCTGTTCATAGACTTCGCTTACAGATTCTGCTGTGATAAGATGCTGAGCTGAGGACATGCGTGAGAACTACTGTTTTCTTCCACAATACTGGGATGAGTGTGAATGTTTGTAACAGTTAAACAGCTTCCTTCTTCCAATAACATAAATTTGTTCTCTGGACTATCATCTGAACACAGAGATCTTTTCAGCTAAAGGTTTAAAAACTGGATCCACCCTCATAGAGAAATCTATACGATGACAGGCTGTCTGAGCTCCTGTCCAGTAAATAGATCGGTTTTCCCACACTCCATAAATATGGGTAAGGTGACTGTCAGCCAGAAGGGGCCGCTAGCACTTTCCTCTTCTCTCTCATGCAGGATGAAAATTTCTAAAAGACTATGGCTTGGTTAGATTTCTTGTTTTAACAAAGAGATGGAGATTCTTATCTCATTTAAATCAATGGGGAGAGTTTCTCCAAAATCAAGCTCCAATATTTGGAACAAGTGCATGTTTTTATTCGGCACTGATCATAGAGCAAAGAAAATGTCCTGAAATTTGATTCCACCCAGAGAATGGGAGGACCAAGGGCCAATTCTTATTATACCACTCTGGTCAGGCCCCACTTTCCCAGATCTTAATGGCCTATGCAGACATGTGCATACAAATGCAGTGTACACACCTCCCACTTGAGCCTCTGCAAGCCTAGAGCCTTATGCATGTGCAGGGCGAAAAAAAGACAAACAGGATCACATCGAGATGTTGCTATAGAGAAATGCCCTGCCCATTCAGACCTTCTGGGTTTTTGAGCATTGTGCCCCTGGTCATGAGTCATGGGAGTCATGGTGTGGCCTCTTGAATTGTTTATTAGAAGGTACTCAGGGCTGGAACTTTGGTCTCATAGGTTCATTGTGAGCCTTGTATTCTCTGGGTGACGCCACTGTTCTGCCTACTCCTTCCCCTTGCTTCCCTGGCTATTTCCTATTTACCTTATCCTACAAGGCCTTCTCTGTGTTTCATTAATATAATTAATACTTACATAACTCTTACTACGTGCCAAATGTTGGTCTAAGCACTTCACAAGAAATCACTCCATTCATCCTCCTGATAGCCTTATGAGGCTGAGGTGGGGACCATTATTACCCATTTGATAGATGAGGAAACTAACTGAGACGTTAAATAGACTGTCCAAAGTTACACAGCCAGTGTGTGGCAAAACTAGGCTCCATGCTCTGTGCTCTTAACCACTCTGCTGCCTTTTGACAGCTTCCTTCAGGAACCAAGGGCAGTTCTAGGCAGCTCTGCTGAAACTCCAACAACTGAAGCTGAAAGTTCTACCTTAGATCTAACCATTGACCACCTCCAAGTCCCATAGCCACCTGTGTATTTTTGGCTGAAGATTTTCTTTTGTTTTCTTTTTAAAGATTTTATTTATTTATTACATTTATTTATTTATTTATTTGATACAGAGAAAGCATGCACAAGATGGGGAATACTAGGCCGAAAGGAGAGGGAGAAGCAGGCTCCCCACAGAGCAGGGGGAGCCCGATGTGGGCTCGATCCCAGGACCCCAGGATCATGACCTGAGCCGAAGGCAGTCGCTTAACCAGCTGAGCCACCCAGGTCCCTGGCTGAAGCTTTTCACCTTAAAATGTGACTGCCAATTCCATGCTCTTCCCAGGTCTTTGCAGAGCCTTGGTCTGCTTGGTGACTGGCATCAAGTCGATGCTTGCTAGCCATTTCTTGGCCAGACGGATAAATGAGAAATGGAATAACCTGAAGACAGTTGGTAAGGTGGCACCAACGGGACAGGGGACTAATGAGTAGTGGGTGTGGGGTATGACCTCCAGCTGTCTGGCATGGGTGACCAAGTCAGCAGTAGAACAGAGATGGGGGTAAAGGAAAGGGATTATTTGGGGAAAGGTGATAGATTTGATTTTGGTAAATGCAATGGGCCTGTAGGACATCCCAGAGGAGATACCCAGCTGGATATATGGGACTAGGCTCAGAAGAAAGATCAGGGTGGGGGTGGGGTGTCCTGGGACATTTGAGATCTACTGATAAAGGAGGGTAATAGAGAGAGTGCTGGAAGAAGGCAGAGACAGGATGGTCAGCACACCATTGCTCTATACTTTTCTGCTCCTGTAGGAGCTAAATGAGCAGAGGGTGCCTGAGGCTGGACTGAGTTGTCTTTCTGCCAAGGGCTGGGGGACATCAGCCTTTGGGATGAGAGTGTGGGCCTATGCTCTGCACTGCTGCCAGGAAGGAGAGCCCACATGCTTGAGGGCTAGTGGGTACCAGGAAATTGTCCCTGAGCTAACTGTACCTAGATGTGAATACTGCAATAATGCCTGAAATCACAGAACCTCCCAGGGACGACAGCCAGTGACATGGCAAAGGGTCAGGTACCCGCTTTGAGCTCTTCTATCTACAAGAAGGTAACAAAGACAGGTACACTCAGAGGAAGAAGATCCTAAATCCCTGCAGCTCTCAGCTTTAAATGAAAAATTCACAACTGGCTTTGCCAGATTTGGTGCAAACATTCTTTGAGGTAAAGGAGATGCCCAGGCAGCGGTGCCCAGGTGGCGCAGTCAGTTAAGTGCCCAACTTGGTTTTGGCTCAGGTTGTGATCTCAGCATTGTGAGATCTACCCCCGCATTGGGCTCTGTACTCAGCATGGAGTCTGCTTGGATTCTTTTTCCCTTCCCCTCTTCCTCTCTGCCCCATGTTTATTCTCTCTCTCTCAAATAAATAAATAAATCTTTAAAAATAAAAAAGGAAATGCCCAGACAGAGGGACAGGCTGACAGACAGCTGCTGAGGGGTCTCCTTGCTTGCTTCTAGAGCTATGCTGAGCTAAGCTAGCTCTGTTGTGGACACCTGCTAACCAGGTGACTTTAAGAGGTCAGTGGATCCCTTTCTCGAGAAGCATGTTGTTACAGAGGTGGAGGAGGAACCTGGCAGATTCCTTCCTTCCACTCTCAGTCCCCTTTCTTTGACCCTCTGCCTGAAGTTCTACCTTTCAGGGGTTCATATTTCTGAGCCCTCAATTATTTAGAGCCCTCAATTTATCAGGGGTTCCCTGATAAAGGTAAGATACTTCTGCACAGTTACACCCCTTGCTAGCCCCCTAACCAAATGAATGGGAGAAGGAGTAACCACTTCTCTGGCTCAGGAGCTGGGTTGCTATCTCTAGTAGTTTCCGGTGGCTTCTAAGATTAGCTCCTTAGATGGTGGATGTCTATGTATGTGTATGGGGTTAGGGAGGGACAGCCATGGCCAACCATGGGGTTACAGATCCCTTTCCCCTGGAACTCCAACAACTACTTGGGCTGTGAGTTCTACCTCAGAAATAATCCCAACATGGTCCCTGGCCGTCCTTACTTACCAGTTGGTAGAAGGTGACGTGAGGTCCCTCGGCATCATAAAGGAACCACCAGGTGGCGGCAGCCACTGTGGCCAGGCCCACGTACACTGCAAGGAGGACAGGAGGAAACTGGCTATAGTGGTTAGCTGTGGTTTTCTGGCAACCATTTCCCCTTCCTAATAATCCCCTGAATTTCTGTCAGGGAACCACCTTCTCCCTCTCTGAGCCCTGTGGTTTGCAAGCACCTGACCCTAGTAACAATGGTGGGCCCTGATTGGCAATCAGCATCTGCCACACCCCTGGCTATGTTGATTAGCTAGGAGATAAGCAGGTGACCCAATGTAGGCCAAGAACGGGCCTGAGACTTTTATCGTATTACTGAGGGATAGCTCTCTCTTCTGTTGAATTTGGGGTTATAATGGAGTAAACATGAGGGCTACAGCTGCAGCAGCCATCCTTCCACTCCGAGGGGCACCTGCCTAAGCATGGAGTTGAGGCAGAGCCAAAATGGGCCAACAATACTGAGGCCTGGATCCAGCCATGCCTGAGGCATGCACTAGTCTTTCCCATTGGATGAGTCCACAATTTCTTTTGGCATAAGCCAGGCTCAGTCATACTATCTGTACTTTGCAAGCCTAAATGATAGAAACTCTCAAGAAACTCCACTGAGGGCCCCACTCACCTCCAATAGCCAGATATCGAAAAAAGAGCCAACCACTGATGAGGGCCTCACGAGGGTTTCTTGGCAGCTTCTCCATGATGTCAAGGTCTGGTGGGTTGAAGCCCAGGGCTGTGGCAGGTAGACCATCTGTCACCAGGTTCACCCAGAGCAGCTGCACAGGGATCAGGGCTTCCGGGAGGCCCAGAATTGCCGTGAGGAAGATGCTGGAACCAGAGTCATAGGCTCTAGTCCCCAGCAACTGGAGGGTCCTGCTCCTACTCACACCCCAGACTGGGAAGCTCACCTACTGTCTCCACAGGAGCCCCAACTCACTTTGCTAGTTCTGATGTGTGTGCATGGTCCTGCCACACACTCAGTCACTCCTGCTCCCAATCTCAGCTCTGGAGCCTGGACAAATCTGCTCTTTAGGTCTCTCCTCTTTAGGCCATAACTCCTTTAGGGCATGTATGCATGGGGACAACACATGCCTAAGTACATACAGAGGGTTTTGTTTTGTTTTGTTTTTCCCAGACAGGAGCAAAACTTAGCACAGGCTATACAATCACACAAACACAAGTACCTAGATGCTTATCTGGATATGCAGAGATGGCAGAATTCACATGTGTCCAGGCAAACATGTGCTCACCATTCCCCATAGGCATCTCTGACATATGAACCCAAGAATGTACAAATTATATACTGGCACAAATCCTCTGTGCTTATACGTATGCCCAAAGATTCACAAGAGCACACATGCACATGTGTACACACACTTTTCACTTGGGTACAAACACATCACGCTCACACTCAGCTGTGTGCACACATTCATGTACACATGTAAACACATTACCGCCCTGAAGAACAGCTAGTTCTCACATCTTGCCAACTCTGAATGTAGGAGTTACGGCTAGAGAGATGATAGGGAACTTTTTAGGCACCTCCTTGGGGGCTGGAGTACGTACACCAAGGCCTGGCGGAATGATGAGGAGCTCCTGCCCCTGCCCTCCTTGAGGTGAGATCCTAGAAGGCCCCAGCCAGAGCAGGATATGTGTCTCTCCATCCCTATAGCCCCAACCCAGGATCAGGCATTTCCCTTGGTGACCTAGAGCTGGTCCAGAGGGCTGGGAAGAGGAAATACAGGGCCTCACCAGACAACCTCGCCTACATTGGAGGAGATGAGGTAGCGGATGAATTGCTTCATGTTGTTGTAGATGGCCCGGCCCTCCTCCACTGCAGCCACGATGGAGGCAAAGTTGTCATCTGATAGCACCATCTCGGCTGCCGACTTGGCCACAGCTGTGCCAGAGCCCATGGCAATACCAATCTCTGCTTTCTTCAGAGCTGGGGCATCATTCACCCCATCTCCAGTCTAGGGGCCAAGTTAGGTAGGATCATGCCTAAGGAACTTCACTCTCCTTCCTTGACTCCCCTCAACTAAGCCTATCCCCAAACCCAGGAGATGTCCCCAAGGAAACAGACAGCTGAATAGAAAAATGGTGAGGTTGAAAATGAACTTAGAGATTGGGCTGGGGATGAGGCTTAAGGGAAGGCAAGGGTTGCAGACCAGCACAATTTTGAAGAGGAGATCAGTTTGAATGTTCTCATCTTCCTGGTGAGGTGGACTTGGGAAGGAAGGTGGGTCTCTGATGATGGTGGAGATGAAATTCAGGTTGGATGTGGTATAGAAGATGAAATTCAGGTTAAGGACAAAATTAAGGTTAAGTCAAGGATGAGGCCTAGGCTGTGGCTCATGTAAAGAACCAGGTAGGCATGATAGCTAAGGTAAAGTTTGGAGCCAAGGTGAAGGTCAAGATCAACACTGGACTCAGGCTCAAAACTAAAAATTAGACTAAGGTAAAGGTCAAGTCAAAATCGGATGCCAAATCAAGGTTATGGTCCACATCAGGAGTGATGTCACAGTCAAGGTTGGAGATGCAGTCAAGGTTAAGATTAGAGGCCATATAAAGTTGAAGTCTACATAAAATACTGGGTTAGGGGTCAAGATCAATGTCAAGGATCAGGTCAGGGTGCAGGTCAAGACTGCAGCCCATAATAGGGTTGAGCTCAAAGTAAAAATCAGATTAAGATGGTCAAGTTCAAGGTCAGGAACCAAGTCAACATGAAGGTCAAAAATAAAGTCAAGAACCAGGCTACAACTGTAGTCAAGTGTCAAGGTCAAGACTGGGTCACAGGTTAACATTAAAGTCAAGATGAAGGAGTGCGGGTGAAGGTCAACAGAGGCCAGGTCAGGAGTGAGACTGGGGTCAAGAATCAGATCAGTGTTGCAAATAGGTCTATAATCAAGAATGAGATAAAAACTGGGCCCAAACAAAAGGTCCATCCAAAGGTGAATGGATAAATTGTGGTTATATTTACATTATGGAATGCTACTAATGATAAAAAAGCAGTCATCTACTGATACCCAAAAAACACGGATAAATTTCAGAAGAAAAAAGCCAGACATAAGAGTGCATACTATATGATTCCATTCATATGAAAATCTAGGGCAGGCAATTTATGGTGAAAAAATGGCCTGTTGTGAGAGGGGAGCCTGATGGGGAAGGTACATGAGGGAACTTCTTGTGTCCGTAGTAATGTTCCTCATCTTGATAAGGGTTTGGATGACATGATGACTTATCAAAACACATCAAATGAATGATATGCTCAAGATTGTGCATTTTATTGCATGTAAGTTTTGCCTCAAAAAGGGAAAAAAACAGAACCACAAAAAAATGCTGCTCTCTAGAGCATGCATTCTAAATTATGTGAGGGTGAAGTGTATTGACATCTGCAACCTACTTTGAAATTTATTTAAGAAAAGATGGATTAAGGTTGGATAGATGGATAGGTATTTGCAAAGCAAATAGAATGTTACTTGTAGAATCTAGATCATAGATATTACAGGTATTTGCTATAAAACTATTTTCATTTCTTTCTGTGTTTGAGATTTTTTTGTCATAAAATGTTTGAAAAAATAAGAATGAATCAGAGGCAGAGGTTGTATGGGTTGCTCTTGCTAAGCTCCATGGCCAGTGTTCCCTCCACACCTCCCCACCTCCACTAGGCCCCCATCTTGTGGCCTCACCATGGCAGTGATCTCGTTAAAGGACTGTAGGTTCTCTATGATCCGGGACTTGTGCACGGGTTCTACACGGGCAAAACAGCATGCTGTGCGGCAGGCATGGCGCTGCTGCTCAGGGCTGAGGTCATCAAACTCGCGACCTGTGTAGGCCTTCCCTACCACGTCCTCTGTGTCCCCGAAGATGCCAAGCCGGCGGCAGATGGCCACAGCTGTGCCTTTGTTGTCCCCTGTGATCATGACCACACGGATGCCAGCTTGGTGGCAGCGTGCGATGCAAGCAGCCACCTCAGGCCTTGGGGGGTCCAGCATGCCCACGCAGCCCACAAAAGTCAGGTCCGTCTGTAGGGAGGGGGCAGATGCAAGTGGGGCCGGGGCCCATGCTCAACCTCCTACCTGCCCAGCCTTTGCAGGGAGACACACAGCTCCCAGCCCAGGGGCTCTGCCCTGCCACCCACCTCGTACTGCACAAACTTGCTGCAGTCGTCCAGCTGCATATCCTCCTTCCGTGGGGGTGCATCCCGAGTGGCCAGTGCCAGGCAGCGCAATGTGTCTGAGCCTGAGCCCCAGTCCCGGATCTTGGCCAGGATTTGCTCCCTGGAGGTGGCATTCAGGGGTACCGTGTGGCTTCCCACTCGGACTGAGCTGCAGCGCTCAATCACACTCTCAGGAGCCCCCTGTATCATGGGGGAGGGGAGAGGCAACTCTGTCAGTCAGGACCCCTTCCTTCCCCTCTTGCCCAACTGAGGAAGTTGAGTCCCAGGAATGGGAAAAGGCCATCCAAGAGGACACAAAGTGAGATAAGGACCAGATTCCATTCTTTGAAAGTTCAGAGTGAGAACCAAGGGGACCTCACTGTGAGGAAACCCAAAAGGAATGGGGGTTGTGGCTGACCATTGGATGGCACCCTCCCCCTACCAACTCAAGGCTGAGAAGGTCTGCTGCAGCATTTGGGGAGGTGGGGATAGAACTGGCAGCCCTCCTACAGGCACTGCCACCCTGCCAATCCAGTACTGCTGGTATCCCAATTCTGTAGGGGTCTCAGCAACGGGAGGCAGGCTGAGCCCTGCCTGGGGACCAGAAATAGAGCCATGCTGAAGGTGTGGCTCTGGGAAGGTATTCTTGGGGGTGACAGGTTCCTCAGCAGCCTTGGAGTCTCACCTTGGGGTTGCTCCTATTCTCACCTTGGGAATAGCTTCTGAATCCTCCATCAATGCCTCCTCCTTCTCCTCCAAAGGGCACCCCAAATGCTAAGTTTTCAAAGTGGCCTGAGATCCCAATACAGAAGCCTTTTCATTTCAAAAGGGGTTAAAACCTCCATTTCAGTGTGAAGTTAGGGCTGTCATTCCTACTTCAGGTTGAAAAGCAGTGAGAGGCCCTGTGATGGGCAGAAGTCTAGATGAGAAACTTCCCTCCCTAGGACTCAGTTTCCAGAACATGTAGCACCAAAGATGGGCACCAACTACCGCAATACCCCTATCAGAGGTGAAAGGCTTCTGAGACCTTCCAGCTTAACCTTGCCATTCAGATGGGGAGACTGAGGCCCATGGAGGAGCATAGGAGATCCCAAAGTCATGTGACAAGGCAATGCGTCTCAGTCTAGAGCTGGGACCATGGTGAGCAGCAGGCATTGGTGCCTGGATCGGGCTTTATCTCCACCAAGACTGGATCCTGTTCCCAGTTCCCCATGGGGGGCTGACCACCCTCGTTCCAGATTCATTGCTTTGACAATGGGCCTCACACCTCCCTCTGTCCCCCATAATTGTAGTCACTAGCTCTTCAGAGGATTGAAGATCAGATCTCCCAGGGACTCCTCATGCACAGAAGCCCCAGGCCAGTTAGGCAGGTCCCACCTTCACAAACATCTTGCTGCCCTGGGCCGCCAGGCCAGGGCTAGTAGGTATGCAGTATACGGACATGGACTTCCTGTCTCGGGAGAACTCCAAAGTAAACTCCTTCCGCATCAGCTGCTTGATGACCTATAGGGGTCAGAAGGGTCAGGATGTGAGGGGCAGAGCCAGGAGCCCTAACTGCTTTCTTTCCAGCTGCCTGGAAAAGAGCCTCTTGCTCCCTGTGGGATGGTGTCTATCCCTCCTCTCATCCTGGCATTTGAGCCCCCATCTCCCTCTTCAGCCCAAGAAATGCCACAAGGTTGTCACTTCCTGACCATGCTGTGCACTTCCCAACTCTGGGTCTTTGCCCACACTCAGTCTTTTCCTTTCTTTTCTCTCTAGCCAAGTCTTATTAGGGTCTGAGGGCCGTCCTCCTCCCAGAGACCTCCCAAGACCTTGTCCTTTTCTCTTTCTTTTCTAGATGCCCAGAAGCCCAGCTACGAGGCTTGTGGCTGGAGCCCTCACTCTGCTCACCGCATTGCAGGCGCTGGCTCGCTCCACCAGCGATAGAGCCTGTAGGTTGGTATCAAACACATTCATTTTCTCCACCAGGCAAGTCAGAGCCGTCTCCGTGGCCTCTCCCACCTTCTCATACACGCCCTTAGCCTGGTGGGGCCCAGAATACAGGGTGTGAATAGCAGGGTCTCCTCCAGTGGACCCCTAAGCCTTACCTCCCACTCACTCCCTGACCCCTGGAGCTCCCTTTACCACAGTTACCTCTAACCTCCTTTGCACCAAGCCAGTGGGGCCCTTCCCAGTCCAGCTGACATGGGGTCTGGGTAGTGTCTGACACTGAGACTTCCCTTCCCTTCTGACCACGCCACCCCCCTGCCCACCCAGGCATCAGTAAACATGGATCCTTCCTGCCATCCACCTCACTCTCCGCAGGCTCCTTCTCAGCCTCCTTCCCCAGATTCCCCACATTCCTCTTTCTAGACTCTGCTGTCCAGGCCCTGCTCCTTCTCTCCCACCTTTTCTCCCTGAGGCCTCATATACCCCCTGCTTCCCCACTTTTCATGTGCTTGACTTCCAATGCCCAGCCTTGCAGTGACATTTCCCTTGAACTCCAAGCCCACATATCTAACTGCTGCCTGTTGGACTTGGTTCCTTAGTGACCCTCAAGTCACCTCCCCTTCTCCCTATATTTGCCACTCCAGTGACTGTCCCAGCCAGGACAGCAACCAGGAGGCACCCTCTCTCTCTTTCACCTAACTAGTCACCAAGTCCCATCCTAAATCTCTAACCCAAGCTTTCTTCCCTTTCCCTGAAGCCCTAGCTAACAACTCTCTGACCTGGAGGACCACACAGGGGCTCCTGAATGCAGTCTTGCCCTGTCTGTTCCATCCTCCACACAGAAGCTCAGGTGATCTTTTGTTAATGCAGTTCTGACCATATCACTTCCCTGCTCAAAACCACTTGGTGGCTGTCTACTGCCTTCAGCTTATTATGGAATGTGACTTGGTCTGGTCAAGTCCTTTCCCCAGGCAGAAGTATCTTCATGCATGTTCCATTCCACTACTCCAGCAGCAGGTAAGGGCATTCACTGCCTGCATCACATCAGGTTATGACTTGTGGGCCTTTCCCGGGCTGTCTTCTACTTTAAACACCCTCCCTAGTCCTATTTCCCAAATCTCTTCCTCTAGACTCCCTGGCACTACAGTCCCTTACATTAGTCTTCCACAGCCCAAGAGTCCTAGGGCACAGCTTCAAAGCCAGTGTGCAAAAGGAGTGGCAGTGGGGGTATTCAGGGGTGGCAGTGTTCCTGGGGTGTGGCACTCCAAAGGGGCAGGGACTGCCAATCCTGGGAGTTTTGACACTCTGGGAGAAGGGTCTGTCCTGGGCACCTGGACAATAGTGAGGTCACAGAAGAGAGCTGGGTCCCACCTCATTGTAGTCCAGCGCTGAGTCATTGCACAGGGCACAGATTGTCGCCAGCTCCACCAGCCCATCGAACTGTCCACAGCGCACGAGCCGCTCCGCCTGCCTCCTGTGGGGCTGGGTCTTGGTACAAGGGCATTTGGCCCCATCCCTGGGAGGTGCATGGCCTCTCGACCCCACCCCAGGAAGCCTTGCCCACTCACAGCTCTCTGAGCTCTCTGGTGTAGCCCAGGTCACCGGGGAACCCTGCCCACCTGCACCCCCTTGCCCAGCACTCACACTTCACCCTCCGGGGCATAAGTGGTGCCTGAGATGGTGAACTCGTGCAAACGGCAGGAGCCCGCTTCGGCCTCAGCTACCACGAACATCTGAGGAGCACAGAGGCATGCTTCTTAGGCAAGCCCTTACCTCTCTTCCTCTTTGGGCAGCCAGTCTGAATAAAGCCTGACCCAAGGTGGGATCCTCTGGGCCCCTAAAGAAGCTGTTGGCCTTCCCTCCTGCCAAGGTCTAGAAGAGTCGGGTTCAGGCCAAGGCAGGGCCTCTGCTCTGGACCCCTGAGGGGTATATGGCAGATTCTTCAGTGTCCTGGATGGAGCCCTGACATGGGGTAGGAAGCCTGGATCCTTGCCCATTTTGTTATGTGACTCCTGGCTGAGCACCTGAGCATTAGTTTCTCCACTGGTAACAGGAGAAGAGAGTGGGATCCGAGTACAGCTGCCCCTCTTTTCCCCTTGAAAGGATGAGTTCCTGGCCTCTAAGGGTGGAAACCCACATACTGCTCTGAGACACAGACTCCTGACCAAAGGTGTTCTCAGACAGCGAGCTCTTGCCAATAGGGCCTGCTGGGTCACCCAGCCCCTACCTGTGCACCTCAGCGTCAGGGGTTTACCTCTCCCAGGGTGGCCCATTTTCTTGCCTGGAAGCCAGCTTTACCAAGGAGATAATTCTTGTTTCCTAGAAATTGCCTTGGTGTACATTTCCAAGTCAATGCCCAGCTCAGCACACGGTAGGTGTTCAACAAATGTCCCTTCTTTCATGCTCCCCTCCCTACGCCTGAGGGGAATAGGGAGTAGCCCTCCAGCCAGCATACCTCCCGAGAAGTCAAGTTTCTTCAGCCCCCTCCCAGCAAGTAAGGCCTCTACAACTTCCCTGTAGTATGTTTTTCAAACCTTTATTTCAGTAAAGGAACACTCTGTTCCAATGAAGTCCTCCTAGAGATTTTACAGGTCAGGGGACGCAGAATATAAAACTTGCTTGTGCCCCTTCCCCTGTGGCAGGGCTTCCTTCCCCTTCCCCAAGGTTTTGGGCTTCAAGGTTTTGGATATAGAGTCTGAGTTTCCCAGTGGGCAGATCATGGGAGCAGAGGTGAGAGAAGAATGACTGGGGACTCTAAGAGGGGTGGGAAACCCACAGCATTCACTACTACCCATCCACCCCTCTGCCCCATAGGCCTACTGGAGTTTCAGCCAGAATGCCTGGAACATACAGGCAACAAGCCCAGGATCTGGGATTGAAGGCCAGGAAATGAATAATTCCTTTCCCAGCCCTGCCCAGGTCACTGGAGCTGGCATATCTGGTGACTGGTGACGGGCATTGACTGTGGAGTGATGGAGGAGCGGGACAGAACTTGGTTGGGTCCAGGCCCAGCTTGGCTCAGATGCCAAGGCTGTAGTTGACCCTCTGCAGTATCCTTTATGGTTGTCTGTCCAAGCTTGCATACCCAAACTTCAGATGAAGAAACTGAGGTTCACAGACAGACAATGACCTGCCAGGGCCGTACAGTGACATCTGGGTCCTAGTGATACACATCTGGCCAGACCTTGCTGCTTGCCCCGTGAAAAAATGGATCTGTTCCCCACCTTGCGGGCAGCCCACAGGTTCTCTCCTCCATCCCCTGCCAAAAAGGAGTCGGGGGCAGCCCCAAGAAGGAGTTCAGCCTGCTGAGCATCACACAGTAACACCAGTGGGACCCCAAGCTGGCTGCAGCCACTCACCCGGCACACAGACATCTGGTTGGTGGTGAGGGTGCCTGTCTTGTCAGAGCAGATGACGGAGGTACAGCCCAGGGTCTCCACAGACGGCAGGCTCCGCACAATGGCATTCTTGCGTGCCATACGCCGTGTGCCCAGAGCCAGGCATGTAGTGATAACAGCCGGGAGGCCCTCAGGGATGGCGGCCACCGCCAGGGCCACGGCAATCTTGAAGTAGTAGACGGCGCCACGGAGCCAGGAGCCACCATGGGCCGGGTCGGCAAAGTGGCCAATGTTGATGACCCACACAGCCACACAGATCACAGAGATGGCATGGGACAGTTGCCGCCCAAACTCATCCAGCTTGTGCTGCAGTGGCGTCCGCTCTGGCTCCACTGCCACCATCTGGCTCCTGATCTTCCCCAGCTCTGTGTGCAGGCCTGTGGCCACTGCCACACCCAGGGCCTTCCCCGATGCAATGTTGGTGCCCTGGCCAACGGAGAGACAAGGAGGGCTGCTGAGCATCCCAGCAGGGGCCTGGGACCCCTTGACCTCTTCAGGCTACCATAGCATTCCTATCCCCATACTTGGCTTGTTTTTTCTCCGTGTCACTTAATGCTCCCAGGCTTATGAAGCTATCTAGTGCTAAGCCATGGCTGTCATCCCCATGACAGTGTTAGCTCCACGAAGGCAAGGACTTGGTTCAGCACTGTATCCCCAGTGCCCATCATGAGGCCTGGCACACGAAGCACTGGACCAATACAGACTATGTGACCGACTAGCACAGCACAATACCAACCTATAAAAATGTGATTTGTAAAAAGCCAACGTGGCCACATGGGAGTTCCAGGCTGACTGTGATCCTAGGTAAATGATCTGTAAATATTTACTGAAGAATCCAGAAAATCTGAGCTTAAGTCCATCCACTCCCAAGGCCCGTGTAAAATCCCTAAGTCCTGGTAAAAAGGCTAGTTAGCCTTGAGTTTCTGTGTCCTCTTCTATAAAATGGTTCAAGAAAGGAGCTGCTCAGAGGAGGCTAATGACGTGGTACCCTTCAGAAAGGTGCCCTGTGCTGAGGCTGGAGAAAAGGTAGGGACCTCTCGTAACCTCAGCTTGTCTTCTTTTGTCCTGAGCAACGAAACTTCCACTCCCTCATGCTTCCACCCACTTGCAGGCCCCTCAGCTAAGGAAAAAATCTGCAGTTAGCCAGACTGTCTTCCTTAGAAAACTGCCTAGTGACAGCTGCTGATGCTTGATCTTGCCTTGTAGAGTCCCCTCCCCACTTCAAAGCAGCTTGTCTAAGGCTTCCATACATCTAGGCAGGGGAGTCTCCTTAAGAACTCTGGGTGAATATTGCTTTCTCCATTTCTGTCTGCTTCTGGGGAGGTTTTCTAGCCTTATAACTTGGTGCCCTGGGCCACGGCCAAATGGCCTGACCCCTCCTTGTGGCTTCCGTGTTCAGCTTCAGGCTGTTTCTGGGCAGCTTGTAAGCATCAGTGCTCTCTCTAAGGCCCCAGAGGCCTATCATGCCCACCAGTGCTGAGCTGGTTTTCCCATCTGAGAAATGGACTCCACCACTTTGGCAACCCTTATCACTAGAGGAATCTCCATTGGGTGATTATAGGCTAGCTCTGTCCCTCTCCAGCTTAAAGCAGGATAAGCCTAGCAGGTAAGAGGAAAAGCTCTGGAGTCAGAATGTCTGAGTTCACATCCCAGCTCTACCATTCACTGGCTGTGTGACCTGGAAAATGCAAATAACAAGAGTACTTATTTCAAAAGCACCGTGAGGACTAAATATACGTAAAGGGCTTAGAACAGTCGCAGGCATACAACCTTGAGTAAACACAAGGTGTTACCAGTACTATAAATTTGTACATATTGTCAATAACTGATGAGGTTCATTCTTGTAGGGCTTTAACTGATTGAATGTTAAAGTTTTTATTATCAGTGTCCAGACAAAGGCCCCAGCCATCCCAGGAACTTACAGAGAATAGCATGTTCTTCTTGTCCTGGTTCACAGCTCTGGGATCTAGGATGGCATCTGTGTGCTTGGTGACCGACACGGATTCACCTGGTCATGGAATCAGAAATGGGAAGCCCTACATGAAGACACCCCCATGTCTGGACCTGCTCTGCCCTGCTCAGCCCTGCTCAGCCCTGGCCTCTGGGCCTCACCTGTCAGGATGGACTGGTCCACTCTCAGGGTGGTGGACTTGATCTCGATGAGGCGGAGGTCAGCGGGTACTTTGTCTCCCACTGCGGAGAGAGAGTGGCTGAGTGGGGCTTTGGGCACCACCCCTTGGCAGAGCCACAAGGACTGCCAGGAACCAAGGGTGAGAGGTAGGGGCCTAGGCTGTGATCCCTGAGATAGATGCTGCTCCTTCGCTCACAGTGTCCTTATCTGTCCAACAAGGTTTTGGCCAAAGAGCTTTGGAAGGATCCCACAGCTCCCTGCTCTGTGTATAGAGCCAGAAAGATGGGAGTACAGAGAGGGAAGGGCTCACCAGCATCACATAATGGAAAGACACCCCAGTGTACCTGCCACCTCTACGATGTCTCCAGGGACGATGTCCCGGGCGCGGACCCTCTGCACACCCTTGCGGTCTGAGCGGATCACCTTGCCCATCTCAGGCTCATACTCCTTCAAGGCCTCAATGGCACTCTCAGCATTGCGTTCCTATAGAACAGGAGGCAGGTAGGTGGTCTGCCCTCACTGGCCCTTGCAAGCTGACCCCTTGGAACGACACCCCTGGGGCCCGGGATGGAGCTGCAGGATTCTTAACACCAAGCGGCGATCACGTGGAACAGCCCGGACACCTGAAGGCCCAGGCCCACCTCTGTGCCTCCCACCTGCCATACGCCCACGATAGCATTGGCCACAAGGATCAGCATGATGACCAGGGGCTCCACGAAGGCTGTTGTGGTTTCTTCGCCCTCTTCAAAGCAGGCCAGGACCTATGGAGTCAGAGCTGGTGAGCTGGGGCTCTTCTGTGGCCCAGGGGCTGCTCCCTATTTCCTTTAACCCTGGGTCTGCTGCCTCCTGCCTTGGAAGAGATAGCCCTGGGGAGGCCTGGGCTGGGAGAGGGCTGCACTGAGGCCTTGGCTTATCTGTAGGTAGTGACTGCCACCATTCACGCCCCACCCAGCCAACTTTCAGGATGTGGGGCAGTTGTACAGCTGGAGGTCTCACTCTCTGCCTAGTTGTGGTTTTCCAAGTTTGATGCCAGACTGGCAACCGCAGTATCCCCTGGGAACTTGCTAAAAACGCAATTCTCGGGGTCTATCCCAGTCTTCCTATGTCAGAAACTTTGGGGTGAGGCAGTCTGTGTGTTAGCAAACCCAGATGGTCCCGCTATAGGCTCATTTTGAAGTCCATTGGCCAGAGAGGCATAACCCCAGCCAGAGCCCAGGCCTGGAGGTAGAATACCTGGTTAAAGTCCTGTTCCCAGCTCTTGGCCCAAGTGGGTACTTCTCACTCCCTTCCACAGGTCTCAGAGTGTCCATTGAACTGTGGAGGGGTGCTGACACCATTTTAGCTCAGCTGTTATAAGGCACCTGCACCGACAGGCTTTTTTCTCTGTGAGAGTCATCAGTTTCCACAAGAACAGTTGCCAGGAAGGCCAGACACAGCTGGCTGGGCCCCTGCTTCCCTGCACTCCATGTCACCAACATGAGGTCTCCTCCCCAGGCCCTGCTGGGCACAGGGCCAAGAGCAGGAACTGCATCCACTCTCAGGGTGGCCCTTTCTCTCAGCCATCAGTGACAAGTACTGTTCCACCTCCCCATGGCCCAGCAAGGTCCAGGAGGGGTTCAGGCAGTAAGAATGGGGGAAGGGCAAAAGGAGAGCAGCCACAGACAAGCTGTAAGAGGTTAAGACCCAAATTCTTCTGTGGGGCACTGGGAGCCATGGAAGGGGCTCTCCACGAGGGATAATTTGGCAATATCTGGAGACTTTAGACTGTCACAACTGGGCAGTACCACTGGCATTGGTGGGTAGAGGTCTGGAATGCTTCCGAATGCTTCTAAATATTCCTGAGCTCATAGCACAGTCTCCAGACAAAGAATTATCTGGTCCAAAATGTCAATAGTGCTGTGGTTGAGAAAGCTTGCCCTAAGACAGGGAGGGGTAGGGATCATACTTGTGCTTCTGAAAGCTCACTCTGACAGCCAGAGTGGAAGGGGACAGATGGGAGCAGTCCAGTATGTAGGGGGCAGGCTTTGAGGGCTCAGGCAAGGGAAGCTGAAGTCTGAGCAAGGAAAGGGATGGGTAGAGGCCCAGGGATGTCCATGGCTGAGAGAACAGACCTCTGGTTCAGAGTCTGGGCCCCTGAGCACTGCCCCAACCTGCCTTTCCCTTCCAGGCTTTCTGATGCTGTGGGATGGGGCCTTACTTACGAAGGAGACCAGGGCAGCCAACAGCAGGATGCGCACCAGGAGGTCCTCAAACTGTTCCAGCACCAGCTCCCACAGGGACTTCCCTGAGAATCGGAGCACCATGTAAACCTTGGGTCCCTTACCAACTGACCTACCCTCATTCAGAGCTGGGACCACCTAGGAGACCACCTGGCCCACTCCCTCCCTACCATTCAAAGAGCAAGAGCCTGAGGCCTTAGAGGCATAGGTGGGTGATATTGGTTGGTTGGGGGGGCGTGTCAGCAAATCCTCACTCTTTTGGGGAGAGGGAGGGACACAACCCGAGAGTGAATGGCTCAAGGCCTTGCAGCCCGCCCTGGCCCAAGACTCACCTTCTTCAGCTGGGAGCTCTGCAGGATCCAGGCAGCCACAGGAGCAATGAGGAGACAAGAGATAACTGAATTATGCAGTAGGACCATGGAGGAGTCTCAGTAGTCTCTCCCAGCTGTGCCTACCCGGGCCACCATAATGGTCTAGACATGCTCCCACAGCTCTCTGAGGTCACAGAATGGATGGTCTGAGCCCAGAGGCTTCCATTCTTCCACTCAATTCAGCCCACCCTGGTTAGGGAAGATCTGTTATGACCTGACAAGACCAGAGCCAGGAGGGCCCTTCTAGTCCCTCCCCCATGTACAGAGGAGTAATGGAGCAAACTGGAGGAGAGACAGGACCCCTGAGATCACAGTAAGTTGACAGCTCCCCTGTGGCGCTCTTTCTCAGATGGCTGCACAATCCTATTCAAGGCCCCACATGGCCACAGCAAGGGAGTCCCTCCCTCAAATTGAGAACATCAGTCCAGGCTACCTCTGACATACCTGCTCCTCCAGGAGCACTGAGGTAAGGTCTACAGCATGGCCAGGCCAGCCCGCTGAGCCCTGCCCTACGTGGGGGTTCCCTCCGACACGACCTCAGCAACCAGCATCCCAGGCAGTGTCTAACCTGCCATGGTTCAGTTCCTGAAGGTTGAGTCTCAACTTGCCCCCTCCCAGCCCCTCTACTTGGGGCACGCCCCATCCCATATGTCCAGTCTGCAACCCACAGAACATTCTGAGGAATGATGTTCCCAAACACCACCAGGACCTGCTGTCACTTTACAAGCTCTATTTGTATCTCTTACATTTCCTGAAGCACTTTTTATTCCAGACAGAGTGGGCTACCTGGGTACCTGAAGTCTTTGAATCTTCCTTCCCAACAGCCCAAAGGATGACAGGGCAGGTGTTCACCCTGTTTCACAGCTGCAAGAACTGAAATCCAGGGTGGAAACATGACTTGAACAAGATCACACAGCAAACAGGCAGGTCTATGGGAAGGGGCAGGAGCTGGGGCCTCAAAGGGTGGATTCCAAGGGGCCTCTCTCTCCGTAGGCTGAGCTTAGGTCCTGCTGAGGACTGTCTGGGGCACCTCCCAGACTGAGCCTACCTGAGCCCTGCTGCTGAGTACAGTTTCCAGGCCAGCAGCATTGGCAACACCTGGGAGCTTGTCAGCAATGCAGACTCTGAGCCTCTACCCTAGGCTGGCTCTCCCTTCTTCTTCCTCCTTCTTGACACAGGTCCTTATATCTGCCCACCTGTTTTTCACTCAAGTATTAGCAAAGAGTTTTCCTATGGGAGCCCTCTCCCGAGACCATCTGTGTGGAAGATCTGGGGCACCTGGCAGCTGAACCATGGAGAGTATCAAGCAGCCCACTGGACTGCAGGAACCCAGGAGGGAAACATATAACCTAAAAATACATTTTCTAGCTTTTTCTCCCTAGTCCTATTTTAGGTAACAGCTGACATTTTCCGTGGAAAATGTAATCTCCAGTGTCCTGCATTGAGATTAAAATCAAACAGACTTTTTCCTTCTGATCTATTTAGCTGAAGTGAACAGGAAAGGCAGGGGGGAGGGCCAGGCCTGGTTTTCTGGGCCAATTCTCTAGTGGAGCAGGGTCCTTTAGAGGTCATCTCTGCCATGCACCAGCCTTGGCACAGAACTGTTCCAACCTCATGACACACATCAGTCTGCTTCTGCCACGCTCTACCCAGGAGAGACTTCTAAACCCTCTACCTCTGTGAATGCCTTCAGGGTTCCTGACCAGAGGAAGAGTTTATCCACAAGATTCACCTGAATCCCTCTCTCCTTCATCCCTACCCTCTGTCAGGCATGTAGCCCCTAGACCACTGTATAAGGGCATTTTTTCTGGGCAGGATCAAGGCCTGGGGTCGGGAAGCAATGTCACAGGGCACACAGAGCAGCTCGAGTTCCCCACAAGCTGCCCTCTGTCTGTCTGTGTGATCTCTCATGTTCTCCCCTTCCGCATTCTGACCCAAAATCTGACTCAGGATCCACTCTTTGGTGGTCATTTGTTCCCCAGATACTTCTGATTCTTTCCCCCTTGTGGGCACATAGTAGGACTGCGGACGTCGTGCAAGTTACAAAAAGAAGGATGCAAGTTAGTTCTGAGCAGGGGCACTAACGTGGTGGCAGGAGACTCTGGAGTTAGAAAGGCAGTGTCCTGGAGAACTTTCTGTGCTGACAGAAGTGCCCTCTAGCTGCATGGTAGCTACTAACTGCACACACCTATTGAGCACTGGGCATGTGGTTAATGTGAGTGAGGAGACAAATTTTAAATTCTACTTAATTTTCATTCATTTAAATTTAAATAACCACCCAAGGCTAGTGGCTGTGTATTGGACAGTGCAGATCTAGAGCTCTTTGGCCCTCTTTGGCCCAGTAACCAGCAACCTGTGAGATGGTGTCTGCTCTGTGAACCAGAATCACAGAGTATAGGAAACATGAAGCCCCCAGATAACCTGCCATTGAGATATGTATATATATATACAGTGTGAGGAAGAAATGACCTGTATTGTTTTAAGTCACTGAGACATGGGGTTTGTTACTGGATCCTGACTGGTACCCCCTTCTCCCCAGACCTACAAGGTTCCCCTTCTACCCTTACCCACTCCCTTGGGGAAGGCTCAGCCAGCCACGAGGTCACAGAAGATGCCCTGCCTACCTCTGCACATACAATGTACATGCTTCTAGTCTTGCCTGAGCAGCTGGCTCCCAGTGCAGTCCTGAACCTCATTTGGAAGGTAGAGTACCCAGCTAAATCCTGAAGGGCTGCTGTGAGGATTATCCTCATTATTAATAAGAACCACACTTACTGAGCACCTTCTATGTCTTAAGCAGCGTGCCAAGTGCTCTACCTCCATTATTTCCAGAGATCGATGGGGAGGTATCATACACAAAGCATACACGAGGGCCCTCCACAGCTAGCATAACTACGGCAGAATTATTAGTGTTGAGTGTGCCAGGTCCCATGCATCATCTAGTGCTTTAACTCTCACGGGATTCCCAAACAACCTGACAAGGAAGAGACAATTATTATTCCCATTTTATAGAGTAGACAACTGAGGCACAGAGAGGTTGAATGACTAGTTTATGGTCATACAGCTGGGAGGGGGCAGCCCTGAACTCAGGTGGTCTGGCTTTTGTCCCCCTGCTTGGCACCTCCTGATTAGCTCCTAAGCTGCTCTGCCTTCCTACCCCATCCCGCTGCTTTCCCTGGCCAAAGTCACTTGAGAGAGAGAACTTGGCATCCCACGTTCTGATTGTTAGGTTGGATGCCCTCATCCCATCGACTAACTCACTCCTCCATTGTGACCCCAGAACCACTAGCCAAATCAGCCCTGCCCCAAAAGGCTCTGCTATCCTCACAGGTGGTTTTAGTGAGGGTTTTTTGAGAGTTACTAGGCTCTGTCTCCTCAGGCCTGGTCTTCTTCAAATTCCAATCCTGCCAAGACCCCAGACAACCCAATTTTCCCTTCACATGACTGGCTCCCTGGGCCATGGAGGAACTAGGAGGGGCCAGGAGACTAGCAGCGATTAGGAGAGCACCCTCCCAGCCTCTCCCCAGGCATCCCTGTTAGATGCTATTTCCCTCTTGTTATCCTCAGGCTGTGTGGGGGAGGGAGTTGAGCCCTCAGCAGTGCCAGATATCCCACCTTTTCAATGGGGAGAATGGCCCAGCCCTGCCTGCCTCTTGATGTCATTCGCCAGGCTGTGCAGGAAAAGATGGTAGTAGGAAACACTGCCCCCTATCCTAGCTGGGCCTGCCTGGTGGGAAGTAACCCCTCACTATTCTTTTGAAATAGTGTAGCTCTGGACCTCTCACCTGGTGGACTCTGCCAGACAACCCCTGCTCTGGGTCACTGATGCCAGACTGAGCTGGCCTACACCCCCGGATGCCCAATGTGGGGTGGGCCTGGAGGGGTCTGAAGTTAGTCTGTGGGTCCTGGGGGGCAAAAAGGAGTATATGATCAGAGAAGCTTCACGGTTTAGAGCAAGGAGTCTGGCCCAGAGGGCTAAGTTCATGTCTTGCTCTATCTCTTGATAGTTCTCTGGCTATGGAAAAGTCACTTAACCCCTTCAGTTTCCCATCTGCAAAATAAGTATAATAGTAACTCCTCTTAAGTCACTGTGAAGATTAAATGACATGCTATTCATAAATTGCTTAGAACAGGCACAGCACATTGTAAGTACTCAATAAACATTAGCTAGAATATTAGTTATTAAAATGAAGCTCCATGCCAGTAGGACTTTGTTAAGTGCAGTGCTTCCAACACCTGAAGCAGTGCCTGGCACATAGTAGGTGCTCAAAAAGATCTGTGAGCGAGTGAATGACCCTGCCTGTGCCCTACTCTTGGACCCTCAATGGCTCTTCTTGGCCAGCAGAATTAAGACCAACCTTAGGATGGCCTTCAGGGCCTTCCTGGATCTGCCTGAACCTGGCCATCCAGAATCCTCTTACAGCTTAGGCATACGTCTGTCTGCCAGCCAAGCGAGATGCCTCAGAATTGCTACCACCTTCCCCGGTTTTGCTAGAGCTTTTTCCCCCTCCAAAATTTTGCTCAGGCTATTCCTTCTGCACAGAGTACCCTTCCCTAACACCCAGCCTTTCAGGAAGGCTTCCTGGAAAGCCCCTCCCCCTATCACCCTGCCCTTCTTTACCAGTCATCAGTATCAGGGCCACCCGCACCTGACTTGGGCACTTCCAGGGTGGGGAGGGGCTGAATCATCTCTGGGTCCACAAAGAGCCTCACAGAATTGTTTACTCAGTTGTCCCACGGTTCAGGTAAAGGCCCTGGGCCCAGTGCCTGGAGCCAAGGAGAAGTGGGGTGCAGGGCCAAGTCTGCCCTAGGCTCCATGCACCACCTGCTCTCCTAATCTACCCTCTTGACTCCTTTCTTCTCATCTCAAAACATTGGAAACTGGTATTTCAACTTCTAAATGTCGGTTCCAGCCTGGAGAGGCAAGAGCTCACCAAGGTCTTCCTCAAAGGTCAGGTTACAGAGCAATTAAATCACCACTTGGAGAGTCAGGGAGACGCCTTCACTGAGCAGACCCCACCCAGCCCACCTGGCCCTGTCTGGGTCTCAAGGACCTACCTAGAGTGGACAACATGGCCCTGCTCTCAAGGGGGCGTTGGGAAGCAGCTGTCCCAGTGCAGGGATCTACAGCCAACCTGGCTGATCTGGCACTAGGAAACCCTGGCAACGGGGTTGCTTAGCATCTGTGTGCCAGCTGTGCTGTGGACAGACTCAGCCCTGCCTCAGGGAGCTCCTGGTACAAGGGGAGGGGTGGCTGCTCCTGGGAGGGGGCTCTAAGACTGTCCAAGAGGGCCAGTGGGCATGAAATCTACAGGGAAGCCTGAAAGACCAACACCTGCAAGCAAAACACACCTCCGTCAGATCCAAGAGCCATTTCACATCCTGAAAGGTCTTCAGGGGATCTCTTTAGGAGTTCCATGTCTGTAACTGAGGAGGACACTGAGGCCAAGGAGGGACAAGTCTTCCTAAGGCCACCCAGCGATTTGGACCACTCAGACCTCACCCCGTCCTCCTGCTTGGCCCCACTCCCCTTGGCCAATTTTCCAAGGGCCACACATCTGTATTTCCTGAGTTCCGGAGGCCAGCTGGGGTCTGGGCTGAGGGCAGGAGATAAGGTCACAGCCCCAGACACCATTGGCAGTAATCTAAATCTGGCCATCCCTTCCACCTGCAGCTCTGGTGCCATTGTATCCATGACACAGATGGGCAGTGTAAGGCCCAGGATAGCAGGCTCTGGTTCCTTTTAGAGACCCTCCCCCAGAAGGGGAATAACCCCAGACTTCTGGGATCTTGCGTGACTCCCATATCACTGGGCTCTCCAGGACCACTGGGTGTTGGTGCACTTGGGAGTACAAGCCCAACACAATTCAGCCTCTTGCTTTGGCTCATGTCCAGCAAAGGTGATGGGCAGTCCGTTCAAGGACATGAGGAAATCAAATAGCTCCTAAATATACGGAAAAATGCCCAACCCAATTTTTAAACAGTGAAATGCGAAGTAAAACTATGAGAAGACCCTTTCTTTACCATCAGATGGGCACGGATCAAAATGTCCGGTAATGCACTGCAGTTGTGCAGGGGTGTGGAAACAGGCATGTCAACTTTAAGGAGAACAACTTAATAACAGCTGTCAAATTTACACTACACATGCCTTTTGACCCAAGAATTCCACTTCTAGGAATTTAACCTTTGGCAATATTGACAAGTGTGTGACAAGTGATGTGGGGACAAGAGTATGCCTTGTAATGTGTCATAGGAGAGGCTATGAACAATCCAAGTGCCCTCCAAAAGCCAGGCAAAGAAATACTACAACAGCCACATGAAACTCTGCATAGCCACTAGGAAGACTACAGATGCCCCACATGGCACCATGTCCAAGAGTGATTATCACGGAAAAACAGGGGCAAAACAGCACTCACAATCATTACCGTTTGTGTAAAAAAGATCACAGATCTAGATGTGTATGTACACAGAATATCCTGGAAAGGAGACACAGAACACTGGGAACACTGTGGTTGGGGACAGGTCTAGGGAGACTTTATAATGTCTTCTGTACCCTTTGAATGTTGTACTATGTGCACAGTTTCATTAAAAAAAAAAAAAACTGAAAGGATGTAGAAAGCCTCTGGAAGAAGCTGAGTCCTGTGGGCACCTCTGGGACCTACAGAGCAGGGCATGCTCACAAGAGGTGCTGGGCCAGGAGCCTCCTACTCACTGCCCTGTTGGGGTTTCAGAGGACATGTCTATTCACTGGGGTTGAGATAGGCTGTGTTCTGTGTGTATGGGGGACTCCCGGGTGGCAAACTCACCCGCACTGCTGAGGAAGGAGGAAGAGAAGGTGGCAGGGCAGGATCCCCAGTCCCTGCTTTACAGCCTCCCTTCCTCCATCCACCAGCAGAATTTGCAAACCCTAGGACTTAAGCAAATGAGTTCTTTGTGGTTTCCAGCACTAACGACTTTGCAGGTGCATAGACTCCTGGGGTGGGGGAGGACACTAGTCCCTGGGGTGTTTCCCTCCACCTGTAGGTTTGGCTCACCCCCACCACCCAGCTGGCCTGGAGCCTGGCCCAGACTCTTCTGCTACAAGGAGGGATGGCTTGGTGTGCGTACTTACAAGCAACCCTATGATGAAGAAATCAAGACACAGAGAGGAGAAGTGGCTTATTTAGGATGACACAGTTATGAAGAGGGCAGAGCTAAGGTTCAAAACTCTGTCAGCCCTACCCAAGAGATGCGTATACCACTCTAGATCACCCAAGAGAGAAAGACCTCCCCAGTGGCTATAGAAACTGCAGGACACCCATGCCTCCTCTTCAGCTGGGGCTGATCAGAGTAAGAGTGTGAGGCAGGAAGGGGCAACTGGCTCCCCTCTCCTCACCTGAGGACTTCCAGAGCCCTGAAATGCTTCCAAAGGAAGAAGCCAGTCAGTGATCTGAGGGATCTCTGGGGCCCTGTGAGGCTGGTGGCATTGCTGGGATAGCTACTGCCTAGCTGACCCACCTCCTAGCACAGCCACCAATACCATGGATCCAGGGCCTGTGGAACAAGTGACTCCCTTGTACAGACAGAAAAAGTGAGGCTAAAGAGGGTTAGGTACCCAATACCACTTCTACCAAGTATTGTGTGACCTTGGGCAAGCTAATATGCTGGTGACTCAGTTACCTCCTCCATAAAATGGGAGTGACAACAGTTGTTTTCATGGAGTTGTTTTGGGGAATAAATAAGAGAGGCAAAGTGTTAAGAACAGTGTCTGGCACATAGTAAGTGCTCAGTGATCACTAGCTTTTATTATTATTATTACCAAAACACAGGGGAACCAGGGGAACCCATCAACGGCCCCCAACCAGTGGCCACCTACCTACCATCCCCTGAATGCACATCCACCTCTTTGGGGACCTATAAACCAACATCCTTGTCCATCACCTCACACAGATGCTCAGTGGCTTGCTCACCCCCAAATCCCCTTACTTACACAAAACAACATAGGGGAGAACTAGAGGTTCCCTCCTTCTCAGGCAGCCCCCCCCCCCCCCGCTGGATCAATGAACACATGGGAACCAGGAAGAAGAGGGATGTTTCCCAGGGCTACACAGGGCCTCTGGAGGCAGAACCAAAGGCTGGGTCTCCAGTTTTCCTTGGGATTCAGGACTCCCAAGATGGAGGCCACAGCAGCACAAAAGAGGCTATGGAACCCCAATTCTGCTGCCCTAACCCCCATCCCCACCCCAAGGTTCGGGGACAGGTCCTGCTGTCTTGCCCTCTAGCAGCAATGACACCCTCCCTGCCAAGTCACTAATGGAGGATATTAAATAATATTTATCTCTCTAGTTCCTCCCACAGCTCAACTAAATATAGCAACTAATTTTTTTGGAAAAGGATTTCTGCTCCAGAAAGATAATATTTATATAAGAGGTGGTTTTCATAAACCAATACAAAACCCAAAGCTTCCTTTCTGACAGCTCTCAGTAATTTTAGCCATCCCTGAGCCGTGAGACACTCAGGCCGGAGCACTCTCCCTTCTGGCTGGCTGGGATCCCTGAATGGGTGAGGCCCCAAGTCCTAACACAAAGTGGGTCCAGGCTGCACTTTGGGGATGGAGAGGACATTTTCATCTGGATCCCTAACATTGTGCCCAGTGCCCTGGGGGTGGATGAAGAGAGTGGCAAGTGACTTGAGGAGGGGATCTCTACATTTTCCACCTTCACAGGGCCTCCAAATGTGCCAGGGGCCCCATCTGGATAGTACTTGGTATTTGTTATGCCTTCTGGCAGATGGAGAATCACAAACTCCTTTGAAGCTGAGGAAGAAATAATGCCATTTCCACCCAAACAGCAATAGCAGGAAGGCTCCCTCCCTGCCCAGAGATGGTCAGGTGCTGCTCCAGGTCACACAGGAGGGAAAGGCCTTCCCTGGCAAATCCCTGAGTGAGGCCTTGAGTTTGCCCGCCCCCGCGCCCCCCCCCCCCCGCAAAAGGTGGGTCTCCTGCCTCAGCAGTTCAAAGCCCCCACTGACTCCCGCCAGCCACATCCGCCTTGGGTGGCTGAAAGAGGAAGACCTGGGGGTGGGGGTGGGGGTGGGGGCACCAAGGCTGCCAGCTGACAAGCTGCACCTTCTGGAGGTTTTACTGAGCCCCCAGGGAGACCCTCAGGGCCAGCTGGGAGGCTGGGTCTCAGGGTCCCTGACTGGTCCCTGGCCAGCTGATCTCGGCGTGTGCATCTGCATGATGAGGGCAGGCTGCAGGGCGGACAGCGGATAGTGGTGGATTCAAGCTTGTGGGAGTGGATAGGGTCGGGGGTGTATGTGGAAAGCTCGGAAGGACCGCACGGGTCCCTCGGTCTGGGGGAAGGGAAGCCTGGCGTCAGGTCTCTAAACCCGGAACCCGCCCAACCTCCCGCGAAGGTGGCCGCACAGCCCCTCCGAGCGCCCCAAAGGCATCTGCAGAAGTTTCCGGAGCTCTCGCTTCCTGCCAGCCCCCGGGGACCGAAGGCTGTAAGGGGGGAGGACCGTTCCCCGGTTTCAGAGTAGGAGAGTAAACTGAGACCGCGGCGCGTGCGGCCCCAGCTTCCCCGGCCAGGCCCGCGCTCTCACCGTTGGGGCCGTAGCGCTCCCGCGCGTCAGACACCTGCTCCGGCCTCAGGCCGCTCTCGACCGTCACCGAGAAGCGCCTCAGCACGTCGGCGGCCGGGAGCAGGTGCGCCGCCTCCATGCCGCCCGCCTGATTTTCTTCGCGGTCGGCACCGTCGAGTCCGCCTCTTCGCGGGGCTACTGCGCGGGGCGCCGGGAGTTTGGGCCCGGGCGAGAGCCACGCGATGTCATGTCAGCGCCGGGATCTTCCCCGACGGCAGTGGCTGCAGAGGCTTCGGAGGCGGGCGCTAGGATGCAGCGCCCTGGGCTCCCTCCCCGGGGCGGGGCGGCGCGGAGCCCGCCCCCGCACTCACACCCCTTCCGGCAGCCCTCAGAGGCTGCCGCCGCCCCGCCCCCGCAGCGCCCCAGGACCCGGAGGCCAAGCGGCTCGCTGGTTCTGCGGAAGAGGGAACTGAGGCAGCCTGCGAGTAGTGCGCCGAGCGTGGTCGGAAGGGGTGTCAGTCCCTGTCGGGAGAGCTCTGGGCGCCCCAAGGGGCCGAGAGCTGCGGCGGGCTGCGGAGCAGGGGTCTATGAGCTGCCTTCTTCTGACCCTTCCTGGGTCCAGGGAGGTTGCAAAATAGAGGTGTCCACGGAAGGGCTTCCTACCCCCGAAAATTTGAATTATGCAAACGGTGACCCTGGATCTAGAGAGACCCCAAAAGCCTGTGAATAAGCGCATCTACGGAGATTAATGTATTCTTCTTTTGAAGTTTGTGCTTTCTTTATCTCTAACACATTTTTTTGCACTGCACGGTTATTCCTCATGCAACCAAACCTCGGACAATGAAGTGGTATATGTGAAAGAAAACCAGCCTTGTTATCTTGGACTCATACCCTCACCCCAGCAGGAAATGTAGCTTCGTAGGTGGGCACGGGGCTCCCTAAAGGCCTGAAGGAGTGAGGTGGAGGCCTCTGGCCAGGGCCCCCAGAGACAGTGATCCTGAGCGGGGGAGGGGGAGTGACTGAAGAACCCCCATTCCAGCGCTTTGCTTTCTGCTCTAGGGGAGACAAGAGAAAGGGCTGCAGGTCAGGAAAGCAATCTGTTGAAGGCAGAAACCACTGACCCCACCAAAAGGAGGAGCAAGGAGAGCAGTCTACTTCGGGCACCCCTTTTAAGACCCAGCCAGTCTCATCCCATGGGCCATCTTACCCACCAACCAAGCTGGCCTCTGCTGTCTTGCCCCTCTGGGTTCCACCTTGGCCACACAAGGTCCTAGATTCCGGGATTGAGCCCACCCAGACAGCTGTTCAGACCGTAAACTCTATAGTGTGTCTGCAGCCAGAAAGCCTTCCCAGATACTGCAGTTGCACACACAGGCCCCAGCTTCCATCCTGGCCCCTGGTTGCTGACCTCTATGCAAACCATGTGTACTCCTAACACTTGATCACTTCCTGTCAGGAGAGAACTGTAGTCCTCCTCCTCTATCTCATCTTCACTATGCCTCCTTGAGCATAGAGACTCTCAGTGAGTTTATGCTTTATCTGCACTTGGACAAACAGCGAGTGGCCAAAGTGGCATGGTCACAGGCATGCTGTCCAAAGGGCAGGTTTTTCCTCTCCACCTCCCAGCTGCCATGTACTGAGAACTTCAGTACTGGCATCTGGTCCCAGCTCTTTCTAACTCCCTCACGGGACTGGCAGAATTTACAGCCTGTCTGGCAGTGGGTATGCCTCCCTTACCTCACCAAGGGGCCAAGGTGAAGCATGGGGGAAAGGTAGGTCTTAGAAGGATTTAGACATGTGAAGAAGAGGTTGTTGCAGTCAGAAAAAACAGCCTATGTAGAAAGTGGGAAACCTCAGCTGTGTGCAAGACAGTGATTCAGTCCTTCAGCATGGCTGGATTATAAGGATCATGAACACCAGGATCAGGAAGGTAGGTTAGAGAGACTGGATGTGACACTGAGAACATTCATTGTCTGTATAAAGGCCTACATTTTGTACTGAAGGATTTTTAAACAATAAGAGATGGAGCTTCCCCCTGAAGCTTTACAAGAGGGGAGCAGAGGCTGAGGGACCCTGCAATTTTCCTGACAGAAAATGAGGCAGTGTGAACCAAGGCAGAGACAGTTGCAACGGACAGGATCCAGTAATGGATTAGATTTAGTAGTGAGAGATAGTTAGGAGTCACAAGTAACCCCCAAATTTCTGGCTTCAGTAGCTGGGTAGGTGAAGGGTTCAGCCAATTAATGTGGGAAAAGGAGTTGGGGTGCATTTGGGGCCAAGTGGAGTGTGAGGGGCCTGGGGAATTCCAGGTGGAGGTGTCTAAGGGCAGCTGTTTGTTTGGGGCTTACGGAGGATGCCTGGGAGGCAGCCTGAGCTGCTCCTGTAATCCCCCTCCCCAGCTGAGTGGCCAGGGTGGGGCCATGAGCTAGGAGTACCTCAGCCATAGGAGGTGAGCTGAGCCAATCACACTCTCTCTTGCGAGTTTAAGCTTGAGCTCGAGATTATATCCAGAGGGCAATAGGTACTTGGACTAGAGTTAGAGGGCCAGAGTTAACATCTTCTCAAGTACAGCAGAGGGAAAATGCAGAGGGAAAGCAGAGGGGAAAACCAAGTCCTCATGAAGCAAGAAATTGAGTCAAGATTCTGTGTAGTGTCAGAAGGAGAGAGAGGCAGAGACAGGGACTGCTTAATGGCATCCAAATTCCTCAGAGCTTCTACTGTACTTCTGCCCGTGGCTCCCTAAGATTCCACAGGCTACAATTGTGTGCACTTTGCACAAACCTGCCTTTATTTGTCAAAGTTTGGGCAGGTTTTGTCTTTTGCAGCCAAGGGCTATAACTAGAGTCAGATAGGCCCAGCTTTGACTTTAATCCTCACAACAACACTAGCATAAGTACTACACAATTATTACCCCATGCAGACCAGCTATGTGGGCATACAAACTGTGTGGTCCCGCAGGGCCTGATGCTTGGTTAATGCCCTGCTATCATTGTCTTGAAATTTTTAATTTTATCTCTGAACTTGTGCTTTGTAAGTGAAGTCAGCAGGTCACGCACGTGAGCAGAGAGGATAAGTCGACTATGCTGTCCCATTCCAATCTAGTGTGTGATGCTCCATGAACTTAGAATTCTGGTGGACTCATGGGAGTTCAGTGAGACTCAAATCAAATATTAAATAAGCAAGGGTGTTATATCTCCGACTGAGTAAGTGGGAGTGCTGACCACCACCTGGAGAGGCCATACTTCCCCTTTGAAGCAGAATGTGCTTCAAAAGCAAAAAGAAGGCAATAGTGTCCTAAGGAACACTTCCTTACTCATGTTATTTCCCAGCATTCACCAACCACTTGTATTAGAAAGGATGCCCTTAGAAGAAAAGGGAAAGAAAGGGTAACCCAGAGTTCCCTTTTCTTTCAGTACATCCTTATTCATGAGTGGAGCCCCAGGACTAGGATGTGTTCATATCAACAAGGGAGATAAATCAGTGAGTAAGCGTTGTGCAGTACTCCCACTGTTCTGGTCCAAACTAAATATATATGCATGCACTACAGAGGTGCTCACTGGAGGTGTGCTGGGCCCACATATGCACACACAAGCTATGAAACGCAATTGGTGTCATTCATTGTAGTGCATGCACGTGTGAGTGAAATGCTCTTAATTTTGCATTTAAAACTGGCATTGCACAAAATAAAGATGAATGTTACGATTCGGGCTGATAATTAAAATTTTGCATTTTTCTTCACTTAGAAGAGTAAAGAGCAAGTTAAAAAAAAAAAAACAAACCCATAATGACCAGTAAAGCAGAGACTGCAGAAGAAAGGAAAAGCTTTGTTATTTTAGTACCTTCAATTGCACGTTTTTCCCTCCTCTTTTTTAGACGAGGGTTCCACATTTTCATTTTGCCCTGGGCACTAAAATTATGTTGCCAACTCTGTTCTCATTTCATAGACAAAGAGAGTCTCTGAGAGCCCAGGTGACTTTCCCAGGAACACTCAGCTGGGATTCAAACTCAGGCTACTCTAACTGCAGAGTCCAGGCTCTTAAACACCCCACCAGACTCTCCCAGAGCACAAGGTGAGTGGGACTTTGACCATTGGAGAAGGGTGTTCTCCAGCCTGCACCATTCTCCCTGCCTCCTGCCTTATTTTCACTGCCAGAGTTCAAGCCCTGCTTTCTCTCTGGAGCCTCCTCCCTGGCCTTCTCCTCTCCAGACTTACCTCTGCATATAAACATTGCCTGACTGAGCTGGTGATTTCATTATTTCATCCCTCTGCTCATGAACATTTTTCAGCTCTGTATTACCTGAAGGGTAAGGTCCAAACTCTTCAACTCAGCAATCACAGTCTTTTACCATTTGGCATAACCAGGTAAACTGGTCTCCTCAAAATTCCCCAAACTGGCCTTGCACATTCTAGCTCCATCTCTTTGTTCATGTTGTTCCCCTGGCCCAGACTATTCTTCTAGCTCCTCTCCCTAAAATCTCTCTTTTCTTTGGAAACTCATTTTCTTGGCTACCCTAGCCCTGTGTATTTACATCTCCCTGCGCAGTTTTGACTGGCTCTGAATGAAGCAAGAGATCCGCCCTCCCTTTCTCCCTTCCTCCCTTCCTCCCTACCTCCCTACCTCCCTTCTAAAATATTTATCAAGAAACCAGCATGTATCAGAGACAGTGCCAGGCCCTGAGTAGACGGTCCCTGTTCTCCCTGAGCTCACTCCCTCAGTCATTAATTCCAAATAACCACACATAGAAACAGACTGCGGAGTGGCCACTGGAGTCTTGAGAAATTGTCAGGGAGGGGGTTCTCGCAGTCAGGAGCTCAGGGGAGATCTAAAGGAAGTGATTCTTCGCTGAAATCTGAAGGAACAGGGGAGGGAAACAAACTGTGTGAAGTAGGTTTTGCTGTGAGGTCTTGGAGGTGCCTGCTGTCTCTGGGCCTCAGTCTCCCTGTCTATCACGTCAGTGCTGGCTCTGGGAGGAGAGCCTGAGATAGCACAGCCCTTAGAGGAGACAGCTAGTCTGGGGCTATCCTCCCATTCCCCCACTTTGGTTTGTAAATGGACTTGACTGAAAATGCAAACAGCCCTATTGTCCTGGGAACCTCACTTCCTGTTCCCCAGGGTCATCCAGGCCCAGCAGGCAGGTGTTCCTGCTCTCTGACACCCTGCTACTGAGCACTGATTCTAAATCCGCTGTCTTAACCTCTTAACCCCCATCCACTTGGACAGCCCCCCTCTGGAGTGGCAGGAAAGACTGGCTCCCAACTGTTCAGACTGGGAAATATTCCTGTCTGTTACATATCCCAAGTTCTTTTATTTGACCTTTTGGGCTTGGGGTCCCCATGTAAGCCCCTGATACACCCCCTACCAGTCCTCCTGAGCCCTTGGCCTCTGCGGGCCTGGAGTCACTTGTGTAAGCTGTGCCCTCAGGCTCTCCCTGTTCTCTAAGATGGGGACCTCGGCCCTCTCAGATCCCTTCAGCCCTGCACCTCGGAGTGTGTCCAGATTCCTCAGTTCACCATTCATCCTCACTACTTCCTATCTCCCGGGGTTGCTATGTGGGGCCCACATCTAGTTCACTGCACACAGTAGGAAGTTTCTTGCCTCTGAATCTTTGCTTACATTGTCTCCTCTGCTTGGAACACCCCTCCATCTTTTAGTGCTCATCCCTATTAGTCCTTAAGGCCTGGAAGCCACTTCTCATCCCTGAGGCCAATAGGGCTCTGGTAGCCTGCCTGACCTTATCAGGCTCACAACATGCTAGTGTCCATTGTCCCACCGCCCTCACTGTACGTTGATACTCTTAAGGGCAGGCATCTGGTCTGACCCACCTTGATTCCCAGGAGGTGTCAGGAAGGGTGTTTGAATGACAGAGTTGAGACAGGAAAACACCAGACTCTTCCTGGGATGGGAGCATACCTGATCTTTGAGGGCTGGGGAAGTGCAGACCTGTCAGCAAAAGGACAGAGCAGGTACCCAGGGACCCTCAGCTGGCACAGGACACCCAGATCATTGCATTTTAGCCTGAGGGGACTCACCTCCTTCCTCTTGCATTTACCTCTACAAGAACACCCGGCACAGAGTGGAGGTGGGGTTGGGGACACCCGACCAGGCTGCCCACTCCTCAGCTCCTTAAGGCAACTTCCTGTCCTTGCCACTTTATCTCCCCAGCCAGGCTGAGGAGAGGAAGTTGTCCTCTCTCTCTCAGTTGTGGGCAGAGACACCCCAGACCTCAGGAAGTGGGGAGCATATCATGTGAGAGTGTCTGCTCCTTCCAGGCCTTCCTCCTCTTGCTACTTCTACCAGATTTCTCTTCCTAAAGCAGCCATGCTACTATTCTCCTGTTCAAGTGCCTTCCGTGGCTTCCTATGGTCTTCCCCCATTAAGATCAATTCCTCAGCGTGTGCTCCTTGTGCTCCTGCCCCCTCAACACCTTAAACTTACGTCACTTTGACTTATCTTCTCCATCCTTGCCCCAAGAAGAATTCCTCCCTCCCTGCCTTTGCCCATGCTGTTACCTGTTCTGGGAAACTACTTTGCTTATCTTTATCTGTCTAAAACCCTCCTTACTCTTCAAATGCCTTCTTTGGGGGGGCGCCTGGGTTGTGCATCCAACTCTTGGTTTTGGCTCAGGTGGGAATCACAGGGTCGTGAGATCTAGCCCTAAGTTGGGCTTTGTGCTCAATGCAGAGTCTGCTTGAGATTCTCTCTCCCTCACCTTCTGTGCCTCCTGCTTATGCTCACTCCTTTTCTCTCTAAAATAGATGAATAAATTTTTTTTTTTTAATTTGTCTTCTTGGGGCGCCTGGGTGTCTCAGTGGGTTAAAGCCTCTGCCTTTGGCTCGGGTCATGATCCCAGGGTCCTGGGATTGAGCCCCACATCGGGTTTTCTGCTCCACAGGGAGCCTGCTTCCTCCTCTTTCTCTCTGCCTACCTCTCTGCCTACTTGTGATCTCTGTCAAATAAATAAATAAAATCTTAAAAAAAAAAAAAAAGTTGTCTTCTCCAAGAATTCCTCCTTGACTCCTTGGGAGCTGGTGACCTTGTAACTCCCGAGGGGCCCATTTGTGTACTCCACCATATTTGCTTGAATTCTCATCTGCAGCATCCAACTGTATCCCTCCAGAACAGGAGCTGCATCTGAATCATTCCAAGGTCTCTACAGGGTGGCCCAGGCCATAAAGGCCATTAGAAAGTTGGCCTCTATATTGGGCATCTCTTCAGGCCAAAGCTGAGTCTGTAGCGCTCATCCTTGCATCTCAGTGCCTGGCAACTGGTCTGGTACCTTAGTAGGTACCGTGTACCAAAGATATTGGTTAAATGAACAAGATTCTAGTACTGCGTACCAAAGATATTGGTTAAACGCAGTAAAAGATAAGAGAAATGAGGGACAAATACTGGAAGTGAAAGAATGAATGAGTATGTTGATATCTATGAACTGCGACATTCTCACCATAGGATATGTCAGAATTAGCATTCCCAGTATATGGACAGGGGCTTAAGACCCAGCAGGGTCACATAGTGAGTTGGGTTCCCTCCTAGCTCTATGCTTCCCTCTCTGCTCCAGTGTCTGGCACAAATGCAGAGTCTGTCAGCTAGTCTTTGGTTATGCCTATCAGCACCTTGGTCAATGACCCAAGAGGACCTTCCTGGCAAGGAGGGGGCTCTAGCTGTTCCAGGCCACGGCTGACCAGTCTGCCTGCAGAGACTCAGCTGGTAGTGGGTTATTAGAAGATAAAACACAAAACCCTTATTTGCCTTGTAAATCATTATATTCAATCAGGCTTGTCAGCCTGAGACACAACAAAAGAACAACAAAAGGAATTTGGGATCTGAGACTTGCTCCCTGGTATGGAGAAAGGGGTTTAGCCCAGGGGCACCTGAGGGCAAAGCTTGTCTTGATCAGTCCCTCAGTCTGGAGGTCCATCTTGCTACCTGTGTGTAGAGAGCAGGAGCTGCTGGTTTAGCCTTGCCCAGATGGCATCCCCAGGCCTGGGGCTGGGCTATGGGGGCTAGTCAAGTGCTCAGGCAAGTCCGGGCCCTCCTGGACATCACCTTAGTCGTAAGAGTCTGAGGAAGCCCCTTTCCCTCTGGACCCAGGGTCTTTGTTCAGTGGGAGTGGGACAGATGATATCTGGAACTCAAAGGAACCCTAGTGGGAACTTGCTTACACTGTCTACCCAGGACCAAAATCAGGACAAAGTGGCAGGAGACTGGCTTCTGCCCTTGGTTTCCAGACTGGAGGCAGAGAGAGGAGAAACTCAGGTCTCTATTTGTGGGCCCCTCACTGCCTATAGCTGTAGTTTCAGTGGCAATCCTGGCCTGTTCTTACCCCCTCAGGGCCCAGCTGTCCCCACTATCCCTCCTCTGTGTGTTTTTGGGCCTTTCATCAACAGTGCCAGGTCTCCACCCCAGTGTTCCCTGTGTGGCAACCAGCCCAACTCTCTGGGGATATCCTGTCATTGTGGCCCAGAGCCTAGGCATTGAATCTTGCCAAGTCAGCCCAAGTACTCTGGGTCCCTTCCAGGTCCCCAGGTGGGGCTCACAACCCAGAGAGGTTAGGGAAATTGGCAAAGGCACCCAGATCCCCAATGTGGCACTCTCAGGCACTGTGCCCAAGACACCTGACACCTGGGCTGTGGCCAGCCTCTGGGGAGACACACAGGCAAGGCTCGCTGCCCTGTTGCCAGCCCTATGGGTGACCTTGGCATGTCCTCTACTCAGAGCTCCCTCCCTGAGGCCATGACTTATGGTAGACCCAGCTCAAGCCCAGTAGACCAAGGGAATCTGTGTGACAGGTGAGTGTGGTTACTCCCAGAGTTGTTGGATATGCTGGGTACACTCACTGACCTAGGGCTAGTTCTCTGTATGGTGAAAGTGGGAGCATAGGAGGGGAGCTTCAGGTGGGTTCCATCACTTGGCCTCCAACAACCATACTCCATGAAAATGTCTAAATTTGCAAGCTGAGTTCCATTTGCCTTTAATTCCCAGAAGTCACATCCCCCCTCATTTGTGTATCCAGATTAGTCCAGGCCTTCCTAGGTCTTTTATTCACAAAGCCAGCTGCTGAGGCAGAGGGAAGGATGGGACTAGGAAGGGGCCTTTGTACTGGGTACTTCACAGCACTATCTGTACTAGAGGTATAAAATAACTACCTAACAAGAACTGGCTTAGTGCCAGGTACTGGGCTGAGGACCCTATTTAATATTTATAAGCAGCCCTTAGAGCAGGTTCTTTAGATTCCTCTTTATAGACTTGCACAATGAGGTAAGGGCCACACAGTTGGTATCTGGGAGAACAAGTGTTAGAACCCAGGCCATTAGGCCCCAGATCCCAGCCTTATAACCCCTGTACTATCATTTGCCTAGAGTCCCTAGGCAGTATAAGGCTGGGCTCCTAACCTGGCCTTTACTCAAAGCCCCTGCTGGTGATGACTGAGTTATAAGTCCTGATGAAAGCTCTGAGGATGGGCCAGGGACCACCTTGGCTCCCAATAGACCCTTAGCACTCTCTTCAGGGTGACTGAGATAGTAGTTACTCTGGACTAAGGAAAATATTCCACCCAAGAAGTTCATAGGATTTAGTTTTTAATCTAAGATCTACTGTGTGACCTTGGACAAACGACTTCATCTCTCTGAGCCCCAGCTTTCTCAGCTGTAAAGTGGGAGAGATAGTAGTCCTAATCCCGCATGTCATTATGAGTGCTAAGTGAGCCCATGTACGTGGAGTGGCCAGCCTAGTCCCACAGGGCTGCAGATGCTCAGGGCCCAACTTTTTCTTGCATTCACTCCCAAGGACCCAGAACCAGACTGGTTCTGCCCTGTTCCCCAAGACACACCCTTCTAATCCAATTGTCTGTGACCTGACCAGGAAGCTTGCCAAAAGCAATACCCACCCAGATCCTGGAGGCAAGAAGCCAACAGGCGGAAACAAAGAATTTTCCATGGCTCTATCGTTAATGAGGAACTGACCCTCTTTGGAGTTTCAATTAGTCTTTCACCCTCCTCTCTTTCCCCCAAATTTCCATCATTGGTGATATTTACATTGGAATTCTTCCCAGGACTTCAGAAACCCAGCATGGGTAAGTGGAAAACAATACTGAAGAAGAGATAGGTATATATATTTTCTAAAGGTAGCATTGGTAAGTTTACATTCTTGGTTTTAAAACACATTACAAAGCAGCAAGTATCAAAACAAAATGATTTTGTACTTAACTCAATTAAGTTTCTGTCAGATCCAAGACACTGCAGAAATACAAAGATGAAGACACGGTCCCTTCCCTCAAGAGGGTTGTGGTTTGGAGTGGTTAAGAGTACACTTTCAGGAGACAGACCTGGAATTAAACCCCTACTAGTTAGCAGTCGTGGGATCTTGCACAAGTTACTAAATGGCCCTGTGTCTCAGGTTCTGCATTTGTAAAATGCAAATTAAAAAAGGTCCTGTGGGGTGGGGGGTGCACCTGGGTGACTCAATGGGTTAAAGCCTCTGCCTTCAGCTCAGGTCGTGATCCCAGGGTCCTGGGATCTAGCCTGGCATTGGGATCTCTGCTCAGCAGGGAGCCCCCCCCCCCCCCCGCCTGCCTCTCTGCCTACTTGTGATCTCTGTCTGTCAAATAAATAAATAAATAAAATCTTAAAAAAAGAATAAATTAAAAAGGTCCTGGGGTACCTGGGTGGCTCAGACAGTTAAGTGTCTGCCTTTGGCTCAAGTCATGATCCCAGGGTCCTGGGACTGAGCTCCACGTCGGGCTTCCTGCTGGGTAGGGAGCCTGCTTCTCCCTCTCCCTCTGCCTACCCCTCCCCCTTCTGTGCGCTCTCTCTGTCAAATAAATAAAATAAAATAAAATAAAATTAAATTAAAAAGACCCCACTACAGTGGACTACTGTGAGTATAGTATGAAAGTTAAAAACACAGACTTTACTCTCTGTTTTGCTGTCTGAGAAATGGGAATAACGCTGGAAACCACCTCAGCTGGTGTCATTGTAGCTCTGTGAGGTGAGGCGTCAGCCCCAAGCCCAGGTCCCCCCATACAAAACTGCTCCAGTTGTCCTAAGTGTTGGTGATGTTGCTCTGCCACCGTGCAGGAAAAGACATTTAGAGCACAGATGAAAAAGGAGGTCCTAGACACCATACCCTCTCTGTAAGATATGCTGATGAATTGCTGCCTCAGAGAACAGGGAGCTGTTGGGCTGTGGCTCTGTCTCTCAACTTCCAAATGACAAAATTGTACCACCCAGGGTATCTGACCTAGAAAGGGCTTCTGAGTCATCTCTGCCCACTTTCCCTTACAGAGCTGGGACATGAAGCCTGGAGAGCCCAGGGACTTCCCCAAGGTGGAACTGTGAGGCCACACAGAGGGGAAAGGAATCCATGTATTGAAGAAACAGGGAATGCTATCAGCAAGAAGATAAATGGGGACAAATGAAAACAATACACATTTGTGTGATGGCATTTTCTGCCATAAATATCAAAAGAACAGCCACAAAAAAAAAAAAAAAAAAAAAGAACAGCCACAGAAGGGGAACCCCCTGGGGTGGGCAAAAGCCATACACTTTTGCTCACATATGGAAGTGTTAGAACCTGGCACCAGCTATTCAATGAGCGCCCATGGTGGAGAGATAACCCACACCCTCAGAGTCGTGTGCTGCAGGTAGTTTTTAGGGAAAGTAAAAAATCTCCCTTGCAATAAAAAAAAGTAAATGTAAATGTATTCATGAATCTTGAACTGGTGGCAGACACTCCCTCTTTGGACTGGATGCCTGACTGGGCCCAGAGGTTTCTCAAACAGCCAGGGCTCCCAGAGTTCTGTGACCTAGACCATCCCATGCTGACCCACCCGCTCAAGGCTGACCAGATTTCTCCAGCTCTGCCTTCTGGGAGAATATGCTTATTTGTGGGGTTAACAATTAGGATAAAGCAGATACCTTCTACCCCCAACAATCCATTCGAGACCCCTGCCCTGTCCCTAGGTCACCGGCTCCCCTGAATTGCGCAGCTCGAGAATACACAGTTTGTATCTCTTCAGTAGGCCAAGGGCAGCCAGGGCCAGCCTGAGCCCTTTAAGCTGGTGGGACCTTGAGTTAGTCTGGAACCATCTGAGCACCCTCCAGGGCAGAAGGATCTCTCCCCACAAAAATCTTTCTGAGGCCACTGTCCCCACTGGAAATGGCTGTCTGCCTGATGGGGTTTGGGTTTACCAGGAATCAAAACTCCCAGATGTCTCTTAGTGCAGGATGCCCTAGAGGCCACATAGACCCCATCCAGGCAAGTCAGTCTAGATATCTCTAGCTTCACTTTGGGGGGAAATATGTACATTTGCATAGTATAGGGTTTAGAATTAGGCAGAGGCTTTGGGGGCCAAGGGTCAGCTCCCATGGCCTGGCCTCTGGGCATACCTGCCCTGTTCTTGTCCCTGGCTCCCTGCACTTGTGCACCTCAGGCATGCCCAATAGGTACCCTCTAGCCTATTTTGGAGAAGGCAGGGCCCTCCAGGCCTGCGGGACTTCAGCTTGTCCAATAGCCTCCTGGGTGGAGGGATCCCAACCCTGAGAATCTATCAGAGGTAGATTGAGTGTGGTGACAGTCAGTCCCCATTTGGACTGCCTGCCTAGTGGGGCCCCTGACTTCTCTTGCAAGGAGGATACCTTGGCTGCTGCCCCCTCCTGGCACTGGCAAGGCAGTGCAGTTGCCTCCAGGTTGACATTCAGTGGGAATTTGTGCATTTGTGTAGTCTAAGGCTTTGAATGAGGGAGATGCCAGGTACCTCCAAATACCCTACTCCTGTGACCTGATCTCTCTGTGCAGTTGCCCTTTCCCATCTGACCTGCAGATGTTTCGTCTGCACCTTGTCAGTCCACATTTCTCTACCTCTTTCTTCCGGGAGAATTTATGCTTTTGTGTAGGTTCAGACTCAAATTAGGATGATAACATGTATCTTCTAGTGCCTGCTGCTATGACCTTGCCTCTCCCTACAGTTGTCCTAATTTATGTCCCTTGGCCTACTGGGCCTGCATGCTCATTCTTACCTATCAGTCAGTTTTGGATAGCCAGAGCACTCCAGACCCGGCTGATATCCAAGCACCTGCATAGCTCTCAGGTTAGAGGGAGACTTCTGACATGGCAACTTTAAGTGTGTGACTGTCATTCACCATTTAGACAGATTGCCCAACAGGGTGGCAAGCTTCTCCAGAACTCAAGGCTCCTGGGCACTTCCTTTGGCTGGCTAATCAGGCCAGTGGTCAGGCCCTGATATGGCAGGGCAGTCGAAGCCCTCCAGCTCTGCCCTAAAGTGGAATAGGCCCAATTGTGCAGGGTAAGTCTTGGAAAAATTTAGATGTCCAGTATCCCCAGTAGTTTCCTCCCATTACCCAGTCTCTCTCCTATTCCAGGTCCCTGGTTATCCTGACCTGTGCAGCTTGTGTATATAAAGTGTGTATTCTATAAGTTGGCATTGGGCTGCAGTGGATACTCTGGGGCTCTGGAGCTAGAGCCAATCTCCAACCACCTGCTTGGCCTCTAGGGTGGAGAGACCCATACTCTGAATATCTTTCTGTGGGCTATTTTACACTAAGGACTGTCAGTCCCATTTGGACTGGCTGTCTCTATGGTGTCTAGGGCTTCTCCATCAACCAAGGCTGCCTAGGTGTCTCTTTTTGGAGGTTAACTCTGGCTGTGCCACACTGCCCAGGCAATCCAGATTTCTCTAGCTCTGCCTTTAGAGAAAATATGCACATTTGTGTAGGTTAAGCCTGGGAATTAGGCATATACTAGCTACATCCAGTTGCTTGCTACTGTGGCCTGGAATCTCCCTACAGCTGCCCTCTTCTAAGTCCCTGGTTCCCTTGACCCATTCTGCCCATGCATGTGCCACGGCACTGTGTCAGCCAACTCATGATGCCAGGGTCTCCCAGTATTGAAGGCTCTGAGGTGTTTCTTTTATAACTTTCTAATCTGACTGTTCCTCTTCAGTCACTTGTCCTTTTCCATATCCATAGTTACCCTGACTTGGGGTACCCATGTATGTGCAACTAGTACCCCATTAGTTGGTCTTAGGATGCAGGGTACACTCCAAATCTGTGGAGTATCAGCTTGACCCCAACCACCTGAATGGACTCAGGGTGCTGGGTGCCCACATACTAAATATCTTTCTGAAGCTACATTTTAAAATGGGTATTTTCTTATTGCCTATAATAAGCCTTGGAATTAAGCATATGCCAGGTACTTCATATAGTTTGCTACTGTGACCCACCCTCTCTCTACAAATACCCTGTAGAACCAGGCCAGGCTGGTCAATGATCGCTGACAATGTGCATGTGTGCACATGTTGGCCTCTTAAGTTAGGAGGTCTAACTCAGTCCAATCTCTGACTCTTGCACAATCTCTATAGCAGGGAGAGTTTACCCCCAGAAAAATCTGAGGCTTTGTTTTAAATAGGGGACCATTGGTCCCCATTCAGACAGCTGCCTGCTGGGGTTGAGTCTTTTCCAGGAATCCGGGTCCCAGGTAGCATGTAAGGATGGGATCTGGAACACGGCAGTTAAAAGGAGAGGCAAGATCCCAGTAACAAGCTCTCTGGAATGACTGACATCTACATAATTCCAAGTCTCAGCCTAAATGAATGAGCATTTCCCCCATGAAGGCAGAGCTGGAGGAATCTGGACTGTCTGGTAGCCTCCACTAAAAGGCATTTAGGGAGACTTCTTTGGAATAAGTCTGAGCCCCGCTTCAGGCAGCTCGTCCTAAAAGGGACTAACAATCCTATCTCATTTTTTAAAATTTAAATTCAATTAACCAACTTATAGTATGTCATTAGTTTCAGATGTAGAGTTCAAGTAATTCATCAGTTGCGTATAACACCCAGGGTTCATCACATCATGTGCCCTCCTTAATGCCCATCACCCGGTTACCCCATCCCCCTCACCCCTCTCCAGCAGCCCTCAATTTGTTTCCTAGAATTAAGAGTCTCTCATGGTTGGTCTCCCTCTCTGATTTATTCCCATTCAGTTTTCCCTCCTTCCTCTATGGTCCCCCTGCACTACTTATATTCCACATATGAGTGAAACCATATAATAGTCTCTCTCTGGTTGACTTATTTCACTTAGCCTAATACCATCCAGTTCCATCCATGTCAATGCAAATGGTAAGATTTCATTTTCTCTGATGGCCAAGTAATGTTCCATATATGATATACATATACCATATCTTCTTTATCCATTTCTCTGTCGATGGACATCTGGGCTCTTTCCATAGTTTGACTATTGTGGACATTGCTGCTATAAGCATTGGGGTGCAGGTGCCCCTTCAGCTCACTACGTTTGTATCTTTGGGGTAAATACCTAGTAGTGCAGTTGCTGAGTTGTAGGGTAGCTCTATTTTTTAACTTCTTGAGGAACCTCCATACTAATAGTCCTGTTTCAAATACAGGCTCAGACAGATTTCCTGGGAATGACTTCTTTCCATCTTGGAGGCTCTGCAGGAGATTGGGGGCTGACCTGAGCCCCACAAGTCTGGAGGGTCCCTGTCAGACAAGCCCATCTGACAGAGTGTGCTCTTGCGCATGCACAGGTCCATGCAGATCGTGGGAGCCATGGACCTGGAACTGTCAACTTCTCGGGGAATCCAGGTTTCATGAGCAGGCTCTTTGGGACCATAGAATCTGCCTAATCCCAAACCTTAACCTATGGACATATTTATTGTGATGGTAGAGATGGAGGAATCTGTATTGTCTTGTCAGGATGGGGCCAGGCATGCTGATAAGGTTATCCTTCACTGAAAGGCACCTCGAGGCCTTGATAACCAGTAAACCCAGGACCCCATCAGAAAGCCAGTCCAAATGGGGGCTGACTTTACACCAGTTTGAAGCTGAAGCCTCAGGAAAAAATTTGTGGAGTGGAATCTATCCACACAGGAGGTTATGTTAGTGTATGGGGTTAGGCCACAGCTCCACAGGCCTTGCGGGCCACAAATGCCCAAGGCTGGCTTCAGTGCGTGGGCTGCCCATGTCAGGTCCTTCAGGTCATGGTATCTGGGGGACCTGCAACAGAGCAGTTGTAGGAAAGAGACTGACATCCAGGAGCAACTGTGTGAGGTACCTGGCACCAGCCTCATTGCAATTTTTATCCTATAGCATAAGAGGCACCCAGTTTCAAATGCAGCCTCAAAAAGATGTTTGGGGAGGTGGGCTCACTCTGCCCTGGAGGCTCTACAAACCTTGAAGCCTGGTTTATGGTCCATAGGATTGGAGGACTCAGGCAGCCAAAGGCCAGCTGATAGAATACAGACTACCTATGCATGTGAAGCTCAGGTCTGGGAAGCTGGGGACCTGGAACAAGGCAGTTGTAGTAAGAGGCTGGGTCACAGAAGTAGGTTATTTGGGGGGCGGGTATCTGATACCTGCCTCATTTGAGGCCTTAGTTTATACAAATGCACATATTCTCCCTGCAGGCCAATTTGGAGGCAATTGCACAGCCTTGTCAGCATTAGGGAAACTGACCTGGAACAGGGCAAGTGTCCTGAAAAGATGGGTCTTGGGAGTGGGCTGTTGAGGGTACAAGGAACCTGCCTTTTCCAAGCCCTATCCTACATAAAAGTGCATATGCTCTCTGAAGTTACAGGTGGAGGAGTCTGGACTGCTTTGCCAGGGTGCAGTTATATCCTTAACTGAGAGGCATCTAGGAGTCTTGATTATTGGTAAGCCCTGGACACCTCATGTGGCCATTCCCAAAGGGGACTGAGTTTGACCATTTGAAAGGTGCCAACTCAAGAAGATTTTTGGGTGATGAGCCTCCTCTGGCCTGGAAGCTGGTTTAGGACCAAACTAAGATCCACAGGCTTGGAGGGCCTCCCAGCAACCTTCAGCAGGCCAATGGGGTACTTATTGCCCATGCATGAGCCATGTTACAGGGCAAGTGTCTGGAAAAGCTGGTTCATAGGAGTGGGCTTTTGGGGCTAGATGGCACCTGCTTATTTGCAGGTTTTAATCCACATAAATGTGCATATCCTCTAAAGGCAGAGCTGGAGAATTCTGAAGACCTGCAAAGACTGATTCTAGTGTGCTGACCATGGTATTTCCAAGAGATACCTGGGAACCTTCACTGATGCAAAAACCTGGGACTTAAACAAATACTAAGCACACACTGGAACTGACTGTCACCCATTTCAGTGGTTTCCTCAAAGAGAATTTCAGAGGTGGGCATCCTCCAAGCTTAAGGTAATGCAAGTAGTTGGAGAACGGCCTTAGCCCCACAGGCTTGGGGACCTTGGTTGCCCATGGGGCAGTTGAGAGGGTATGTTTATGCTGGTGTCAGGTTCACAGGTCAGGGTATCCAGGGACCTGGAACAGGGCAATGTTGAATGAGGTCCAGTAGCAGACTCTCAGGGGTACCCAACATGTGCCTAACCAAAGCCCTAACCTACACAAATGTACTTTCCCCCCCATGAAATCTGTTTGGTTTTGGGAGGCACATAATGTTCAGACTGATTTTGTTATTGCCAACAGTGACTTTAACACTGGTTAAAACAACTGTGGGAATTATTCCAAATGTAACTTAACTTATAGGAAGAAACTACACCAGGTGGATTTCTCACACAAAGGAAACTTTATTTGCAACAAATGAGATGACAGGGAATAACTTTCAAAGCCACGACTCCCTGAGCAGGGGTGAGTGGGTTCTTTTTATTTAAGCTAGGATGAATACTCAGAAAGGGGAGTTTTGCCATCACATGTAGAGATGGGCATACGTTCACACACCCATTTTAAAGAAACATGCCTATTCATACATTGTACATTATGTCAATGAGGTTTGTGCTCCTTCCTTGGCAGAGATTTTAACATTATAATGAGGAAGAGGTAACTATATGGACCATCTGTGCAGGGGTGTGTTGGTGTTTAAGCTCAAACTGGTCTAGGCTTGCCAGAGTTCTTCCTGCTATTTGCCTCTAACATATAAGGTTTATATTCCTCTAAAGATAGGGAGCATGTGGGGGGTCTTTCTGGTGACTATTTTAACCTCATTAACCCGGTGGTACATAGCTTCAATCCTATAAAAACAACTCAAGAATGTGCCTTAAGTCAATCTTTACTTTTGAAGCAGCACTGGGAGTTGTTTTTAATTATAATTTTTATTAGTTCATTTATAATTTTTATTAGTTCATTTCCATTTTGTTTTATTAACTTTTTCTAGTTTATAATTTTTCTTCCCTTCCCATGTCCTTTTCTGTTTATTTATTTTTATTTAATTTTAAAAGCTTCTTAAAAAATACCAGCTAGTTTTTATTTAAATTCCAGGTATACAGTGTAATATTAGCTTTATGTATACAATAAAGTGACTTCAGCACTCTGTACAATACCCTGTGCTCATCACAAGTGCATTCCTCAATCCCCATCACCTATTTTATGCCCATCTCTACATGTGATGACAAAACTCCCCTTTCTGAGTATTCATCCTAACTTAAGTAAAAGAAACCCACTCACCCCTGTTCAGGGAGTCATGGCTTTGGAATGTTTGTTCCTCCAATCCATGAGCGTAGGAATGTCTTTATATTATTTTGTGTCCTCTTCAGTTTCTTTCATAAGTGTTCTATAGTTTTCAGACTACAGATCTTTTACCTTTTTGGTTAGATTTATTCATAGGTATCTTACTGGTTTTGGTGCAATTGTAAATGGGATCAGTTTCTTAATTTCTTTTTCTGCTGCTTCATCACTATTGTACAGAAATGCAACAGATTGGGACGCCTGGGTGGCTCAGTCAGTTAAGCTGCTGCCTTCGCCTCAGGTCATGATCCCAGGGTCCTGGGATTGAGTCCCGTATGGGGACCCTTGCTCAGCGGGGCCTGCTTCTCCCTCTGCCTGCTCTGCCTAATGCTCTCCCTTCTTGTACTCTTTCTCTTTTTCTGACAAATAAATAAATAAAATCTTAAAAAAAAAAAAAAGAAATGCAACAGATTTCTGCATGTCGAGTTTGTATCCTATGACTTTGCTGAACTCCTCTACCAGTTTAGCAATTTTTTGGTGGAGTTTTTTGGGTTTTCTACATACATTATCATCATGTCTTCAACAAGTAGTGAAAGTTTGACTTCTTCCTTGCTGATTTGGATGCCTTTTATTTCTTTTTCTTGTCTGATTGCCAAGGTTAGAACTTCAGTGTTATGTTGGTTACAATTGTTGAGAATGGACATCCCTGTCATGTACCTGACCTTGGGGGAAAACATCTCAGTTTTTCCCCATTGAGGATGATATTAGCTGTGGGTCTTGCATATGTAGCTTTTGTGATGTTAAGGTATTCTCTCTCTATCCCTACTTTGTTGAGGGTTTTTGTCAAGAATGGATGCTATGGGGTGCCTGGGTGGCTCAGTGGGTTAAGCCTCTGCATTTGGCTCGGGTTGTGATCCCAGGATCCTGGGATCGAGCCCCACATCGGGCTCTCTGCTCCACGGGGAGCCCACTTCCTTCTCTCTCACTGCCTGCCTCTCTGCCTACTTGTCTGTCAAATAAATAAATAAAATATTTTTAAAAAAGAATGGATGCTATTTATTTTTTAAAGATTTTATTTATTTATTTGACAGAGACATAGCAAGAGAGGGAATAGAAGCAGGGGGAGTGGGAGAGGGAGAAGCAGGCTCCTGTGGAACAGGGAGCCCAATGTGGGGCTTGATCCCAGGACCCTGGGATCATGACCTGAGCCAAAGGCAGACACTTAATGGCTGAGCCACCCAGGCACCCCTGGATGCTATATTTTATCAAATGTGTTTTCTGCATCTATTGAGAGGATCGTATGGTTCTTGTCCTTTCCTTTATTAATGTGGTATATCATGTTGATTAACTCATGAATATTGAACCACCCCTACAGTCCAGAAATAAATCCATCTTGATCATGGTGAATAAATCTTTTATTATACTATGAGATGCAATTTGCTAGTATCTTGTTGAGAGTTTTTGTGTCCATGTTCATCAAGGATATTGATCTGTAATTCTCCTTTTTAGTGGGATCTTTGTCTGATTTTAGAATCAAGGTAATGCTGGACTCTTGTTTGTTGGGAGATTTTTGATTACTGATTCAACTTTTTGCTGGTTTTCAGTCTGTTCAAATTTTCTATTTCTTCCTGTTTCAGTTTTGGTAGTTTTGTGCATTTCTTCCAGATTGCTCAGTTTGTTGGCATATAATTTTTCATAATGTTTTATAACTGTATTTCTGTGGTGTTGGTTGTGATATTTCCTCTTTCATTCATGTTTTTATTTGGGTCTTTTATCTTTTTGATAAGTCTGGCTAGGGGTTTATCAGTTTTATTAACTCTTCTTAGAAATCAACTCCTAGTTTCATTGGTCGGTTCTACTAGTTTTTTGTTTGTTTGTTTCTATAACATTTATTTCTGATCCAATCTTTATTATTTCTCTTCTTCTGCTGGCTTTAGGTTGTATCTGCTATTCCTGTTCTAGCTCCTTTAGGTGTAAGGTTAGGCTGTGTATTTGAGATGTTTCTTGCTTCTTGATGTAGGCCTGTACTGCAATATACCTTCCTCTTAGGACTGCCTTTGTTACATCCCTTAGGTTTTGTACTGCTGTGTTTTCACTTTTATTTGCTTCCATGTACTTGTAAAATATTTCTTCTTTAATTTCCTGGTTATCCCAATCATTTTTAGTAGGATGTCCTTTAACCTCCATGTATTTGTGGTTTTCCAAGTTTTTAAAAAAATTAATTAATTAATTAATTAATTTTGTGGTTGACTTCATAATGTGGTCTGAAAATATGCATGGTATCATCTCAATCTTTTTCTACTCGTTGAGGGCTGATTTGTGATCTGGTATATGATATATTCTGGAGAATGTTCATGTGTACTTGAAAAAGCAGTGTTCCACTGCTTAGGATGAAGTGTTCTGGAAAAGTGTCTATTCATATCTGTTAGGTCCTTCTGGTCCAGTGTGTCATTCAAAGCCATTTTTTCCTTGTTGATTTTTCTGCTTAGATGATCTTTCCACTGCTGTTAAGTGGGATGTTGAAGTCCCCTATTATTATTATTATTGTATTATTATCAATGGGTTTCTTTATGTTTGTTATCAATTGATTTATATATATGGCTGTTCCCAAGTTAGGAGCAGACATATTTACTGTTGTTAGATCTTCCTGTTGGATAGGTCCCTTAATAGATCCCTTAATTAGGATATAATGCCCTTCTTCATCTCTTGCTAAAATATTTGGTTTAAAATCTAGTTTGTGTGTGATATGAGTGCAGCCAATCCAGCTTTCTTTTTTGATGTCCATTAATGTGTTTGATGGTTCTCCATCCCTTCACTTTCAATCTGGAGGTGTTTTGAGGTCTAAAATGAGTCTCTTATAGACAGCGTAGAGATGGGTCTTTTTTTTCTATCTATTCTCATACCTTATATCTTTTTTATTTGAGGATTTAGTCCATTTATTTTCAGAGTAATTATTGGTAGATAAGAATTTAGTGCCATTGTATTACATGTAAAATTTCTGCTTCTGGAGATTTTCTCTGTTCCTTATAGTCTTTGTCGCTTTCGGTCTTTCTTTCCCACTCAGAGAGTACTCTTTTATATTTCTTGCATGACTGGTTTAGTGGTCACACACTCTTTTAGTTTTTATTTGTCTGGGAAGTTCTTTATCTCTCTCTTTATTCTGAATGGCATCCTTGTTGGATAAAGTATTATTGATGGCCTATTTTTCCCATTCAGCATGTTGAATATGTCATGCCACTCTCTTCTGGACTGCCAGATTTCTGTGAATAGATCTACTGCTAACCCATTTTGTCTTCCCTTGTAAGACAATTTCCTTGTAAGACAATTGTGAGGGAATTTCTTTTTCCTTGCTGCTTCCAGGATTCTTTCCTTATCTCTATATTTTGTTAATTGTATTATGATATGTCTTGATGCTGGCCAGCTTTTGTTGAATTTGATAGGAGTTCTCTGTGCTTCCTGGATCTGGATAAGTGTTTCTTTCCCCAGATTAGGTAAATTTTCAGCTATAATTTGCTCAAATAAACTTTCTGCCCTTTTTTCCCTTTCTTCCTCTGGGACTCCTATGATATGAATGTTATTATGCTTTATGGAATCACTGAGTTCCCCAAGTCTACATCCATAATCCAATAGTTTTCTTATCTTCTTATTTTTAGCTTTATGATTTTTCTATAATTTTATCTTTTCTGTCACTTATTTGGTCCTCTGCCTTGTCCAGCCTTATCATTGCATCCAGTTGGCTTTGCATCTTGGTTATAGCATTTTAAATTTCAGCCTGACTAGTTTTTAGTTCTTTTATCTACACAGAAAGGGATTTTCTAGTGTCTTCCATGCTTTTCTCAAGCCCAGTTTGTATCTTTATGATTGTGTTTTAAATTCTGATTCAGACATATTACTTATATCTGTTCTCACCAGACCCTTTGCCATGTCTTTTCCAGTTCTTTATTTTGAGATTAATTGCTCTGTCTTGGCATTTTGCCTAGACCCGTCTACTGTGTATTAGGAAAACCTGCTGAGAGTAATGGCTATAATAAGAAGAGATAATATACTGTCCAGGACCTGGTGCTTCAAGAAGGCTTTGTTTTGTTTTGTTTTGGTGTGTACTATGTGCACTATTCTGTTGTGTTTTGGCTGCTCTTTCCCTCTGATTGGTTCCTTGCAGAATTTCTCCTTACCTGCAATGTGGACTGTTTGGATCTTGTCCAGTGTATGGTTTTTAACTAGGTGTGTTTCGGTTTGGTTTTAGAAAAGGTTGGATCCTACTTCCTCTAGAGCTGAAGCTTTGCAGCACTTTATGATCAGTAGACTTGGTTTGTGTGGAGGGGGTTGGGTCTGTGCTTTTCTTCTAGAGGAGAGGCCTGCTGTGCTGGTTCTCAGTCAGATGTGCCCTTGTAAAGATGCACCTGCAGGGTGCTGTGGGGCAGGGCTTGGTGTAAACTGCCCCGGCCTATACTGGGGGTGCCGTGTTCCTCACTGAGGTCTGTGCTGATGGGCAGGGAGGAAATGGGGTCACCCTACTCTCTCATCACTGGAGAGGGAGTTTGTGCCATCCATTGTTCAGGAAGCCCTCACAGAAGAGGAACAATCTCTCCTCTGCCTGTCCCAGGCTTCTGTCAGAACCCTGCTTTCACCATATGTGTATCTGAGCAGTCTGTCTTCCTGGCAGAACAGTACTCCTGTGTTTTACCTTAGGCACATGGCTGGGTTTCAAAGTGCCAGATTTTAGGGACTCATAGCAGTGCAGATCCACACTGATCCTCTCAGGTGGGTCTTACCACACTGTGACTGATGCCAGTTTGTCCCAGAATAGTATTTACATGACTGTAGGGCTAGGGGTTATGGTAAAGCACAGCCAAAAGCTGGCTTCCAGGTTAGCAGCCTTTAGCAAGTGCTTCTGCTGTTATTCTAACTAATGGGCAACTCAATGGTATATGCCTTCTCTTTTGTTCCCCAAGAGGTAGTGCCATCTCTCCCAAATGCACTCCAATAAGTGGAAATGTTTCTCCCTGTGCAACCCAGGGGATCCTCACATATGTTTTCTGCTCAGGGGCCTCTGCCTTCTTTCCCCACAGGAACACCCCTAAGACCACCAGGTATGACCCTGGTGATGTGTGGACTTTTAGAACTTCAAACTTTGAGCTCCACTGCTCATAAAAACTTGGGCTAGTCACCTCCTCTCCTTTTCCCTGTCAGTGGTTTTGGGGAAGAGTTTTTCTTGTGCAATCCCCTGCACATTACTTTCACTCTTCTCTCTCATTCTCATTCTTGCTCCTTACTCTGTGATCAGGGCTCCATCACCTCTGCAGCACCTGAAATTCTTTTCTCCCCTAAATCAACTCTCTGGAGCTCCTACCTTTCACAATGTAGTCATTTTTCTCCCATTAGATGTGCAGTTTGTTCTCATTCCTCAGATTGATTTCTCAGGTGTTCAGAATGATTTGATATATAGCTGGCTGTGTTCAAGGGACAAGACAAGCATAGAGTCCCTCTACTCCTCTGCCATCTTAACTCCTTCTGGGAACTTTCACTAATTTTAGCATTCAGGTAATAACTTTCTATAACTAAACCAATAGTTGATAGAGTAAATAATTAAATAAACCCATGAATGTACAATGACAAATAATATGAGTGGTCTGAAAGAATAGCAAAATTTTAATTAAACAGAGAAGGCAAGAGAAATCCCTTCATTGAGGGGATTCAATGAAGGAATTTCTGAAGAGTTGACATTTAAATGGATGCTGAAAGAAAATGAATATGGAGTGAGAAAGTTTGCACATATGGACAGGGTCGTACATGTGTGAATGAAGAATGATGGAGCTCAGCTTCTACAGAAATACTTAACTGTGTTTTGGTAGTTCTTAGAGTACTTGTAAAAAAGCAGTCCATGCTTGGGACATCTGGGTGGCTCAGTCGTTGTCTGCCTTCAGCACAGGTCATGACCCCAAGGTCCAGGGATTAAGCCCCACATTGGGGTCCCTGCTCAATGGGAAGCCTGCTTCTCCCTCTCCCACTCCCCTGCTTGTGTTCTCTCTCTTGCTCTCTCTCTCTCTTGGTCAAATAAATAAAATCTTTAAAAAAAGAAGTTCATGCTTGCCTGGAAGAGCCATTAACAAACACCAGAGACTAGAGATATTGTAATAATCCGTCATTGTGGGAGAACTGGTATCTTGAGCTATATTTTATTTTATGTGTGTAATTATGCAAGCAGAGATGAGAGTGCATACATTGAATGCATACAAAATTTCTGTCAGTGTTAATTTAGAGAGAGTAATGTAAGAAATTTAAAGAATTGAGAATGCCAGGAGAGGATATTTATTTATTTATTTTTAAAGATTTTATTTATTTATTTGACAGAGAGAGGGAGATCACAAGTAGGCAGAGCAGCAGGTGGGGTAGGGGGAAGCAGGCTCCCTGCTGAGCAGAGAGCCCGATGTGGGGCTTGATCTCAGGACCCTGAGACCATGACCTGAGCTGAAGGCCGAGGCTTAACCCACTGAGCCACCCAGGTGCCCCAAGAAAGGGTATTTATAAGAAGATAAGGGTATAGGAAGAAGTCTTGATAAAAATCATTAATATTATTTGCATTGTTCTTTCTAGAGGGACACAGTGAAAAAATGACTGCAGATTAATTTGAATATAACCAGGAGACTGGGATTCTATAAAAAACAGAGTTCCTAAAAGTAGATACTAGTCAAAATCTGTTTTGGTTCAAAGAGACTGAGATACTATTAGAACTGTAATGGAAAGAATATTGGTAGTATTAGTAAGATAAATGTATGTGAACTTTCGGAAACAATTAGAGGAAAATTACCATACTAGCTGTGTCCATTTTTAGTGCATTTAGAACAAGCCTCCTCAAAACGTGCTACTTTGGCAGGCAGACTATATTGGACTGAAGGCAAAGGAAATCCTATGGAATGAATAGAAAAATTTCCCCTCAATTAACTTCCTGGAAGTACCTAAATTGGGTATCTTTCTCAAAATACCACTTATTAGCAGAGATTAATTTTACCTGAGTGACCCCTCTGTATGGCAGGACAAACATAATTATCAAACACCTCCTCTTCTTGCCCTACAGATTGTCCTCCTTCCCTTTGCAGCCTTAGGCCCCTATCCCATTCCTTAGATCATGGTGGTATATACAACTGTCTGTTTTGGAACCTATCATGTATATCTGTTTCCTATAGATATGAAATTAAATTTGATCTTTTCCTGTAAATGTCTCTCATGTTGAAATAATTCTTGGATGATCTGGATGAAATTATGAAAGGTAGAGGATAATTTTTCATCTCCAAGAGGAGACTTTTTTTTTTTCATGTTACTAAAGCTTCTAAAAGGCTGTTACCAACATGTGTTAAATAGGTAACTATCTCGGTCTTCCAGGTTGGTATAACAAAATATTATAGAATGTGTGGCTTAAGGAGTAGACATTTATTTCTTGCAACTCCCACAATCTGCCTCTTTTTTAAGTAATTGCTTCATTCCATTCTGGTTTCAGAATTATTGGTTAATATTCCAATGAGAATGAGCTTCACAAAATAGAACCCACTGTTAATATATAGTACATTTTGAACAATCTACAGTTTCCATTCATATCTGAAGTTACTTAGGTGGGCACATTTTGCCCCTTCAATTTTGCCCTGAACCACTGGTGTTACTCTTGAGACAGCATTACAAATTAAAATACTTAAATTCTTATAACCTGCTTTTAAAAAGGGCACTCATTTGAATACACCCTAATAACGCACCCCATGATAAGGAGCAAAGAGTTATCACATGGTATTTTGAACATTCCCCAGAAAACACCTTGTAGAAACAAGATTCAGATTCAAATTAATTGCTTGGCAGTTCTGATTTACCCCCTCCATCTCAAGGTGGCAATTGTCACTAAAACACACAGCAGGTCTGGCCTCTACCAGGGAGGATTTTCTGTGGAAGCCAGGTTTGAATATAACTCCTGGTTCCTGACAGCCCAAGTCCTTCATGACATGGCACAGCCATCCAGGAAAACAACTTTCTAAAATAAAGACAGTTAAACTATATTTTATCTTCAAAAAGAAATATAAGTGACAGGATCCAGTGCCAATCCAATCCAGGAGGAAGACAAGAGTGTCCCCCAGAAAAGTGTATGTATTAACACATTGTATCTTCAAAATAATTTTGGTTCTTGTGGATTTTATCCCTATTTATTTTATAAGGCAAGAGAAAAATAGATGGGGAAAATGATTTGGCCAAAATCACACAACAAAAAGAAGAAAAAAACATGAGGATTCCAACTCTCTGAGTCCCAATTTCCCATTTTTTTAAAAAATGAGAAAGCTCAGTTGTAGAGGTTAAGCTTATAAAGAGAAGTATAAAATGAAACAAGACAGGACTGGGGAGGGAGAAAAACAGTAAAAGACGCCTCATCTCAGGAAACAAAACAAGGCCTGCTGGAGGGGGAGGGATAAGGTGGGGGGGGGTGATGGATATTTGGAAGTCTATGTTCTATGGTGAGTGCTGTGAATTGTGATAGACTGGTCGTTCACAAAACTGAACCCCAAAACAAAAAAATACATTATTTGTTTAAAAAAAAAAAAAAAGACAAGTCTGAAAAACACACTTAAAAACGTGGCTAGGTTTACAGGTATATACTCAGTACTGATGGATAAATTGCGGTGGATCTGAAAAAGCATTTCACAGTTTTCAAAGTATAGGGATGGCGGAATACGCTACAATTTCATAGAAACCATTATGGAAAGCCAAGAGCCAATATCGTTTTCAGTGGAGAAAAACTAAAAGATATTCCCTTAAGATCAGAAATACAAGGATGCCAACTCTGGCTACTACTGTTAAACATAGAACTAGAAATCCTATCGAGAACAATAGGACAGGGGCGCCTGGGTGGCTCAGTGGGTTAAGGCCTCTGCCTTCGGATCGGGTCTTGGTTCCAGGGTCCTGGGATTGAGCCCCGCATCGAGCTCTCTGCTCAGCGGGGAGCCTGCTTCCCCCCTCTCTATCTGCCTGCCTCTCTGCCTTCTTGTGATCTCTGTCAAATAAATAAATAAATCTTAAAAAAAAAAAGAACAATAAGACAACAACAAGAAATATATAAAATCTATGCAAGTTGACAAAAAAAGTCAAACTCCTTCTTCACTAAAAAAAAAAACAAAAAACAAAAAACTGAACATGTTAGGGGAGGGTGGTCGCGTCTGCACTGACTTAGTTCTCACAGGGAGGCTAGTGGCCTTTTCCTCGTGCATTCTCAGACACTCTGAAATTTGCCTCTCCCTTCATGGAACAAGACGGTGACTTGAGGGAAGTCGGCCGCGTGGCCTTGTCCCTCCCACATAAGTACACTGGACATTTCTCTTACACTTCGACGCTTCTATCTCCATGGATGAAGATGTTCATAGGAGGATGGTTTTCCCCAAGAGTTGTTCCTTAGAGTTCAGGGCCCAGCACAGCACTTTCGTTCTGCTTCCAGTCATCCGTGATCAAAGCGCTGCTGTCTCCCTGAAACAGGATGTCAGGGCAGAGGTGCATGCTGCACAAGCTGGTTTCTTGGGGTCGAGTGTATGGCCCCTACCAAGTAACTATGCTCTCGCCTGCATCTGGGAGACAGCTTCTAGCTTCAGGGGAAAATGTTAGTTGATGACCATCCTCTCTGTTGTTCTTTTGGGGAGATGAGGGATTTGCACTTTCCTCGATGCTTCCAGACATCAGAAATTCTTCTCTCTTCACAGGACCAGGTTTGGCGTGCTCCCCAGACTGGTTTCTCCGAAGTAGGCCTGCGGCACTTGCCTTGCATTTGCACACACCCCTTTGGAAAGGACTCTTTGCTCAGTGTGCCTTGAGGCTGTTAGCCTGAAGGAGGGTTTTCCTACCATGTTGTATCTTCGAGCTAGGTGTCCAGCACAGTACTCCCCTCATGCCTTCCCAGGCAGGGCCAGGCTGACCGCTAGGGTTAGGCTTGAGAAGCCAGAAGCTGTCATGCATCTATCTGAAAGGTGTGGTGGAGAAGTGCCCTGAGGACCGAACGGAGAGCTAGAGTGAGGGTTAGCTTCCAAGTGGGCCCCAGCAAGTTCCTCTTAGTCTTCCTGAAGCGGCGGTGTCTTCAATAGCCTCCTGGGCTGCAGAAACACCCCCGCGCTCGATGCACCGAAGATTTCTTCTTTGTTCTTGCCAGAGTGGCCTGGCCTTGCCAGACGGTGTCGCAGATCCACCTTTGGCTCACAAGTAGGCTTCTGGACAGGTTATGGCCATATCCAGCCCAAGGGCTTGTGTGCCATTCCTATAAACACCAGGGGCCAATTGCGTAGCCCTGTGGAGTTCCTACCCTGAGGGCTGGGCAGAGGGTGAACATTAAAGTGAGACTCGGGCTTCAGCTGTGGCCTCGGGAGTGTAGGGGAATGGGTAGGGGGTGGGGGGTGGGTGGCACCTAGTGTGGCCAGGGTTCAGGTTTATGGCTGGAACCCTGTGGGCCCACAAACCCTGGGCGTTGTCAAGTGGCCCGGTTTCCTTCTGGGCTCCAGGATGGTGAGTGTGGCCTGAATTAGGGGAGCCCTTTCCACAGGGTCCTCAGAACTAGGCACCATGAGACCCACAGCCAGGGCTAGGGTTGGGGTTACAGTCTGGGAGATGTTTGAGCCAGTGGGAGTGTGGAGACCTGCCCTGCGGCCAGAGTCGAGGGTAAGCCTTAGGGTGAAGCTCAGGGCTAGGGTGGTGTCTCAGGGTCTAGGGCCCTTGCAGGATTGCGGTTCAGGGTTTCACCAGAACCATGCTCTCAGCTCTGCTGGGTCTGTTGCCCATGGCTTCCTTGGTTCTGTGCTCCTGGGGGTTTTGCTCTGAACTGGTCCTGGGTCCCAAAGCCCTTTGATTCTCTGCCTGGCCATTCGGGCCCTCAGAGGGCCAGAGCCAAGCTGAGGGTAAGGGTGAGAGGCAACCCCCAAGGCAGGAAGGCACCTAGCTGGTGGCGGGGCTGAGAAAGTCCTGAGGGCTGGTGGTGGACAAGCAGTAAAGTGAGTGTCTGCCTTCCGGCTTGGACTCAGGCAGATGCTCTTAGTGTTCCTGAAGCTTCAGGTTTCCACTAGCATCATGGTCCCCAGCAACATCACTGGACCTGCCAAGTCCCTTGGCTCAGACCATCCTTGCTCTTGCCCACGGCTCCACTACCCACTTCAGACTCACCACCAGGGATAGGGCCGGGTGAGGGAGGCAGAAGTCTAGGCCTAGGGTTCAGTTGCCAGTTTTGAAGGTGTTAGGGGTCAAATCGATGGCAGTGCAGCATCCTCTCCCGAGGGCTGAGTGGACTGCTAGCTACTGGGTGAGGTTCCGGCTCAGGGGACACTCAGTGGGTGGTGTTGATTTGGGTGATCCACCGGAGTCCTGTATTCTGGGAACACTGTGGAGGGGGTTGCCTGTGGCCTGGTTTCATCACATGCTCCTCACTAATACGTCTGGCATCAGTCAGGTGAGTCAAATCCTTTGCACACTCAGAGCTGGGGTCTGGGTTCCACAGTCAGTCTTGTGGTCCTTGGCCCGTGGTTAAGATCGAGTTTGGGAGACAGCAGGAACCTGTCCCCAGGCAGCATGGCGACCTGCTCTGAGGCCATAGTTAAGGAAGAGCTTTCTCGGAGATCCACTGACCTAAGGTCAAGGCACTTTCCTTAGACTTGCCCCACCACATATGGGTGCGATTCTTTCCTCAGTAAAAAGAGTGATGTTCACAAAAGGCCATTGACCTTCAAGCTAGTTTGTGGGAGGTAAAAACATGGCACTCTCCTTAGGCCTCCAGGCAGACCTTTGAGAAGGTGCCGCTCTCCTTGAAATGACCTGTGATGGGAGGGTGGTCGCCTTTCAAACAGACTTCTTTCTAAGAGGGAGGCAGAAGATTTTACCTCAGGCATTCACACACACTCTTGGAAACTCGCTTCCCCCCCACAACACAAAATGGTGACTGGAGAGACCTGGCTGCTCGGCCCTGCTCTCTCCCATCAGTATCCAGGGTGTTTCTGTACCACATCCCGGCTTGCCTCTTCATGGAAGTTGTTCTGGGGAGGATGTTTTTTCGCCAAGACAAGTATTTCTTAGAGTTCAGGTCGCCACACACCCGATCAGCTTCCAGGCAGCAGTGTGTAAAGGCTGCTGTCTCCTGAAACACACTGTCAGACGAGAGGTGTTGGATACACTGACAAGTTCTGTGGGTTGGAGCCTTGGGCCCTCCATGTATAGGTATGAGGGCCTGCATTTGAGAGAAGGCTTGTGGCTGTAGGGGAAATGGGAGCTGATGGGGGCTCCCCACCATTGCGCATTCCTCTATGCTTTCAGGGTCCAAAATGTTTCTCCCTTCCCCGGACCGGGTATGAGGGGCGCCGCAGACGCGTTGCCACGAGGTCAGCTGTTTGCACTTGCCAGGCGCTTCCATCACCTGTTTCAAATAGGCCTCTGTGCTCACGGAGCCTGGAGGATGTTTGCCTGAAGGAGGGCCTCGGTACTGCATCCTTGCCTCCAGATAGGTATGCAACACGCCTCTCTCCGAACGGTGGCCCAGCAGGGTCCAGGGGCGCACTTCCAAGGTAATGCTGTGAGAGTGGGGTGGCTCTCAGAAGTAGTCTTGTGCACTCTGAGTGGGAGTCTGTGTTCTGCCGTAGGTCCAGAGGTTGTGCACCGCTTGTTAGGTTGGCGGCCAGTGGGACAGCAGGTGCCGGTGCCTCCGCCACGTGCCTGGTGCTCTGAGGCCAAGTTCGGGGGCCGCCTTCCTGGAGTTCCTGAGACACCATGACCTGGGACCTTCCTTAGACTTCAGCAGCAGCACACGGGGTGAGTCTTTCTCTCCCCAGGAAAGAGCAATGTTTGGGAAAGGTGGCTCGGCATCGGGCTTGCTTCCTGGAGTTAGGGCCTTGGCCCACTGCTTAGGCTAGGCTGAGGTTTGAGAAGGCGTCCTTCTCCTTGGAGCGACGTTGTACAGGGACGGTGGCCACCTTCCACACAGACTTCTTTCTCACAGTGAGGCAGAAGGCCTTTGCTTCCTGCGTTCACACACAGTGTGGGGAAACTGCTTGCCCGTTTCCAATTCAAGGCGCTGACATGGGAGAGGCCGGCCCCTTAGCTCGGGCACTCCCTGATCAGGAAGCGGGCCGATTCCTCTCTCATCCATGCTTCTCTCTTCGTGGACGTTGCTTGGGGGAGGATGTTTGTCCCCGAGTACGGTGTTTTTTTGTTTTTGTTTTTTTTATAAACTATTTTTTTTAATTTAATTTCTTTTCAGTGTAACAGATTTCATTGTTTATGCACTACACCCAGTGCTCCATGCAGTACGTGCCCTCCATAATACCCACCACCAGGCTTCCCAAACCTCCCACTCCCCTCCCTTTCAAAACCCTCAGATTGTTTTTCAGAGTCCATAGTCTCTCATGGTTCATCTCCCCCTCCAATTTCCATCACCTCCCTTTTCCTCTCCATCTCCCCGTGTCCTCTGTGTTATCTCTTATGCTCCACAAATAAGTGAAACCATATGATAATTGACTTTCTCTGCTTGACTTATTTCACTCAGCATAATCCTTTCCAGTCCCATCCATGTTGATACAAAAGTTGAGTATTCATCCTTTCTGATGGAGGCATAATACTCCATTGTGTATATGGACCACAACTTCCTTATCCATTCATCTGTTGAAGGGCATCTTGGTTCTTTCACAGTTTGGCGACCGTGACCATTGCTGCTATGAACATTGGGGTACAGATGGCTCTTCTTTTCACTACATCTGTATCTTTGGGGTAAATACCCAGTAGTGCAATTGCAGGGTCATAGGGAAGCTCTATTTTTAACATCTTAAGGAATCTCCACACTATTCTCCAAATTGCCTGCACCAACTTGCATTCCCACCAACAGTGTAAGAGAGTTCCTCATCTCCACATCCTCTCCAACACACGTTGTTTCCTGTCTTGCTAATTTTGGCCATTCTAACTGGTGTAAGGTTGTATCTCAATGTGGTTTTCATTTGAATCTCCCTGATGGCTAGTGATGATGAACATTTTTTCACGTGTCTGATAGCCATTTGTATGTCTTCATTGGAGAAGTGTCTGTTCATGCCTTCTGTCCATTTTTTGACATGATTATCTGTTTTGTGTGTGTTGAGTTTGAGAAGCTCTTTATAGATCCTGGATATCAGCCTTTTGTCTGTACTGTCATTTGCAAATATCTTCTCCCATTCCGTGGGTTGCCTCTTTCCTTTACTGTGCAGAAGCTTTTGATCTTGATGAAGTCCCAAAAGTTCATTTTTGCTTTTGTTTCCTTTGCCGATGGAGACATATCTTGAAAGAAGTTGCTGTGGCTGATATTGAAGAGGTTACTGCCTATGTTCTCCTCTATGATTTTGATAGATTCCTGCCCCACGTCGAGGTCTTTCATCCATTTTGAGTTTATCTTTGTGTAGGGTGTAAGAGAATGGTCGAGTTTCATTCTTCTACATATAGCTGTCCAATTTTCCCAGCACCATTTATTAAAGAGACTGTCTTTTTTCCACTGTATATTTTTTCCTGCTTTGTCAAAGATTATTTGACTATAGAGTTGAGGGTCCATATCTGGGCTCTCTACTCTCTTCCACTGGTCTCTGTGTCTGTTTTTATGCTAGTACCATGCTGTCTTGGTGATCACAGCTTCGTAGTAAAGCTTGAAATCAGGCAACTTGATGCCACCAGTTTTGTTTTTCTTTTTCAACATTTCCTTAGCAATTCAGGGTCTCTTCTGATTCCATACAAATTTTAGGATTATTTGTTCCAGCTCTTTGAAAAATACCGGTGGAATTTTGATCGGAATGGCATTAAAAGTATAGATTGCTCTAGGCAGTATAGACATTTTAACAATGTTTATTCTTCCAATCCAAGAGCATGGAATGGTCGTCCATCTTTTTGTGTCTTCTTCGATTTCTTTCATGAGTGTTCTGTAGTTCCTCGAGTACAGATCATTTACCTCTTTGGTTAAGTTTATTCCCAGGTATTTTATCGTTCTTGATGTTATAGTAAATGGAATCAATTCCCTAATTTCCCTTTCTGTGTTTTCATTGTTGGTCTATAAGAAAGCAACTGATTTCTGTACATTGACTTTGTATCCTGCCACATTACTGAATTGCTGTATGAGTTCTAGTAGTTTGGGGGTGGAGTCTTTCGGGTTTTCCATATAAAGTAACATGTCATCTGTAAAGAGAGAGAATTTGACTTCTTCATTGCCAATTTGGATACATTTTATTTCTCTTTGTTTTCTGGTTGCTATTGCTAGGACTTCTAATACTATGTTGAACAAGAGTGGTGAAAGTGGGCATCCTTGTCGTGTTTCTGATCTCAACGGGAAGGCTGTGAGCTTTTTCCCATTGAGGATGATATTTGCTGTGGGTTTTTCATAGATAGATTTTATGAAGTTCAGAAATGTTCCCTCTTTCCCTACACATAGAAGCATTTTATTCAGAAACGGATGCTGGATTTTACCAAATGCTTTTTCTGCATCAATTCAGAGGACCATGTGGTTCTTCTCTCTTCTCTTATTGATTTGTTCTATCACACTGATTGATTTGTGAATGTTGAACCATCCTTGCCACCCAGGGATGAATCCCACCTGGTCATGGTGGATAATCTTTTTAATGTGCTGTTGGATCCTATTAGCTAGGATCTTGTTGAGAATCTTAACATCCATATTTATCAGTGATATTGGTCTGAAATTCTCCTTTTTGGTGGGGTCTTTGCCTGGTTTGGGGATCAGGATAATGCTGGCTTCATAAAAAGAGTCTGGAAGTTTTCCTTCTGCTTCAATTTTTTTGAAACAGCTTCAGGAGAATGAAAGTTTTGTAGAATTCCCCAGGGAATCCATCAGGTCCTGGGCTCTTGTTTTTTGGGAGATTTTTGATCACTGCTTCAATCTTGTTACTAGATATCAGTCTATTCAGGTTGTCAATTTCTTCCTGGCTCAAGTTTGGAAGTTCATAGTTTTCCAGGAATGCATCTGTTTCATCTAGGTTACTTAACTTATTGGCATATAACTGTTGATAATAACTTCTGGTGATTGTTTCTATTTCCTTGGTGTTCGTTGTGATCTCTCCCTTTTCATTCATAAGTTTATTAATTTGGGCCTTCCCTCTTTTCTTTTGGATTAGTTTGGCCAATGGTTTATCGATCTTATTGATTCTTTCAAAAAACCAGCTTCTAGTTTCATTGATGCGTTCTACTGTATCTATAGTTTCTATCTCATTGATTTCTGCTCTAATCTTGATTATTTCCCTTCTTGTATGTGGATTTGGCTTAATTTGTTGTTGATTCTCCAGATCTTTAAGGTGTAGAGACAGCTGGTGTATTCTGGATTTTTCAGTTTTTTTGAGGGAGGCTTGGATGGCTATGTATTTCCCCCTTAGGATCACCTTTGCTGTATCCCATAGGTTTTGGACCAAAGTGTCTTCATTCTTACTTGTTTCCATGAACTGTGTAAGTTCTTCTTTGATCTCCTGGTTGATCCAAACATTCTTAAGCAAGGTGGTCTTCAGCTTCCAGGTGTTTGAGTTCCTTCCAAACTTTTCCTTGTGGTTGAGCTCCAGTTTCAAAGCATTGTGATATGAGAATATGCAGGGAATAATCTCCGTCTTTTGGTACCGGTTGAGCCCTGATTTGTGACCCAGTATGTGGTCTATTCTGGAGAAGGTTCCATGTGCATTCGAGAAGAATGAGTATTCTGTGGTTTTTGGGTGGGAAGTTCTGTATATATCTATGAGGTCCATCTGGTCCAATGTGTCATTCAATGCTCTTGTTTCTATATTGATTTTCTGCTTGGATGATCTATTACTGAGAGTGGCATGTTAAGATCTCCTACTATTAATGTATTCATATCAATATGACTCTTTGTCTTGATTAGTAGTTTTCTTATGTAATTGGCTGCTCCCATATTGGGGGCATAAATATTAGAATTGTTAGATCTTCTTAGTGGATAGTCCCTTTAAGAATTATGTAGAGTCCTTCTGTATCTCTGACTACAGTCTTTAGTTTATAATCTAACTTATCTGATATGAGAATTGCTATCCCAGCCTTGTCCTGTCGTTTTATCCAATTTGCAACCCTGTGTCATTTTATGGGTGCATTTAGGCCATTCACATTGAGAGTGATTATTGAGAGATACGTTTTTATTGACATCGTGTTACCTGTGAAGTATTTGTTTCTATAGATTGTCTCCATATATTTCTGTTCAATGATATTCTTAGGTTTTTTCCCTCTTTTATAGAACCCCCCCTTAATATTTCCTGCAGTGTCAGCTTGGTGGTCACATACTCTTTTAAATCTTTCCAGTCTTGGAAGCTCTTTATCTCTCCATCCATTTTGAATGTCAGTCTTGCTGGGTAAAGTATTCTTGGCTGCATGTTCTTTGCATTTAGTGCCCTGAATACACCTTGCCAGCCCTTTCTGGCTTGCCAGGTTTCTGTGGACAGTTCTGACATTATTCTGATGGGCTTTCCTCTGTACATAAGGAATTTGTCTTAGCTGCTTTCAAGAGCTCCTGTCTACAATTATGATTCATCATTTTCACTATCAGGTGTCTTGAGGTCTTTCTAGATTCTATGCTCTTGGAGGGGAGACCGTTCTGCCTCTAGTACATGAATGCTGGTTCCATTCATGAGACTGGGAAAATTTTCATGGATAATTTTCTTAACTATATCTTCTAGTCTTCTTTTTCCTCCCCCTCAGGGATTCCAATAATTCTGACGTTGGAACATTTCATGGCGTCATTTATTTCACTAATTCTGTTTTCATGACTTCTAAGCTGTTTGTTCCAGGCTTCCTCCTGATCCTTTTTCTCTGTTTGTTCTCTAGATCACAAATTCTATCTTCTGACTCAGTTACCCTAGCTTTTAGAGAATTTAGATTAGATTGGAACTCATTGAGAACATTGTGAACATCGTCCCTGGTGGCTTTCACTTCTGCCCTAATCAATTCCATTTTGTCATCCATGGCTTTCTCCAACCTAGCTATTGCCTGGATAACTGTTAGCCTGAATTCCCTTTCTGACATATTGTCTATGTCCATACTCATTAGCTCTGTTGCAGAAGGTCCAGTCTCTGAAATTTTCTTCTGTTGGGCATTCCTCCTCCTAGTCATTTTGGCAAGAGATGGCTGAATGGATGTGTAGCTGAATGTATTGACCATGGTGTAGGCAAGGTGCACCCTGGAACACTTCTGAGCAGTCAAGAGTCCCTACACAAATGAAAGAAAAAAGAAAAGAAAAAAAGAAAGAGAGAGAGAGAGAGAGGGAAAAAAAAGAAATATCAAAGAGAAGGCCCAGCCCAAATGGGCCCCAAGGTAAGATTTATGAAGTATACAAAAAAAACAGTATACAAACAAAAACAGTATACAAACAAAAACAGACAAATAAAAAAACAGGCAAAAGTAGATGATAAGAGAAAAATATATATATAAAAACAAACAAAAAACAACTCGTCAAAAAGAACCCCAAGTATAAGATTTATATACTTATATATACCAGGACAAAAAACAAATACACAGAAACACTGGTGGAATAAAAAGATGGGAGAGTGGTTATAAATTTTCAGTGGGCGAGGAAGGTTATTCTGATTCTTCCTGGGTTTCTTGATATCTTTGTTAAAGGACTCAACTTTCCTAAGAGAAAGGGGGATTAAAAACTGGTTTACCTATAGGAGTAGCATTGATTGGGGAAAGGGGATTACCTTGAAGCTTAACTCTATATGAATATTTTTTTTAAAAAGTATAAAATAAAATAAAATAAAATTTTAAAAAATAAAATAGCAAAAGAAAAACACAGGTATATGTATCAAAAAGTTCAGGTTAAAAGGTTATTATGGAATTTGATGTACTGGACATCTCACTGTGATGGTAAATAGGTTAAAAAGTTATATATAGATTTAAAAAATGGACCAGAATTGTGGGAACGAATTAAAAATAAAACTTGTATCTATGAAGTAGGGGTGGTTGTCCTCTAGTCTTTTTTTTTTTTTGGTTCGTTTTCTGGGGGAGAGGCCTGCTGCGTGGGTTTTCAGGCAATGTCCCTAGAGTTAAGTCCTCCTGCCCCCATCAAGGGGGTGGGCTCTAAGGAAACCAGTTTTTCAAGCTTTTGTTCTCTGGAGGTTTTTTTGTTTGTTCATTTGTTTTCTCAGCCCTTGGCAGCTTTTGACGGTTTTTGGAGGTTTAGAGGAAAATAAACTGCATCCAGTTCTCCCTTTCAGAGAGAAGCCTCAGTCTGTTCCCCTCTGGGTGCTCCAGAGCACTTAAATTCCCCCTTGGCTGCTGGCAAGCACGTTCCCAGTCACGGTCTCTGGGGTCACAGGAATTCCTGCTTGTACCCAAAACCACAATAGCCGCAGCTGTCTGGGCAGTTCCAGATCACCAGAGAGGTCCAAGCAGGGATAGCACGCTGAGATTCTCCCACTGGCCCAGCCTGGGAGTGCTCAGACTCTCTGGGGTCCAAGAGAATGCTGGCTGGCACCTGCACGCACCTCTCTCAAGGGGGCTGTGTGGGGCGCAACTCAGACTCTGGCAGCACGGGGTGGGGGGCACGTAGAGAGTGCAAAAGGCTGTGGTTCTGTTGGCTGGCAAGGATCCCTCACCCTCATGGGAGCCGGAACCTAGACACTCTCAGGCCCGCTGGCAGCTCAGGGACCAAGACCTGGCTGCCTTGCCACACTATCTGGATCAGCGACAAAGGTGGCTGTCCAAGGTCTGGGGATTAAGCCCCTGTCCCTAACCGCCCCAATTCCCACAATTTCCACCTAGATCCTTTGCACGTTTTGAGTGCTTTCAACCAGAAACCAAGTTAAGGCTGGTTCTCAGTCGCAGGGCACTCTAGTATTGGGGTATTATTTTCCAATGGGTTCCTTCTGGTGGCTCCCTCCATCTTTTGTTTATATTCCAATAGCACTCTGAAGTTCCACTCCACTTTACCTGCCCACTGGCTTCTCCTGACCCCATAGAGATCCAGAAGTGCATAATTCTTATCTCAGCCTAATTTCATGGATGATCAGAGTTCTTTGGTAGGTAATCAGCTAGTTACAGGTTGAAACAGTGTCTCCTTCTAATTCCTCTCAATCTTCTGAATCCTGGGAACGATGGTTCTATGAAATGAGGGTCGCACTGGCTGGTTCGGCTTCCAGGCCCCTGTGTAAACCGACTCTGTCTCCCTGAAACATGCTTCCAGACAAGAGGTGCAAGTGGGCCTGACAGGCTCCGGGGGGGAGGGGGGCCACAAACACCTCGAAGTGTGTGTACAATTGCCAGCATCTCAAAGAAGGCTTTTTGACATTAGGGGAAACAGGAGATGATAGGGAAACATCTGTGAAACTGGGCCATGAAGCTAAGGTGCTAGAGCCTTGCTCTGTACTTCTGGGTGTCTTCTGGGTCACATGCGTTGCGCTCCCAGACCCCATAAACGCCCCCCCTTGCAACCATCCACCATTATGGGAGGGACTCCATGCTAGGGGTGCCCCCAGAGAGGTTGGCCTGCAGGCCGGCGTCGCTGTCCAGACATCCTCGCGAGCCGGGTGTGCAGCACGGTGCAGTCCGAACGCTGGCTCTGGTGGGGTCGACTGCAGGCGGACACGTGGCTTAGCGAAGCAGGGCTGCAGTCAGAAGGCCTCCCGCAGCCTCAGACCGAGTGTGTTCGCTCTGCTGTGGGTCCGGCCTCTCGGTCCCCGCAGAAGCTGCTTCCCATGTCCTCGCGTGTGCTTCGCCGAGGCCGAGGTCGGGGGCCCCCTTCTAGGACGGCCCCCCACGCGAGGCCCGGCTGGCAGCCTTGCTGAGGCTTCCGCCCCACCCTGCCGCGGCCCAGCTCTCTCTCTGCGCCAAAGAGGCCTGCACGCGGAAGGCCGCTCGGCGTCAGGCTTGCTTCCCGGCAGTGAGGCTGTGGTGCTCACTCGAGGTGAACAGGCTCAGCGCCGGGAAGGCATCCTTCTCCGGGGAGCGCCGTGTGTGTGGACGGGGACGGGGGATGGCATTCCACCCTGCCTGGTTTCTCACCGGGAGGTGAGGGGCCTGACCTACCGCGTCCCCACCCACGGCGAGGCAGCCAACCGCTTCCCCGCGGAGGACGCGAGGCGCCGGCCCGGGAGAAGCCGGCCCCACAGTCTGGGCGCCCGGGCCTCCCGAAGCGCGCCCTTCCTCTCTCCTCCCGGCTTTCCTCTTCGCACTGGTCTTTCCCTGGGCGGACGTTCTCCCCGGAGCACGCTGGGGCTCGGAATGGAGGGACCTGCGGTCTCCTTCGGTTGCCAGGCCCAGGCGTGGGACGCCCCGGGCTCCCCGAAGCCGCTGCCGGCCCGGGGGTGCTGGCGGCACCCGCAGGTCCCTGCGGTGGAGGCCCAAGCCGGCAGGGTGTCTGCATCGCTCTCCGCGCCCGAGAGAAGGCCTGGTGCTTTGGGGGAATGTGGAGCTGACAGAGCCCCCTCCGGGAAGCGCGTTCAAGAGCTGAGGGCCGGGCGCCTTGCTGCGTGCTTCGAGCGGGTCACAGCCGCTTCTCTCCGCCGGCGACGGAGTGGGGCTTGCTGGGCCAATGCGTCCTCCTGAAGCAATGCCACGGCAGGGGCTCGGCCCTTCGCCCGTCCGCTTCGGGCTGGCCTCCCCGCTCCGGGCGCCCCCAGAGAGGTGGGCCTGCAGGCCGGCGTCGCCCTCCCGACCTCCCCGCGAGCCGGGTGTGCAGCACGGTGCCCGCTGAACGCCGGCCCCGCTGGGCTCGACTGCGGGCGGGTGCCCGGCTCAGCGAAGCGGGGCTGCTGTCAGGAGGCCTTCTGACAGGGTCACATGACCCTGGGCATTTCCCTTCTTAGATTCTGGTTTGTACACGTGCATATGTGTACAGTATATATGTGTACAGTATCGATTTTGTAAGTGGCTTGGGTCCGGGGGTGGGACATTTGAGCCTTCTTTCATTTATGCGTATTGGAAAAGTCTGAATCGGCAGTGATGATATTAGTGCAAAAAAACCGTTCCCTATGCTTTCCAAGATCCCAAGAATCATGAGCTGCTTTGTGTGCGAGAAACGACCCTCAGCGGGATGCCCACCAGCAACCAGAAGGGCGGTGTTGAAGGAGTTTTACTTTGAGTACACACCAGAAGGCCCCCCCCCTCCCCGGGCCACCTTAGCATCCACTGAGAAACGTTTTCCGTCCTCGGACCCATTAGTTCCAGAAAAGAGGCGGATTCTGATTGTGCCGTGTGTGGCTGTTTCGATTCCCATTCGTGCGGGGGCGATAAAATTCAGAATTCCACCTTGGTGGCACACAGACCCCATTTCCAGTGGTCAACGGCCACCTGTGGCTCGTGGCTGCCGCCTTGAACAATGCAGATGGTAGAATATCTCCACCGTTCCAGAAAGTTCTGTTTGGCAGTGCAGCCCTGGAGGGTTGCCAAGTCCTGCTTCTCTTGTTGGAGGTGGACACGGGCAAGTCAGTCTTACATAAGCTGGAGGTGGTTTCCTAAGTTCCTGAGCGGGCTGTTGGCCCCTGTGTGTGTGTGCGTGCGTGCATGTGCGCATGTGTGCGTGTCTGTGTGCATGTGTGTGTGTCCGCGTGCATGCATACGTGCATATGTGCCCATGCATGTGTGTCTGCATGATTGTGTGCCTGTCTCTATGGGCCTCAGATCCATTATGGTTCCTGATTTTCTTCTGTTCAGTGTCACCCTACAGACTAGGGAAGCTTCTGGAAGTGTGCCCTGGGAATGCCGAGTGGGAGAGACCCAGAGACCCTGCAGAGACTGGGCTGGCGTCTGGGCCACGTTCACAGGGGCGGAGAACATCTCTGGAAGGCACGTGTAGGTTAGGGATGTGGCTCGTGTTGGGCCCCCGTGTGGAGAGGACAGAGGACCAGCACCTTGCCAGGAAAGCTTTATTCCCAATGAGGTGACCCATCTGGCCCCAGCATTTAGCCCTCCTCTGGGACACTGAGTTTCTCCTTCACCCCACAGGCCACCACGGCGAAAAATAACTCTGGGAAGAAGGTGCGGAGGTACACGGCAGCCTTGGGGATGGGGTTGGCCATGAAGACCTCCTGTTTCTTCCGTCTCACGGTACGCATCACCTCCTCTGCGACGTCCACAGGGTGCACCCCGTAGGTCAGCTTCCTGAAAAAGACTGAAAACCCCCCGGGGAGGGGCGGGGGTTACAACCTCTGGGACCCAAAGAGAGGGATGGGGCCGGGGCTGGTCCTGGAGTCGTGGGCTGGGACCACCTGCCCACATCTTGGGTCCTCTTGCTTCCCTAGCGTAGACAGAGCCTTGGGTAGGGTGAAGCAGCTCCCTGTTCAGAACATTCTAGAAGAGCAGTAATTAGACCGCATTTACAGAGCACTTTCTATGGCTGGTTGCTGTCATAAAGCCTCTCTGAGCCGGAACCTTCAGTCTTCCCAACGCCTGGGCACGGCCGGTACTACCATCATTCCTCACTTTCTAAAGGGGAAACTGAGGCAAGGAGATCAAGGGGATTGCCCGTGTTCGAACACGGAGTGTACAACAGAGGCAACTTCCAAGTGCAGGCAGTCCCGTGCCAGACTCAGCCTCAGCTCTATGCGGCCTCCCAGGGAAGGGACGATGAGGGGGCGGGAAGGTAGAAAGGTCCTGAAGACCAAATCTGGCTGTTTTGCATGGGAAACCGAGGCCTCCGGAGACACAGGCCCATGGCCAAGGTCAGAGAGCCTGTGAGTGACGGAGCCTAGCCCGGGCCTTGGTCTGCTGGTCGTGGGTTAGGATTCTGTCTACCTGGTTGGTGCCTTGGGACTAAAATTTGGGGGACCCCCCTCCCTCCTGTTAGCTGGGTGTGGGGCTCCACCAACCCCCCAGTCTCGGGCTTCAGGAACACACCCCCAGGCCCAGCGACACCAGGCTGCCCCCTCCCAGGCCCCTGTACCTCCAGATTCCCTCGGAAAGCTCACATTTCCAGATGGAGGCTTCCCAGTTTCCCTGGCCCGGATCAACGCGGTAGGCCCGGATGAAAGTGGGGCTCACGGTGCTGACGACAACATCGTATTCCTCCACTTCGGCTCGGAGACAGTCGAAGAAGCCTAGCGCGGCATGCTTGGAGGCAGCATCTGGAAGAGAAACCAGGCAGGGTGGGTGGGGGGGCAGGGGGGGAGGTCCACCCCTGCCCCCCCGCGGGAGTGTGGGCCACAGAGGCCCGCAGGCACATTCCCACATCTCAGCTGACAAGGACCCACACGTCACCCAACTCTGCCCCTTACCGCACAGATGAGGACAGAGAGCCCTCGGGGAGTGGTGCACAGAGGCAGAGCTGGGATCCGATCCCGCTTAGACACCTGTCCACTAGGGGACCTCGGGCAAAGCGCTTTCCCTGTCTGAGGCTCAGTTTTCTTACCTATAAAATGGGGACAATATCCCCATTGGCAAGTGGTGGTGAAGATGGAAAGAGGAAATGTATTCGGGACGCCTGGCCCAGGTATGAATCCCCAATTCCCTCCCGCTAAGGTTGGTACCAAGTGATTCCCTCCCTGTAAGGCCGGTACCAGCGGGCGGCCCCGGAGAGCCCGGAGCAGGTCTCCCCTCCCACTTCCCAGCCCTTTTCCTCCGAGGTCCTGTCCACCTGAGCTACTCTCACTGAATCCACTGCAAATGGACAAGGCCATGGGTTGGGTAAACAAGCACCTTTCCGGAAATGTCACAAGAGCGGAGGGGACCCTTCTTAAAGCCTTGGGAGCTTAGAGCCACCTCTGGGGTCTGATGAATCTCAGCTTCCCATTTCGGGGGTGTCAGCTGGAGGCTGAATGAGGCTGGCAGTGGGGGTCCCGTGGTCTCTGCCATCACACGGACCCCTGCCGGCAGACCCAGCCCCCTCCGAGGCCATCCTAGTGGGGAGTGGGGCGCGTGCTTCCCAGACAGCCCTCGCCAGGCGTCGGCCCCTCACCACGCAGGGTTCAGAACGCAGGGGTGCGGGGCCCCGGGGCCTCTCCCAGAAGACAAGGACAGGGACAAGACGGCTTCTCAGAGCTGCGGTGAGGATCTGGCAAGGTGGGACCGCCCCTGGGGAGCCCCTTGGAGGAGGGGCCACTCGGTTTGCAGCAGGGCCCCCAGTAAAAACCTGTACAGAAGGCAACAGGGGCAGCCCCAGGGGAGAGAAGGGAAGGTGGTGCCAGACCTTTTGCTGCTCAGGAAGCTGGAAAGCCTGATTTTTACTGAAATGTCCTCGTATTTAAATAACGAAATACAGAACAATTCCGCACCTCACTGCAATGCCTGGGTTTCTGCCCGCCGCACCGACTCGCTGACACCAGCTGGGTGTCCGGCCACTTCATTCTGTGCTGTCTACCTGCAGATGAAGTCAGAGCCCTCGGGCTAAGGGCCCAGTCCCAGGACGGCCCCTGTCCCCACCTAGTTCAGGCCAGTCACAAGCCCCCCCCCCTTGCCTTCTGTGCTTCCTACTGAGCCGCTGGGAGATGGCAGGTTCCAAGACCCCTTCCTTGAGATCAATCCATCTGCCGGAGCAGTTACAGGACGTGGGGGAAAGGCTTTACTTAGTGGATGGTCAGTTTCTTACAGAAGGACAGAACTCAGGGACAGCCAGATGGAAGAGACACGGGGGGGGGGGGGTCCTGAGGTGTGGGGGAAGGTGCTCAGAGCTCCCAGATCCTCTCCAGGCACCTCCTTCTCCCCCGAATCTCCCTGTGTTCAACCTGGAAGCTCCCCGAAGCTCCCCCTTTGGGGATTTTACGGCAGCTCCATTATAGGCACGATGGGTTAAACCAAGCCTTGGGTGACAGAACTCAATCTCCAGCCCCTCCCAGTCCCACCCCCTAATTACTTGGTTGGCCCCTCAGGCAAGCAGCCCCCCTCCTTAGGTGGCATCCAAAATCGCCTCACTGACATGACAAAAGACACTCTGATCACTCTTATCACTTAGGAAATTCAAGGGTTTTAAGAGCTCTGGGCCAGAAATGGGACAAAGACCAAATGTATATTTCTTACAAACCACTCTACGACAATACTTAATGGGTAATTAAAAGGAAGTTGTGGGGGGTGTGCACCTGGTGGCTCAGTTGGTTAAGCATCTGATTCCTGGTTTCCGCTCAGGTCATGGTTTGGGGGTCCCGGGATCAAGCCCACCCTGGGCTCTGCGCTCAGTGGGGAATCTGTTTGGGATTCTCTCTCTCTCCCTCTGCCCTCCCCCAACCCCACTCACACTCACGCCCTCTTCCTCTCTCTCTAAAAATAAGAGAAGAAATATACAAGGTACGCACCTGCCCTCCCACAGACTACCTCATGAGAGGAGGGTAGCTCCCCAGCGGGGTCCCAGGATCATCTATGGAGAAATCTCTCTCCTCTCCGGACTTTCCTAAAGGACTCCTGCCTCTGGGGCTTCTTTGCACCTCTCCTGCAAATCTGCATCTCTCATTCTCCCCTTCCTCCTTCCCCCGAAGCTTGCATCCCTCTGCCACTGTGTGATGGGCGCCCGTCTCCTCTTTCTGGACTGTAACCCTTCCTGTCCCTCAAAGACATCTTTATGGAGAACGGGCATTTGCGCGGAGGCTGTGCGCCCAGGCCAGGAGGCATGGATGGTGTTCAGCCAGGGCCGGCCCTGACCCCCTGGGGGGATGTGAGCCTCTTGGGGAGAGGTCACCTCTCTGGTCACCTCCAAGTCATGGGTGCCCAGAAACGGGAATGAAACGGGATGAAAGAAAAACCAATAGACCGTTTCACCTCCGGACGCCCCCTCCCTTATAGCCGCGTGCCTAGTGCTAGACAGGACATCCCTTATAAGACATATAGCGTAAGACGGAACATTTCTGTCGTAGCAACTTACAAGCTGTGCGGAATGGGATTCCAAGCTTCCCTTGGATGTTATTCACTAACACAATCTGGCCTGTCCTCCGGGAGATCATGTCGGGAAGCAGGGCTGGAAAGCACAGGACAGAGTCACGGTTACACATGGGAGACCGAGGCAGGCAGGCCCCTCCCCCAGATCCCCTTCCTCGCACAGGGCCCCTCTACCTCCCTGGCGATTTGATGACGGCAGGACCCTGGGCAGGAGCCTGGACATCACTGACCCCACTGATCCCGTGTTTCCTAAGAGTGGGCTGGGCTCAGCCGCTCATTTCTGGGTGTTTTTCAGTGACCGGCCCACGTGCAGATCTCAGTGGGGAGAAAGGTCACAGGTCAGCCCATTTCGATCCCCCGCAATGCTACCGTGTCTTGAACACCTCTCTAAATCTTTTAACAGAGAGCCCTGTGCCTTGGGAGAACCTGCTACTTGGTTCTGTTTTCAGAGTTCTTCTGTTTATTGAGAGGAAAGGGGCTCTTAATGTATGGTGATATTCTAAAGATTCCCCCGCAAATGAACTCATGTGAAAATGCGGAAATTTAGAGACAGAGATAAATCACAGTGCAAGTGGAATGGGGAGATGGCAAAAAACCCAAAAAACAAAAAACCAAAAAAATCACCAAAAGATGACTTTCAGAATGGCACTGACATTGAGCCCTGGCGTGTTGCAGATGGGCAAGCTGAGGCCCAGAGATAGTGACTGGACTCTGGTCTCTTAGCAAGTTAGAGGCCCAAGCAGGGAGATGAGCCGGGCCTGGCTTCCCCCGACCCCCTCCACTCCCTGCGTCCCTCACTCCCATGCCAGGAAACCCAGAACCCTCAGAGGGACGGGACGGGAAGAAACCGTTATCTCTGGGGCCTCATTTCAGAAGCTCTGGGAAGTCATCTTTCTGCTTGAGATAACTCTCCCTTCCTCTGTGCTGGTGCCCCAAACCCCATTACCATGCAGAAGGCAGCTCTAAGATCACACTTCCTCAATCCCACATTCTAAACCCAGAAATTCTCCATGCATATAGCCTCCCTGTTGGGGTTCTTCCTTGATAACCTTTGTGGGGGGTGATTCAATTCTTGGTTCAATTCCATGTCAAGTGCAGCCCTAACCCCTATGTTCCGGAGCTGCGTTTGAACTTGGCAGTGAGACAGCGCCCCAGAAGAGTGGACATTTTACCCTTGAGAGAGATCTGCCCTCCCTGTTTCTGCAAAGGGGCTGACACTACGCTGGGTCTCTTGTAGTTTGGGAATAGACCATTTACTTCTTTATTTCTGAGGCCAAACTCTCTACCCTTGACCAACTGACATGGGTAGGAACAGATCAAGGGTAAGGTCGACATATCAAAATATATAGCAAGCATGAAGACAATGGTCCAAAGATGTGGGATGGGGTTGGAGCGGGAGCCATGGACATGAGTGAGAAGGGGGGATGAAGGGTAGGGCTTGGGTGGGGAGAGGGATTTCCCAGAGAGGGAAGTTGGAATATACTAGTAAGATACTTTCAAAACCCCTTTTCTTTTAGCAACACTTAGAGCCAGAATGCTGAAAGCTTTCACCAACTAAGTAGGGATTTTTCTGAGGAGGAGTGGAGACTCCATCCAGAATTAGAGGACTGTCTATGTAACAGAGCCCTCTCTAGCAGCCGGTGGCCCAGAAATCAGTGGGAAGGTCAAACTCACGAGACCTTTGGTCAGTGTGATGGGCCCAAAGTAATTGGCGTCCATGATCTTCTTGTCGAGCTCCAGAGAAATCTTATGGGCAGGCCCCTTGATCTTCATGCTGGCATTGTTGATGAGGATGTCCACGCAGCCGTAGCAGTCTAGGACCTCTTTGGCCACATCCTGGACACAGCTGATGTCTGAGAGGTCCAAGAGGACCAGCTTTGGGGTGAACGTCTGCTGAGCCAACAAGAGAGTCAAGGCATGTGTGGGAAGCCCTCCCTCTGGCAGAACCTAGGGCCCTCGAGCTGAGAGCCACCCCTTTGGAAATTCAGAGCTTACGGAATGACTACAAAATAAAAATGAAAGAGCAGAAACTGCTCTGGGAGGAAGGAAGCTAATGGAGAATCCATTCGTGGGTACCATAGCTAGACCACCAGCAATCCAAACATGCAAAAATGCAGTAGGAAGTCTGAACTGTTGGCCAAAGGGACCAGAACTGATAAATCCAAATGAACATCACCCTTTACAGAGGAGGCCGAGCACGGATGCCAGTGGAGACGCCATTACAATATATATGAGCTCCTTTCTGCAAATGGCTTTCCACAGTCCATCACCATGCTCTGCAGCCCCATTTTGTTTTTGACCAAAATGGTACACTCCACACAATATTTTTGGGGCACCATCTACGTGCCAGGCGTTGTGTTCGGCCCTAGACACTCGATTGCCATTGAGACTCTTCATGGTCCAGAGCGGGGAGCAGTTTGGAAAACAGATGCCTCCGTGGGATAAATGTAATCCCAGCATTTGACAAACATTAGTCCCAACGAGGGGGTTCCCGGGTCAAATTTGTTTGAGAAACACAAACTATTATATGCCCTTCTTGGGGATACAAAATAGACATTCGCCTATCAAAGGCTCTGAAAAGTCCTGCAGTAAAGGACGCGCCAGACAAGCTTGGCCTTACTCTGCATTTCCCACACAATTGACCTCAGAACCTCCTTTTAACTAAAGACCTGATAACATGCCCCAAAACAGAACGTGAATTCTGTGTTGTCCCGTTTATTCCCTCCCCTCAAATAGCGGACTTTGCTGTGAATTATTTTTTACTGTTTCCAAAAAGCAATTCAACATCAGGGCCAAATTGAACCAAACCAAACCAAACCGTGAGGACGGCTCTGAAGGCGATTCTCTCAACAGTGCTCCAGGAATGCTTTGAAACCTTCAGCCTCCCAGAAAGTGCTCACCTCCCAGCGGCTTTGTGGAAACTGACTTCACTTCCCCGACTTCTTGGAAGGAAATACCCTTTGAGGTATCATTTTATTTTAAAGATTTTATTTTTATGTAATTTCTACACCCAACGTGGGGCTCGAACTCACGAGCCCGAGATCAAGAGTCGCACAGTCCACCGACTGAGCTAACCCGATTTAAAAATCAGCCATAAGCACTTATAATCATGCCCATACCTGTGCCTTCTTAAAGCTTCTGGATCCTTTTTGATTCTGACTTAAATACAATAGGGGGTGGGGAGGGTGAGTTGCCAGAGAACAAATTCTTGGTCTGGAGAATGGTCCAGATGAGCCAATCCTTGTGCCTGGCAGACATGCCTGGGTCGAGATTAGGGAGAGCGCGGCCTCCCCCCCTCCCAAAGCAATCACCAGATCTCACCCACCTGGTCCATGAGCTGCTAATGGGGCCGTCAATGAAGTTTATGGGTGCCCAGGAGCTCCCCAAGCAGACTGGCAGAAGACCTTACCTTGCTGGGGTCAGCCACGCTGATGAGGGCGTCATACAGGATCTCTAGCCTCTCCCAGTTCTTGCCACACAGCACCAGCCTTGCCCCACCAGTGTGGAACACCCGAGCACACTCTGTGGAGGAAGAAGGAAAGAGAGCGGGGTGCACTGTGTGGATGGAGCCGCGGACGATGAGCCTCTGTTGTAGGAATTCAAGATTTCAGAGAAGTCCAACGTCCTACGGCCAGGAGTCCTAGGTCATTTCATTCACCCTCCCACCCCAGGACTGGAAATTTTTTTTTTTTTTTTTTTTTGGTCATTTCCAGTCTCTTCATGGCTACCTCCCGCGAAAGGAGCTCAGAGCAGAGACAGCCAGCCCTTCTGTCTGTCCTGGGATGGTTCTGATTGTTAAGATACTCTTCCCTAAGCTGGGCAGAAGGATTCTTCCTTCCTGTCCACCTAAGCCCTCTGGGATCAAAGTCCTCCTTATATCTTAATCTAAAGATCCTGGAAAGAGCCATCGTGGTTTTTTTCAGACCTAATGCCCCCAGTTTCCCGCACATTTTCTCTGTGGCTAGATAGGCCGGTAAGTATTCTTTTTATTTAAAAAGTAAACCTGCCTTGTGTCTAGTTACTTTTATTCAGAAGGAATTCCTGACCCACCCAACATGGGTCCTTCTCAGTTGGGCAAGGGCTGGGTAGACACAAAGTATTGTGGGTAGCACCTGGCTCTTGATCTCAGGGATGTGAGTTCCAGCCCCCATGCTGGGCGTAGAGACTACTTAAAAAAAAATAGACACACAGTGTTCTTGTGTAGCAATAATATTTAAGAACATTAGAAAGAATATTTAAGAGCAATGAAAGCTCATGTATTTTGAGTGTTTACCTGTTCTACAGACTCAAGAAAGAGAGTTATATATATTAGCTCATTTAATTCCCATGGGAACCGCACAAGGCAACGTCTTGGGCGGGGGGGGGGGGGGTTGGTTCCCAGAAGCAGAATCAAAGACCAGGACTCAGGCTGTCAGGATTTATTGAGGGAATGTTCAGAGAAAATCCATGAGGGAGTAAGATCTCAGGTAAAGTCTAGCCTTGGTTGGATCCAAGGAAGGCTCTGGAGTGTAAACCCAACGGCAGAGATGTCCCACTTGGAGGCAAAAGGACCACCAGCCTTTTTATATGCTTGGGTCTACGGACTGTGTGCTGTCTCCTTCCGGGGCTGAGGGCAGAGGCTGTGTAACTCCCAGGGGCAGCAATGTCCACCGGCAGAGGTCAAGGCTGTGAGCCCTGCAGCCAACACTCACTGCACCCTGGGAATAGAGAAACTGGCCTCATACAGGGACCTGGGAAGGCACCACCAACACCTACCAGCTGTTCAGGACCTATGACTGCCTCATTTTATACCAACCAGCAGTGGGCCTGATGGAACCAGGATGCCGGGGGATAGCTGGGGAGCCCTGGGTGCCCGCCGGAGGCTGGGTACCCTGAACACAATGGCTCAAAGCGATCTCACGGCTGTATGCAGGTGGAGAGAAGGGGGCCCGGCTGGGTTATCAGCGGGCATCATGAGTGGGGGATTGTGGTATTGGAGGAGAGCAGCTGCGGGACTGGACCATGTGGCCTCAGCCAGATCAGAGCCGGGTGGAGGACAGAGGGAAGGGTCCAGTGAGGTCTAGAAACAGGTGTACTGCGTGAGACTGAGAGCAGGGAGGAGGGGGATGTGAGCTGCTCTGCTGACGGAGGGAAATCTGGATCAAGAAAGAACAGTGTTAACAATGCTGCCTTGAGTTGCTGGGATCACAGGGAAGGGATGATTTCTCTGAATGTAGGTGCTTTATGGAGAAGGAGGACGTCCATGACCATTCTGGATGGCGGAATTCAATGAAGACGTCGATCCACCTCCAAGTGAATTTGATGCAGTAAATTACGATTCCAGCATATCTTGGAGAGGGATGGCAAGATCCTAAACTTTACTTGGAATACTTTGCAAGCCTTCCTTGGAATAATAAAGGCACAAGAAAAGTAAAGAACGGTTTGATGGACAGCAATAGGAATGGACCAATTCTATCAGTTATTGAAACACACGATAAAACTACAGAAATTAAAGCAGCCTGTTCGGGGCTTAAGTATGGATAGAAATGCTGATTTAAAACAGAGCCAAGAGGGTGCCTGGGTGGCTCAGTGGGTTAAGCCTCTGCCTTCAGCTCAGGTCATGATCCCAGGGTCCCGAGATCGAGCCCCACATCGGGCTCTCTGCTCTGCGGGGAGCCTGCTTCCTCCTCTCTCTCTGCCTGCCTCTCTGCTGACTCGTGATCTCTGTCTGTCAAATAAATAAATAAAATCTTAAAAAAAAAAGAGAGAGAGAGAGAGCCAAGAGGTGCACCTGGGTGGCTCAGTCAGTCAGGTGTCTACCTTCAGCTCAGGTCATGATCCCAGCATCCTGGGATCAAGCCCCATGTTGGGCTCCCTATTCTGCAGGGAGCCTGCTTCTCCTCCCTCTGACTGGTGCTCTCTAGCTCCCTCTCTCTCTCTCTGTCTCTCAAATAAACAAACTCTTTAAAAAAAATAGAGCCACGAATCCATAAGAATGTGGTATATTGTAAAGTTAGCATGACAAATCAGTGGGTAAAGAACACTATTGAAAAAATGGTATTTGAAAAATAAAATAAAGCAAAACAAAACAAAACAAAATAAAAGTGGTATTTGAACGCCTAGCTAACTATTGGGGAGGATGTGATACACTAAAATGTGTTAAATAGTTAAATGTTAAGACAGAGTGATACAAGAACTAGAAGAAAGGAGAAATGAATAAACAACCTTGCTTTGGGGAAAGATCTTGTAAGCCTGACCCCAAAGGAAGAAATCATAACGGAAATCATTTATAGACTTTTTCATCCTTAAAAAAGAAAAAAGAAAAAACCTTCCTGACAGCAGAAAACAGAAATGAAAATTAAGACCAAAATGAATGGGGGAAACCTATGTATTTTTATTTTTTAAAGATTTTATTTATTTATTTTAGAGAGAAGGAGAGAGAGAGTGAGCAGAGGGAGGGGTGGAGGAAGAGAGAATCTCAAGCAGACTCCCCACTGAGCACAGAGCCTGAAGCAGGGTTCAGTCTCATGACCCTGAGATCATGACCTGAGTCAAAATCAGGAGGTGGACGCTTCACTGACCGAGCCACCCAGGTGCCCGACGGAGCCTATTTAAAATACGTATGTCAGGGGGCACCTGGGTGGCTCAGTGGGTTAAGGCCTCTGCTTTCGGCTCAGGTCATGATCCCAGGGTCCTGGGATGGAGCCCCGCATCGGGCTCTCTGCTCAGCAGGGAGCCTGCTTCCCTCTCTCTCTCTCTGCCTGCCTCTCTGCCTACTCGTGATCTCTGTCTGTCAAATAAATAAATAAAATCTTTAAAAAAAATACATATGTCAGGAGAGAGCGAATTTATTGAATCTATAAAGAACTGTTATAAATCAGTAAGAAAACCAGATGAAGACCCTAATGAAGAAATTAGCTAGCGAGATGGGTAAGTCAGTCATAAGAGAAGCATGGAGAGCTAGTTACTTACTAGCAGTTCCGTGCCAAGAATAAAGACATGCCGTTCGAAACAGGACACTACTCTTTTTTTTTTTTTAAAGATTTTATTTATTTATTTGACAGACAGATCACAAGTAGGCAGAGAGGCAGGCAGAGAGAGAAGGGAGGAAGCAGGCTCCCCGCCGAGCAGAGAGCCCGATGTGGGGCTCGATCCCAGGATCCTGAGATCATGACCTGAGCCGAAGGCAGAGGCTTTAACCCACTGAGCCACCCAGGCGCCCCCAGGACACTACTCTTAATCTATCAGAAAATCAAGAACAAAATTGGGGACAGTCACACATTCCCTGTTGGTGGCAGTGTAAATTGTCACAATCTTTTGGACAAAAAATTGGCCAGAATCCTTAAAACTAAATATACACTTGAACCCTGTTATTTCATTTACGGGCATTTGTTCTAAGGAGATAATTAGGAGCGTCTGCATGGACACAGTTACGATGTTGTTTATCTGGGTACTATTGTAACAGCAAAGAATTGGAAATGGTTGTTAATGACCAACATCACAGGAGGTTGTTGATAAATGATGGTATTTGTCGAATATTTTGAAGCCTTTAAAACGGATGTTGCAGAAACTGTTTCCCTGCCATGCACTTGATGCTGTATGTGTGTGATGGGATGTTTAATTGGACATACACATGTGTAATGGGATTTTAAATGGAAAGATTGACCAGAGCACCGAGATCAAACAGATACAAAATTCTGGAGTTAGTTGCCAGCCCAAGAGGCACATTTTCTTCCTTTCTTTCCCTCCCTCCCTCCCTTCCTCCCTCTCTCTCTCTCTCTCTTTCTTTCTGATTTTATTTATCAAAGAGAGAGAGTGTGCACAAGCAGGGGGAGCGGCAGGCAGAGAGAGAGTAGCAGACTCCCCACTGAGCAAGGAGCTGGATGCCAGACTCCATCCCAGGACCGTGGGATCATGACCTGAGCTGAAGGCAGACGCTTAACCGACTGAGCCACCCCAGGCATCCTCCAAGAGGCACATTTTCAAAGGAAATCACTAAAACCCTGTTTATGCAGTTCAGCATGCCTTACCCTCCAAATAGGATGCAAAATTGGGCAAGGAAGAGGAGCGAGAGCTTGGACTTTGAGGGAGGATCTGGGAAGAGGACTGCGATGTGAGGTTTTGCCCTTTATCTTTGTCCCAGGGAGCAGGGAGCAGGGAGCCACTGGGACCATCTGAACAGCGCACTGTAAGTTCCGTGCAATGGGGAGCCAGGGGCTGGGGTCTGAGTCCACCTGCAATATCTAACATGAGGAGGCGGCCACCAGGTGTGCTCAGAGCAGAGCAGAGGAGGAGGAGGACCCGGCTGCCCCGTGGGCTCGGTCTGCACCCCAAGGACCCCGCCCACAAGCACGGTGGGCCAGACCCGAGCCCGGACTGAGCTGCTTGGAAGCCGTTTTGAATTCCGCCCCAGGTTCCGTTAGCAGGGCAGTGGAGGTAACTAATTAGAACCCATCACAGAGGCCTAACCTGTTGCGGCAGATGCTGAGCTGTGGGAACTCAAGATCCCCGTGAGAGGCAGAGGGGACCACGGAGCTGGCAGAAACCGGAGGAGTCCTGATTTCAAGGCGACTAGATCAAGGGTGCGGGACCTTGCTCGTGATATTGTTAAAATCTCCGCCCCTGGGCGGGGCTTGTGCCCAATTAGTGTCCCGTGGGATACGTGGCCAGGTGTGACGTTACCCCACGCAGACCCCGCTCAGACCCCCTCCTCTGCACCTGCTGGCACTTACGGGGTGTGTGTATTCACGGGGCGGGTCAGTGAACGCACACTCTGCTTTTTGCTCTGGGAGACAACGCTTTGGGAGCTACCCTCAGTGATCTCCTTTCTCGTGGCAAGTAATAAACTCCCTCTTCTTGCTATCAACCCTGGTCGGGTCTCATCAGAACAGAGGGCCCCAGAGAAGGACCCACCATAATACTCGGGGCAGAGGGAGGGCTGAGCAACTTGAGGGTCCAGGCCTTGCAGAAGGGGTGGTGGATATTCCAGGGCGGGGGGGGGGGGAGCTTGCAGGACCCACAGAAGTGGCCACAGAGAAAGAGCCAGACTCGGTTTTAAACAGGTGCCGGGCCATGGAGCTTGAAGCCCGATGACAGGGTCAGTCACATAAGGATTCTTCCTGTTCCCTTTCTGTCCTCTACCCGCCCGTCCAGCCCCAGAGGGGTGAGAGAGAGCATCGAGCTGGCCGGCCACTCACCCCAGGTGAGTGCGAGGAGGGGGGTGTTCCCTTCAATGCAAATCCGCACATTTTCTCTCGTGTTGGACTGGGCATCCCAGTTTCTGAATCGATGGGTGGATGGTATGGGAGGGGACCCATCATGCCCAAAGGGTTTTGTATAATCAAGCAGCAATCTGAAAAGTCATGAGACTATCAGATTGTTTTTAAACCAATCAAGACGTAGAGGAAGGGTTTTCTCTGCTCTGTGAGTCCGAGAGTGGGGTGGGGTGGGCTGTTCAGCTACCCACTCCCACCCCCCCAACTCCTGCGAGCCCAGAATACTGCACCCATCACTGCAGGCTACACTTATAAGCATCAGAAAGGAGCAAAGGAAACAGGGTGAAGTATTCCCCAGCGGGCGGGGTTCTAGTGTGTTTCTTGTTCTTTTTACCTGAAAATCCTTTTTTTATTATATTAGATTTTATAACAGAACTCCCTACAAGAGACTTCATCCCGAGGCTGAAAGCCCGCCCTTCTCTCCCTTCTGCCGTAACTGAGTAGCAGCCACTGGGGGTGGGGGGGCACGGGAGGCAGGAGCCCGGTGGTGTGACCGCTGCTGGGGGACAGCAAGGCTGAGCCTTCAGCCTTGACCCTCCCAAATACGTCATTTCCGCCAATGCAGACCCTGGCAGACTCAGGCGCCCCGGGTTTGCTTCTCGATCAGCTCAGCTCATGACCACAGCTCAATTTACCTTGTGTCAGGAAGGGTAGCACCAAGATGTCCTTTTCATGCAGCAAACATACCAGGACACACATTTCCTTGCCTTGCCGGGGCCACCCCCTGATTTCAGGGAGAGCACAAGGCGAAAGGACGGCCGGGGGGGCCATCGTAAGAGGCCGATGATTGGGAGGCAAGCCCTCAGTTTCACAAACACTTCAAGTTCAAGTGTGGTGACTAAGTGCAGACACAGTGGGTACAAAGCGACCCGATCCCCGATGCGGCTGAGCTGGGTGGGCTTGGGGCAACGGTCCGATGTCCTGATCATGGTCTGATTTCCCTGGGCGACAGCTTGGCATTGCTTCCTTGCAACTTTCCAGCACTACCCCCTCGGGTCTGGGCAGGTTCCAGGGGATGGCGCGGGGTGTGCTGTGGGCCGGGCCTGGCCTGTGTCATCGGCGCCGTGCCCCTCACTTTTTTTCTTGCCTCGGACCTCAGGAATGGAGCCGCGTCCACCTATAATCACTGTGGTCAGCTGTGTGCTCTGGTGAGGTGTTTATTTAAGGACGCACACGCCCAGCTTCTCAGATTGCTTTTAAATATTTGGACTTGCTTTTTTTCTGCTTTGCATTCCTTTCTGGGGTGGGTCCATAGGACACGTTAGTCACGACACAGATGAGACCACGTTTCTCTGAAGATGACACGTTGCCCCTGGGATGCGTTTCCCGGGTACCCAATTTGTACAGCACATTACCATAACCGAAGGAGTCTTCAAACATAAATTAAAGAGGCTAGCAAGACAATTACACGCCTCTCAGCAGTAGATAGAACGGCACTGGCTAGTAACCCAGGAAATCGGGAGCGTACAGGACAGAGCAGCCTTCTCAACCAGCAGGATCTGATCGACGCTTTGTGGGACATTTGACCCAAAGACAGTAGGATGCTCACCCTTTCCGGGAATCTGCAGATGGTTCACCGAGACGGGCTGTAGCCGGAACACACTTCCACAAATTTCGAAGAAATCATAGAGAATGTGTTCTCTGATCATATTGGACTCTGGCCAGAAATCAACAAATCAAATATACAACCACGTACTTAAGTGTCTTTCCCTCCTAAGATGGTTGCTTTTAAAGGCATTTATTAAGTAAGCTTTTTGTTGTTTTTTTGAGTGCTTACTCTAGGCCAGGCTCTTGCTTTTGAGCACTGGGCCTGAGGATCCAAGAGGTCCTCCTTGGGAACTGCTTTTGGGACTCATGATGGGCCCCACAGGGAGCCGGTTTACCTGCCTCGTGCTTTATTTTCTCATGTCCCACGGTGAGCCTGAGTTCACCACCCGCTGAAACGGAGCTCGTCTTCAAAGCATATGGATCGGCTCCCCTTGGGAGGCCCAAGGGAAGGAAGTTCTTAGAGATTCCCAGACAGGAGGTTCTGAACGTTCTCATGCTGGCAGCGCCAGGGGAATAGGCACCAGACTCCCCCGGGGTGGGGGGGCTCTTTGGAAGGGGCGGTGCCCATCTTAAAACACAGCACGGTAATGGGCTCTGTGGAGGCTTGTTGAGCGACTTAATGAACACTGGGCCATGTGGATTCTATGTTTGACGGAAGATAATAAAAACAAGAGCAAAAAGTACTCCCAGATTACCATGCGGGGCTGCCACCCCCGTTGTTAGGAGAGAGAGTCAGAGTCTTACAAACCTAAGCCAGCAGCAGAAAGGCCCCCTGAGACCATCCAATTCAGGGGTCACAGACGTACGTGCCTTTAAGAACAGGAGGTAAATGGTTGAGCTAATTAGCCCGAGTGTGGTACACTAGGGCTGAGTGGGGTATCTGGCAAACAAGAGCACATATTTCAGCCTAATATGTTCGTTATCGTTATTACATTATGGACACTTGAGGGGTTTGACGTGCTTTCCAACTATCCATTCATTCCTTTGTTCATTCATTCCCCAACAACACCATGAGGTAGAGACAATCAGTATCCTCACTTTGCTAGATGGGAAATCCAAAGCAGACCAGGGCAGTCACCAGGTGGTAAGCGATGGAACCCAAAATTCAACCCAGAGCCCAAGTCTGGACTCATAGTTGGTACGTCTCCCCAGCGAAGGACTTTGCATTTCAAAATTTCTGCAACCCCATGAAGGCAAAAACAAATCACATCTGTAGACCCGTTTTGGCCCCGACGCTCTGAGTTTGTAAGCCCGGCTCTCCCAATGCCCTCATTTCTCCAGCGTGGGAGATGCAGCGCCCCCACCCCTGCCCCCCCAAAAGACACTTGCTGGCTAATGACAGACACTGGGAAAGGACACAGCATCCATCTCCCTCCCGCCTACCAGGTCAGCTGCACGCCGCCCTGCCACCTCTCGTCCCTAAGGTCGGGAGTGGGCACGGGGTGGGGGGCAAAGCTGGCTTACCTTTGCCCAGTCCCGAGATGGCATCAGTGATCACCACCACTTTGTTCTGCACGGCTGACTTTGACCACAGCCGGGACACCTCTTGGTAGATGAACAGAAGACCACTGATTCCCAGAAGCAGGAGAGGCAGCATGAGCACGGCTGTGACTCCCATCTTGTTCTGGGGGGAAACGGAGGGGAAAGGACTTGGCTTTGCAAGGAGACTCCAATGAGGACGCCCAGCGCAGGGGGAGGACGACCGGTGCAGGGGGAGGCCCCAGGCTGCAGGGTGCGTTCACCGTGCACCCGTGTGTCTTCTCCAGGGAGCGAGGCTCTGTGCGAGCTCCCGGAGGGCTGCCTCTGGGCTAAACACCCAGAGAACGTGCTAATCCCTGAATATTCAATGAATAGGAAATTACTCACGGTGTGTCCAAAAGCAAACGGAATCCGGGGCCTGCCCTCCCAGAGGTTAGTGACAAATTTAATTAAAGTGGGTCTGCATTTTTGGAAGGAAATCCATGTGTTAAGGCCACTCGCTTGGGCCCTAATGACTATTTATAACTCTCCGTGCACTGAAGGGCTTTTCAAGGTAAATATAGTGTCTGTTCTGATATTCAGGGACACATGCTGGCCGGGTCCGATTTCAGAGCTCTTGCCAGGAATTTTAAAGCTCGCCGGCGTGCCTGATGATTGGAGGTTTCCTTTGCAGTTCGGGGCTGGGCCTTAGGGATCAGGACCTGGGATTGTCAGTGCAAACATCCCCGCCGTCCTTCCCTATAATCCTTTATCAAGAGGCTTCCAGGTAGCTCAGATCCGAGCGGCTGCAAGCCCTCTGGCCTTCCCTTTCTGGCTGGGGACCAAAAACAGAAAAATGGTTAAGCAGAATGGAGCTTGCTAAGACTGAATCTCTGGGAAGCGGGCCATGAGCAGAGTTTGGGGGTGTTTCTCCTTAAACTATTTCAACTTCCCTGGGCGTAGCAATCTCATCCCGCAGGGCTCTTGGCAGGACAGAACGAAGATACCGTGTATTAACCCAGCACAGACACAGCTCACAAGAGGAGAACTGTTGTCTTCTTGAATGATTAAGAACACTGAGAATTGGGGGCACCTGGCTGGCTCCGTCGGTGGATCATGCAACTCTTGACCTTGGGGTTGTGGGTTCGAGCCCCACGTTGGGCAGACACATAACTTACGCATAAAATACTAAAAAAAAAAGAACACCAAGAATTTATCTCAAATGCTAATTTTTTTAGTTACATAAGGGAATGCCGTAGGATTAGAAATGAAGACACATAAAAAACTAAAGCGTCTTCAAGTGTTCCCACTGCCAGAAACAAGAAGACCAATCATAATGATGTCCTCCTTTGTGTTGGGCTGAGCAGGGAGAGGGGCGGGGACCGGTGCCCCGGGGGTAGGAGTAAGGAAATGGCATTTCTTCCTTAGAAATTAGGATGTCCGGAGACGTTAAAGAAAACCCAACTTTTTATTGGTATAAGAGAGACATATAGAAATGTGCACACAGGCATATGTGATACGTGTGGATCTTTCTGGATCTTCATGAACTGAACATCCCCTCAAACCGGTACCCAGATCAAGAAACAGAGCGTTGTCAACCTGCACACCCCTACCCCCAGCATGTCCCTTTCCAGCCCCCAAGGAGCGACTACTTTCTAGCTTTGAAAACCATATATTAGTTTTAACTGTGATTTTTAAATCTTTTTATTTAAATAGAGTCACAAAGTTGCTACTGTTTTGCTGACCGTGATGTTTGCATCCATATTGTTGCGTGAGGCTGGAGACCACTCCTTTCCGTTGTGTGGCCACACATTACATTAAAAAAAATTTATTTATTTATTTATTTGAGAGAGAGAGCACGTGCAAGCGAGAGGGGTAGAGGACGACGGAGAGAGAGTCTCAAGCAGATTCCGAGCTGAGCTCAGATCCCAGGACCCCGAGATCATGACCTGAGCCAAAACCAAGAGTGGAACACTTGACCCACTGCGCCCCCCCGGGGACCCCTGATACCGCACATTTTTTATTCATTCTGCTGAAAAAGATGTTTGAGATGGAGGTATTTTTGAATGAAACTATTCATTGACATTTGGGATGGGGAAACTTTCAATGAACATTTTTTTTCTCTTAGCAGAACAGCATGCATTGGGAGGCTGAAAATCCTAATCATGGTATGATGTCTACCTGCCAATGCTGGCTTGATCAACATAGATGTTCTTTGGTTATCTCATCCAAGCATGGTCGCTGCTGTGGTTGGACAATTCACAAGTGCTTTGTTTGAGGACAAACCACCCCGTGGTACAAGATCCTTTATAAAAGAGGAACTACCTGGGTCTCCTGTAATAGTTAACGGCACTCTTTCTATTTCAGTACTTGAAGAGGACAATGGTTATCCGTGACCAGGTACGCCAACAGACTATCTCCCTCTGCCCTGCGATCGTACAGATGTTCTAGGTGCAGTTTCTACGCTGTTGTAAACAGTGATCATGGGCCAGCATTCCACCCAAAGACTGGTAAACAGAATCATGGTGTCAGATTTCACTTTATGTTTCTGGAAGATGATCCAAGTTGTCCATAAATGTCATTCATTGATTCCTTCATTTCTTTTTCAACTGTTCCTTATTGCTCAGCTGTCATGAGCCCGGCAGAGGTCTAAGTGTGAGGAATGCAGTGCTGAATGAAGTGAAGATCGTACTGTACCTGCCTTCGTGGGGTGCTTTAACCACCTGGTGTTGGGAAGTGGACCACAAGGAAGGGTCCACAAGGAAGTAATCCTGCAGTATGTCAGAAGGAGGTAAGTTCTAGAAGGGAAAACAAAGCCAAGGGAATCTCTTAGTGTCCAGGCAGGAAACAAATCCCCCTGAATGGTTCAAGCGACTTTAATGGAAGGATCACTTGCAGGGCAGAGGAAGGGTTAAGGAAACACACTAGGGCTGCTAAGGACCACAGAGACCAGCAACAGTGAGACGTTGTTAGCACCTTGTCAGACAAGGGATAGAAAAAGCAGTACTGCAGCCCAGTAAGAGCTAGAACTTGAGTGGGGACTGTCCAGCAGCTACTCATGGAGAGTAGCAGCTACTGCCTATGATAAAGGTCAAAGCAGGAAGAAATACCTCGATGGCTCTCTTTCCAGCCTCCGATGCCAGGGTGTGTTTGAACAAGCACGGGGCCCACTGGGAAGAGAGGTAGTCCAACACCAACAGCATTGGGCATTGCTCACCTGATTAACAACAGCCCCTGTGCAATGACTAGTCTCTGGGGGACATGCTTACAGGACCAAACATCTTCATACTCAGTGTCATTGCAAGAGGAATGTCCACGTATCCATTCCCCAAATTTCCTTCTCCTCCAATTTTTTTCCATAGTCTCCAACCCATTGGCCAACCCATTAACCGATTACTAATACATCTGTGCAGATCTGTAACTCAGGCCATCTTTCCCCCCCAAAGGAACTGGACAATAGTTTTGCTCCAGGTTCTGTGCGTGGAAGGTCTTCCTCCTCCACCGTGTGTCAGAGCCGGTCTTGAGTGGGATCACCCACCTCCAGCTGATCCCAGGGTATCAAGCAGACTCCACCAAAAACCAGCCCTACCATTTTCCTTTAACAGAAAGCCAAGGTGGTCCCTCAACATGGGTCGGTGTCATGGAGTTTTAATGCAATGGACTCGTGCCTTCTTTGCCTGCTTGGGTCCAAGTGCAGGTCTCTCTAACTGGGGTGGTTCCTGAGGGGGCTGAGCACTGGCTATCCACTGACCACACCACTGGAAGCTGGGGTGACAATTTCATCAGTGAAGAGGAGTCTGAGTGGCCCATTACAGGGTCTATCCCAGGAGGAGAGAGGAGGCAAACGGAAAATAAGTCTCTCTCACTTCATGGGGCATGATCAGAAATTGTTGGTGAAAAGATGATGCTCGAGTGGATGCCTGAGGAAGGGATGAGGATATATGGGGGACAGAAGTTCTAGGCAAAGGGACCAGCAAGTGCAAAGGTCCTGAGGCAGAACATGGTTGGGATTCTCAAGGAGCAGCAGAGAGGCCAGAGCATGGGACAGGTGCAGGTGAGTAGGATGAGATTAGACCGAAGTTGAGAGCCTACTTATCTTTAAAAACATTTTTTTTAAAATTTAAGTGTAATTAACATGTAATGTTGTGTTAGTTTCAGTGTGCAACATATTGATTTGATGATTCTAGACATTACTCAGTGCTCACCTCGATCAGTGTAGTCACCATCTGTCACCATATAATGTTATTACAATATTAATAACTATATTCCCTATGCTGTGCTTTTCATCTCTGTGACTTATTTATTTTATAACTGGAAGTTTGTGCCTCTATTTTATCTATTTTGTCTATCCTCCTAGGCAACCCCCTCTGGTGACTACCAGTTCGATCTCTGTATTTAAGAGTTTGGTTTTGCAGGGGACCTGGGTGGCTCAGTCAGTGACGTGTCTGCCTTCGGCTCAGGTCATGATCTCGGGGTCCTGGGATCGAGACCCACATCAGTCTCCCTGGTCAGTGGGGAGTCTGCTTCTCCCTTTACTTCTGTCTGTCATTCCTCCTGCTTATGCTATCTCTCTGTCAAATAAATAAATAAAATCTTAAAAAAGATAAAATAAAATGTGAAGACAGACTCTCCTCAGCAGTTTGTGGATACTGGTGTGCACAGTAAACGCGCGTGACCATGCGTAGATGTGACTTCTGGATGGTGGTTATGACCTGGGAGAGAGAAGAAGGAAGAGATGGGGAGGGGACGCGAGGCTTTCATTATACCTCTTATGACATGTTTCTTTTCTTTTTTAAAAAAGAGAGATCTGCGGTGACCATGACAAAGCATTTACCTCTGTTCCATTGACCTCATGTATATTAAAATATTTCCTAGTTGAAAAGAGAAAACAGGGCATCTGGGAAGCTCAGTCATTAAGTGTCTGCCTTTGGCTCAGCTCATGATCCCCAGGTTCTGGGATCGAGTCCCGCATCGGACGTCCTACTTGACCAGCTTCTCCCTCTCCCATTCCCCCTGCTTGTGTTCCCTCTCTCACTGTCTGTCTCTCTGCCTTGTGTGACAAGTTAAAAAAAAGTCCCTAGGATTTCATGTCCCACCTAGATATTCTGCCTCTCCGATGCAGCCCAGCTGACGTAACAGAAGTGAAGGATACTGTGGGTCAACCACCAAGTGATGGACATGTCCCCTCACGTTTAACCTTGGCTGTTTTCCAATCTCCCCCAACCTTCCTCTTGGGGAACAACACTAAATTGTTTCTAAAAGGCCAGGGTATGGCTTCTTGAGGGCAGGGGAACATTCTCAGCCACGCTTGTTTCTCCGTGACACGCCCACTACTTCTTACACAGATGTATATCGCAGAGCATTTAAGGGGTAAACCACGTTGACATGAGAAAACAGGACGCATCTCCCTAGGTAGGTTTACTGAGCTTATTCTGGTCTTCAAAGAAGTCCCTCTCAGCCCGAACTACCCAGCTGTGATTTGCCAAGAGGGCTTGTCCGATGGCAGCAACGAGGCCAAGTTGTCAATTCCATGAAAGAAGCAGTAAAACAGACTCCGGGCCCATCAGTGAGTTTGGGCTCACCTGAGCCTTCTGCTCTTCTTGGTTCTTTATCTGTGAACACCTGTTTATTCTTGCCCAAGTGCGGGGAGTCAGCTGTCACCCTTCTTTGCCACCCACCTTGTAAAGGGAGATGTGGACTTTGCCTTTGAGTCCCCCGAGTCTGGCTAGGAAAGACTGTTGAGAGCAATGGCGGGCTACTTCCCTTGACGGTTTTTTTAAAATAATTTTTTAATTTTTTTATAAACGTATAGTATATTATTAGCCCCAGGGGTACAGGTCTGTGAATTGCCAGGTTTACACACTTCACAGCACTCACCACAGCACACACCCTTCCACCCTGCAATGTCCATAACCCCACCCCCCTCTCCCGACCCCCCTCCCCCCAGCAACCCTCAGTTTGTTTTGTGAGATTAATAAGAGTCTCTTATGGTTTGTCTCCCTCCCAATCCCATCTTGTTTCATTTATTCTTTTCCTACCCCCCAAGCCCCCCACGTTGCATCTCCACTTCCTCCTATCAGGGAGATCATATGATAGTTGTCTTTCTCCGATTGACTTATTTCCCTAAGCATGATACCCTCTAGTTCTATCCATGTTGTTGCAAATGGCAACATTTCATTTCTTTTGATGGCTGCATAGTATTCCATTGTGTATATATACCACATCTTCTTTATCCATTCATCTGTTGATGGACATCTAGGATCTTTCCATAGTCTGGCTATTGTGGACATTGCTGCTATAAACATTCAGGTGCATGTGCCCCTTCGGATCACTACGTTTGTATCTTTAGGGCAAATACCCAGTAGAGAAGTTGCTGGGTCATAGGGTAGCTCTGTTTTCAACTTTTTGAGGAACCTCCATGCTGTTTTCCAGAGTGGTTGCACCAGCTTGCACCTTGATGGGTTTATTAGAACACTTGACCCTCTGGAAACCGCTTTGTCTGTTGGTGCAATAAGTAGTCAGTAGACCTAGACTCGTTCTCTAACAACTCACCCCAAAGAGGAATTTTGCTAATACCAGCAAAGGGCGAAGCTTGAGTCCTTACTTCTAGGAGGAATGGTGCAGTGCCTGGAACATTGTAGACACCTGATAAAAAGCCACGGAATGTTTAACTAAGGATGGATGGCGTCCAGACTAAAAACGGGTGGTGGGTTGGCACCCATTCCATCCTGGCTTTCTCCTGGACGTGGTCACTGAGATTTCACCGTCATTTCCCCAACTCACTGGCAAGGGCTCAGATTCTATCTTGCTTCCTTAAATACCCACAGGACCTGACCCAGTGCTCTGCACATAGCAGATCTGAGCAGTTAATCCCCCTGTTGTGTTTACTAGGTGCTGGTATTATTCTAAGAATGTCATGCATCCTAATGTACTCAGTCCTCCCTTGAAATAGGCAGGATTATTCTCTCATTTTACAGATGAGAACTCTGAGGCCCAGAGAGACAGGGGACTCACCCAAGGTCAAGGTGAGGAAGTGGGGTTTCTAGTCAGGTACTCTGGTTCCAGAATCCATGCCCTCAATCCCCAACTATATAAATATCTACAAATACTAAAAAGGTCTATTCTCAAATAGATCTTTATATTTATATAAATATATGTAATATATTATGTTATATTATGTATATTATGTAATATAAATATATAGATTTGTATAATATAATTATATATATTATATATTATATATATAATTTTATATATTATAAATTATATTATATATAAAAATTATATTATGTAATATAAATATATATTTATATCTATTTATATCTCTCTATATACTCATATGATATTCTTTCTCTCTATATAGCTACACATATATATACATACATACGTCTGAGGGTTTTCTGCTTGCTGACCACTGTTTTGAATGTCGGGGGAGGTACAGAGAATAGTCCTTGCCATAGAGAAGTAATTTACAATCTTTAAGAGGGGAATAGATGTATAAATAATGTCAGTACTCAAGACTTAAAATCCACCTGGGTCTGTCTTAGAGCAAAGCTAGATGAAAATGAGACACCGTGGTCCTGTTTCTTGATCTCAGGGGCAGTTACCTAGCTGCGTTCACTGTCTGAAAATTCACTAAGCTGCACACTTAGGGTTTGTGTATACTTAGCATTATGTATGTTACACTTTAATAAAAGCGACATTTAAAACATTTCAAAGGAAGAAAAGTGCCTTGGGAGCCCAGACAGTGTAGCAAAGAGTCCTTTTGGGCTGGAACCTCAGGGGCCAGTGACCTTGTGTCCTGTCCTGGCGTCTGACTGATCACTGTTCCCCTCCCGAGGAGACACCTGTATGATCAGATGACACCAGCTTCTCTCACGTGGCTCCAGAAAACTCATTTCTTCCTTGGCACCTTCAGCCACATTCCGCACAGACATGTTTGGTTTTGCTTTGGTTTTTAAAAGAGAAGGGAGTGTCTCTGTGAACATTTCTGGCACGTTTCCTTCTCTCCGGGACCAGACTCTGACTTGATATTGTGACAGGGACACAGGCTCTACCTATACACATACAAAGAGGTGACAAACCATAGAAAAGAACCCACATACTGTGGAGGGCAGAAGCCGCTGGGTACAGACCCTTCTGCTCCAGGTGAAGAAATGGCTCAGTGGACCTCAGCACGCCTCCCTGAGTTGGGCTTATCCTGGCAAAATTCCGGTTTACATCTCTTCAGATATGCTTGGTTCAACAAAATATGAAATGCCCTGGGACCATCATTTGTTAGATGGCTACTTGGCTAGAGCCCCAAACATGAAGAAGTTAGCTGATTTCCCCTTATTCTGTGACAGTATAAATACCACTTAACATAATCAGATTGAGTGATTTCATTCGAAACATTCAGGGGGTTTCTGTGTTGTTATTGTTTTTTTCCCCAAAAATGATGTGTTTCCTAAACACACAAATACTTTTTTAAAAAATCTAAGTTAAGACATATTTAGGTTTGTTATAATTTGGCAGTTTATTATTTTTTTTCAAAAACCCAAATTATGTGTCTAACAGCCTGTGGCCTCAGTAATATGTTAGCTTAAAAATACAAGATAAATTTATATAATATTGTAACTGAACACATCAGGAAAGATGCAGAACCCCACTGCTTCAAACAAAACTTGCACGTTTAGCAATATTTATTTTTAGAAACAAAAGTGCCTGGTAATTTAAGCACAACAATTCCAACATTTGTTCTACTTAATTGCGATAAGATGTCATTCCATTCGACTGTTCTCATTTTGTTGTGTCATTTGGTTATCCTTCCAAGTGGATTCTACTCTAGGTGGAAATTAGGAAATTGCAAAGAAAACATATTTAAAGTAACACAAAACCAATTCTTTACATTTAAATTTGTGCCTTCTTCATTAAAATAAAAGAGAAAGTATGGGATAGTCACACATACTATCAATTTGTGTGTGCTCCTTAAGGGAAAAATTTTCTGGACTCCTCTGTCAAGAAACTTGTGAGTAACACTTTTCACACCCTTTGTAGTTAGAACCTTGCTTTCCCCTTTCTTCAGATTCTCTAACCCTTAGGGCTCACATGTTCCCTCTTCGTTGGTTACCCTTCTTAAACACACTGTCAGAAAAGCTTGAGGTGCTCATTTATACTACAGTGTTAATGGTTGATACCTTCTGTAAGTGTAATCTTACTTGAAGACACTGGCATTCTACCAGGAATCAGTACCTGAAGCCAAAGCTGTTTAATAAAGGGTAAGATGGTGGGTAGAAGGTTTACCTGGACCACATCCTTCTGAAGTCCACCCCAGAGATGTTTACTGTGGACCCCAGTGACTGTTTTGCCTACCTGTACGGATCTGGAAGCCACAAGCACTGGCTAGCACATGGACACTTTGCCTGGGGCACTGGGTGGCAGGTGCTCAGATTCACTCACAAGGGCATGCCCAGCGGGGCTGGGAGCAGCTCCTGTTTCCCAGACACTTTCCGAAGCCTTGGGTTCCGGGAAGTTGTGTTGAGAGTGCCGACTGCCCTTCTGTACCCTCTGCTTCTCTATGAGCTCCAGGCGGGCTGCTGTGTATCTGTTCATGGCCATGACCGACACAGCCATGCAGAGGGCAAAGGAACCCCACGCGAGGCTATCAACAAAAGCCACAGTTAAGAAGGAGTATAGTGCTATGGTTCCAGAGCTTCCTGCTGGGGGTCAGTTTGGTGAAAAACCAGCTCCTCGTCCCACATGATTTGGACCTGGACTTTGGATCACAAGTTTCAGAGACCAGCCAATAGCATTGTTGTAGCCCGGTGGTTAAGAGAACGACTCTGGAGTCATTGTGCCAAGTTTGCACTGTGGGTTTGCACCTATCTCTTATGAGCTGTGTGTCCTTGAGCTGGGGGCTTCATCTCTGTGTATCAGGTTCTCATCTGCAAAACTTGACTAATAGTAACCCCACAGGTAGGGTGGTTGTGAGGATATTAATGAACTAATGCTGGGAAATACTGGGAAGTACTGTATCTGCCAACATACAGTATTGTTTTTGTTGTGGTGGTGGTGGGCTCTAACCCAAGACAGGGCATTCGTGTTGTTACTTTCTATCTCTACCCCCCAGAAGCCTGTTGCATTCTGAGATGATGGTCTACACTTCTCCATAGAACCCAGCAGAATGTTTGCTGAGAAAGAACCTCTGCCAACTGGCATTTGTGTGTTTTCAGGGGTGAAATTCCCAGGTAAAATAGAGTCTCCCTATCCAATGACCGAGTTCCAAACCCACTCCAGAGTTTTCAATCATCCTTAAATATGACTTGACATCAAGAATACCAACATCTAGGGGAAAGGCCCAACAGTAACCAGAAAAAAAAGGGAGGGGCAGGGAAAATCTAAAGAAAAGAGATAGCACAAGGAACAGAAAAAAATAGCAACCAGCAGAAAACCCTTTGATCACTATCTATAGAGAGATATGAGAAGACACTGCATGAACAAGGCAAGATCAGGATATATGAAAAAAGAACAACCGGAAAACAAGAAAGAGCTTTTGGACATTTGCGTAAGATCCAAAATAAGAATTCAATAGGAAGGTTGGATGACAAAGAGAGGAAATTTTTCAGGAAGGATTACAAAAAGAAGGAGCTAGGAAATATGAGGGATACAATGACATCTAGATGATTAATCTGAGTTTCAATATCTAACTAACAAAAGATTTCTAAAAAGAGAACAGAATGCTAAGGAATGGAAAGAATCAATGAAATAATACCAGAAAATTCCCCAGAATCCTAGGACATGAATATTCAGATTGAAGGTCTGACCCATCAAGCACAGGAAAGAAGAATGAAAGGGAATGAAAGGAGATTTCCCCACCAAGGTACATTATCCTAACATTTCTGAACACCAGTAATAAAGAGTAGAAAACACCAGCTTATCTGTAACGGAGCATGGGAACTCTCCCCAGAAGCAGTAAGTTCTAGAAGGACATGGAACCACACCTTCACATTTTTCAGGGAAAATGATTTTCAACAAAGAGTTCTATACTCTGCCAAACTATCAAACAAATATGGAGCATCGAATAAGTACTTTTCCAAATATGCAAGAAATAAAATAATTTCTCCCTCATTGAACCCTTTCACAGAGAGCTACTAGGGGATGTGCTCCCATAAAATGTGAATGCAAACTAAGTGAGATAATGATATGGGACCTGGGAAACAGCTCTCCAGGACAAAGGAGTAGCAAAGGGAAGTGTCATGTGGCATGCCTCAGAACAGCAATCCTGAGTAGAGAGGAAGATGGGGGGTTTTGATGGGGCTGGAAGAGTGGGAGAGATGGAACTGAGAGATTGCTATGTTTATGCTATTTGACTTTTTTTAAAGATTTTATTTTTAAGCAATCTCTGCACCCAAGGTGGGGCTCAAATTCATGACCCTGAGATCAAGAGTTGCATGCGCTACCAACTGCGCCATCCAGGTGCCCCTGTGTAATAGTATTGATTTTTAAAAATGATTTGCCTCTATTTCTTTAATTAAGAGTTAAGATATTACAAGTAACTGGAAATGAAACAAAATGATATTGGAAACAAACAGACCATCCTACAGATTCCTTTGATGTTTGAGATCTACTCCAACCCATAGCATATATTGGCCATAGTTGTGGGCCAACCTGACATTGATCCGAGCTCTAGTGCAGCTGGGTTCCCCACTGTGTGCAGTGCCAATGATGTCACCTCAGACACACTGACACACTGACACCTGAAGAAGGAACTGAAGTGGCACATAGTGGAAGGAATGGTGTGATGCTACAAAGAAATGTTTGTAAAAAAAAATTAATAAAAAATGTTTGTAAAAAAAAAATAATACCTTCTTCAGGCTGGAACACAAACTAAGACGAGTACAAAATCTAATACATCATGTGGGTAACAGTGTCACAGACATGTTCACCAAACCCTAGAATGGTAGGATGAGGGAATAAACCAAGAACGTGTTATTTGTTTTACAAAGAGAAAAGTAACATAAGAGATTGTTATACAGGATGAAAGTGTGTGTGTGTGTGTGTGTGTGTGTGTGTATAAAGCCACAGCTGTGCTTTGGAAACCCATATCAAAAAGGACCCTGTAATCTTCTATGGCATGGCTGAGTCTTCCATTAGAGACAGAACTTTTATGTCTTGGCTTTCTCTGTCCATTAGAAACTGGGGCCAGATCTCCCATCACTGAAGTATTTACTAGGCATTGTTATTCAGGAATTTCCCCCTAAGCCGTGTTTAAGAAAGCAATAACTTCAGTGTCTCTGTTGCCTTAAGGTCTTGACTCTGGGTCAAAGATTTCACAAACCTAATCTCTTTAAATGCCTATGAACACATAAGACAGGCATCATCCCTTCACAGGGGAGACAGCAGGGCTATAGGATGGTTAAGAAAGTCATCCAAAGTCAGATGGCGGAACGATGGCCAAGGTCGGTAGTCCTACAAATTTACCTGTGTGCATCCCCACCAGCCCATCATTACCTAAGCACCATGGCCAGAACTCACCAGTAGGACCAGCCGTAGTCCCACGTCTGAGGCTTCCAATCTTCTGGTCCGAGGTTCACCGTGATTTGAAAAATGGTTGTGTACATCATGTGGGCCACCATACTGAGGAGCCCTGTATAAGGAGAGCTCTGTGAGCCTGAGTTAGGAAGGGAGTTTCTCTACCTTATGTGAGTTGGATGAAAGAAAGCCAGTAGCACCCTCCTTGAGTCCTTCCAAGCTGCCTTCATGTCGCACGCACACACTACTAATTCCTTATTGTCATGAATTTACACAGTGGCTATGTCATTCCTCCCATGACCAACACTCCCCAGTCTATCATGCCCCTGTCTCCCTATGCTCAGAGGCTCCGATGTTCTATTCTCTCTTTCCCAGCACAGAAGAGGGGTTCTTGAGCTACATTTGGCATGAATCCACATTCTACAGTGTTTCATCACGTTATTCTTTTCCATGTGGATGATTTGCTAATGCTTCAACACTGGGATACTCTAAAAAAAAAAAAAAAAAAAAAAAACCCAAGTATGTTCTGGCCACACTAGACTCATGTGGTAGTAATCAGGAGGAACAGAAACCAGCTGCCAATGAGATTTTCTTTCCTTTGCGTCTTGGCCTTTTTGTCTGGAGACCCCCTAAAGACTTTTTTTTCCCCATAGATTTGGTAGGATATGTTGAGGATCTAAATGCACATGTCTATTTTTCCAGATACTTGGAGTCTGGTCTTCTGTTCAAGAAAGCTTTCTTGAATTTTACCTTTAAACCCTAGTGTTTCATTGTTTTGTCTTTCTTCTGCAGGGACTCTAATTCCACATATGGTGTTGTAATTTAATAAATGTATGGCAAATGGGGGCCAGTTAGAGATCATCTTCAGGGGCCCAAATAGAAATAGATTTAATTGGTGGGGGTGATTATTTATGTTAATAGGGTTGGTTAAAGTCCTTGTGATGTGAATCCTCAAACATTCTATCTGACATTGTGCTTACAGTCAGAGTGAAACAGACACCCAGAAAGAAGACTATTCTCATGATGTAGGGGGCCCTTGGGGATTTCAGGACCTGGGGAAGAGTCTTCAAGAGTCCATGGCCTGCCTCTTTGCTATGAAGATCCAGAAATTGGATTTTATCATCCTATTCACTGATGAGAAGGCTTGGGAAAGACACCTGACACTTACCAAGCACAGAAGCGAGCTTCCGACTGGATTGATACACTATTAACAGAGCTTATCAGGACAGAGAAGGGAAGTAAGTCATTTGTTCAGGGTTCTTTCTTGATGGAAAGGCCAACTCAGGAGACCAAATTAAGTTGCTCTAAAAGTTGCTTGGAGGACAGAGAGGACCCCCACCCCCAAAAAAGGGAGTTCTTCATTCTTATAGGTACACCAAACTTGGATGATGATTTTTAGCAAGTGACCATTTCTTGCATTCTTACTACATACTAGGTGCATTCTTACCCAGTCATCACCATAGTCTTTTGAGAGAGCTGGCTCAGAGAGGTTGAGTGACTTGCCTGGGGTCACACAGCCACTAGGTAGCAGAGATCTGAACCCAGTCAGGATTTCATGCATAACCACCCGACTAAGTTAGGAAATTTCTGTTCTCAGAGCCAATGTATCTTCTTCCCAGAGTTGTGATAAAGACGCAGTTAAGACACCTTATTCTCCATCCCCTATGCCTACGCCCTTTCTTTTCATCAGCCACCCAAAGCATCATTGCTTTCCCCGCAATGGGGTTAACTCAGTGATCTCTCTGGCAGACCAGCCCGCTGTTCTGCTGAATTGCCCATCAACAGAAAACAGCCCTGCACTTTGGCTGAAGCTCTGTCCCTCCCTCTATCCCTCCCACTGGGGCAGGCTGTGGGGAGTCAGCCTGTCTGAATACTGCTGCGGGCAAGTACCTGCCAGCACCGTGAGAATGGCCACAGATGCGTCCACCTTGAGCCAGTGGAAACCAGAGCTATGATAACTCACTCTGGACCCCAGGAGGATGGCACTTGTCAACAACAGAAGGATATTCAGGATCTCGGCCCCAATGGACAACCACAGAACACCTGCAAAAACATGAGGACAACAGAGATGCTGAGGGCTGAAAATTCAGAAGTACCGCCATGTGTAGTCCTTTAGTTTAGTTCACTTCTAAAATAAAAAATAAAAAATAGACGCCAAGGGGTTAAAAAAAAAAAAAACCAAACCCACAGCCATATCTGTTGAATCTGGAAAGTTGGCAGTGATAGAGGACCCCTTGGGGTTGAGGGAGGATTGTGTAAATATTGTCCTCTGCTGAGAAGGAAGAAAAATAGAGTAAGAGTCTGATGAGAAGACACGAGAGATGCTGGGGGTCTTTATTCCCTGGCTCAAAAGCTAATGCGTTGTTTGATTTCACCAGAAGACGTTACCTTTGTCTTTTTAAAGAAGATACACACACTTAAACAAGAAGGTAGAGACATCGGAGAGTAAGAGCCCCGGATAGAGATCCCCAAACCTTATTTGTTTCTATGTGAGCCAATTATCTGCCCTCTGGAGGGGACCCCGCCTGCGGCTCCAAGGAACTGTGTTGGAGGTGGAGGCCAGTGGATCGAGGGAGGGGACAGGGTGGCAAGCTCATGTTCCTGGAAGTCCCCCAGTAGAGTCCGCGAGGTGCTGGGGACCCAGGAAGAGATGAAACAGGTGTGATTCATGCCTTCACAAAACCTTTATTCCAGCTGGGGAAACAGATACTGAGAAAGTCATTGTGAATATGATGAGTGTTATAGAGACAAAGGGCTCCAGACGGTGGTGGCCAGAGCTCATCTCTTCCCAGCCCCTTGTCTACCACGCATTGGTGGTTTGCAGTGAGACACAGTAGGAGTGTTCATACTGTGGGAAACAGCAAACACTACCCATCAGGTCTTCCCGTCCTTCTCTGTGGGCAAAATTGGAGGTTGGACATTTTCCAGCACTATTGACTATAGGGCACGTGGAGAGAGCCTGTTGTCCTAGCTGTTGGATTTGACTCTGTGGGAAAATCATAAATCACTCTCTCACCTTTTCTCCTGTCCCCACAAAAACAGTAGAAGTTATCGCAGTTGTGGGGCGTGCTGGTGGACGGAACACGAGAAAGGGATTTACCTTGTTCTTCAGGTGGTATTATACTCCGGAAACTCCTACACTTTTCACCTAGAACACAAAGAGAATATAGTCATAAGTAGGAGTAGCCAAGACAATTAGCGACTGACTGAGTTTCTAGCACCTTCAGTCAATGCCGGGTCATTCTGAACGAGGATTGGGGGGGAATATGGCAGATTGTTTTATTGTTGATGTGCTGCCTCCCCACCCACCCCATGGGAGCATGATCTGATCCCAACCCCTCCCATCCCAACCCGGTGAGTCCGGGCTTGGCCATATGACTTTCTTTGGCCAGTGCATCGCCAGCTGCCATGAGAGGGGTAACTTCTGCTTAGAAGCTTTAAGAGCCAATGGACTGCCCACTGGTTCACATTCCCCTGACGGATGAAGCCTCCATCAGCCTGGGTCCCTGAATGGCTGTGGGGAAGACTCACCCCTTGCCAGCCTGAAAAATCCACACAGAAGGAACTAAAAGCGAATTTGACTTAAACCACCGGGGACTTGGGGGTTGTTTGTTACCACGGCACAACCAGCCCATCTGACTGATACTACGAGCCTTAGACCCTGGATTCTCAACTCCCCCAACAGCATCCCCTATGTATGAGTCTCAGATAGTTTGTTTCTGGTTAGAGGGAAGGTAACAACGTTGGTAACGATATTTAGAAATGAGTTAAAGCAGGGCGCCTGGGTGGCTCAGTTCGGTTATTCGTCCAACTCTTGATTTCAGCACAGGTCATGATCTCAGGGACTTGAGATCGAGCCCCGTGTTGGGTTCTGGGCTGAGCGTGGAGCCTGCTTGGGATTCTCTCTCTCCCTTTCCCTCCGCCCCTCCCCCTGCTTGTGCTCTCTTTCTCTCTCTCTCTCTCTCTAAAATAAATAAATCTTGAAAAGAATTAGAGCAGATTCATATCTGTTACTTAGTGACCTCGCTATTTGCATTCCATTGTACTTTCTGGAGTGTGGAAAGACAGTGTGTGCCCCAGAGACTAGAGAGAGTCCTGCCCCCACCCCCCAGGCTTACTTCATGTTCTGTAAGGACGGCTTTGCCTAGGAGTAGTATCAGCCATGGCAGGTGTCCAGATGCCCGCACAATCACCTGCTTCTTCCCCGCAGAGTTGGAGTGGCTCCAAGGACCCCAGAGGGTAAGTGACAGGTACAGGACAGCTTACTCAGAGGCAGTCTGAGCATTAGGACTCAGTCTGCAGGGACCCAGCCCGGGGCTGTCCCACTACAGCATGGATTTAATGCATTCCCGTGGACAGCAGGGAACACACAGGGGGATGTGGAGAGACCTAAGACCCAGAGCTGCTCCCCGTGTGGGCTGCTAGGAACTAAAACAGGGCAACGCGGGCCACCAATCATTAACTCTTCAAAGGATGGCTTTCTCATCCCTAAAACAGGTTCAGTAGTCCCTGCAGTAGCCTCGCTTTGAGGATTTAATGACATAGACGGGCAAGTTGCTCTCAGTTCCTACTCACTGTAATCCCATTGCAATAAAATGAGTTCTGCTGGGCCCTTTTCGCACGTGACTAGCACACATCGTGATGAATTATAATAGACTCTAAGTACCCTGAGGGTCAGGGTCGCATTACCTACCTTTGCTGGAAGTGTTCAGGGACAGAAATAAGCTCAGGGGAGCATCTTTTGACTGTGGAAATTACTTCTCTCTTGTTGGAGAGAAAATGCCAGGTAACTCCCTTATTCAAGAACCTACAGCGGCTCCCTGTTCCTCCAGTACTGAGTCAAAATCTCTCTTCTTTTATGGCTAGCCTCCTCTCCCTATCCTCCCAACACAGAGCCCTTCCCTTGGCTACACCTTCCGTGGGGTCAGGCTCACTCGGGAAGGACTGGAGGCAGAAGTTCACACCCTTGGTGGCGCAGGTCTAAAGGACAATAATCCTTAAGATTTGCCGTACTCATCCTCATGAAACTCCAAGTTTCCTGGGGCCTCATTGCTTTGCACATCTGCAGGGCTCCTCTACTGGGCTATCGGAAGAAGAGGAACGAAGCCTGGGTTTATGCTAGAGGCATTTATTTGGTTGAGCTGCCCTGCTGGGATACTTTCTGATGGACAGACATGCAGAGGGACTCCACCTGTCACAGAACCATTCACAATAAGCGGCCCAGGGCGGGGGGAGGATATTTACATAGCCTGTGGGCTGAGGATGACAGCCTCGGGGACCCATGGGCCAATCTAAAGCCACCGTGACCTCTTCAGCCACTTAAGCCAGTTTTAATTCAGCCAGTTTTTAATTAAGTCAACTTTGCATTGAGGTGAGGAGTCTGTTTTTCTTGCAGATTCTCTAATGTGGGGGCAGCGGCTGTGATGTTACAGTCAGAGCTGCAAAAATTTGTCCGCGTCCCCCTGGTCCTTCCAAAGAGGCCCCCACAACTTTTGGGGGATGTCTCTACACCACGTGCTGCTTTCAGAGAAATGTTGTACTCAAAACCACGCTCTCTTCATCTGTGAAATGGGTGTCATACATGTGCTCCAATGAAAATGTTGTGCAAGGATTCCGTGAAGTCCCTGACGCTTTTTTTTTTTTTTTTTTTGAGTGTTTTGTTATCCATAAAGACGGATCTGGAGACCAGGTTCAGACAAGTTGGTAGAGTCAGAATCAGAAACTGGGCTCTCCCACCCGACACCCTGTATCTTTTTGTGTATCACCACCTGCTGTCTGTCTGTCTTTCTTTCTTTCTTTCCACCTGCTGTCTTTCTACATAATGCACGGAGCACTAATCGTCTATGTGACCTTCCCAATAGGCCTGCCCTTCGTTACAGGAATAAAGAGGGGGCCAGGTACAGAGCCAGGGGTGGGGCAAAGAGAAAGTGACGGCCAGCCAAGAAGATTAGGGGAATTCACTGAAGGCTGAGGTCAGCCCGGGAAAGGAGTCAGGCCACAATGACCCCTTGATTAATCTGAATCCCCAGAAATGGTGTTCTTTTTGAATGAGGCCAGCAGGATTAAAAGGAAAAATCTTCATAAATCCCACAAAAGCCAGAGAGGCGGGTGTTACATAGCTCAGCGGCGAGGGCTTCTCCAGCCAAGTGGGGCAACAAGCCAGCTTGGGACACAGTGGCCAGGTCCCCAGCACTGGGCTCTCGCATCCCAGTCTGCTCATCCTCCACTCCCGGCCCCCAAGGGGTGACCTTTTGTGGGGTTTAGCAGAACAGTGAAGATCTGGTACCCAGCACATGTTGTTGACTCATTGCTTCGCCTAAGGAAAAGAGCACAGTGTAAGTGCCGTCCAGCCACGAGTTTTCATTTCAGACCCTGGAATCAGAGGCACTGCTCCCCCTTGAAAGGCACTAGGGCGACAGGAGTGAGAATAGGAAGAGGTGGCTTGAGCCAGGGATGTCCGCAAGTCACACTCCAGGCTCCCCTGGAGGGTCAGCTTTTGCGGGGACAGGGAGGAAGCTGATTTAGAAGGAAAATATCCAGGAGGCCTCATGGTGTTGCAGTGCAGGGGGTGGTTGGGCTGCCCTGAGGCCGCTTTCCTGGGCTTTTTTGGATCAAGGGCACCCTCTCCAGGCTGGAGTGCTTACTGGCAGGTTTCCCGAGCAGTCCGCGCCATTTGGGTGCCTTCCCATTCACCTCTAGCTATAATCCTTTTCTTTCATGTCCCCCGAATCTCCGAGGCACTTGTGATAAATTATACTTAAGAGCAGATGTTTGTGTGAAGTGAGCTTTAAAAGGGGGCCCCAGGCCATATTCTGCTGCAGACGCGCTTTCTCGGGCCGATGCAATGTTTTCGAGATAACTTTATTTTTTTTTTTTAAGATAATTTATTTATCTGAGAGAGAGAGGAGAGATTGAGCAGCAGGGAGGGGCAGAGGGAGAGATCTGAAGCAGACTCCCTGCTGAGCATGAAACCCCATGGGGGGCTCGATCCCATGACTGCAAAACCATGACCTGAGCTGAAACCAAGAGTCTGGGGTTCAGCCGACTGAACCAGACAAGTGCCCCTTCAAGATATTTTTAAATTGGGAGTTTTCACGTGGAAATCCAAATATCTTACTTCCCAGGAAAAATCAAAGGGTCTGACAATACCGAGTGCTTAAGTCCACGAGGCCATAACGCTGAGCAGAGCAAGGGGCTGCCTCCTTTAGCTGGGGGTGAGGTTCAAGGTCATTGCCATTCCTTGCTGCCCTGGCTCCACTCGCTTCTGTTACCACCTTCTGTGGGCACTGGTTTTCGACCTGGGATGAGTATCTTTTGTTTCATTCTTTTGTAGGTTTGCTATGGCTTTAGTTATTATTCAATAAAAACTTAATTCTAAACTTTTTGATCTGAGGTCATCTTGTAACTTGTGAAGGTGATCACGTTTCTCCTGAGGGAGGGAAAAAAAAAGGTGTTCTGGAGAAGACGTCCTCTTCTTGGTTCTAAATAAAGTTATTTAGAGACTGTGGTTTACCCGGACAACTTCATTATATTAGGAGACATATTAAAATGTGAGCAGAGGTTTTTTGGGTTGATGGACACAAATGTATTCAGTCGCAATTATAAGACAACTGCCCTTCAGTTAAGTTTTGGGCTTTAGGTTGGGGAAGGGGGAAACAGGGAGTTTGGGTTAAGAAGTCTGACCTCTGTGTCTTGCTTTACTAGTACCTAACTGCTCAGTCTTCAAAGGGGGCACTTCTGCTTCGAGAAGTTGGTTTTCCCACAAAAAAAGGCATCTGTTGTTTTAGGTAAGCCTTTCACAAAGAACGTTCCTCCAAACAGACTATTTTTCCTGTGGTCGACTAACTTCGGGAAGCCCTGGGATATGTAATAAACCGTGAACAGTCTTCTTCATTGTAATACCTCTTAGAAATTTTAATATGTTAACGTGAATTTGTGAATTTTCAAGAAGAAAGTGTAATATGCAACATTTTCCAATTCGTTTTGACAATCAAACTCTTTTTATTTAATTTCACAAAAAGCATCTCAAAAGGCATCTCAGGGCGGGGCGGGGGGACATCCTCTTTGAGAAAACCCAAGGAGGTGCTTGTTAAAATCTCTTTCTGGCATGACATCAAGAATATAAGATGTGCATAAACCAGAAAGGGGTCAAGAATGACACTCTTTATTTCTACTTGGCTTTGTGCATGAATCACCAAGAACCTCAAATGTATTTTAATTTAAATCTATTTAAATACATCCAAAACTTCAATTGATTAAAATTTATAAATTTAAATTTAATTTAAATATATTTAAATATTTAAAAGCCTTTCAGGTGTGTGATCCAGGAGAAGGCAGTGTGTGTGTGTGCACAGTAAACACTCAGCAGGTTGGCAGAAACACCAAGGAGATTCCTGGTCTCTCGAGGAAGAAGACTGAAAGACCCTCACGTAACCATTGGCCCCTGTTTTAGGTTGGAAGGCTCCCCTGCCCCCACCTGGTAATAACTTTTTAGCAGAAAGCTCAGAGACAATTTATATCATCTCTCTGCATAGTGTTTCTGTGAATATGTCAGGCATGTGCCATATGCCGGTAGATGGTTTGCACCTGCTTCCACTCCTGCCTGAAGCCCGACGCTTTGACGTCATTTAAGAGTTGAGACTTCCAGTCCCTGCAAAGCCCAGCCTTCCCTCGAGCCCAGCCCCTGCACAGTCCTTTCTCCCAGTTCCCTGGTCACTGGGGAAGCGGCTCCTAACTGTCTAATCTTTTAATTCCTGCCCTCAGGTTCATGCTCTACTGGGGCCCAACCTCCCCTAACGTTAAAATTAGTGATGCTTCTAATTCTCTTCAGTTAGGTTTTTTTCCCAGGGAACATGGTCTTGCTCAGTTCCTTGTCCTAGAGTGCCCATGACCTTGTGTTGCAGGGGGGGGAGAAGCTGCCTCAGGTGACCCTGTAGAGCCACGTGAGTTCAATTCTTCCGTGATGAGGCCTCCCCTGCCATCCTGCCTTGTGTTCTAATGCAGATACCGGAAGTGCCCTGCCTCAGACCTTTGCTCATTCTGTCCTGTCTGCCCGGAATAGCTTCAGCCCTAAGCTCCATCTATTAAAATCAAAGTCCTGCTTGGAGAGCTGGATGCAGCCACCACTTCCTTTATGAAGACTTCGCCATGCCCAGAGCTGTAAGGAACTTTTTCGTCCCTTCTATTCCCATATCATAGGTCAGTCTTCGTGAAAACTATTGTCCTGTTTTTCCTTGTTTTGGTTTCATCTCAGTTCTCACCACCGTGGCTCACTTGCCTTTCTCTCCCTCCATTCTCCTAGCACATTCTTCCTGTGCAGAGCAAGGAAATGGCTTTTAGCAAATTCATTCCATGCTGCTCCGAGTGCCCTTTTTCCAGAGGGCTTTGCTGTCCCCTGGGTCATGTTTCTCGGACTTTGGTGTGTGTCTTAATCACCAGGGGAACTTATTAGAAATACAGATAACACCAGATGGAAAGGAGAGCCGAGGGGAATAAAAAGCAATGCTATGAGAATGAGAAAAGAAAAGGCAATTGGGAATTCCAGGAAAAACAAAAAGCTACACAAGAAATTTAATGTAATGATAGCCCCTCTTTGATTCCGTGATGAACAATATTTATATACTCCAAATAAATGATTGGTTTGTTGATTTATCTGAAACAGAAATATAGGTATATCAGGAAGAGGGCAGAACAGATGTGGGATGTGGGGGTACGAGAGATTTAGCCTCATCTATTATGACAGCAAGTCAATAAAGAAAGTCTAACATGAAGACAGCACCTGTTTTTTGAAACATGGAAACAAATACCAGAAGAAACAACTTAGCTACAAGTGGTTTCCCTGATGGGCGGGACTAGGTTATAAAGCCAGAAGGCAGCAGGGGTCTGTTGATGTTTCTTATAAGCATTTCAAAATGATTTTTATCTTTTATCTATGTGTAAATATTACCTTGGTTAAACATATTTTTTTTAAAAAAGGACTGTAGATTTCTAGACCCCCTCTAAGACCTACTGAATCAGAATCTCCAGGGGCTGGGCACCTGGGTGTGTATTAACTTCCTGGGCGATTGTCCTGCACAGCAAACATTGGATAGCTGGTGTGATGCTTACACGCAGCTATGGAAACTGAAGTAGGCATTCCTCGGATGGGGACTTGGAAGAGGAGTGGAAGTCTCCAAGCAGCTCCTCTATGGGATTGGTGACTGTATTTTTCAAACGGAAAATCTGAGACTGCCTTCGGTGCTCTCCAGAATGCAAGACCCTAAGCCTTCTCTGCCTGTTTGTGGGGGTAGAGAGAGCAGACTTATAGGAAGATAGCTGCACCCCCCAGAGGACAGGGCAGAGAGGGGCTTCTGGTAGCCTTAGCTCGAGGCACTGTGTCAGGGTGTGCATCCCACTTAAAGCAAAGGCCATACACACTGACTAGGATACGAGGAAGGGTAAGACAGGGCATTGCCCTTCTGTGGCCCCCACTAAGGCAGGATGGAGAGGGGTAAGCACCATATCAGAGGGTTCCTCCTTGGATCCTTTTACTCAGACCTCAGGAATAAACCACTAATGCTATGAGGGTTGGAAAAAGCCATTAGAAACTCCAGAGAAAGTAAAAAGCTGGTCAAGAAATTAGACACGTTAAGCCCAAGATCAGGAGACAAATAGGGAGGGGGGACCTCTCCTTTCCACCCTGAGGGGTGTGCTTTCCTAGCGGGAAGGGAAGAGAATCCTGGCCCCAAGCATGGGCTTGGGTTTCTGGGCAGGATGCCTGACCCTGGGGAGTCCAAGTTCTCCTTCCTCAGTTTCTTGGGAGGGTAAAAAAAAAAAAAAAAAAGAAATTTCCGATATATAGGAGCTCCAAACACCAAAACTTCCTCTCCCTCTTCTCTCTCTCATCTCTCCCCCTCCCCCATTTCCCTCACCACCCCTCTGCCAAACCCACAGAAGCTCAAAAGATCAGAGCTGCATCATGGGGTGAGAAAGGGGTCGGGCTTACCAGCCATGTGACCTGAAACTCTAAGCCTCAGTTTCCTCATTTGTGAGCCGAGGAAATAGTATCTACTCTGCGGGGTCATTTTGAGGGTGTCCATAGACAAAGATCTAACTTGTTAAGGATTCTCACCTCTGGTAGGTGCCCCACAGAGGGGGTCTCTTTCCCACCCATGATGACAAAAGTCAGTTTTCTAAGAGAATCTGCCATTCCAAGCCCCCCTTCGGAGTGCAAGGATGCAGTTTGGAGACGGATGGGGCCATTTGGGGTTCTCTAGGGATTGGGTGACAGTAGCCAAGGGTAAAAACGAGTGTTTACCAACACACAGTTGGTGTGTTGCAGGCACGGTTGCAAGACAGTGAATGCATCAGTTAATCTTTATAATAACTCTTGGTCACGAGTACCACTCTCATTCCCATGTTACAGCTGAGAAAGCAAACTCAGAGAGGTGAAGAGGTTGCCCAAGGATCTAGAGGCACTCAGCGGCCACGCTGGGACTCAAAGCCAGGCGGCCCGGCTCCAGAGCTTCTGCACCTGTCCCCAGCCCCGTCCCCTGCAGCCGTGCTCACCTGTGCCACCAAGGTTCTCCTCGCAGGACTGCCAGAGCCCCACGTGGAACCTGCACTGGATGAACTTGTCGTCCCCCGTCTCCCAAATGTACTGGACAACGTGGCTCCCGGTGTCCCTCCTGCCATCGCTGTCGTGGCCCCCGCTGAAGCGACTGCAGTGCGGCCCGCCCGGCTGGTCCAGGCACAGAGGCTTTGCCACCTTCCGGGTCCCCTCGCACCAGTAGCTGCTGCCCACGGCGACGAGGGAGAAGGCCAGGGCGAGGCAGGCGGGGAGGAGGGTCAGCACCTGCTTCTGTCTGGCCCCGACCATGGCTGGAGGAGGTGTGCAGCGTCAGGCTGAGCATCGGGCCCCCTCCTGCCTCCGCACGCTACCCGCCCCTCACAGCCCTGCCATCTGGCACCCTTACGGGCTCCTCTCGTGTCCGCTGGGGGATCCTGGGTGCCACCCAGCGTGTGGCCTCCGCATGTGCACCTGTGGCCTGAGAAGCCGCAGGAGAAAACCCAGGGCGGGGTGGGTTCCCACGGACAGAGCTGGCCCTTAGTCCTCCCCAGGGAGCGGGTGTGCAGAAGGAGGCTGGCTCTCTGTTTTTGTCTTTTTCAACTTGGGGTAAAATATGCAGGAGACGAAACTGACCACAGTGACCACTTGTACCCTCACGTGATTGCACATCCCATCTCCAGACCTCTTCACCTTGTAACACTGGAGCTCCGCCCCTGGGAACACTTACTCCCCATCCCCCCCCCCCACCCCAGCCCAGGCACCTGCCACTCTACTTCCTGTCCCAATGAAGGTGACCGCTCCTGGGCCCTCCCATGAGTGGGGTCATGCAGTATTGTTTCTTTGCGACTGGCTTATTTCACTCGGGGTAATGTCCTCAAGGCTCACCCGTGATGTAGCAGGTGGCAGAATTCCCTCCCTTTTCAGTGTTCAGTAGCATCTCATGCTGCGGACAGACACGTTGTGTGCGTGCGTTCACCAGCCCACAGACACTCGGTTCCTCCCACCTTTTGGATCTTGCGGAGGGCGCTGGTGCTTGACTGAAGACCAAGGGCGTCCGGGCAGGTGTCTGGGTGAGTCTGCCCTACCCTCGTGGCCTTTCGCATTCATCAGGGTACTCAGTGTCGGGTGCCCGAAATGGGGAATCCCATGGCCCGCATAGCCTGTTCCCTGCCCAGCTCTACAGACACAGGGACTGCCAAGGACAACGTCCTGTTTCTGGGACTGAGAGACTCGAGGTGCCGGCAGTCCGCTCCAGGGCCCAAGTACTGGGGGGAGCAGGGGCGGGCGGCACCCACCCCACAGGGCACGGCATTCAGCACCATCCTGGGGCCTCAAAAGCTGGCAAGCATACCCCGTGGCACTCTCATTCCTGCCCTCACCAAGGGGGCCCTCTGGAAGTGGGGGACAGTCACTTTTTGGGCAGAGGACATTGATGCGAGAACAAGGGCAGGAATGTCACAGAAAAGCCCACGTGGCGTCTGAAACACAGGTCCTAGATTGCAGCTGAGCTGAGGACCCCCCAGATACACCTGCAGACACTGGACTGGGCAGGTAGGAGAGAAGGGTGGTGCCATGTGGGTCCCTCTGACTCTCTACCTCCTGCTGGCGCAGGCAGAGGGCTGTGCGCTGTGAGCCCTGCGTTTGTGGGCTTGGCCACCTGTCTCGTGGGAAGAGGATTTATCACATCTCATCACTAGATGGCATCTGTCCAACAGCAGGGAGGTCATGGGTGGCCCCAACCCCTCTCCCTTCAGAGAAAGAACATTTTTGAGAATACATTCAAAGAGATGAGCCAGAATATTCTTACCGGGCAGGCATTTCCTTTGCCAGTGTGCAGCGTGGAAGACGCAGTCATTATCGTGGGGTCCCAGAATGGCTTTCCGGCCGAAAGGAAAGGATGGGAGCGTCGGCGGGCGCTCTCTGTCCTGCTGTCCTGGAGACGACCACGCTGATTCCAGAGGTCGTACTACTGTCCCCGTCCGTTTGGGGGGTCTTTGTTCACTATGAGCATTTGTCCGCTAAGTTTTAAAATCTTGCCACGTGGCCAGGCGGGATCTTAAGATTGCCAAGGGCTTCTAGGAAATGATCCTTACTTGTTTTTCCCCAACCATCCGGAATTCATTCACTCAGACACGTCAGCCAAGATGAGCTCCTCCGTCCGACAGGAATGGAGAGAAAAACAAAACTAGCCTAAATGAAAACAGGATCTTCTTGTCTCTAGCCCACCTGTGTCTCAGCCAGGGAGGACGGCTCCCTCCCGCGTCCCGGGTCTGGAGGCTGGGAAGCTTGCACAGGGAGAGGTGGGGCGAGAAGGGTCGGTCGAGCAGAGGCCCCGCGAGGAACTCGCTTGGGAAGAGGACCGTCCCGGGAGAGTTCAGGGAAGATCAGCACCTGCCCAGGTAGCTGTGTCGGGGGATGCTGGGTCTCCCGGCCTTGCCGCGCATGGCTGTGTGGCCGTGGGCCGGCAACCTAACCTCTCTGTGCCTCACTTCCCCAGCCGCTGGGTGGAGCAATCTTCACGCCCCGCACCTGCTTGTCATGAGGGTGCGTGAAGCAGGTGGTCAGGGGCTGTAAGGTTCTGCACATGCGCACTTGCTGAGTCTGAGCAAATCATGGGGCGAGGGGCGGGGTGCATTCAGGGCAAACCTCTGCCAGGTGGGCCGGGGGCGCAAGGGGGCAATCCGGAGGGCTGTCTGGCTTTTCTGCATGTCCCGGGCGCTTGGGTAGACGCGATCCTGAGTCCAAGCCGCTTTCTCCCTCCAAGTGTTTGCATAGACAGGGCCCCCCCGAAGGAGACCCTGCCCTTGGGGGCCTTGGTAAGAAACGGGCCCCCCTCTCCAAGACGCCCACCGCACAGCTGGCTGGCAGCTCAGGGGCTGGAACCCGAGGCTCTGGCCCCCCGGGGCCTCGTGCCCTGAGCTGGGTTTTGGGAGCAGAACCCCCGGCCGCCCTGGCTTTTCCTCCGGGGCGGGCCTCTGCTGAGGAAGTCCCTGGAGCGCAGCTGACTTGGGGCAAGGTCTGGGAAAAATCTCCCTGCCTCTGGGGTGGGGGTGGGGGTGGGGGGTGCTGGGGCGGGGGATGAGCCACCGCCGATGGGAAACCCGGGAGAATCATCGGTAGGTGGCTCTAGCCCCGTCCAGATGCTCTCCGCGCGGCGTGGAGAGGGTTTGTGCAAACATTTCCTCGCGCGGTGCCTGGAGGAATGCAGGAGGAGGCCGCCTGTGGTCCATCTTGGACTGTTCGAGAAACGCGCCCGCGCCTGTGAAGTTGCAGGGGGCGGAAGGTGAGGCTGGCGCCGGGCGGGGCAGCGCCCGGGAGAAGGAAAGCGGGACCCCCGCCCCGAGTCCACGCGCTGCCCATGGACACCCCTGCTGCTCCCCGGGGGGCCAGGCCTCCCCCTCCCTCCAGGAAGCGCTCTCCCCCGGCCCCTGCGAGGCCCATGCTCGCCCTGCTGCTCCTGGTCTCCATCAAGCAAGTAAGAGCGGTTTATGATTTGGATTGTCATGGTGTCTGCTATTAGGGTCAGGTCTGCATCTTTTCGGATCCCAGAAGCAGTTTCGGGCTCTCGCGGGCAATTTGGGAAATATACAACAGTATTGAGGCGGCAGTGATTAACCATAAGCCCAATATTCGGAGGTTATCGCTGTTACTGTTTTGGCATATTTCTTGTAAATCCTTTTTCTATGCGTGTTTCTGAGCAGCTGAAATTATGACGCAGAAAGTGTTCTGTATCCTGGCTTTCCCCCTTTACACTATTTTGTAAGCATTTTCCAGGGTCATCGCGAACTCTGTACATAGCATTTAAACTGGTCCCAGATAGCCTCCTGTCTGCTTTTACAGTTTTCTCAGGCCCGGGTATTTAAAGGTTGATGGACTATGACGGGGTTTTCTCGTCTTTCTTTTCTCCTTTTCTTTCTTTCCTTTCTTCTTAGTATAAAAATATAGAATGATCATGGTTTAAAGAAGTGAACGTATAAAATTCAAAGAAGTGTAAACACCAACTATGAATCACTGTATTCCCACTGCCCAGTAATCACCCTCGTTCGCCTTTGGGGGCTTATACTCCCAGACCTTTTCCTGCTATTTTTTTTACCTATGCTTTTTTTGCCCCTAACAAGCATAGGATCAGACTTAAATAGTATCGTGCTATCGGCAAGTGTCAGGTGTGTCCCTTGTATTAACTCATTTCGTGCCCCTCGAGGGAGTCCCTCCTGTCAATCCCACTTACAGATGAAAACACTTTTCTGTGTCGGCTACGGTAACCCCACAGCGTGATGTTTGAGGGCTTCAAGGTTGTGTCTCACAATGTGTGTGACCCCACCTGCATGGTGGGCATTCTGGTAGCTTGTTTTATTCTTTTTTTTTTCATTAAAGATTTTATTTATTTGTTTATTTGAGAGACAGCGAGCACAAGCAGGGGGAGGCAGAGGGAGAAGCAGACTCTCCGCTGAGCAGGGAGCCCAGCCCGACTGGGGACTCAATCCCAGGACCCTGAGATCACCACCTGAGCCGAAGGCAGACGTTTCACCAACCGAGCCACCCAGGCACTTTCAGCTTGTTTTAATCTTATCCAGGGAGACTAGACTCTTGCCCCCTTTCCCATTTGAGGTTCCGTTTTCATGCTAGACCCTAACATGAAGGAACCCCAGTCCCATTTACCCGAGAAAAGCAGGTAATGAAAGTGGCTTGAGGAAGGGTTCTCTTTCTCCTTTGGTCCATGGGTGGAGTTCGTCTCTGTTTGTGTAGACATTGGGATTCCAAATCCCTCCTGCCCCCATCTAGGGAGAGCCGTGGTGCCGTGATGCTGTAAATATTCACCTCATCAGGCTTTCTTTGGTGCTAACCTGGAACCAGACAGGCAGAAAACACCTGCCAAGTTCTCTGCGTCCGATCTCTCCCAGAGGCTGCCTTCAAGCCCTCACAGACCGAGAATGTGAGCCCGATGGGTGGTTTCATGGAATCCCTGCGGTGGTGGCAGCCTCTGGCCGAGCCACCAGCCCAATAAGGGCAGGACCCTTCCTGGGACAGTCCATACAGAACTCACATTCTTGCTTTAGTTCTCCAGAGAGCTCATATCCCAACCGAGTACAGCCCGCCCGCTAGCTGTCTAGTTTCCTTCCCCCTTCTGCTCACGACCATGCACTGATGCTCGTGCATTGCCCACTGGGTGCCGAGCCCTGTTAGATGACTGTCACCTGCCATCCTGTGGCTTGTGAGTTTGGCCACTTCCTCTGCCCAGAGGCAAGCCCTGTGCTCTCTCTTCCCCAGCATGCCGGGGCAGCTGTGGACGTATGATTATGTGTATGTTACACCAGCAAAATCTTCAGTGCTTCAGGCTGGTGTGGGACGCTGACAAAGCCACACCTTTTTCCTTTCATCTGGCGTGTTCCTAATCAGTAATGTCCCTGTGAGCAGTGCCCCCTCCCCCACCTGCCACCCCGCCTGTCCTCAGAACCTCTTCGGTCCGACGGTCCCCCAGGGTGCGTCCCTAACCCTGATGACCCCTGTCCCCGCCTTCTTGGGTCTTGGTCTTAAATCCCATAGTTTTCCTCTAGATGTTTACATTACAAGGCTTTGCTAGACATTCGTGATGGATTTTGCTCACAGACGCATTCCCTGCATGGAATATAAATGACCGTGGCGTGTTTTCTGGCAGGAAGTCTTCCTAAAATTCACTTAATGAGAAATTCTCAGGGATAGTTTAGTTTCTAAATTCAAGCCGTCCACCCCCCCCCACCCCCCGCCGGACTCATTTAAGTTAATTAACAGTTGCTTTGACTTCAAAAAACATAAACTCTCTTTCTCTCAGGCTCGTTAAGAAGTGAATTTGTGGCTCTTTCCTACATTGCCGAGGGGAGCGTAAAAAGGTGCATATTTTTAAATTTAAAAAAAAAAAACTTGGCGAGGATAGGTTGTCAGTCCATTATCAAAACCCTTTAAAAATGTGCATATTCAATGACCTAGAAACTCCAGTTGAAAGAATTTCTCCTAAGAAAATAAAGATGTGCTCGAATGTTTAATTGTGAATATTTTCAGTACAGCAGAATTTATATTAGCAAGCGTCTTGGCCCATGTAAGTGTTCGATGCTGGAGGATTTGAAAACTGAATCATATCCTATTCCCTTACCGAACATCACAGAGCTGTTAAAATGATGTTTTCGAAGTATGGCTCTTGAGATGGATGTATATTCACAATGCATCTTCTGGTAAAAGCATGAAACTGGATGATTTCCTTTTTCGGTTAAAATAAAAAGGGAAAGAAAAAGAAAAAAATAAATAAATGGAAGCGTGTGCCCAGAGAGAAGAGGCTGGAAGGAGACGGTCATTTCTGATACTAAGATTAAGATGCCGCCTTCTCCCCTTTGGGGGCTCTCCTGCAATTTTTTGTTTGCTTTACAGAGAGGCGTGTGCCTTCTTGAACAAAGAATACAATAAAATGGATTGAGAACAATCCACAGAAGGTCTTTTTTCCCTTTCCCTTGATCGCTTCTCAGCCAAGGTGGGCATTGATGCTGGCTTCCCACTCAAGGGGAAGAGGAATCAAGATCAAGTTGATTTTTTCCAGTTAGAAAACATCTGGGTGTACCTGGGTGGCTCAGTGGGTTAAGCCTCTGCCTTCGGCTCAGGTCATGATCTCAGGGTCCTGGGATCGAGCCCCGCATCGGGCTCTCTGCTCGGCGGGGAGCCTGCTTCCCTCTCTCTCTGCCTGGCTCTCTGCCTACTTGTGATCTCTGTCTGTCCAATAGATAAATAAATAAATCTTAAAAAAAAAAAAAGAGAGAAAACATCTGTTTGTGCTATTTCTTCACCTCCTTACCTTGTTTAGTTCTGGATGTGATCGTGCCATCGTGTGTTTTTCATGTCTTTGGAACAAGTACCTGGGAAGACAGTCTGTTCGTCCAGCTCCCCTGAATTGAACAAATTTGGTGCTTTGTAGGGTTCCTTCTCCTTCCCCTCCTTCTTCTTCTGACCATGGCCATCAGTCATGGCAAAGGGCAGGGGAAGAGGGCAGAGTAAGTCCAGGGACACAGCGCACGTGCATGACTGATTTTATTGTCTCTTCCTTGGCCAGTTCCAGTGACGTCCCTGACAATATAAATAGCTCTCTATCCAAGAAAGTGTCTAACTTTGGCGGCTCGGAGGATTCTGGAAGCTGATGATCTGGTTCTCAGCTTCTTTGCCGAATGTGTGAAAAATAATACGAATCCGGTTATAGTCCCATCAGGAAGCTGATTTTCCTAAACAGTGTTCTAATAAACTCCCATCGTGACTCTTGTGCTGTAACTCAGAGACAGAAAGTATTGTGGGAGATTGAAAGTTTATTGGAAACTGAAGCCTAAGGGTAAATGCCAATTATTTCCTCATCATTATCATCATTGTTATTACTTATTGGCTAATCCTGTGGTTTCCAGATGGTTGTGCTAATGTGCCTCAAGGCACCACTGTGAACTCACAGGGGTGCTGTAAGATATTTTAATTTTTCTTTCTTTTTTTAAAAATTTATTTGACAGAGAGAGAGATCACAAGCAGGCAGAGAGGCAGGCAGAGGGAGAGGAGGAAGCAGGCTTCCCGCCGAGCAAGGAGCCTGATGCAGGGCTTGATCCCAGGACCCTGAGTTCATGGCCTGAGCCGAAGGCAGAGGCTTTAACCCACTGAGCCATCCAGATGCCCCAATATTTTAATTTTTCAAGGGAAGCAAAGAGACCCATGACATCCGCCAGACCCTGGGAATTACTAGCTCAAGGTAGTTCCTGGTTTCAGCATTAGATCGTGCCCCATTCCCTTTGCTGATGTTGTATCTCTGCAAAGCTGGTTTTTGTTTTTTGTTTGTTTGTTTGGTTGGTTTTTTGCAATTGCTGTACTGAAAAGAAAGTACTGCACAAACATCCATGTGTATCAAGGTGGTGTCCTATCGGATCCCCAAGTTTGGGAAGTTGTGGAATCTCCAGTAGGTACTCCATTGTTAGGTTGCGAATACTGAAGTCATTTTGCCCTACCTACTAAAAAAAATGGGACTTTAGCCCTTTCTTTTGGCTTAGGGGGACTATGGGAAAATGGTGGAGTCACCAAGGGCACCATGACTTGAGAACATTTGGTAATCTCTGGTGTAACTATGATTCTACCAGCTCTTCTTCAAAAAGTTGTCTGTGTGATTCTCTGGAAAGGATGCAAAGGAATTATTCACAGGCGCCATCGTGCCTTCTGTAGTATTGGGGGGTAGGCCATGCTGGGCAGAGGACAGAGAGGGTAGACTATACTAGTGACTCAGAACATGGAAATTAGACATCCACAGGGCTCATAGATGGTGTGTGTGTGTGTGTTTGAGTGCCTTTTGATGGATCATCTCCCCAGTTTACACTGGATTTCTCCACTCCCTGTTGTTACACCTATTGCTACGTGTGTCTTACCTCATTCTTTTAGGCTGTCTACTTGGCCCAAGAAAGTATTTGAGTTTTTTACCCCTTGTGAGAGGATACAAAGCCTCAAAGCCAACTGAACTGGGTGACCTTATCCCAGATCACATATCTAGCCCCTCCCATGTTCATCCCCCACCTTCAGCTCCACCCCATGCCTGTGCCTCGTTTCTTTAGCTGGAAATTGAGGACAGTAACTCCTGGCCGGTGCTAGGGACTTGTGTTCAGAGATGGAAGTCACTTCCCGGCCCTCAAGGAACGTATGGGGTAGCGAAGGATTTGGACGAATGAACCACCCATGATAGTATAACATGATGGGACACAGGACTTAGTCATGTGTGGAGTCACAGGGCATTGGGAAGAAGGGTTCCTGGCTCCAGACTTCAGTGACAGAGGTGGTCAAGTGTGACTAGGGGGTCCTTAGGCTTGAGTTGAGCCTTCGGGGTGAGCAGATGAGGATGAGGGTAGAAGGGAGGGCCAGTGGGAAAGGCAAAGATGCAGTCACAGAAGAACATGACTTAGGGTCAAGAGGTTTGGCCCTGGGTTGGCTGAGATGTCATCTCAACTCGACAGGCCATGAGGAGAAGACTAGGCAGGACAGCCCTGTGGACCTCTCTCTCTGGAACAGTGTAGACCAGGCCAGAGGCAGAGGAAATGGGAAGCAGGGTAAGACAGGAGAGAGGTGTAGGACAGAATCTGGTGCCTGGTTGGATGATGTGGAGGAAGGAGCCAAGGACAGCTCCCGGATTCTGGTTTGTGGCTGATTCTGCCAACACCGAGCCACTAGGGGATGAAACTCTTCGGGATCAGACAACGATAGGGTATGAACATCACTTAACTTTGATTGTCAGCCAATTATACAGTTATTTTATCTTTAGCAGATTCTAAGTCCTTCAGGGCAGAAGCTGTGTTTTCTCCATCACCACATCCCTTTCAGTTCCTCCCTAATGCAAAGCCTGGCACGTAACAGGTGTTCAATAAAGCAGAGTCAATTGAAGAAGAGAAAACCCCTTTAGACCACCTGTTGTGTTAAAAACGAAACAAAATGAGTGGTACAGATACACAATTAGATGTTGTTGGACAACTCAATTATCTGGAAAGCCCAAACATGCATCTTGTATTTTTAAGGTTCTATGGGAGGGGATAGTTAATGACAGAAAGGGGAAAAAAACCCAAGGTCTCAGTGTGGTAGCAGAGCATCTCTCTACCCAGTCTTTGACTCTGGACCCTCAGTCAGCCAGGTGGGATGGCGCAGGTCCCCACAATTCTCCCAGCCTTCCCCTGACACATTATAGAGCTCTTCCCACTGTGATGCTTTTCTTCTTGAGAGTCACATAATCTTAGCAGCATGCAACTGTTAATGACATCCAGAAAGACCATATTGCCTCCTCTTAAAATATCAACCTCACTTGAAGATTTTGGGGTGGGGGGAAAAGTCTTTCAGGGGTGACTGGGTGGCTCAGTCAGTTAAGCATCTGCCTTTGGCTCAGGTCATGTTCCCGGGGTCCTGGGATCGAGTCCTACGTTGGGCTCCCTGCTCAGCGGGGAGTCTGCTTCTCCCTCTCGCTCTGCCTCTGCTGCTCTGCCTACCTGTGCTTTCTCTCTCTGTCTCTGTCAAATGAATAAAATCTTTTTAAGAAAGTCTTTCATATCTGTACTAAAACCAGTATGATTGGATTATGGAGTCAACATAAGATTTGTGTGCACCTTTAAGGTAGAATATAAGACTCCAAAGAAATCTTTTTCTTGGTGCAGGCCATTATGGTCACTTCAACAGAAAGTTTTGAAATTCGTGGTGGAACGATCACAAGGCCACCTCTGTAGTGAACTGGGAGTCACCATGGTTTTCTTCTGCTCAGGTTACAGGATCCCTCCTTGAGGAAACAACTCGCAAGTGGGCTCAATACAAAGAGAAGTGTCTGAGAGACTTGCTCAAGGAACCTTCTGGTAAGCAGGTGTATGAGTTATCTGTGGCTGTGTAACAAATATCCCCAAAGCTCAGTAGCTTAAAGCAATCATCATCATCATCATCCCAGTTTCTGTGGGTGAGGAATTCAGACCAGGCACAGTGGGGATGACTTGTTTGGTGTCTGGCGTTTAGCTGGAAGGCTCAGTGTTTGGGGGCTGGAATCATCAGAAGGCTTGTTTGCACTGACGACAGATGGCTGATGGTGGCTCCCAGACGAAGCTCCTCCCAGCATGGTGGTGAGGCTTCCAGGGAAAGCATGACCAGAAACCATCTTGCCTTTTATGACCCAGCCTCGGAAGCTATTTCTCCCATGTTCAGTTGCATCAGGTGGTTACCAAAGCCTACCCAGGTTCAAGGGAAGGGAGGAGAGACCCCCATCTCTCATCATAAAAGAGCACATGGGATGGTATATACATAGATGTGACACCACACTCACCACCAAATCGCATGACCTGAGCCACTGTCATAGATTAACCTGAGACTCTGTTGGGTAAGTGGGAAGGAGGAGGTCCAACATTTCTCCTTGCCAGGTCTACACTAGGGTTAGAGCCTTCTAGCAAATATGTTCATCGTTTGATCAGTCCATGACCTCTCCTGCCCGCATACTGACTCTTCAGATATGTCCAAATTCCCCCCACCTTTTTTACCTTTTTTTTTTTTTTTTGAATGATGAAATCTGGCCTCTCCTTATCCTCCTGGCTGCTTTCAGATGATTTCATTCAGCAGCTTAGTGGAGGACAGGATACTGTAAACGCTCTCTTCTTTTTCCTGACCCAAAGAGTCCCAACCTTCAAGCCATACCCCTCTCCCTCTGACTATTTCTTCAGCCCAGGCTGGTGGCAATCAGAGCTTGGTATCTGTTATGAGAACCACCCCTCACTTTAGGGAATACTGCTTTCTGAAATCAAAGTAGGGCATGTTCTCTTTTTCTGGAGTCCTGCCGTGAGAAGCTTGGCCAGGTGAACATTGTTTCTCACAGACCATGTGCTAACACTTGGCAGCCGGGTCGACAAGATACCCTGAGCCAGCTCATAACCTGGCAGATCTGCATCTGTGGGATCCTGATGCCAGTAACATGATTATTCAACCTGAATGGCCCCTGCATGCTAGCCCCGATAGGAAGCAGACAGGAACGATGCCTAGTTCCCAGGAGTGAGGAACTTGCAATATGGGCATTTGGGATCCAACCTGAAATTCCTTCCTTTCATTCCAGGAGGTCCATAAGGCAGTGCCCTGTGTTTTCAGCATCTCTTCGCCAAGTGCCAGAGTGCAAATCATCCCCTGAATTTGAGGTGGTCCAAATGCCTCATAATGATTGTTGAGTTGGTCTTCAAATGGAGAAATATAACCCTACAGAGGTTGTAGGTTGTGTTGGATATGTGCAACCAAGAACCTCAGTTTTGGACCCCCCTGTACCCATGGGTCATATCACATATTTCACAGTCAGGGTGTTCCAGCATCTAACTGATGAAGGTTTGACAATTCTGTAGTGAGTTATGGAACAGAAGGCACTGGGTAAACCTCCAAGTGTCCTCCTGACCCCGAGTTTGTGTGATAGTTCAGTCCATGTAAAATAAACCAGCATCAGCATGACGTGCACATGGACATAACTGACGGGACCGCTGCCAGAGGTCAGGTTGGGTAGACAAAGCCACAGAGCTCGGGGGTGCATTAAGCATTCCTTCCTCCCCACGCTGTTCCTCATCCTTGATGTGTCTGGACGGTGGGACTCCCGTGCTAGTTCCTGCATAGGGTATACCAGCTTCCTGTGCCAGGGAGGGGACTCTGCCTCCATCGGTGGCCCTGGTGCTCCAACATGGCCCTCATCCAGGACCTTTTCTCCCCACAGGGACCTTTTGTAATGGGACCTTTGATCGATATGTGTGCTGGCCTCATTCTTCTCCAGGAAATGTCTCCGTTCCCTGCCCTTCATACTTACCTTGGTGGCGTGAAGGTAGTAAGTCTTATTTTACCATTTTCTGGCAGTTCTCTTAAAGGCTGGTCCCTCCTGGGTAGGCCATCCAGGGAGCAATTAGGGAGAGCACATTGCAACCGAGTGCTTTTCTCAAGTCCTCTTTCCCCACGGGTCTCCTAAGCTGCCAATAACACACCTTCCTTCTTCTCTGGGCACCTCGTCTTGCCTTCCTGAAATTCTTCTGTGTCTGGTGCTCCATTAATACAATAGTCCTCTTTTCTTTGAAGATTGGAGAGTCCAGGCTCAGCTTCTACAGAATTTGCTGCAGCAAGAGTTGCCATGGAGAGGAGAAAGAGCTGGGGGAGAGATTGGGAAGCTTATAACCACAACTTTGGGCTTGCTGGATGGAGAAGAAGGGTGCCAAAACTACCCTTGTGATAGCTTTGGAAGGTGGTGCTACTGGGTGGTGCTTTTAAGCCCCATAGGACTTGGATGGAGTCTTTAACCACTCAGCTTGCCCCCATCTTGCTTGAAGGAAATGGCTATTATGTAGGACCCCCAGGAGGTTATCATGTGCCCACCGGCCCCAGCTGCCCAGCCTCTTGGTTGGTTTATTCTGGAAGGGGGAGAGAAATAATGACTGGTTAGAACTTCTTTAAATTCGACTATAGGCCATCAAAGAATAAGGTGGGGAAAAAAACTATTCTCAAAAACATAAGCAATTACAAAGTTCCAGGCAAAACCAAGTGGGAATGGGTTACAGAGAAGGAGAGATGGTGATATTTTGTATTTAATTTCAGCTCAGTAAATCATCAGTTAAAATTCGATTTTCTGAGGCTTCTAGTGCAAAGTGAGAGTTTCCAAGGAAGAGAGGTGCATTTCTGGATGGGATGGCTAGTGGTATGTTCTGTGGAACTGTCCTCTGGTGAAATCCGTTTGGAAGTGACCCAGGAGGCGTGAAGATGTGATGTTTAAGAGAAGATACCAGAGTTTGCTGGATCAGAGAGTCTGGATAATTGAAGGAAGCAGCCGTGTGGGAGCCAGCTCCAGTGGGGCGGGGAGAGCACTGCACGTGGAGTCCAGGGGCCGTTCGTCTCTTTTACACTCTGTGACTTTGGGCAAGTGTCTAGAGCCCTCTGAACTGTTTTCTTGTCTATAAAGTCAGGTGAATTACAACTACTCTTGGGACCCCCCTGAATGAATAAGAAGGCAGGCCTGGAGTCAGCCACACAGCAGGCGCTTTGTAAATGGAACTGAGGTGGAGACCAAAGTCCAGCCCTCAGAATCCTGAAGGTCTTTAAGACTCAAATGTCCCATCTCAAGGGCACATGGAGCAGACCACCAGTGCCCAGCTCCTGTACCTGTGCACTCTTCCCATGAGCTAAAAATGGAGGCCCATTCCACCTGAAGGGAAAAAGTGGTCCAAAATCTGAACTTACAAAGAGTTGAGTTAAAGGCTTTTTTAAAAAAATGGACTCTGGGCTTCTAGAGTGCCCCCAAAGAGTGTGATTCACAGAAGGTGGAATCCAAAGGGATCCGTACAGTGAGAAGAAAATGTGGAGGCGGTGGACAGTTTTAGAGAAGAAAGAAGGAGAAAAGGCCTGGTGGGATAAGACCAGAAGAACACACACAACGGAGGGTGGGAAGTGGGACGATGCTTGACTATACAGGAGGCTCGGGCTTGATTGCATAGAAATTCAGTCTGACCATGGGTTTCAACTCTCCTCTGGAAGGCAAAATCCCATGGAGCCAGGAGGAGGCTGAGGCATGGGAAGGACTTCATACGATTTGTGGTGTGGGGATATGATGTTGATGGCTCACTGGCTGGGAGAACGGGGTTGGGGGGCAGAGAGCTGACACTGAAAGTGACTGCGGGGATCCAGAGAAAGGGACCATCATGGAGTGGATGCAGGCAGAGGCAGAGGAACCATCAAGACTTGTCAGATGAAGCAGGAGGTGAGGGACGAGAGGGCTGGAAAGTGGAGGAGAGGAACTGAGATCACACCCCGCCTGGCCCCACCCATGCTTACCATCATCTGGGTGCCGGCTCAGGGCCCCCACTGCTCATGTCTGGCATGTCCCACAAATTGCAAGGGAGAGGGCTGCCCTGAGGGGGAAGAGAGCCAGTAAGAGGTTAGGTCAGAGAGTACTGGGGGCCAGACCTTACAGGGCTTTGAGGGAGGCAGGAAGGGCTCTGGCTTGTCTTCAGAAGCTTTTGGAAGATCTGGAGCGAGGCATGGTGTGGCGTGGCTGCTGTGTGAACCAGAGACCACGAGTGACAAGAGTGTCAGAGGCATTTGCAATAATCCAGGTGAGAGAGAGAGAGAGAGAGAGAGAGAGGTGGCTCCAGGAAGCAGGGAGCAGGGGATTAAAGCCAAAAGGCAGGGCTCAGATTTGGGGTACGTTGGAAGGTCCAGGTGACAGGACCGGCTGCTGGGCCAGATGAAGGGTGGGAGAGACAGACAGAAAGCAAGGATGACTCCAGAGTTTGGGGCCCGAGGACCGGGACAATGGGTTTGCCATCAACAGGAGCTGGAAATTGTGCGACTAGCACAGGTTTGGGGGAGAAGACGAAGAGCTTGCTTTGGGGAATGGTGTTAGAGTGGGCAGCTAGAGACCTCGTGGAGACTTCAGCTGGGCAGAGCAGCAGATCTCTGATCTGTGGACTCAACAAATAGTCACCATTGGTCCACACTGTGCAGGGTCGGGAGTGGGACATTGGGACAATTTCCCTTGCTCATTTGCGAATCCGGTCCCTGGTCTTCCGGTGGGGAGGAGGGATGGCAATCCCTTTGGGGGTGAGACCTAGGAATGGACATGACTGGGTCACAGCAGCCATCCTCACGGACACAGAGGCGTCCTGTGACTTGCAAACACACGCATGCCCACGCACACACTCATCGAATCCTCCCCCACCCTGGGGAGGGCTGGCACCATGACCATAATGGTTCTCAGCTCTTCATGAAGACACTGGAAGTCTCGGGGAGTGGGAGGGCCCCAAGCTCAAGGCCACCAAGCCTGCAGGTGACCACGCAGGCTCTGTCCACCTCTTTCTCTTTTTCATGGCGCCACCTCTAGAACACCAGGACAGGACGCCCCTCTCTGCCTGCGCGAGGCCGGGAAGCCTCAGGTCCGCCTCTCCCAGCTGGGCTGCACCTTTGAGGGCTCCCACGTCTCTGAGTCACCAGGAACTGTTCTAGCTCCAGAGACTTTGGGTAAACACAGCAGACATTAGAGGACCGTGGTTTGTTATGAAACTCAGAGGCTTCCATGTTCTTTTTTCCTTCCCAAATAAACAGCAGCGATGCTAATGAGCACCCCCTCCCGACCCCCACGAAAGGGAAGTGAAAATCCCTTTTCCCTGGGATTTTCCACAGCTTTGCGGTGAGGACGAGGGCCTCACCACGTACTCGGGCACGGGCTGCGTGCTCTGACCTTTCCCCTAGAGCTGTGTTTACTTTCAGAAAACTCAGGAAGGGCCTACAGATACTGCTTGGCTCCGGGCACTTGGCAGACGCTGGAAAACTCCACAGATATTTGGCAGGATGACTCCGAATGCTCCAAGAACCACAGCTCCAACAGCAATGTGAGTGCGCTCGGCCCGGTGATGATGGGCCCCGGGCCCCGACCACCCTCCACCAGGGCCTCCCACCCCAGCTGGCTTTGGGGGCCACACAGACTTCCCCCACAGCTGGTCTAGCCCAGACTCCCCTGGAGAAGGTCCACAGTCACATGAAAGCAACTTCTGGCCACTGGATTTCTTCTGCAGCGAGGGTGACATGGGGACCCTTCAGGTTGCCCAGGGTTCTCATCCCTGGCTTAGTACTGGGTGCATAAAAGTGTGTACACACCATAGCCACTTAATAAATACTCAGGGAACAGTTTTGCAGATTCCGAGCATTGGGTCTGTGTGGGGCCTGGGCCTCAGACCAGTACCTAGGTCCCCGGGTGATGCCAGCGTGCGGCTGAGGCTGGGACTCGGGGGATCGCGAGGGACCCGCCAGCAGGTGTGGGATGCTTGTGGCCTCCTCTGGGCTCAGCACCTCAGGTGCCCGAGGTAGCACTCGGGGACAGCAAAACCAGAATTGAAAACTGCACTCTCCAAGACCGGAAGTTAAGATTTCTCTCTTTAGAAAGGTGAGGCCTGGGACATTGCCTCCTCCTCTCTGCCAATGGCCATTTCCCCAAGAATTCAAATACTTAAAAAAACAAAAACAAAACAAAACAAAAAAACCCCAACAAATCCCCGAAACATGAAAAACCAACTTCAAAATCTTCAAAACATAAAAAACCAGCTTCTGACCATGTTTGCCTGTGTTTCTAAGAAAAGGTTGACATTTTGCCCCCAAAAAAGGCTAGTGATAGCAGATCTTTGCTCTCCTGAGTGCTGGCAAACGAAATACATGATTTCTTCCTTCTCATCAGTCGGGGGTCCATATGCACGATAAAGGATTCTCTTTAAGGAGATCGTGTTTGTATGTAAATTTGTATGTGTGTATAGAATTTTAATATATGTACGTTAATGATAAAATTTAGTTTTCCATACTACATAAGAGATATCAATTGATATATATGTGCATATATATGTGTGTGTATATATATATATCTGTTATTTTTAACATTTTATTTTGAAATGTCCAAACACATAGAAAAGTTAAAAGAATAATAAAATAAGCACTCACAGACCCACTATCTAAATTCAAAATTTTATTGTATTAACATGATTAACATTGTATAAACATATTAACAAGGATTAACGTCCCCCCTCCCCCATTCGCTCTTGCTTTGTCTTCCTCTTTGTGAAATATTTGACTGTAATTTGCAGACATCATGACATTTCACTCTTAAATATTCATCAGGTCCTTCCTAAGCAAAGGCATTATTCCACGTAACTACAGTACCACAATTGCAATTCCTAGCAGCTAATGTTTTATCTATATTCAATTTATCTATATTTCCCCAGTTTTTCCCTCCCATTTTTAGAACTTTTCTTCCCTGAACCAGAGTCTAGTCCTGGTTCATATATTGGGGTTCATTTCATATCACTTTAGCATCTTTTAATCTAGAATCTTCCCCATCCCAACCCATGACAGCCCAGGACACTGGCTTCATGAAGACCCCTCCCCCCCGAAAACTTTGCTGTCATTCAATGCATTCCTTCATCTTCTGCATGTCCTTAAGCTGGAAGTTGGGTTTGGAGGCTTGGTAAGACCCAAGTTCATCCTCGTAGGTGCTGGGTACACTGTGTAGCCTCACGCCAAGAGACCAAAATGTCAGGTGTCTCACCACGATGATGTTCTGTGTGATCACTTGGTCTCGGTAGTGACAACCAGATCTCTCCATGGTATAGCTACTTTCTCCCTTTCTATCTGGCCAGTAACTGGTGGGACGATGCTTTGGAATCCTGTGTGTGTCTTGTTCCCTTCATCAGTATCACAGCCTTCATCAATGATGCTGACTTGAGTTGATTTGAGCTCTGCCATTAAAAAAAAATTTTTTAAAGATTTTATTTATTTATTTAACAGAGAGAGACAGCAAGAGAGGGATCACCAGCTAGGGGAGTTGGAGAGGGAGAAACAGTCTTCCTGCTGAGCAGAGAGCCCAATGCAGGGCTCGATCCCAAGACCCCGGGATCATGACCTGAGCCCAAGGCAATCACTTAACGACTGAGCCACCCAGGTGTCCCTCTGTTATTTCTTCTATATTTACTAGCTGGCATTCTTCTGAAAAGAAGACTCCTTTCTCCTCCCCCTGGTTTTGGGTATCGTTATGAACTTACAAATTGCTTTACTCACTTATTATTTTGATGCTCATTGTTTTTCTAAATTTAGCTAGTGAAATGACTCCATACTGGCTCTTGTGTCCTTTTGTAATACTCTCATTAGTCTTGGACCACTCATCTGATGATTTTCCTGTTCTGGGCTCAAATTAGCAATTTCTTCCAAGAGTTCTGGATTCTCTTAAGTGGATGAATGTTATTAGAAACCAAGATCCCAGGATGCCTGGGTAACTCAGTCAGTTAAGCATCTGCATTTGGCTCAGACCATGATCCCAGGGTCCTGGTATTGAGTCCCATGTCGGGCTCCTTGCTCAGCAGGAGGCCTGCTTCTCCTTCTGCCAGCCTCCCCCTGCTTCTGTTCTCTATGTCCCTCTGATAAATAAACACATGGGTAAATAAATAAACAAATGCATATATTTGGAAGGAAGGAAGGCAGGCAGGAAGGAAGGAGGAAAGAAAAAAAAGGAAAGAAAGAGGAAAGGGAGGGAGGGAAGGAAGGAAGGAAGGAAACCTATCATAGGATTCTATCTATATAAAATTTAAGAAAGTGAAAATTAATCTCTAATGACAGAAAGCAGACCAGTGTTTACTTTGGGCATAAGATGGTGTGAGGGACTGAGAGGAAATGTGTTTTAAAGGGTCACAGGGAAACTTTTGGGAGGCTATGGGAATGTTCATTATCTTGAATGTGGTGGTGAAGTCACAGATCTATTCATGTCTGAATTCATCCAGGTTTATTCTTTAAATACATACGTTTATGGTACACCAGTCTGCTTTAATAAAGCTGATAAGAGTGTTCTGTGGAGAAGTTTAAGCCATGATTTAGCACATAATACTTATTTGCTGTGGGTTCTTGTACAAAAATTTAGTGGGAAACATCATCTTGATGGTGAGTAGCATAATGGATTGAGTGAGAAGGTGGGATTCCATTGGAAAAATCATGACAACACAGAGTTTCCAGCAAATTATCCTCTGTTCACCACCAGGCTGCCCCGGGACTCAGAGAAAATATTACACCGTTTTATGGGGGCTTCTCCTAAGGGGTCTTGCCTGACAAGTTATTTTAGGAGGGAACACCCAGGTGAAAACCTGGCCCCATCTTCCAGAGAGAGGGATTCCTACACCCTAGGGAGAGCACTCCCAGGGACCAAAAAAAAAAAAAAAAAGAACAAAACAAAACAAACAAACAAAACACCACCTGTCCTCATTTCCAAGGCACCTTCTTGTTCTGAACACAATTCTTCCATGATACTGTCTATCCTGGTGCATCGAGGCTGGACTATAGCACCAGCCATGGAGGTGAGACCCTCCCGTGGGCATTTCAGTTGATCAAGGTTCTTTGGCCTCTGAGATGGGCCAGAGAGCAGTCTTAGCTACCCTAGTTGGGTGTCAACAAGGCTACAGCACGTGCCTAGAGCCATGGTCCTCCTGGGCATGGAGCTGGGGGGTGGAGATCATAGCTGCCTGGCTTGGTGGTCAGATCTGCTCTTTGTCTGTGCTTAGGCGGAACACCATGCCTTGCTGTCGACCTTGCAGCTGTTGTACACCGTGGGGTACTCCCTGTCCATCGTCTCCCTCCTCCTGGCACTCACCCTCCTCTTGTTTCTCCGGTGAGTGGAACCTCTGCTTACAGGTCTTCAGGTGTCCATCCTGGGATTTGTTCATTGGCCCCCTCTAGAGTGCAGAAGACTGGGCTGGCTGATGTTATGACCCACCAGAGCTAGAAGGGATGGGAGAGAGTCTTTGATCCATCAACTCCATTTTTCAGGTGAAGGGGAAAGGGATCTAAGAGGTCCAGGGAGAGGATCTGGGTCGCTGGTGGTCACAGAGTACACCTGGAACTGGAATCGGGGTGTCTTAACTCTGCTTTAGCCTCCTCGGGATTGGACAACCTCCCGTCTACCCCACCCTACCAGAGGCATGATTTTTACAGAAGAGACTAAGATACTTTCCCAAAGCAAATTAGTGAGTGGTAGAGCTGGGCCCCCAGACTCCAATTAGCTATCAATCATCTGAGTCCTTCCTTGGTGCTGGGCACATTTCTGAGCAAATTACATGTATTAAGTCATTTAAATCCTAGGAGATTAACATTATCATTAGCCCCATTGTATAAGTGAGTTGACTGAAATATGGAGAGATCAAGTAACTTGTCCAATGTCATGTGGCTGGTGAGTGATGGAGGCAGGTTCACAACCAGGCAGTTCAGAGACTGAGCATTTTCATTCCCTTATATTATTTCTCAGAATCTAAAGCCTTAGTGTACTTTACTAAATCGTATTTTTAGAAATCACCCAAGTGAGATAGTTATGGACCCCCTAGGGGGCCCTCCAAGGGCTGCCTCTTACCCTTCCTTCAGCAACATCACTGAGGATAACGTGGCAGAATGAGCATTGGATAACGATGCAGGAGACCTAGATGGGCACCTGGAGACCAGGATGCTAGCTCCACAATGGCTTCCCACCTGGGCTCCTCTAACCCTAGGCCTGGTCCCTCAATCTCAGGATATTCTATGGCTCCTAGATTAAAGCCATGACCATATGCCCCATCTGGAGAGTAATTCTTGAGCAGTGGGAGAATTCCACGGCCCGTACCCATTGCTGTCCACGACCTCCTTCAGTCACCTTCCCAAAGTCCCAGGAGCAACCCCAGAGAGAGTAGCTGTCCAACACAAGAAGAAGTTACTTTAGCTAAGCCTCGGGGTTGACCAGATGTCCTTTTTGTCTCATGTGCTAGAAAGTAAGATCTGGTCCTTGCCTTTGAGTGGTACCCAATCCAATTAGGGAGAAAGGTGCATAAATAATAAAACACAAGACCTGCCTTGGGTACTGTTCAGAAATTTAAAAAGTAACAACAGCTCTAAAACCAGGCAGATTTATGCTGTACTGGGGGCACAGGCAGAACTGTGAGGGCACAGTGATGGAAAAGGGCCCTTTTGGCTAGAGAGACAGAGGACACAGAGTTTTACACCAGCCAGTACAAAAGAAGAGCCTACAGAAGGCTTCAGGTAGGTGAGGAGGAGGTGATGAAAGCTGACATTGTCTGGATACATACAATGTGTAGGTACTGTGTGAGTACTTTTTGCCAATCAAGTGACTGGTACCCCTGCGATCCTTGAGGTAAGCGCTCTTGTACTGATAGGTAGTAGAACCTTGGAGAGTGCTGCTTCGGTCTCAGAGTTTCTGGGTTTCAGCTCCACCACTTCCTTCTCTAGGACTTTGGACAGCTGATTTAACCCTTCTGCCTCAGTTTCTCAATTTTTACTCAATGTGTAACTGTTATCGCCATTTTCCAGATGAGGGGAATGAGGCACAGAGAAAATCACATAACCCAGCTGTACCGCTCTGGAGTCTACATTATCAACACCTGCCCTCTAGTGATAGATACACAGGTGTTTCAGGCACACACCTGTTGGTCTGAACCGTTCTTTCCTGAGGGAAGACACCTGGTTTTCTCCCTGCACAGAAAACTCCACTGCACACGCAACTACATCCACATGAACTTGTTTGCTTCTTTCATCCTGAGAGCCCTAGCTGTGCTGGTGAAGGATGCCATCGTCTACAACTCTTACTCCAGGAGGCCCAACAGTGACAAAGAGTGGATGTCCTACGTGTCAGAGGTATGCCCCTCCCTACCATAGCCCCTCACCTGGTAGATCAGTCCTGGGAATCGTGGGGAGGGAATGTGAAGCTTGGAAGAGGAAGAGGAAGATAAAGGAGTGTCAAAGGACTTCTGGAGAAACATCATCTGACTTAAACACAAAGCCCTAAAACCAAACCAAAAAAACCCCCAAACCTCCCAAGAGTGGGGCAAGTAAAGGAAGTCATCATGGAAGGGTCTACCACAGGGTGCTGGGTGTCCTTGCATGGGAAATTTCTTCATCCATGAACCAAACAACTGAACCAGATCAGCTTTATTGCCATTGTTATTATCATTATTATTATTATTATTACTATTTTTAAAGCAGCAAAGCTTTTCCACATTGAAATCTGTTTCTGTTGGGATGCTTTTTCTTTTATCTTGTTAATAATGATTGTAGTAACCTGTCACATTAACCCTCTGGAATAAATCCAACTAGGTTCTGATATATTACTCTTTTTCCAATATTGCTGGATTCCTTAGCTGATGCTGTGTTTTGGTTAGCTTTCCCTCATCTGCACCTGTGAGTAAGTTTCTTTTCTCATGATAAAGAAGATAAAGTGTATGCTGACCTCTTAAGACAAATCAGACTTGTTACCTCTTTCTCTATTCTCTGGAAGAATTTAAGATGGGTATTTTTCTTTCTTAAACATTTGACAGATCACTCCAGTGAAGCCATTTGGGCTCAGAATTTTCTTTATTGGAAGGCTTTTAGTTATGGACTAGTTTCAACTCATATTCAGATTCTCTATTTCTTCTTATGTCAGCTTTAGTGGCTTGTGTTTTTCTAGGAATTTGTGTGCTTCAACTAACTCTTCAAAATTCTTGCCATACTGTTGTTCATAGTTTCTTAAGAACTTTTTAGGGTCTGTTGCAACTCTGGTGGTATTGCTTTTTGCTTCCCTGATATTGATTATTTATACTTTCATTCTCTTTTCTCCCTTTTTGATCATCCTTGCCAGATGTTTTATGGCTTTACTAGACTTTCCCTAGAATGAAATTTTGGCATTTTTGGTTCTCTTTATTTTATGTTGTCTCTTTCATTAATTTCTGCTTTTATCTTTATGTTTTCCTACCATGTCCTTTCTTTAGGTAAAGTTTGCTCTCTTTCTCTGACATAATAGGACAATTGATTATCGGCCTTTTTCCTTTTTTAATTAAGTCATTTAGGGTTATATGTTTTGCTCTGGATGTGTTATTAGCTACATACCACACATTTTGATATGCAATACTTTCTTTTCATTTGGTTCAGAAATAAGTTCTAATTTTTATCATTATTTCTTTGTTTGATTCATGGGTTATTTAGAAATTTATTTCCTCCTTTCCAATCATATGATTTTTTTAGTTGGTTTCTAGCTGAGTTGAACTAAGATCAAAGAGCGTACCTTTCAGTGTTTCCTTTAGGGGAACTGCTGCTGATGCGTTCTCCCTGTTTCTGTTTGTCTGCAAATGTATAAAATGTCAGGGAAGAGGCTGCGCTTGGAAACCTACAGGAAGCCCTCCCTCCCATTTTGATATTGTCCCCAGCCTCTCTGAGATGTTCAGCCGATTCCGGGGCCGAGGCGGGGTAGAGGGATGGCTGTGCATGGGGAGGCCCTTCTCCGTCCTCTTGGGTCCACACAAGAACACCTGGCCTCACCCTTGGATGCTCTGTCCTCCGCAGATCTCTGCCTCCTGCCGCTCAGCCCAGGTCCTGCTGCATTACTTCGTGGGCGCCAATTACTCATGGTTGCTGGTCGAAGGCCTTTACCTCCACACACTGCTGGAGCCCACAGTGCTCTCAGAGAGGCGGCTGTGGCCCAGATACATGCTGGTGGGTTGGGGTGAGTGACCTGAACCCCCAGCCGCCTCTCTTAGGGGCCCATCGGAACATAGGAGCCTGAGAGAGCCTTTGGTTTCCCTCTTGGGGGAGCATCTAGGACAGAGAACTCTCCAGTGGCAAGATACTGAAGTAAGGGGTGTGTGCACATGTGCAGTTACACACAAGCAATGTGGACCCAATGCATACGTTCAGAAATCGACAAGGTTTTGATAGACTCCGTTGCCCTTCCTCCTGCCCTGTCCCCAGCTGTGGCGACCTGCTTCGGTTGCCGTAGCAAAATCCCGTAGACCACATGGTTTAACCAACAGACATTTACTTCTTGCAGTTATAGAGGCTTGGAAGTTTGAGATCAGAGTTCTGGTGAGGGGTCTTCCTGGCTGCAGACAGCTGCCTTCTGACTGTACCTTCGTATGGTAGAGAGAGAGAGAGAGAGCAGGCTCTCTGGTCTGGTCTGTTCCTCTATGGGCACTAATCCCATCATGAAGACCACCACCTCCCCCTCCAAACCTAGTTACCTCCAAAGATCCTACCCCAATTATCATCACATCGGGGGTTAGGGCTTCAATATGGGGTGGGGGGCAGGGGAACACAACTTTCCATCTGTAGTGCCAGCGGAGCCTTCAAGACGGGGTCTGGAACCCCTGGGGCCACGGACTCTTGGAGAATGTAAGGCTGCAGGATTCAGAAGAAATACGGATGACCTACAATTGGGGAGATTTGAGTTAATGTCTTGGTTTTACTCCAAGCTGCTTTGCAACATGTGGCAAGTGTTTTCTCCTCTCTGCTTCCTGGTTGGTCTCAGAGTGAAACAACAGATGGGCTCTGTGTCCCCCAGGTCTCTCCAGCTCTCGGCCTGCAACTCAATGATATTTGGGCTTTCATAAGTTTTTGCCAGATGCTTGTGGCCCATCAGGTTGGGGTGGGAGGCAGGCAGGTTTGGCCAACCAGCCCCTAACTACATTTCCATTTTTTTTCTCCCAGCCTTCCCACTGCTGTTTGTGGTACCCTGGAGTATGGCCCGTGCACAGCTGGAGAACACAGGGTAGGAAATTCACCTGCTTTCACACCTCCATGGGCCAGTAATTTCCAGATATGCCCCATACAAGGATTTATACCGTTTCCCCAAAGAGAATATCCGCTCCCTTCCTGTTTTGGCCATCTAGAATATACTTAGAAATGTAGATAAAATAATCAAAGATCTTTTTTGTAGTCATGAGTTTTAGCTTGGTTACATGGCAAATTAGCATCAGATTAGCTCAAATTAACACAAAAAGTTCCCCACAGACATTAGCGGTGACCCTCAGCATGTAAAGGCATGGGGACAAAATTGGTTCTCGTGTCACTGTTCACAGGGAGGTGGCAAGTGGGAAGCCTCCTTCTTCCAGAAGGCACCAGGCTATTCATTCAACCTTGTCTCTGCCTTAAGTCTTCTCCTGCCCCTTTGCCGCAGGTGCTGGGGAACCAACAAGAATAAGAAAATCTGGTGGATCATCAGAGGACCCATGCTGCTTTGTGTAATGGTAAGGACCATCCCACTCCTGCCTTTTCCTCACTGAGCTTGGCAGCTGTGCGGGACCCTCTCCCCTTCCCTTACCATCCACCCGAATTCTCTGGCTCAGAATGAGCTTTGGGCCAGTTCCCTTGAAAAGGAGTCGCTGGGTTCTGAGTAGGATGTGCTAAATGAGAAGGAACAAGTTAGAGGCTTCTCCTTTCAGTTTGGGACTCAAATGCACAGTTCAACTAATGCCTCCTTCTCTCTGGGTCCTTAGACTGTGTATAGACGCCTGTGACCGGCTCAGGGACCCTTATTGGTGGCCCCTGGGGACGTGGGTGCCTTTGGTTACCCACAAGCCCAGGGATAGCAAAGTTATTGGCTTGGATATTGACCCCATTAGCATTAGTAAGGGAACATCGTTAGAAGAGAAAAACAGGGTCGATATTACCCAAAGCTGTGATGGGGACTCGTCAAGAGACACTGCTCCTCCGAGACCCAGAGGGGGAAGGACCTGGGCCCCAGGTCCCCGTGGCCCCAGAATTTTACAGCTGGGGATGGACACTGCTTGATCGAGAGTCACAAAGCTCTTTTGATGATACTGGGAGATGAAGTGTGCCAAAGGGGCTCAGGACTAGGAGAGAAAAGCATCCTTAGAAATTGAGGGGGACACTGCGAGTGTGAAGGTGCCCTTGATGATTCTGAGGCCGGTGTCACATCTAGGCTGAGGGGTGACACGTGCGGCTGGCTGCATCTCCTCCCGTCACTCCACACCCAGTGAAGTCTGGCCCCACCCACCCCAAGGGAGAGCAGAGTCCTGAGCTCTGCCCTGCCCCTCCCCCATGTCACTGCTTCATGGTCCAGTCCTCTGCCCGCTGTGACCCCAGCACCCCCCGTTGGTGGGCACCCCCGCCACCACCTGTGACCTGTATTGAGCGTCTTCTGCATGCCAGCACCATCTAAGTCCCTGATGCATCTTAACCCATTTGTGGGTAGGTGTCATTATTATGTTTCCTTGACTCACAAGGACACCGAGAAGATGGAAAGAGACTTAGCCTCAAGTCCTAGTAAGTAGGGGCACTGCATCTCAGCCCAAAGGGTCTGACTGGGGGCACCAGCCCTTGTAACCACAGCCCGGTGCTCCTGACCCCCCAGTCTTCATTGCCTCCTTCCCACATGCGTGATGCAGACCTGTCACCCATGAGTACCTCTCCTCGGACACTGCTGAGATTGGCACCCCCTCCTTCGGCTGTCTTATCCCCCTGGCTGCTGTCCCCAGACACCCCCCAGGATGTAGAATGGTCACAGCCTCCTTGTGTCCTTCCCAGATCCCGTACAGACTTCTGCTATGGTCCCAGCAGTGCTTCATTACACGTATCTGTCCAAAAGCTGTCTGTGGCCACAGTAAGCCCCAGGTTCTGTTCATCCTGGCAGCCTGCCCAAGCAGATGGCAGCTCGGTGTGAACACTTGTGACCCACGCTTCCCAGCCCTGGGAGGTTCCCGCTAACCAGGCAGGAGGGAAGCCAGCAGGCCCTCGCTGGGATGGAGCTCAGGCTCGGCGCAGCAGGAACCCTCGAGTTCACCCTGCCGCGTTCTAGAAGCAGCTCTAATGGTAGGCATTTTAGTCCACACAGCAGGCCAGATGAGGAGGGGATGGGAGTAGGTAAAGTTTAGAGATAGATGAAGCCAACTTCTGAGCCCTCTACCATGTTAGCAATCACCTCTGCCAGCCTGTAGACCCAGATCTAAACACAAGAGCTGGGGTACCACGGAAGTGTCACCAAGAACATTATATAGGATCATGCATTCTGCACTGCCTAGGACCTGAAAGGGAGCCTTATATATTTGGGGTCCTAAGCCCGCCCATTCTGATAACAGAATCTAAGAGGAGTTGGCTGGGTTCTCGAAAATTTTCCTCATTCAGCCCCTTTTTCCTGTTTGGGCACGAATGGAGAACAGCACCAGCCAAGTATGCCTGCTGACTCCCGTCTTGCGGGACGCCTAGATGAACACCGGTTCGCCCAGGCTGTGTTTCATTCCGTGGCATTGAAGAAGGGCCTCCACCATATGGCCCATTGGTTGATGCCCATTTTCTCACGTCCGGTCCCTGGGAGACCCAAAGAACAACAAAACCACATGCTCCTCATCACAACTCTCCATTTCCTAGGATACAGTCCCAGTTGAAATTAATTTACTGAAATACGTTCCTTTCCCCGGTTATACTTATTTTGTGAGCAAAATGCCTGAGTTCAACAAATCACTAAGCCAAGGACACAACGTTTTCTCTTTGTGAGGAAAAGCAGATATCCCATTAAAGAAATAAATTACTTCGTTGCGTTTAGTTTGTATTTAAGTGTTCTGTTACTAAATATTCTTTGGCTGGGATGCTCCATCATTCCTGTTGGCTGGTGGATGGGATAAATGGTCTCTTGCCTGAAACTGCAGATGGTTAGTTTCGAGCCCTGATTCTCCTGGGGCTAATAAGGCAAGTCGCAGGAGGTCCACGTTGGATGCTGCAGCTTGTGTTTCAATCTGTGGTTCGAGGGTTTTTTTTCCCCAGGCGGGGGACATTCGTATCGTGCTGGCTCAATGTTTGTAGAGACTTTACTCCATGAATTGTCACCCAGTCGCCGTCTCTACTGGCTATTTCCTCATTGCACAGAGACATTCTTAAGTCATTTCCGTTTTTATTTTTTAAATTTTTAATTTTTTTTTAGATTTTATTTATTTATTTGACAGAGAAAGATCACAAGTAGGCAGAGAGCCAGGCAGAGAGAGGCAGAAGCTGAGCAGAGATTCCCGATTTGGGGCTCGATCCCAGGACCCTGAGATCATGACCTGAGCTGAAGGCAGAGGCTTAACCCAGGCACCCCATTCATTTCCATTTTAAAAACAACTGTAACCCCAAACATCTTCCACCCCTGCACATAAAAGAGGGGGGACCCTATCCCCATTCTGCATCTGTTGTCAATTTCTGTTCTATCATCCCTTTTCTTGGACAGATATGTGTCATGAAGCATTGTTGGGACCGTAGCAGAAGTCTACGGGATCTGGGGAGAACACAAGGAGGCTGTGACCATTCTACCTCTTGGGGGGAGTGTCTGGGGACAGCCAAGCCTCTTCAGTGTGGTCTATACTAACTGTCTCCCTCTTCATGTCTGGCTCACAAAACAAAGCATTGCAATCTGGCTTGTGCTCCCACCTGTGAACTGTACCTTTTCTCAGCTCCTTATTGCTAAATGCAGTCTTAGTTTGCTTAAATTCCATGTAGCATTTACCTTCTTGAATTCCTATGCTGGGAGCTCCCAGGATACCACTCCCTTGTGGTTTGCTCCAACTGTCCTGGCTACTCTTTCTGAATCTCTTTCACTGCCTCCACTTCCACCACCTTTCCCTTCCTTAGAGGGTGAGTTCTTAACCTTTCTTTTCTCCCAGTCTACCTACACTTTCTGGACAACCTCGCCTCCTCCAATGCTGGCTCTATGCTCCAGCAGGGACCTCTCTGCTGAGATCCAGACATAATGATCTCACTGCCTTGGAACATCTTTTGTGTCCAAAATAACTAGATTTCTCCCTCTTCCCCCTGCACGGCTCTCCCTCCTCCATCCACCCCCAGCAAGTGACACTACCGCACATTTGAGATCTATTGAGGAACTTCGGGTCATCTTTGACCTCACATCCCACCACTAACAAAGGCCATTTGACTCAAACCCCTTGTAAGTTTCAAGTGCATCTCGTACTCCCCATCACCGATGCCCCACAGCTGTGGCTTCTCCTCACCTCTCCATCCTTCTTCCCTGGGAACTATGAGCTGCTCCCAAACCAGTCTCCCCTACTCTGTTTTTGCCTTCATCCAATCCATACACCCCATGGCTGTTAAAATGAGCTTCCTGAGGTGCAGAAATGCAAATCCGATTGGGTAACTCACCTGCCTGAGAGTCATCACTGGCTCTCCCTTGCTTGCAGAAGGAAACACAAACTCGTCTGCGTGACCATGAAAGACTGCAGGAGCTGGTTCTCCCCACCCCCTCCCCCACTCCAGTCTCACTCTTCACAGATCTTGCTCTCATTCTCCAAGCCCTAGCTGCACTCAACCACTTGCCATTCTACCTCTCCAAGAGCCTCATGATGTCTCCTGTGGTCATTGTCAAGGTGTTGGCCAGGGCTGTGGCCATCCAGGAGCTTGACCGGCGCTGGAGAACCAGCTTCCCAGGTGGCCCATACACATGGCTGACAAGTGGTGCTGGTTGTTGGCAGGAGGACTCATGTCCCCCTGGTAGGTCTTTCCAGCTAGCTGCTTGAATGTCCTCACAACGTGGCCGCTGGCTTTCCCCAGAGAGAGAGAGAGAGAACCAGGTGGATGCCATCCTTTTGAGGCCTTAACCTCAGAAGTCACATAGCCTCATTTCCACCATATTCTTTTCATTAGATGCGCATAGCTAAGCCTAGCTCACATCCCAGAGGGAAGGGGGAAGTTAGGCTCTGCCTTTCGAAGGGGATGGTGTTGAAGAATTTGCAGACCTATTTAACCATTTCTATCAAGGCCGACGACGAAGGGTAGAACTGTCCCAGCCCATGACAGCCCATCCCATGACTGTGGGATATAGTCTAGGGAGAAGAGAACTTGTGCTTTCCAATAAATTCCATGGCAGCTACAGGACTCAAGTTAGACACCCATAGGGCTGGAGTTATTTACAGAAGGGAGGCTGTTTAAGTGAAGAACAGGTTCTTTTCTGGTAAAGCTGTATTTAGTACCAGCTCAGTCACCTACTAGCTATGCAACCTTGGGAGCTGTACTTGTCTCTTCCAAGTCTCTGTTTTCTCATGGTATCATGACATAAAAATAGTGTGGCTTCTTCAGAGCATTAATGGGGGTATTAAAAATAAAGTGTGGGTTTATTGAGATAGCCTTAGGAAGATTAGGGATGACCATGAGCACATACTTCCTGAATGGCCAACTGGCCAACTGCCAACTCCCCTGGTTTACACAGACAAGGATCCGATGGTCAGGCTCAGGGTGACCTTAATATTCCAAACCATCATTTATGGTTGATGGAGTGGAGCCCATCATTTATTTACCCATATCTGCTTTTTTCTAAGGTCAATTTCTTCATCTTCCTGAAAATTGTCAAGCTTCTCATTTCTAAGCTCAAAGCCCATCAGATGTGCTTCAGAGATTATAAGTACAGGTGAGTGGCCTGAGGTCAGCATCTGATGGTCCAAGATGGTTTTGACACCTTCAGCTGTGCTGGTTAATGGTCTGGGAAGGGGGGCCTGAGCTGCATCTGTATGTCTGTCTCCTGAGACAAGAGCATCAAGAAGGGAACCTCTGAAAAAGGTGTCTTGGGGTCGTGTGGGGCTTTGGCCACTGCCGCAGACCTTCTGGCCCCATGGAAGTGAAGGGAGTGGTCGGTAAAGGGTACACACATTCCCCGTAGCAGGAAACTTAAAATGTCCCTAAGAATGGGTGGTTGAGCCACTTGATTGACCCAAAAGAGTGGTTCAAAGCATAAGGATTTTAGCCCACCTGGCAGGCCACAGACAGAGGTATAAGGGAGGATGGGTGGCACTCTGTTGCTCTCTCACTGAAATTGGGCCTGACCCAGGTGTGCTGGAAAGGTAGTTTTTCCCTTTATCTAACAAACTTTTAATGAACACCTACCATGTGCCTGGTACTATGCTTGGAATGAAAGATATTATGCAGACTCTGTAAGGAGCACACATCCCAACTCCCCAAAACTAGTATTTTTGGTGTGAATGCATGTCAAGAGGGCTGATGCTGGTCACGGCCTCAGATCCTCTGAGTGACCTTGGGCAAGTCACTGGACCTCCCTAGGCCTGATTTCTGGGTGTGTGAAATGGGAATGGCACAGGAGACCATCTCATGCTTGTTATGAAAACCAAAGAAGTTCATCGATGTGGATTCTCAGTGTAATCGTATGTAGTGAGTGGTGTTTGCCCAGGATCCAGACCCCAAATCCTATCTACCTAAAACCCTTCTTCCAGGAGGTCCCAAAGGATAAACACGCATGGTCCAGCACTGGCAAATATATGCTATAATTGGCCCAAATATTTTGCAAACACCCCTGTCCCCAAGGCACTTGGGCTGGCTTGGACTACACAGAGCCGCACCGACTTTCTTGGCGCCTCTTGTGGAGACTCTAAGTGGCTCAAAGCTTCTTTGGCCCTTCTCCCAAGGCTCAGTCTCTAACTGCTCTCTGAGGGTGGGAGTCCAAACCCATGGTCAGAACTGCTCTCATCCTCCCATGGTGGGTCCACTCAGGAGATGCTGGGGCATCTGGGAAACCAAACAGAGGACGGCACTCCCAGAGACACAAACAGGGAGCCCACAAATCCTAAGACACCACTTTCCATGCAGACTGAGAGCCTGCACCCTGCTATTTTCTGCCCCCCGCCAGAGGCCACCATGTACCACTGGGGCTTTCCCCATGCTCCAGACCCACAGCACCCCTCTAGTAGCTTTCCATTCCGACTGTGTGTAAGTATCACCTGACAGTCAGCCAAAAGCTCGGACTCCTGAGGCTTTCCACTGGGTATTCAGACTCAGTAAGTGTGGCATGCAGCCCGCCACATGGACTTCTTATAGACTTCCCCCAAGAGATTCTGATACACAGAGTGCGGGACCACTGGCTGGGTCACATGCTCTAGTGAAATAAATGGAATTTTCCACTTGGCCCATGGCAGCTGTGTTTCTAAGCAGCCTCAGTATCCCCTCCTGCAGTATCTCCTTTGGAGTTACCTAAGATGGAGGTTTCCAAACTTTCCTGATCATTCATCTTTCTCAGTAAAGAAATTCTGAGCATGCCCCTCATCGTATATATACATGATCTGTTGAACTGATATAGACATTATAAAATACAATAAAAAATAGAAAATTATAAAGGATAGATAAAAAATCAACACATAGAACTTTGATTATCTTTCCTTATTGTATTTTCTTCTAATGCCAAAGGGATTGTTTTGCATAGCCCCAAAGTGTGCATACCTCACTGGGGGCAGTGATCTAGGGAAGCATAAATCAAGATACCGGGGGGACTTTCACGGCTGAGTGATGATTCAGGACAGCTGTTTTGGGGGGAGAATGATTAACTTGTCTGATACATAAAACCTATCCAGAAAGGTTCTTTTTCCCTTCCTGCACCCTTGTTCAAGGATAAAGCTTGAAAAGAGGAACCCGGGTGCATGGCCCACCTTGAGGCCTCCCCGGGTAAAACACCTCACCTTGGCCAGTTTGCCACCACCGGAGGACAGATCTGTGGACTTATCAGTGTTCCCAAGTGGCTGAGACTTTGGAGGGCTGACTAATGTCAGCTAAACTCACAAAAGACTGATGTATAAACTAGACTATACAATTGTTCATTCTTCGAGGCTGTGAAAGTCTGGGGTGGAACGAGGTTTCCTTCCAGTGCCTGCACCCTTAGCACACTTGGCAACAAAGAATTCAGAAACTCAAAGCAGTCACCAGAATGTTGCTGGCGATCACGTCCTCAATGCAGAGAGGTTGGTATGAAAGATCATTGACCATGAGAAATGCCACTTCCTTATCTATAATGCCACCTGCCTGGTGAAAGCAGGGTTCATTCCCCAGGGTCTCCCTGGGGCTGCTTCTTTGTGATCTCCCCCCATTTTGGTTGGCATCTGTTTTCTGTTGACTTACCCTTTCTCCAGAGTATAGTACAGTGGATTAGCTTATGCTCATTAATTAGAAAAAATGGGGCCCTCTCTCTAAGGACACACCAGGCCACCTTATTTTCCTACGCAGGCTGGCAAATCCTACAGCATCGATGAGTGCATTTGCCTATTCTTCTCTGCAGGCAGTGCTAATACTCACATTTCTACGTTTCGTCACCCCAGTGGGTCACCTGCCCACCCCCCCAACCAACCCACCAGCTCACACGCCCTCTTCCACCTCCCGGTCCCCCTCCGGTTCCGTTTTCCTTTGTCACCCCCTGCTAGGGTGAGGAGGAAGGGGTGACGGGAGCCAGTGCATTTTGTCCAAACTCTGGTAGAAACAGGCCTTGCCTCCCCCTCTCCCCGATTTTGAGAACTTGAAGAACGTAGCTCTCAAGATTTGGCCCCCTCTCCCGGAGTATATTTTAGGAAAGTTTAAATTAAATATATCTAGGTCTTGCCAAAAAGGCAAGTAGCTAGGGGCCTGGAGAACCTCCTATAGTCCTAGGCCTGTCTCTGGGTTTCCACCATTCTACCTGCCTGGCCCAGAGTGGGAGAGCCGTGCCAGGTCCCTGGAACGAGGACAGACAGGAACCGAGGATGCTCAGTGTGGAGAGTTGTCTGTTCTTTGGGGCTCCCAGAACCCAGGCGGCTGTCCGTCTGCAGGACCGGTCTAGATGAATTTATAAAGGAGAGTAATTTCTTAGCCCGCTGAACCCCAGAGCCCTTTCTGAGAAGACTTTCTGGTAGGCAACCAAAAACGAAAGACATCACAAAGGAAAGGGAAATCGATCAAAGTCACTGGGGTTGTAAGCAACCTAAGGGCAAAGATGGCTTCTTTTTAATAACAGGGATGGCTAACTACAATCCATCATTCATCAGGCATCAGAAACCATTATTCTCAGCAATTGCCACCTATGATGTAATCTTTCCAATGACACTGTCCGTTGATAATAATTCAATCATTGATAATAATTTTTTAATTGTTTCAGTGTTTCATATTATAGTATTAGTAGTATAATCCTCATTTTTACAGATGAGAGATTAAATAATTTGCCCAAAACCCCATGGCAAGTAACTGGTGGTGCTGGGATTTGAACCCAGGCCCGGATATTGTCGCTATGCTCTACTGCCTTTGACCGCAGCCGCTCCTCTCCCACTGTGCTGTCTCACGCTCCATAAATATTTGTTGGATCGTCGAATGACTGCCATAAACCAAACAATTTAAACAAACATATGACTATAGATGAAAAATAAGCATAAATACAGTTCATACGAGTAAACGGCCATAGATATTTATGGATTTTCCATTTGAACAAGGACACACGGGGTGTTATGTCTAAGGAGAAGTTAGAATGAGATCAGGAATGGGGAATCCCTTCACATCCATCTGGAGAGCTGGCAGTTACAAAAACGGCCCAAAGCCTCATCGAAAGATGGTCACTCTTTAAAAAATCATCCCACACGAAATGTGGGATTCTGGCACATGAAAAGTTCATTAAATGGGAAAATTGGTGAAATCCAAGTGGAATTGAATATCGTTATTCATCACGTGCCAATGTTGGCTTCTTCACCTTGACAAGTGTATCATGGTGATGCAAGATTTAACATTAGGGGAAACGGAGGAAAGCCTATGTGGGAACTTTCTGTGCTCTGCTTGCTACTTTTCTGCAGATCCAAAATTATCCCCAAATAAAGAGCTTATTCAAAGCACATAATGTCATAGCATGGCCCCAAGAATTCGTTGATGGTAAGATGTGGATCTGTATCTAAGTATGGAAGGATGTGTCGTTGAAACCCAGATAACCCAGAGCAAGGGTTGCAAACTCAGGCACTTGCAGAGGCCAAGCCAGGAACACAAGGTGAGGTTTTTCGTTTCTTTGATAACCTTACACTTGAATGGCTCTCACGAACGTAGGATCCGTACTAAACACTTTCTCTTGCACACAGTTAAATCTTCCTGAAGGTGGTGCCCATGAGCTGCTGACGTTCCTACATCTTTAATTCCAGGGGTTCAGTGGTGATGGCGGGGGGAGGGCGGGTGGTAGGCTCAGGGGAAGACTTCTCCAAATCTGGCCCTTTAAGACAGTGATTCAGGCTAAAAAGTCATTAGGGATTAAACTCTTTTTCCCCAATGTGTATATACAAGACAGTAGCTTTGTTTGTACCCTGGGTATGAGTCACTTTTGCTAATGCAGGTAGTTTTAAATTAAGAAGCAGCTCAATAGTAAAACAGCAGTCACTCCCAAATGTGGCTGCCTATCAGAATCCCATGGGGAACTCCTTAAAAATTCACATTCCCAGGACCCAGTAGCCCAAAGTTTTGACTCAGTAGGTTGACACTGGGGCCAAGGGAGCTAGCTAGCTATATCTATTTACTATATTTTATTATCTATTATCTATCTATCATCCACCCATCCATCCATCTCACCAACTGTCTCTCCATCTGTCCATCCATCCATCCATCCATCATCTATCCATCCACCCACCCATCTGTCCCTCTATCTCTCCATCCAACCAACCACCCATCCATCCATCCATCCATCTCTCCATCTGTCTCTCCATCTATCCATCCATCCATTCATCCATCCATTCATCCATCCATCTCTCCATCTATCTATCCATCCATCCATCTCTCCTTCTATCTTTCAATCTCTCTGTCTCTCTATTCGTCTATCTATCATCTACTCATCTTTTTAAATTCCTTAAGGAAACCTAATGGTAAACCATGTTTGGAACCACCGGTATGCGATATGGAATGTTTGTGCTCCAGTTGCGCACTTTGCATGTGGGTGGTACAAAGGAATGTTTGTCTTTTTTATGTAGAGTGTATACAACAGCAAGCTTCCACACAGCACCTTTTATGAGGAGGATCAGTTTCTCATTTCCTGCAGCCCTTGCCATCTTGGGGCTGAGGGGCAGCATGGGGACTGATGGTCGAGCTCGGCATGGAGTGTGTAGGATGTGAGTGTGAAGTCACAAGACTCACTTTCAGTGGATTGGCCCCTTAGTGGTTATGTGACCCCAGATACATCATTTGCTTTCCCTTCCCAGGTTCAGTAAAGCACTGATATTGGAAGTCCTGAAAAGAGAAAAAACCTGCCAGCCGGATAATAGGAAATCTGTCAAACCCAGGAGGGGTGTGGTGTCCTAGGGTGACGTTCAGGCACATGGAAATCTATCCATCAATCAAAACACTAAGATCTAGAGGCATCTCATAATCTATATAGGAGAATTCACCCATCCATTCATTATTTACTCATTCATTCACTCAATTCATGTTTTCTGAGCATCTGCCAAGAGTCAGGTGTAAGGGTCCGTCAGTAAATAAGACCATACTGGCCATTGAGGCATTCACTGTGTCACCAAGGAGACAAACTGGACGGTCAGCCATGTATCAGGATGGTAAGGGCTACAAGACAGTCATGCACAGAAGAGCAGGAAACATCCCCTATTCCCACTGTGGCCCTGGTGACAATTTTTTGGTTGTCGTTTGCAGATTGGCAAAGTCAACACTGGTCCTCATTCCTCTGCTGGGTGTTCATGAGATTCTCTTCTCTTTCATCACTGATGATCAAGTGGAAGGATTTTCAAAACTTATACGGCTCTTCATTCAGCTGACTCTGAGCTCCTTCCATGTAAGTAGGCGTCTGAACCAGGATCCCTTTGCTTTGGAGAAACCCAAGTGCCCTTGACCCAGACTGGCTGAGAATTGAGAAAGCCCACAGATGGGAAAAAAGCTGTTGTGTCAGCAGGCTCTATGGCATTAGGGTCTTTGGCATGAGAAGGGTGTGTAGACCAAAAGTGTTGCCTTGATCCTGCCAGCATGACTCAGTGACTAAGAAGGGAAAAGTGGTCTGTTTCCTGGGCTGTAATAGTTGGTGTGACTCACAATCATATTAACGGTGAATGTCAACAAGAAGCCTTTTATTTTGTGCCTATTTTTGCTGGGTTCTCTGCAGGGCTTTGTGCACAGTGAACATTGTCTATGCTTCAGGTGACATATTTGGAACACAATACAACTCGGAAGGATCTAGCGCATGGAGACCAGGAGCCTCTTGAAGCTTGACAGTTGTGTCAAGATGTGTGGAAGGGAGCTGAAACTAGAACCAGGAGGCCAGCTGTGGTTCCTTGACCTGGGTGTTTTGGTTATCCATTCCTTAGTTATCCATTACCTAGTAGCTTATACGACAACAATTTATATTATTCCTCCTTGTTCTGGGGACCAGAAATTCAGGTGGGCATAGTAAGAATGGCTCACCTCTGCTCCACATGATGCCTGCTGGAGTAGGAACTTCCAAGATGTGTCACTACTCTTACGTCTGATGCCTGAACTGGGAAGGTTCACATGGCTGGGGCTGGCTGGAGTGGATTGATTTGGGTCAGATTTCTGGAGCTTCATTTCTTGCTGTCAGCTACATCCCTCAGCTCCATACTGTCTTAGGGCCTCTCCCTCACCGCAGGGTCTTCCTCTGTCCTACAGGGGAGCTCAACTTCTTACATGGCAGTTCAGAGTTCCCAAGAAAGCAGGAGCTTCCAGGCCTTCTAAATGCCTAGGCCTGAAACTCACACAGTGATACTTCTGCTGCATTCTAAAATTTAAAGCAAATCCCAGGGGTGCCTGGGGGGCTCAGTCAGTTAAGCATCTGACTCTTGATTTCAGCTCAGGTCATGATCTCAGGGCTGTGACATCGAGCCCCGCATCAGGCCCCATGCTGCATGTAGAGCCTGCTTGAGATTCTCTCTCCCTCTTTCCACCCCCTCCCCCAAATTAAAGGAAATCCCAGACCCACCCTGGACAGAAGGAGAGAACACACAAGGGAAAAAAAACATGGCTCAGTAGCAAAGGCCATGAATGCGAGAGACCACCGCAAACAGTGTCAGCTACAGAGACCCCATATAGTGGTAACCTTGGGGCTAATGATCTTAAAATGCTAGAATAGGGCAGGACTTATGGAATGGAGGAGAGAGACGCTTGGCAAATCCCCTCCCTGAAAAGCAGCAATAAAATTGCCCAGAATTGTCAACAGCAATGACTTGAAGGCCCTGGAAACCAGACAAAGGCATACAAAAGGTTGAGAAGAACGTATTTATTTATTCAAGAAACATGATTAAATCTGAGTAAGAACAGTGGGGTCTGTTGGTGTAGCCTGGAATGCCCTTGTCCCAGCCTCTTCTCCATCAGTGAGGAAGTTCTAATAAAAACTAGCAGCTTCGGGGCACCTGGGTGGCTCAGTGGGTTAAGCCTCTGCCTTCGGCTCAGGTCATGATCCCAGAGTCCTGGGATCGAGCCCCACATCGGGCTCTCTGCTCAGCAGGGAGCCTGCTTCTCCCTTCCTATCTGCCTGCCTCTCTGCCTACTTGTGATTTCTCTCTCTGTCATATAAAAAATTAAATAATTAAAACAACAACAACAAAAAAAAAAACACTAGCAGCTTCACCGCAGAAAGGGGCTGACTTGATGTAGATCCATCAGAGAGCAGAAAATGCCCACACCCTGGCTGTTGTCAGATACAGTGGTGATCTCATTGGCAAAGAATCAAGGAATGAAAATGTCACAGCCTGAGATGGTGATCCTGGTGGGGCGGGGGGTGGGGAGATACAGCCTGGCAACCTAGCCAGAAATTTAACAAGGGGGATTTGAGGAATGAGACACCTGGCATGGGCCGTGATCCTCTCTCACGTATCTCTCTGGTGGGCTGGAGGCTTGTGTATACGTGCAAGGTTGCTTACACACTCAGGAGGGACCGGAGGAATAGCCACACATCGCTGGCTGAATACAAGTTCCTGCACACACACACTCAAGAAACCCAGGAGGTGAAAAGTAAAAGCCACAGAAGACTTATAAACTGTCTGAACTTGGAATGGGTCCCCGAAACCATGCACAGATCCATTGTCCAAGAGTCTAGAAGACTTACTGGTTTAAGGTGGTTGAGCACAACTTCTGACCCGTCATTGACTAATCGTTAAGCTATCATAAACAGGGGCGGGAAGTCAGACTTAAACACAAAACCAAAAATTCTTGAAATGAACACAGACAACAATGACTGTGCACTACAGGGGAGAAAAATTTCACAGAGCTAGTGGCCCAGACAAATTACTAAACAAACACCAGCAACCACCCAGGGACTGGGGAGTAGGGGATCGGATTGTAAAACGTCCGGTTTTGAACAAGAAAAGAGAAATTTATGAGATATGCAGGGAAACAGAAAAGTGTGACCCATCGTTAGGAAGAAGAAAAGCAGTCAACTGAAAATCTCTGAGAAGTCTCTTAGCAGACAAAGAATTTCAAAGAAGCTATTATAAATATGTTCAGGAGGGCTCAGCAGGCTCAGCTGGCAGAGCGTGTGACTCTCATCTCAGGACTGTGAAGTCAGGCCCCCTGGTGGGTGTAGAGATTACTTAAACATAAAATTCTTTTAAAAAGTATGTTCAGGGGCACCTGGGTGGCTCAGTGGGTTAAACCTCTGCCTTCAGCTCAGGTCACGATCTCAGGGTCCTGGGATCGAGCCCCAGCTCAGGCTCTCTGCTCGGCAGGGAGCCTGCGTCCCCCTCTGTTTCTGCCTGCCTCTCTGCCTCCTTGTGATCTCTGTCAAATAAATAAATAAAATCTTTAAAAAAATATGTTCAAAGGATGAAAGAAACCATGTTTAAGGAATTAAAGAAAAGTATGATGACAAAGCTTCATTGATTAGGAAATCTCAATACAGAGAGAGAAATTATGAAATAAGAATCAATCTGGAAAAGTTCTGGAGTTGCAAAGTACAATAATGGAAAGAGTCCTGGCTGGCTCCGTCGGTGAAGCGTCTGCCTTCAGCTCAGGTCATGATCCCAGGGGTCCTGGGATCGAGTCCCGTGTCTGGCTTCCTGCTCAGCTGGGAGTCTGCTTCTCCCTCTTCCTCTTCTGATCCCCCTGCTTGTGCTCAGGCTTGCTCTCTCTCTCTCTCTCTCAGATAAATAAATAAAGTCTTAAAAAAAAAAAAAAAAGAAAAAGTAATCAGCCTATCAGACTCCCCTGGCAAGAGAGCTTATTTCCGTCCTCCCACTGATTGCTATGTGACAAACTATCCCAAAGCATCATGCCTTAAAGCAGGAACCGTGTTGTTATCTTTAATGAGTCTATAAGCCAGACCACCCGGGCTCAGCAGAGCAATACTTTTGATACCTGCAATTCTTGAATGGGGCTGCAAACATCTGAAAGCTCAAATGAGAACATCTTTGGGAACATCCCATCTTTGGGAACATCCCAAATGACTCATTCCCATGGCTGGACATTGACCTAAGCTGTTGGCTGGGGCCCAGCTGAGGCTTTCAATCACAGAATCTTGGTTCTCCTCCACATGGCCTCTCCATCTACCTTGGGCATCTCACAGCCTGGCAGCTGGATCCTCAGAGCCTCCCCAGACCAGTGTTCTAAGAGGGAAAAGATAGAAGCTTCCAACACTTTTACAGCACAGGCTCGGAAGTCCCAGCATGTCGCTTCTACCACGTCCTGGTAGAAGGAGTCACAAGGTCATCCCAGATTCATGGGGAGGAAAACAAGGTTCACTGCTTCATGTGAGGGTAGCATATGCCTACAGGGAGGGGAGAGATCCTGGGGGTCATTTCTGGAAACTTCCCCCCGCCATGCTGGATCCTTCAGTCCTGAAGCTAGAGCTCCGCCCACCACCATGCACCATAGAAGAACGTGAGGACCCAGGGTTTGCTCTGCAGACTGAGCCAGGAAAAACACTGGCAGAGCCCGTGCATGGACAGAAGCCTCCTACCTTCTCAGGGCCCCTGCCCTGCTCCCCTTCATGCCACCAAGCCGAGGTGAGAGCATGTATGGGCAGAAGCCTGGGAGCATATCCGGTGAGTCATATCTCAGTGCATCAGCAGGAATTGGCATGGACCCCAGGCTGCCTCTCCTTGCTGCTCGGAGGCTCCTTCACTCTTCCAAGTGCTTAGAGAATTTCACTGTCAAGGGATCTTTGGAGAAGACTGCCAAGGAGGTGGTGACACAGGAAGTGAGAGCCACCTGTTCTGTGGAAACACTCCCTTCACATTCCTTTTATTTAAGAGTCAGCGTTACCCAGAGTCCAGGAGCCTCTTAAAACAGTGAACCAAGAACCCAAAGAAGTAAAAAAACCACGTTTGTGATGTGGAATCCTCTTTTAGCCAACTCATTCGTGGAGATCCTGACACATGAGAGATACTCCTTCCACTCTCTACTTCTTTGCCCAGAGGCAGAGAGAACCCACCCTTCTGATGGTCCATGGAGGCTGGGACCCTCCAATGAGACTGTGTGTGACAGTGGTAAACCCGCACCGCCGTGCCCCTGTTCAAGAGCTTTCACCATGGAATAAAGGATGCATAAGAGAAAGAAAACCCTGCGCTGGTGGGCAGAATTCAAACATGGGACTGATGTCGGGATAGCCAGCTTGCAAGATCTCAAGCTTCCGTTAGGAAGAGCATAAGAATTTCCCTCCAGGACAACATGGAACTCCTTTACAATTTCAGCTCCGTTCCCAGTACCAAACCTCCCTTACTGGCCACAGGGGGTGAGAGAAACGTAATCAGGAGAGATGGGAGAGTCAGCCTGCCCTGCGACTTCCACTCTTCGGTTGGAAACGTGTCCTTTCCTTGTGAGTCCTGGCATTTCACGAGGTTCCTCCCACAGACACTCAAGTGCTTGGGTCCTGCACACATATGGAGCCCCAGTACCTTAGACACACAGCCCAGGGGCCACAGATGCTCAAGTCACGGGGGGATGTCGTGGCATGAGGGCTAGCACAGCTGGGTATCACATCGGGAAGCCGAGGAGTCAGGAAACACTGAAAGACAAACATTGGCTAGAGCAGCTTTGATTCCAGACTCCTGGCCATTAACAGTACATCCACAAAAATCTTCCCACATCAAGAAGAGTATCCCCCCACTTCAACTTCCCCAACACAGGAGTTTTGCGAATGGAAATGGATAAAGATGCTGGGCTTGCTGGGGCAGGGGTGGGGAGGGTCAGCTAAGAACCCAAGTTGACCAATAATAACAATATAATTCTGGGACCACGAAGAATATAATCAGAGAGCTCACAGCTCACGGTGACTGGAGAGGCTTCCAAAAATTGAGTGGTCCGGAAAGACCTCTCTTTGAGGGGATATTTGAGCTAAGACCTGGATTTTGAGAAATCAGTTAGGCAGAGATGTAAGGGAAGAATTGTCCAGAAGACGGCATGAAGGGACCTCAGTAAGCAAAGAATTGTGCTGCTTAGTCTCCAATATGGCCCCCAAGGATCTTCGCCTCCTGGTGTTCATGGCCCTGTGGAGTCCCAGCTGATGTGGACTAGGGTTGACCTGCAGGACTGTTGAGGTATTGTGGACATGAAGGTGTGTGGCTTTTGGCCAGCTCATCAAGGTTCTAGCTTATACCTAGCTTCCTTGGATCACCTGCTCTGGGGAAGCCAGTTCCCGTGTCCCCGGACACTCATACAGCTCTGTGGGGGAGACTGAGACCTCCCACCACCAACCAGCACCAAGGTGGCAGGCATGGGAACCATCTTGGAAGCAAGTCAAACCTTCAGAACATGGATACTCCAGCCAGCGTCTTGTCTGCAATGTGAACTCAAATTGGCCCTGGGTCCCATGCCCAAATTGCTTGGGTCCCATGCCCGTTTGGGCTGATTATGCTGGTGATGGCCATCCTAGGACATGGGGACCGTGACCGACAGCCCTGCCAGAAGCCCAGGGAGTAGGGCAGGGTCAACTCCCAAAGGGAAAGGATGCAATTCAAGCAAAAATTTAGCCAATGCTCACTATGGACCAGTAGAAACGGGACAGTGTCTTGTATAGTATTTGGATAACTGAATGACGAATATAGGGTCTTTGGGATTTAATGATCATTAACCAATAAGCATCTAAGCAAGCACCTGGGCTGATATGGGAGGTGGGGATCAAAGTCAGAAGAGATGCCAGTGAAGTCCAAGTTAACGCAACCAGTGTGACCAACTCTAGTTCACGCTGGCAATGTCGTTGCCTGCCTGTTCCAGGGCTGCTAGGACGGGGCGGGCCTTTGCAGTTTGCAGGCCACTCCCAGACACCTCTCGTCCTGAGTCATGCCACCTTCTCCTTTCCTTGCAGGGATTACTCGTGGCCTTGCAGTATTGCTTTGCCAATGGAGAGGTACGTCTCTGGAGCCGCCCTCCAGGTCCCGGTGAGGCTGGGGCTAGCATCCCGCTGCCCCCGGAGGTTTCTGGTTATGTGGTGGGGGGGCGTGTAGTGACTGGGGCAAACAGGCACTGTGAGAGCAGGAGAGCGGGAAGCAGTGCAGACGGCCTGGAGAAGGTGTCAGGATGCGTCAAAGGGTCTTGGAACCCAGCCCTAACCCCGCTGGGGACACCCGGAGAGCATTAAGTGTCCCAGACGGACCCTCTTGAACTTTGGAGTCCAAAAATCTGGACTCCGGCCGTGCCTCACCCACTGTAGCTCTTTGGGCCTCAGTTTTCTTATCTGTAAAATGGGAATAATGGCCGTCCCTGCCGTATAGTGTGGCCGTGGGCTTGCAGGGCTCCTGGTGAGGGCCCAGGACCTGCTAACTATGGTGACTTCTGTTATTATGATTGTTATTATGACCAGTTCTCTGCTCCCCTGGAAAGAGGCTTGAAAGGGAGAAGGCACGTGGCTTCGACCTGGCTTTAGGAGTGGGTGATGTTTCCAACCCCCTTTCACCCACCAGAATGTTAACTTCCAGACGGCAAAACCCTCTTCCCTCCTGCTCACTGCTGCCACCCCTGTCCTCTGGTGGGGGCGACCCGTCCACCCAGCAGGTGTCCCTTGCCGCTGCAGCACAGTAACCTGCCCCCTTCTCCCTCCGCAGGTGAAGGCGGAGCTGCGGAAGCACTGGGTCCGCTTCCTGCTCGCCCGCCACTCGGGCTGCAGGGCCTGGGTCCTGGAGAAGAACTTCCAATTCCTGGGGAAATGTCCCAAGAAGCTGTCCCAGGCGGACGGCACGGGGACGCTCCAGAAGCTGCAGACCTCATCGGGTGGCGATGGGCAGCTCCTGCACCTGTCCGTGCATGGCCTTGGGGGGCGGGGCGCCCGGGCCCCTCGGGGACACACGGCCTGGCCAAGGGGCAGCAGCGTATCTGAGAGCAGCGAGGGGGACTTCACCTTGACCCACACCATGGAGGAGATTCTCGAAGAGAGCGAGATCTAGGCTGGAGACCCACCGCCCCGGCTCTGCTCCCGGGTGGTAGGGGGCGGCGCAGAGTCACCAGTCTCCCCCACGCACCATGCCCACTTTGGCAGGAAGTTCATGCCCAGGTGTCTCATGCTTCAGACCCAGCGGGGACGGTGCTCTGGAGGCTGAGCAGGGCCTGGCGGATTAGGGTCAGGCTCAGTGACTGAGACAATACAGCCGGGGGCGAAGGCAACCCCAGAGAGAACATTCCGGGGAAACGCGCGTTAACGCCTGGGAGTGTCGCTTTGAGAGTGTGCAAAATGCATGTGTAGGCGGGTGGGTCTGTTGCCATGGGACTAGATCCTGCCTTACATTAGCGGGAGGGGAAGGTAGGGTACTCACAAGTCTGGTTGCCAGGTTTAGCAGTTAAAATACATAACGCTCAATTACGTTGGCATTGCAGATACATGAATAATCTCACTGTGGAAGTATTTCCCATGGGGTGTGCATTATCTGTAATTTGAATTAAGTCCTACGTGGGGAATTTCACCTGGAAACTCCATGGTCAAGGACACGCCACTCCAGGGCAGGGACTAGGGGGAGGCAAGTGAGGAACTCAGTTTGGGTACCAGATTTAAAACAGCACCAGGAAAACACAACAAGAACAAAAACAACAGCCCATTGTCGAGATAGGTAATATTTTTAACACGACATTTTAAACACTGAAATCCACAAGCTACAGTAGATGGGCCATTTCTAAAGATAACTTTTTATTAGAACAAGGCCAGGGTGTGGGTAAGACCAGCGAGGCGAGCTCAGGCAAAGGCACAGTCTGACCCTGACTTTATTGAAAATGTTGTTATCTCGCCTATCATGGACTTCTGGGCGTGAATTTCTGTTTTTTCGACGATTGCACCAAAATATGATTTCTCTTGGTGATTGCGTGTTTTGGCCCTCTCCCTGCCCTGAATCTCAGCTCTGTTTTCCCAAAGGAGAAACCGAAGCAGAAGCATTAGGCAAGTGCCTAACCAAGCAAAGCTTTATTTCGGTGCCCAGGTTATCCCTAGTTCAATCATTAAAGTACGTGTCCTTCTAATTTCTCCTTGTTCACAATGTCCCTGCCTTTCCCGGCCAGGTCCGTTAGCTCCTAGAGATCTAGGGTCTTGCTGTGTTCTTAGTCTGCACCCAGCATAACGGGTGCAGAGTCGGTGTTCAGCACACACTCGTCAGTGACACAGGACAGAGATGTCTTCGGGAACATCTGATGTTGTCCAGGGTCCATTACCCAGCCTCAGATAGGCGATGGAACTTTTTTTTTTTTTACCCCCAAAACATCTGTAAATATATAATATAATCCTCCCCACTCATCACTCCGTAAATGGGGGTGGCGTGCACACACACACAGAAACACACACACACACCGCTTGCTCTTGTCTTGCTAAACATTAAAGTAACAAGTTTATTTAACTTGGTTTGTATTGGGTGATTCTTTGACACATGTTTTGCACTGCTGGTAAAGGTCTCTTTTGCCTTGGAGACCTAGTGTGCTGTTCCCCGACAGGACTGGAAGAAAGGGCTGTGGCACTAAGCCTCTTTGGGGACAGAGAGGAGTGGGCAGAGGGGTAAGGGACAGAGGTCAGAGATCAAAATGGCAGGAGGTAAATGTCTCCCCTCACCTCAACCACTGTCTCGATCATTCACTCGGCTTGTTGCTTTGAAGATCGGGCCTAGTGAGTCTCAATCCTGGCATGACAATCCCCTGAGGAACTTTCTAGAAACACTGACACCTAGAACTGAGCCAGAGATTCTGAACGGAATTGGTCTGAAGGAGCCTGGGCGTTGGTATTTTTATAAACTCTTGAGTGCGTCTGTTCTTTTTTTTTTTTTTTCCTGTGGTAAAATAGATGTAACACAAAATTTTCCATTTTAACCATTTTTAAGTCTACAGTTCAGCAACACTGAGTGCATCCACACTGTTGTCCAACCATCTCCAGAACTTTCTCACCTTCCCAAACTGAAACTCTGTCCCCATTAAACACCAACACCCCATGTCCCCAACCCAGCCCCTTGCCACCGCCATTGTACTTCCTGCCTCCTCGTGTGACAACCCTAGACACATTACATAAGCGGAATCACATAGTATTTGTCTTTTTGTGACTGGCTTATCTCCCTCAGAGCAATGCTCCCAAGGGTCATCTGTGTTGAAGCACGTACTAGAACTTCCTTTCTAAGGCAAAATAATGTTCCATCGTATGGATAAAATTTTCCATCCATTCACCAGTTGATGGAAATTTGGGTCACTTCCCCATTTTAGCTACTGTGAATAATGCCACAGTGAGCATGTGTGTGCAAAAGATTCTGTTTGAGCCTCTGTTTTCAATTCTTAGGGCAAATAGACGTCTAGAAGGAGAACGGCCGAGTCATACGGTCCTTTTGTTTAACACTGTGAGGAACCACCAAGCTGTTCTCCCCACCAGCGGCACCATTTTGTATTCCCACCAAGGATGCATGAGGGTTCCAGTTTATCCGCATCTCCTTGCCAACGCTTACTTTCTACTTTTTTGATAATCACCATTCTAACGGGTATGGTGTGATAGCTAGGGTAGTTTTAATTTGCGTTTTTTTTTTTTTTTTGGTAACTAAAAATATTAAGTGTCTTTTCATGTGATCATTGACCATTGACCTGTCTTCTCTGGAGAAATGTCTATTCAAGCTCTTTGCCCATTTTTAAAAATCAGGCTGTATGAGTATTTGTTGTTGTTGTTGAGTTGTTGAATTTCTTTGACTATTCTGGATTTTAATTCCTTATCAGATATATAATTTGCAAATATTTCCTTCTGTTATATAAGCTGTCTCTTCACTCTCTTGATGACAAAAGCTTTTGGTCATGATGAGGTCCAATTTATCTGTTGGTTTTCTGTTGCCTGTGTTGCGGGGCCGTAGCCACCTGACTAATTTTCATATGTAACCAGGGTTGAAGACATCAGAGAAGGTTTCTAGGTGAAAACCCCCCTACCCCCCGCCAAAAAAACTCACAACGCTCTGAAGTCCAAATAATCAGGTCTTTCCACCTGTGACATATACAGCTCAGAAATTCTTCCCTAAGAACAGACTTAACTGATTCTCACAATTCTGAGTGATAATCGATGTAGGTGTGTTTGGTCCAGTTTTGTTTTGTTTTGTTTCTTGAAGGGTGGGCATCCCAACTGAGCCCTCCCTGGGCTCATCTGATAAATCTGTGTGGCCTCCAAGGGACAGAAATGGAGGTGGAGTGGGCAGTATGGTGTCTGTGTTCCCATCTGGCTCCATGGACAGGGTCTGAGCCCTGGTGAGCAAAGGGAAGCCACAGATGACATCTAAAAGAGCCATTGCCGGGAGACAATGACAAAAGCTCTTTCTGTGACACATGGGGCTCCCCATAGTCCAAACCATAAATTGTAATCCAGAAGGTTCACCAGCAGCCCAGCACATAGCTCAGGCACTTCAGAAATACTGTAGCCTCAGTTGTGGTGAGAATGTGTTGTCTGGTATAACAATGGCACCTGGCGTTGACGGACCTACAGGTGACTCTGTCGGGGACACCACCTAGGATTGCTAAGATATACCAAGGGGTCATGGCACAAGAGGCTGGAGCCTGGGAGAACAGTTTGGGCTACTGCTCTTGAACAGACCCATTTCCACCCTGGAGCTTACACGTACATGAGGAAGCAGAAGTTCAGACGTGAAGTGATTTCCCCAAGGTCCCTAGAATGGACCTCTATTTTTACAATCTATTCCTTTTATACTAATAGTATCCAAACTTTCCTCTTGGGAACCTCACATCTCCCGACTCCCAGTTCATGATGTTTGAGCTGTCTCAACTCCACCCTCAGCCCCAAGGCTGGCCACAAAAATCTGCTTAGCCAATGCCAGCAGGACCTCCCCCTGGCATCAGATAATGGGATGGGCATGTCACCAATGAGAGCCACTGAGAGATGGTCTCTCACCAATGAGAGAGCCAATGAGAGCCAATGAGCCAATGAGAGCCCAACTCTGGCTGGGACTCTCAACAGAAAGCCATTTCTTTTTTTCTTTTCTTTTTTTTTTTTTAACTGACGCTGGAACCATAAAGAAGTAAGCCTGCATCTGCTGGTGGCCATCTTGCCAGAACCATGAGAGCCTGCCTGACAATGGATCCACCATGGCAGAGAGCAGGACCAGGAGATGGAGAGGAACCCTGAGATGTTGTTGGAGCCCCTCGATTAAGCGAGACCTAAAGCTGGTGCTACTCCTGGGATTTCTGTTCCATGAGTCGATAAATTCCAAGCAGTCTGTGTTGGGTCTTCTGTCCCTTGGATCCGGAAGAGTCCTGATGACATAGCTCAACACCACCTCCACATCCTTCTCCTCTCTTCAGTCTAGTTGGGCTTTGCACTGCTTCTGGATTCTCCGAGAATTTTCCCACAGAGTACCCTAGAGCTGTACAGGACCAGCCCGAGTGGCCCTGCCACCCCAAACTAACAGAAGACATGCTAGTTACGTCAGCACTGCTGAGCTCTCCATTGGCCCTAGAAGATCCAATGGCCCCTTTATGTCTCTCGTTGAACCATAGACCCACAAGGTTACTATGCAGTGTCTCTGCTTTTAAACTCAAACCAGCAAGGAGGAGGAAGGGGGATCACCCACAACACTCACAAGTAGAGACTCCCCTGCCTCGGGGAGGGGGTGCGGCTGCATACAGTTCAGTCAAGTGCCTGGGACCTCTGTATATTTTTCTGACCTCATTTTGGAACTTAAGGCTGGAGAATAGATAGGCCTTCACAACAATGAGAACAAGGATATTGAGAGCCCCCTGGGGGAGTTCCAAGGTGATGTAGGCCTGTGGGCATCCCTGGCGTGCCTTTGCTTATTAGCTGGCTCACCCTGGGGAAACTACTTGCTGTCCCTGGGTCTCCTTTTCCTCACCTCTAAAATGAGCACCCCTACCTCTCCCACCATATCAAACCTGAACTTGCCATTACCGCCTGAAACCAGGGACCCTCCCTGACCTTCCCATCTTGGTAGATGGCATTTCTATTCACCCAGCACCTGGACCACACACACCTGTGCCATCCCGCCCCCCCCTCCTCCCCCTGCAGCCTTTCAGGAAGATGCTACCTTCTAAGTATCTCCAGAGCCATCCCACTCTCTCTAGTCTTCCCCCCACCCCCACTGAGGACCCCTGGGATGACTATAAAAGCTAGTCTCCAGGTTCCCTGCCCCCAGCCTTTCCCCTCTGACTTATTTCCACCACAAACAGAAGTCCCTCCTACTTCAAACCCCACATCTCCAGGGTCACCACACCGCCTGGAGTGGCTTCTTCTAGGTCCACAGTCCCCCCAACCCCCACTCCATGCATCCTCCAGTCTCCACCTCGGTCCCACCACCCTGGCCTATGACTGCAGGGGCAATTTGTCCTCGTCTTTGAGGCTGAGCCGACAGAAAACATCTCCTTTTCCAGTTCAAGAACGACCGGTCAGCTGGGTGCCCAGCTCCTCTCGCATTTATTGGAAACTGCTTACCCAGCAACCCACAAAGGAGCTTACACGGGGGTGATATTGAGGACTCCTGTGACCTAATCCTGGGATTATCATGGAGGCCTGGGCCGTGGGCAGGGGAGAGGAGGTGGTGGGATAAAATGGGAGGGACGCTATGGCCTAGGAAGCCCCCTTGGCCCCTGGGGCGTGCTCGCATGCTCATAGGGTTTCTGTGCCGGGAGAGGAGTGGGGGCCGGGCTGAGCAGTGGACATCAGGTTTTCTTCTCCTTCAATTTTTCCTTCACTTTTTGAGGCTCAAATTGAATCAGTCGCAGAATTTCCTTATTGGCCATGGTCCCCTCGATGAACTCTTCCTCTGTAAGTTTATCTGTGCGTGGGGGGGGAGAAAGGTCGCAGTCAGGATCAGCTGTTTCAAGCTGTGGCGAGGCTGACGGTGGCCAGGGTGCCCAGTGCAGAGGTATCGGTTATGAAAACACTGAGTCTCCGTGTCCTCCCAGGGTACTGACCCCCACCCACATACCCAGCTCCTCTCCAGGACCCCTGGACCTCCCCACCAACCAATAGCGAGAGGGTTAATGACGAGCTCTGTGACGGCCTCTTCTGATTGGTCGGTGCCTTTGCCCCCCCCCCCAGGTTCTTAAATATTTTGACTATTACCCTAGTGTTGAAGCTTGGAGTTTTGGGGGAAACTTCTGGGGGACGGAACAGAGCCAACATTCTCTGTGGAGGAGGGGAAACAACATCCATCCGGGGAGTAGGGACTGAAAAATGAGGGGTCCGGCGTGGTCCAGGGAGAGCCTGGCTTGTGGAGAGCCGTCTCTCTACCTCCTTCCCAGCACAGGGCTGACAGCTTCACTGTGCCAGAGCCACTGTGCTGGGGGCTGAGGCCACCGCAGGGGGGAAGTGAAGGAAGGAGTGAGATAAAGCCCCTGCCCCTGGGGAGACTCTTGGTCTGATGGGGACGACAGCTGCACTTCCAAATAACTCTGGGAAGAGACAGGTGCTCCTTTCTGCTTACGGCGATGCTCAGAGTGCCTGCACATAGTAGAAGCTTAACAAAGCTTAGCTGAACCCAACCGGATTTCCACTTGGACATCCTTAATCCCTCCGGGGTCCAGCACTGGTCGGGGCAGTGAAATTTGGGTTTTAAAGCCCCAGCTTCCCTATCAACCTCACACAGAGCTTGAAACTCCCACAGTCAGAGCCCAGTTGGGGAGTGAGGCATCGTCTCCTGAGGCGACCTCTGAAGACAGCAGCCCCTACACACCGCCGGTCTCCTGGTCTCCCGGTCTCCCTTGACTCTGACTTTTACCTGGGTCAGTTTTCAGGTCAGCAAGTAGAACAGGGGACCTGACACCTGCCAGACCTGGGTTAAAGAGCCAGTGTGGGGGGCAGGGGTGCTACAGTTTGCAAGGGAGGAGGAGGGGAAGGTCCTCAAGGTGTTGGGGGTGGGTAACATCGGGGCAGGTACTACTACACCTACCCAGCGAAAATTAAGGAGGTGCTCACTTTCAGGGTGGTGTGAGCCCAGGAGTAGCAGCTGAGAATGAGTGCCACCTTAAATATTTTTCCCAGACCTCCCCTGCCTCCCCCAGGTTCGGCCCCAGTGACAGTGAGCTCCTTGCTTCTCAGCCTTCTTCCTGGACTGCAGGTTAGCGGAACCCAGGCCACCTGTACCTGCCCTTAGCTAACGTCCTGCTCAGGCCCGCCCCCAAGCTCACAAAAGGAGCCAATATGTAGGTCCTGGAGTGAGACACTTCAGATGTTCAAAATCTTCCGCCAACTTCTTTGTTAGAGAACCAGGGGATGAAGCCCCGGTGGGCTTCATATCCCCCGTGTGGCAACAACCAGCAGGAAGCCACCAGACCACATGTCCACTGTCCACGACCGGCCAGTCCCTCCTCATCAGAGTGCTCCTGTCCGCTCCTCTCCCTTCACCCTCTGGGGACCCTGATGGCCATGTGAGCTTACAGCCCCCTCCACCCCCACCCTCCTCTACAGTATCCTCCCTGCCTTGGCCATGACCATCGGCCCCGGCAGACCAGCTGCTTTGTTCTGGAATCCATTGTTAATTTCAGGGAGAGACCAGCTCCCCACGGGCTGCTCCCAGTCCAAGATGGACCAAGGCAGCTGACCGAGACAGGCTGGCCCCTGCAAGAAGGGGGCTCAAGGATGCCCCCAGGGCTTTGCCAAAGCTTTCCCTCAAGGGTACTCTGGCCTCAACTCTTCCTCTCTGTGCCCAGGGTCCCACCTGCTCTGCAGTCTGGGCATTCCCAGCCTCCTCCAGCTCCCTCCCCGCTCCCTCCCCACCCCCAGGCCCTTCTCCAATGAACCTCCCTGCTTCTCAGGGGGACCCAGACTAACTCGCTGGAATGAAAGCGGGTAAACTGAGATCCCACTTCCTTGGTACTTGATGCTAATCCAGACGCAGACCGGGCTGAAGTTTGCCCTGTCCCAGCTACACAGAAAGCACTCTGGAAACCAAGGAAAGTGCACCCCAGCGTCTAGGACAGATGAGCAATCCGTTTAAACAGAAAGTGGTTTGCTGTGCCTCTGGCCCCACCAGCACGCATGCACGCAAGGCTACGGAGCTGCGGTCCCGACTTTTGACCAGTGCCTTCCCTGGACGCTGACTCTGTTCTAAGTTGCCTTTCCCTCCCCAGTGCTCCAGAATTCAGGGCCTTTCCTCTGCCCCAGAGAGCTCAGGCGGTGATGGACTTGGAAGAGCAAAGGCGATATGGCATCGGTCCCCATCAGCAGCAGAGCTGGCCTGGCTGCTTACTGACCCCTACCACCCCACCCCCCAGGCACCCCAGGACCTCAGGCAGCCCCTCAGTGCACGCTGGGATGAAGTGTCCCTGGTCCTGCCTGGGCACTGGTCCTCGGAGGACCAGTCTCGTTGGGGTCTCCGGGAGAGAGCCTGTGACTGTAAAACCAAAGGCTGTGAAAGGGGAAAGAATTCACCATCGTCTTTCTTTCCGAAGAACCCCCAGATCTTGTCGGCTCGCTTCTCTGGCGTGTTTTCATCTTCCGGGAGGTGCTTTACATCCTCAGGATTGATCATTTTGAAAATAGCCTGCACCAAAGAAAGAGGAGATTATCAGAAGGAGCAGCAGGGACCGGGCATCCCCCCACCTGCCCCCTCAGTGGCAGAGGCTAAAATGCAGATGCCCAGGCCCCGGGCTGCCCCTAGGGGGAGGGGAGTGGGGTCAGGGCACCTGTCTTGTTGAGATCCCCAGAAGGGACAGGGAAAGGGGTGGAGGGGTGAAGGCGGCTGCTATCGGGCGTTTTGTCCCTTTCAGAACCTTTTGAATTTCCTGCCCATGTAGACACATTACTTCCCTTTTATTAAAAAAATGAGAGTAAGAAACAGAAAGCTTTCTGACAGTGATCCCACAGCAGCCCCCAAGGCGGTAGCTGGGGAACCACTACCGCGAACCCTACCGCCCGGAAGTGTTAGACTGTCAGCCGGCCTCTTCGGGGTCCGGGTCGTGCCTCGGTTGTCCCGCCGGGTCCCCCTGCGGTAATAACAGCTAAACTTTGTTGAACACCTAACCCACGCCACCCTTCTAAGCCTTTTTACGTGTCACCCCCGCAGCAGCCTTACGAGGTGGATGTTATCGGTCCCGTTTTACAGATGAAGAAACCGAGGCACACTGGCCGACTGGACGTCTCCCCGGCTAGAAGCGGAGGAGCAGAGATTCTAACCCAGGCAGGTTGGTTCTAGAACCTTCATTCTCGGACTACACCGTTGGAGGGCATCCTAGGGGCTGGGGAAGGGAGAGGGACAAGGTGGGGTCTCCGTGTGCCCTCCCTGCTCCAGGTTATGAGGATCCCACCAGCTCAGTAACTCCAGGCGTGGCCAGGCCGGAGTGGGCACTCAGACGGTGGTCCCGAGCCTGTGCCAGCCTGCATGCTCAGCGTGGGGGCGAGCTCGGGGTGCAGACAGGCGTGCTGGGTGGGAGTTGGGGGCAGCTTGTGGATACTCATGCAGGGGCAGGAATGCCTGTGAAACTAGCACCCCCCCCCCAACATGCTATAGCAAGAGGAGCAAAGCCGGCAGCTCCAGGCCGCAGGCTGGGCTGGCAGCGCTCAGAGCCCGGGGGTGCCCAGCAACGAAGTGTAGGGGGGTGACTCCCCTAATGTCTCTCTCGGTCCTGAGCCAGGGGAACCTTGTGCAGGCCTGAGGGCTAAACCCTGGGAGGGCCTGCCTGCCCCGTCTGCCTTCTGACTCCAAGGACAGACGGTCAGGGTCTGGGAGAAGGAGCCGTTGGTCCCCACCCCGGGCCCCAGAGGTTTTTCCAAGACCAGGTAGCTAGTTGGTAGCAGGGCTGGGATTAGAACCCATATCTTCGGACTCCCAGGGCCGTGAGCCTGTGATCTAGTGAATTACAGAACCTGGGCATCACCTTGCGCTGCCTCAGCCCTGGGTTCTATGGGACCTGCCCCTCCCTGCCGCTCCCCTTCCTCTTCCTTTTCCTCAGGGAGCACCAGTTCTAGGCCGCTGCTGGGTCTGGCATCCTGCAGGTGGCTCTGAGGGCCTGCTCCCTGTCCCCGGCCACCTGCCAGTCCGGGGGTGGGGTGTGCCCAGATGCAGGTGACGTTCCCGCCCTTTACGGGAGGCCCTAGCCGAGTCTGTTGCCCACAGGCTCCCTGCCTGGCCACTTGGTCCGTGGTCTCTCCTCGTCAGGGGGAGAACCGTGCAAACGCAAGCAGGTGTACAAATGCACCAAAAGATGAGATAAAACGCAAACGACGTTCTCCCCTCTTACCGGGAAGAGAATTGGGGGAATGAAGCAAGGACTTGGGTGGGGGGTGCTCAGAGATGCCAGGAAAAAAGACCAAGTGAAGGGAAACACAAATGACCTCAGAAAAAAAAAAAAAAAAAACAGAAACGTCCCAATTGTCCAAAATACAGAGCTGGTTAAGTAACATTATGGCCTTTCCATGAGACGGAATGCTAAGCCGCTGTTCAAGATGGTTTTGAAGAAGAAGATACCTTCCTAGCGAAAACATAAAACAGCAACTGAAGAAAGGTCAGATACGTCACAGTTCCAAAATTATTTTTAAATTTATATACAGATAAAGGGCCGGGAAGACAAACAGTAACAGGTTTGACAGGAGCTCCCTCCAGGTGATGGGATTAAGGGCGATGCCAGTTGTCTGCTTCATACACTGCCACGTCTCACAAATTACTTACCTCTTAAGTAAAACTTTTCCTAAGACCCCTAAAGTCTTCACAACAAATGATCTGACTCGGGGCCTGTCTGGACGGGGAGGAGGGTGTGTGTTGAAAGCGTGGGCCAGCAAGGAGCCTGGGGCTCCGTCCAGAACCCGGAGCTGGCGGGTGAGGAAGCCAAGCCCGGGGGGTGAAGTTGCCTGCCCCAGGCAATGCAGACCTTGAGGACTGGGAACCCACATTTCATGGCCCCCAAAGTTAGCCTCTTTCTACTCCGTGTTGGAAACATGTACTTAAAACTAATTGTGGAAGAATATGTATTGGTGCCAATGGAGGTTTGGGAGGACAGTTCAATGAAGATAGGAAGGAAGGAGGGAGGGAGGGAGGGGAGGAGGGAAGGAAGGGAAGGGAGGAAACACTGTGTAATTAACAGGAAATACCCCGATTCTTCTTTAGGAGGACGGTCAAGCTGTGGGGAAGTGACCAGCCTCCATTCCAGTCAGTGTCCTGGAGACCCCACGCACCTGGAGCCCGTAAGCCCCAGCGCCGCATCCCCCAGCTCTGCCTGGCCAGCCCCGCCCCCACTGTGTCCAGGACCCCAGACCCCGGCTGAGCCCAGGCCCGCCCTGCGGAGGCGGAGACTGACCATGACGATCTCCAGCACTTCACTCTTGCTGATGGCCCCGTTGCCGTCCACGTCGTAGAGGGAGAAGGCCCACTCCAGCTTCTGGTTGGTCTTGCCCACCGAGGTCATGTGCAGGGCGATGACGTACTCCTTGAAGTCCAGGGTGCCGTCGCTGTTGGCGTCGAAGCTCCGGAACACATGGTGGGCGTAGGCCTTGGGGTCGGCCTCGGGGAAGAACTTGGCGTAGATCTTCTGGAACTCCTGCCGCGTGATGCGGCCGCTGGGGCACTCCTTCAGGAAGGACTGGTACCAGGAGCTCAGCTCTTCCTCTGTGAACTTGGTGTTCAGCTGCAGCTCCTCCAGGATCTCCTTGGACAGGGCCCCACTCTTGCTGTTCCCCATGGGTCAGGCCGCGGGGCCCCGGCCGGGCAGCGGTGGCTGGGCCGGCGGGTGGGAGGGACGCGGTCTCCTGGCCGCCGAGGGCCGGCTGCTGCTGGAGACGGTCGCCGAGGTGCTGGCGGATTAGAGGATTTGTGGCCGCTTCACCCCAGTACTTGGAGGGAGGAGGGGCCGGGGTGGGAGTGTGGGGGCAGGCTCCAAGAACCCCCCCTGAGATTAAAAGAAAGTGCTGACAGCAGGGGGGCCAATCCATCTTGGCCTTCTGGGAGGACAGGACAGCAGGTCAGAAGTTTCAGAGCCAAAGCCTTGGCCCTCCCTGTTACCCTGTGTCCGTCCCTCCTCCCCTACTCCAGCTCTCCGGGAACCACGCTGCTCAGAGCCTGTCTTCCCCCCAAAGTCTGAGGCTCCCAGGGGCAAGAATTGAGCCCTGTACTGTAGTCGTTAAAAGCCAGGCTTTGGACACAGCCCAGGTTCAAATCCCAGCTTTGCTGCTTGCTGTCTGTGTGCCCCTAGGCGTGTTTCTTACCCTCTCTCTGCCTAGAATGCTCTCCTAATCTTTCAACCTCCTCAAATGTCACCTTCTTGGCAAGGCCTGGACTGACCACTCCATTTACAACAGCACACTCCCGTCCCCAACCATCCGCACGTGCTAAACCCCGCTTGATTTTTCTTCCTCTCAGGTACACCTTCTTACTCTCTCTGAATTGCCCGTGTGCTGTGTGTGTCCACATCCCAACAAAATCTCAGAGAAGGCAGGGAATCTGTTCTGTTCCCAACGGCATCTCCACTGCCAGCAGTGTGCCCGACAGGATGGGACCCTCTGTGAATATTCTTTGACTGAACAGGCATAATGATAGTGTCTACCTCATTGTCATGTTGAGGTTAAACTGAATTAATATGTACAGCACACTTAGAACAGAACCAGGTACACGGTCGGTACTAAAGACATGTTCGTTGTTGGTATTGTTCATCTGGGATGGAAATCAAAGCCTAAAGGGCCCGCGGGGGCCAGCAGGTGGAGTGACTGAGTGAAGCAGGTGAATCGGGGACAACGGGGAGTGGTGAGGCGCAAGCCACCTAATGGAAGGGGCTGCCCATGTTCAAAGCCGTTGAGTGTGGTCATTTGGAATTATGGCCCAGTGGTTCTAGATTTTTCAGTCCTGACCCCTGTGGTTCCAGAGGATTTCTCAGGAGGCCTTAATGCTAGGGGTGTGTGTGTGTGTGTTTCAGGGTCTGTGTGTACTTAGTATTTTTTCCCATCAGTTTGTGAGAGCGTATCATTTCTTAATAAAAGACTTTCCTTTTTTTGTTATAGACTTTTAGTATCTTGTAGCAAAGCGTTTGTTCTCAAGAACGGTTGAGAAAGGACAGTCACCACAGTCAGAAACTAACCAACCGCCCCCCCCCCCACCCACCCCAGCCCATGAAAAGTGAGGCGGGGGGCTTTACCCCTTGTCTCCGAGGTGGTTGGGGCGCCCCCTGGTGGGGCGCCTGGGTGGTTCAGTAGGTTAAGCATCAGACTCTCGGTTTCCACACAGGTCATGATCTCAGGGTGGGGGGATCCAGCCCCGCGTGTGGAGTCTGCTGGAGAGTCTCTCCCTCTGCCCCTCCCCCACTGCATGCTCTAAATAAAATAAATCAATAATCTTAAAAAAAAGAAGTGCCTCTTGGTGCTGAGCCTGTTCATACTGAGTCTGCAGATCGGGGGAGGCCGATGTTACAGGCATGGAGCCCCAAAAGGCAGGCAGCCTGCTGGGGTCCCATGGCTGCTACATGGCAAAGCCAGAAGGAAAGCTCTGGTCGGCCAGGCTCCCCGTTCGGGGTCTTCTCATTACATCACAACAACTCCTTTCTCGAGGAGGCCTGAGTGACGGGGCTGTGGGTGAGGACCCGGGGTCACCAGGTGGGCGAGATGGGGGACGGGCCCTGGGTTAATGCAGGAGGCAGCTAGAGGCCGCCCCCCACCCCTCCTCCGTTCCTCCCCCGCCCCTCCCCCTCACCGCCCCAGGGCCTTCTGTCTGGCTGAGGGCAAGGAGGAAGGAGCCAGCCCAGGTGGGACGCAGCCTTGTACTTTAGGCCGGAGTTCCTCAGGCTGCGGCGCCCCCGAGGGGCCCGGCCTCGTGATGGGACCACAGGCAGCTGTGTTGATGCTGCCGAGAGAGGGGTCAGGACCTGGGGGTTTGTTTGAAAACCTGCATAAACATCTTCTATCAGTGGGAGAGTTTATACTTATGCTCCTTAGCCAAACAAGTTGTTGGAGATGATGTATTGTGAACGGATTTGTTAAGTCTGAGCTGGGGCCATAAACTCTCCTCAGACCCCAAAGGAAGGCTGCAGGGGGGAGGCCCGCCCCCCAAACAGAGGACCTCAGTTTGTGACACCCCCTCCCGGCCTCGCTGTGGGGAGACGTGGTCTCTTCTCTGGGGCTGGCCTTGTCGCCACCCCCCCCATCCCCCCCAAGCCAGGAGCTTGGTCTGGGCTGCCAGCCTGGCCCAGCCCCCAGCGCTCACCCTCACTCCCCTACCTGCCCCTACTCTGGGCTGAAGGACAAGATGGCCTTTCCTCCCGTGGCCTGGAACCGGGGCCTGAACCCCAGTGTGCACTGAGCCGGGAAAGGGGGTACAGGAGGGTGGGTGGGTGGCAGAAATCCTGAGTCATCCTCGGTACCCCCGTCACACCCCACCCCCAATCTGTCGAGATGTTGGGGCTACCTTCAGAGCGCATCCAGACCCTGAACCCTCCCCCACTCTTCCGCTGTGACTGTGACCTGCGGGCACCATCGTCCCCTCTCGGCCCAGCTTCTTTGCCTGCCTGCCTCCGCCCTTGTCCCCAGCAGTCCTGCAGCCAGTCCTCCAGCCATGAAGTCGGGCCACATGCTCCTTGGCTTGGACCCCCCAGCGTGAAAGCCCTACAAGGGCCCGCTCCCCCCACCCCCACCATCCCTCCACTCGGGCCTCGCTGCCCCCAACCCAGTAGGTGTCCCTCCCCCACCCCCACTGCCTATAACCCAGCCATCTCCTGCCTGGAACATTCTTCCCACAGCTACCTCCTGGGATCCCCCCGCCCCCCACCCCAGGTCCCCTTGCCTTTGAGCAAACGTCACCTTCCGAACGAGGCTGTCCCTATCCGCCCTACTTAATGCATCTTACCCAGGGTCCTCCCTGAAATCACCCATCCTTACACCCTGCCCCGTCCTTCTGTCTCCCTAACCCTGAACACCTTCGCCAACCAGACTGGATTAGTCCCTCTGTGGACTGTTGCCTCTCTCCCTGCTAGAAAGCCACCTCCAGGAGAGTGGGGCTCTTTATCTGGTCCACTCGCTGACGTGTTCACACTCCCCAAAGCCATGACTGGTGTATAGTAGGTGCTTAATTGTTGCAAGAACGAATGGATAAATGGATGGATGGATGGTTGGATGGGGAAAGAGGGAATAGCAAGGAACCCCTTCCGTCCACAGGGACAGAAGTCTCCAAGGGGAGGGGGCCGAGAGGGGCCAGATATTGTGGGTCTGGCAGCACGGTGCCCATCTCGGTAGGTGGGTGGGTGGGGTCCACGTCCAGACACCCTCAGCTAAGACATCAGGCACAAAATTATCGCCACCCCTGGGAGCCTGGAAGGACTGCTGAGACCATTTATACAAAGGAGAGGGTGACAGCGCCTCCAGGAAGGAGGGTCACCCAGCAGGACCCAGTGTCTCCGGACAGTTTATTTTACATGGGATGAGTCTAACCATCTTGAGTGTACACACAGAGCCAAAGTCGGGGGGGGGGGGGGATGAGAGAGCATCTCACTTCCTGAAAACGCTTTAGAATAATGCAAAACAAGTATATATAGCGAACGCCTTCAAAATTTAAACCCTTTAAACATTTAATTCTTTAGCATTAATACACACAAATGCTACTACGGGAGGTGGGGGGGGAGGGGGAAGGGCGGGTTACAGCCTCTATAGGGATCGGAGTTTCAACAGTGTTACTTATAAATTATAGTACATCAATTTTATTTACTGATCTAGGCAGCCAGAGGGTGGAAAGATATACAATGTGGAGTAAACACATTCATACCGGGATGAGGAATGCTGGCAGGAGACACGGCTTTTTTAACATTAAAAATGTATAAAGTATTTAGCAAAAGTTACAGAAAACAGACCAAATAAGCAAGTTTATTTTGTTAGAAAATCCCACTGTCGTAGGGTTTGCTGATGTGCTCGTCTGTGAAAGGACTGCCCCCCTACCCTCCCACCCCACCCCGCTATCATCTCCTTCCTCAGGGAAGGGAAGAGATGCAAATTTGGGACCCCGTCGCCAAGGATGGCTGGTGTCCCTTTGAATGTCTGTTCCTGGGTCCACACGGCTGCCTGGAGACCACAGCTCCCAGCAGCTGGTCTGCTGCGTGTGATGCTGGAAAGGGCGTGTCTCCGCTTGCTTGACAGACAGAGGGAGTAAGGAGGTCCTGGGAGGGAAAGTGACTTTAGTTTGGGTTACAGGACCCACGAGGTGGTGGACCGGGGCCAATCCAGTGCTCTTAACCTGGCACCGAATGCTTTCTCTCTCCATCCCCAAGACGGCACCTGTGTGCCCAGACCCTCTGGAGACCCACCACTGCCATCCTCTTAGGACTGCTCTCCAACACAAGGGATCAGCGTCCCGCAAACCACGCCCAAAGAGAGATCCAAAGACGCCCCCAGCCCCCTCAGAAGCACCTCCCAACGAAGACTCCTTTCTAAGCCCTGGCATCAAAAGGGTTAGGGAAAACAGAACAGCGGTTCCTGCCACCTCGTTCTCACCCAGACCTGCTACAGCAGGAGGGGGTCCTTCACCTTCAGGAAAAGGCCAGACAGAAGTAAAACTCCCATGGGGGTGGTGGGGGGGGATGCCAAGACTCGTCCCTGGCAAAACTCAACTCAGATGTGCCCAAGGACGGGATCCCACAGACTTGGGCTCCACGGCCCACACCTGTCCCCCGGCCTGGCCCCGGGAACGTCTTCCGTTTGCTCAGAGGGCTACTTGGTTGCCTCCAAGGGCTCACCTCTCCTCCAGCAGGGCACCATCGAGATCTGACTGGGAGGAGTCGTCACCTGGGTCGGGGGGTGAGGGGATCATGCTCCTTGCCTGCCTGGCGTTGGCTGGGTCCTGGGCTCATCTCTGCCACCATGTGCCGCTCCCCTCCCCCTCCCGGGGGCTGCAGGCACAGGCTTGGCTTGGTGTGACCACCAGCTCAGGAAGGGCCCAGCCGTGCCAAGCAGCTCATGGAAAGAGGCTTTGTCTCCATCCTGCTTGCCTTGGTCCTTGGAAATAGACCTCAGGACATGAGATCTAAGATCGGGGTCGGCGGGGAGACCCCGAAGGTAATGACGTACAAGTGTTCCTTCCAGGGCCCTAGGAGGAACTCCCTCATTCTCAACAGCTCGGGAAACTCTTAATTTTAGCTCCATTCGTGTCTAAACGAGAGAAGCGCCAGGGGATCCCTCTGGGGAGGATATCAGACACCACCACACACAAGCATGCCGACGGGGCTCAGGGCAGGCATGACAGCTTTGGGTACAGACCTGGAGAAATGAGACGGGGAGGAGGGAGAGCAGTAGGTGGAGGAGACTGGGGAGACCAGAAGGCACAGCTGCGGCCTGCTGATGGAGGAACAGAGATCCGGGGAGAGGTCACGGCCAGCCCAAGGTCGCCCCCTGCGTCTCCACCCGCACTGTCCATCCGCCTTCCACGCCCCCCCCGACGAGATTCAGTAGAAGCCGAAAGCCATGTGAGCTGAAGCGAACCCCCCTCCCTCCCCAGGAGTGCATGGATCTACCAGCCAAGGTGTAAGCTTTGGGGTACAGCAGAAGTGGGAGGCGCCCCTCCCCCAGCCCCCCAGCCCTCTTCCGCACAAAAACCTATAATGAACCACAAGGGCAAGTGTGAGCCCCAAGAACCATGGCGGGCATGGCTGGCATTTGGAGGAGCCTCGGGAAGCACAGGGAGCAGCCGTGCACACAAGCCGAGGACCCCAGGCCTGGAGCCTCCAAGCCAAACAACACATTTCACAAGCGAGGAAGCCCGTGGCTCGCCCATGGGACAGCGTGCGATTCCACGAGACATGGGACGTGCTAGGGACGCACACAACGTGGGTGACCTGAAGCATGAAGCCAAGGGAAAGCAGCCAGACTCGACGGCTACATCAGGGGCTCCTTTCATAGGACATTCTAGAAAAGGCAACCCCATAGGGTGCGACAATCCATCGGGGGTCGCGGTGGGGGCAGGAAGGGGAGCGGGTGTGGATGATCAGCTCTTAAAGGAGCTGGAGGGAATTTTCAGGCGTGAGAGAAACAGGATGATGATTTTGGTGGTGGTTGTAAGACTGTAGGGTTGTCAAAATTCACGGACCCCTACCCTTCAATAGGGTGCATTCCACTGTAGGTCAGTAAACCTCAATACTGTATGTTTAAAATCCTCAATCTGGGAAAAAAAAAACCAAGGTGATAGGTCTGGGAGGGGTGGGAGGATTCGGGGGATACGCTGGTCTGTACCCCACTTAACACGCCTCAAGTGCTTTCCCTACCTGCCTAACCACCAGCGGGTCTACAGAATCCTGTTTAAACTCTCCCTGTCAAGGCCACTCACGGCTGGAAGTAAAATCACTTCAACAAGCCAAAGTCTTTGACGTCCTTTGAAGTTTATGGCTTGTATTTCCAAGAAGGGACTTTGGTTCCGCCAAAATTCTTTCGTACCCATCCACTAACCTAGTAATTGATTGGTTTTCACAAAGGGAAGAGAAACAGCCGTCCTCCCCACTGGTTTGTGAGCGCAGACACTGTTTTTTTTCGCTCCGGTCATGAACCAGCCCCAGAGAGAAGTGCCTTCTGGGGGCAGAGATCCTCCTGGCCCGACAGGCACCGGGTGGGGGCCACGAAGAAGGCCCACGGTGGTCCCACGGGCAGCCGGCCTCGTGGTCCGGTTGTCCAGGGCTTGGCAAGACTGATCAAAAGCGACAGAAGGAACAAGTGGCTTTGCCTGGAGGTTCCTGCGCCAACCAACGCACTTTGAACACCATTTATCTTAGAGATTTTCCCCCCCAAAATCAGGTTTTTACACACAAAACTATGTGCATCCATATCTTACAGGCGGCAGGTAGAAAGGGCTCACTTGTTCTTAGAGGACCACGGATGTGCCCGGAATATCCCAGACACTCGGAACAAGCCGGGCCACATGCTCTTCTAACCTGAACACCGACATTGGCCAGAATAAAATAACTGGATAGAGGGCTACTCCGGAGCCCTGGGATGTTCTAGACTTCAGCCTCGTCTTGGTTCACCCTGAGCGGGAGCCCCGTTAACAGACCCCGCTCCTCACTCCCTGGGCTCATCGGCCATCCCTGGGCTTCGTTCTTTCCTGTCAAGTGAGGAGAGTTATTTAAAAGAAACGAGAGAAATCTGAGATCTGAGTTGGATCCAGGCTGTGAGGACCAAGGGACTCCATCCTCATGGTCTGCCTTCCACCCGGCCAGGAAACACTACCCGGTGGTGGTTCGTGTTAGGATGACAGGCTCCGAGTGGGTTAAACATGGGAGGGGTGCCACGCTCTCATTCCGCAGAGATCTAGAGAGCCCCCGCCTACACGGAGAACAGAGGAGACGGGGAAAGAGCGTGTGTCCTGCATGTAGCTACAGTTCTGTGCCCACAGGATGCCTGGCTTGACCCCAGTATCTGCTCAGTGGAACAAACGAATGCAGGTCTACCAGCCCAATGGAGAGAATCCCTAGAAACCGCAATTTTGCAAAGAGCGCTCATACATGAAGGTCAAGGTTACTGACCTGCCAGACTCCTGGAGAAAACATACGTCTATGCCAAAAGGAGAGATGCTGGGCTTTCCCCTGCCCTGTGTTGGACCCGGAACTCACTAAGCTCTTTGATGAAGGAAGGAGCACAGAGAAAAAAGAAAATAATATGAGGAGGCTAATGAGCTCGGGCTGAGAAGGGGGTGAAGGAGGGGGGGAAGAACGACTTCAGAAAACCCATACCGGCCAATTCAGGTTCCCCTGGAGAGGCAAGAAAGCCCCCCGCCCCCTGTCTCAGGGAGGACCAGAAGACTCGGGAATCCTTGCCAGGGAAGGAGAAAAAAAAAACCAATGAGCCGTATCACACTCAAAATATCTATGTTAGTAACAAGGCTATTGGCTTTGAACATTTGAAAATCACCCACAAATTAGTCCACTCGGCAAGGCAATTCCTACCAGCACCCATTTTTCATAGACAAACCAAGACATAATATCCTAAAATCGGTTGCTGGTGTCATGGCCTAAGCCCCAATCCCGAAGGAGCGGTCCTCCCTGCCAGGGACAGATCCAACCTCCACACTGACCTTCTTGGTTGGGATGGTTCAACAGGGCAAGAGACAAAGTGTGGCTTACTCTAGGACACTGGGCATCTTTCTAAACCGCAAGAGCCTAATTCTGTCTCAGCAAAAGAGGTGCCGAAAGACTCAAGATGAGTGAATTGTCAATTCTTGGCACGAAGACCAAGGGGCCCGGAAGTTGTGCTCTTAGGACCGTGCCCTTATAGGGGGCGTATGGGTGCTGGACGTCCGAAGTCATCAAGGGGAAAAGCGAGTGAAGAAGGATGGGTTCTCAGGGCGTGGGTTCTGGGCTAGAATCTGTCCCCTGCTGGCCAAGTGACCACCTTCGGGGTGTGAGGTGTGGGCAGGGACTGGGGTGTCACTACTTCTTCTGGTCCCTTGGTGTGGATTCTCAGGGTTCGACACGATGGAGAGCAGGGTTTGCTGTGTTTCTATAAAGGGAGGGACTGATGAGCGGTGTCCTGAATGCTTCTCGTGTCAGGCCCAGACCCGGGTTTCCCAGGAATTAGGAGGTGGGGAAAGGGGAAGGTGGTACCAGCACCAAGCAGGGCTCCGTGCGGGGCTCTGGAACGTGCAGGACAAGATGAGGCTGGGGTGGCAGGACACTGGTTGGAAGGGGACACCCCGCTGAGACCACAAGAGTCTGCCCTCCCTATGCAATGCCCACCAGGGAGAGAAAGCCACATGGGGACCCCCCCCTGCCCCAAACACAGACAGGTGGAGCTCTCTGCGGGGGATGGGCGGGGGTGGCCAAGAGCCATCCCAACCCGTCTCCCACTGGGGACTGAGCCAGCCCTGTGAGGAGCCTGGGAGGGGGCAGGGGTGGGCAGAGGGAGCCTCCCTGAGGAAGCAGTGAAGGGTGGGATGGAATGGGGTTTCCAGCCCGGAGACTTGACAGAAGACGCCTGACCTAGCGTGAGACATGACTCAACACTCTGACTTGTGCTGAATGAGGTAGTGCCATCCCGACCTCTCCAGGCAGGGTCCGTCTGCGCAGAGAGGAGCCAGGCCTTATTCCCAAGACCCCGGTTGATGGAAAAGGGGCCAAGAGCCAGGATGTGGGCTCCCAGAACGTGACAGGAAAAAAAATAAAAGAGGCTGGGCTGGGCTGCAAAGAATTCTGGGTGTGGGGGGCTGCTGAGCTGAGCGGTGCCTTCGAGCGACAATCCTGATCCTGATACTTGGTTGGAGACAGGGACCTTTCCCCCAGGACCATCCAAAGCCCAGGACACGGGGGACCAGCTAGACAGAGGGCCTCGGGGCTTCCAGGGGCATACACGGGTGACGCGGCTGGCTCTGGGTGGGGAGGTGACCCCTGCGGGGCTCGGCAGGGGCCACCAAGCTCCAGCCTCAGTGTGTCCCTGGAGCAGCAAACATAGCACAGGAGTCGGGGGGCTTCCGCCTTGGGGACAAGGGCGGGGCTGTGGATCTGTCTTCTCGGCCCGGGCGTACTGGCCGCTCCCAGCAGGGCCTCCCTTCTGGAATCACCCCGGCTCGGCAGACCAGGACCAGGACCAGGACAGTGGGTGGGAGGGCAGGTGCACTCGGCAGCGGGCCCCGTGGCGGGCGCGGCCACCTCCTCTCCATGGGACCCCCAGCCCCTCTCCTCGGCAGGACCCCCCGGGGCCATGCGTGCCCGTCTAAATCTCCATGTCCACGGGGCGGATGTTGCCTGTCTTGTGCTCTCGGACCCACAGCTCCCTGTCTTTGGCTGGGTCCACTTTTTGAAGCAGCTGGTCCACAGGCTCAACTGTCTGCAAGGGACGGAGAAGGGGACACGGTCAGAGCCGGCAGCCGTGCCGGGGACAACAAAGGCTCCTGCAAGGTTCGGCGGTGCACGGGGGTGTGAGAGCGGAGAACCCCGGGGCTCCCGTCCCCACGCTGCGTCTTGCTCACTGCACTGTGCGGCGAGCCCGCAGGCCTGCATGACGGGGCAGGGGGCCCCAGGGCTCCAGGCCCGGGACCACCCCCTCCACCTGTCCCCACCTTAACATCCCAGAACAGGGCCGATGGAACCTTAGCTTCAGGGAATTTGAACATTTCTGGATTATTTATTTATTTTTAGGCAAGAAATTTGCCAGGGGAGGCGATAAGGTCTCAGCTCTTTTAATAGTCACAACCTTCTCTGCCCTTGGGCTGACAGCTGGCATGTGGGACGGACCCGCGCGGGTACCCAGGACAGTCTGTGAGCCCATCCCACGGGCCCATGCACCTGCCACCCCCCCACCATCAAGACAGAGGCATTCGGAGGGGCTGCTCAGCCAGCTGCCGCCCGGCGCCCCTCCCCCGCCCCCTCCCGCGGGGGTCCTGCTGGTCTCGGCCCTGGGCAGGCAACTCACACTTTGGTTGAACATGTCCGTCTCGTGCCTCAGCTGTGTGTACTGACACAGGTGCTGCCGGATCATCTCCACCCTCTCCACCTCCAGCCGCTCCAGCTCCTGCCCAGCGTGGCGGGGAGGGGAGAGACCGGACACACCTCTGAGCCTGAGCCCACAGTGTGGGGGACCCTCCCCCGGCACAGGTCCCAGCCACACAGCACAAGTCACCGCCTGCTTCGAACAGGTCCCAGGGGACCCTTGGAGGCTAAACTCACCCAGCATCCAGGGGGCAGGGGGCAGGGAAAAGAGGCAGGGGAGAGGCTGGGGGAGGGGAGATGCAGCAGCTGCGGTTTCCCGACTCCTGCTCTGCGGGACGCGGGGGTTGCTAAGAGCTTCGCGTGCATTACTTAACTGCCCTCGGTCATTTTAAGAGAGGCTCGTATCTGACATCCCTGGCCCAAAGCCCAGGGCATTATGGGAGGAGCAGGGTTCGAACCAGGGTCTGGATTCTGCCGCAGGGCAGCCCTGGCCCCGGGTCCCTGTCAGTTTGGACACGAGTCACATGTAGAGATTCTGTGCCTCGGACTCTTGGGGCTTTGTCCCTGGGCCTCTGCCTCCTCTCCTCTGTCCAGTTCAAGTGCAGACTAGAAACCAGGCCGGGGACGTGGGGGTGGGGGAGGCAGGTGGGTGAGAAGTCAGATGGCCATGGTCAAATGGAAGAGAGAGGGTTTGTCCTTCGGTTTCTAGATGGTTCTGCGTCTTTGGAATTTAGGGGATCAGGCTGCTATTCTGTGCACAAGTAGGTCACTGCCCAGGTGATTAACTGGGAAGAAGGGTAAAGCGGGGGGCTTAATTAGGAGATTAACCAGGAGGAAGACTAGGTCATGGTCCCTGGGGGAGGCCTCTCATCTGCTCTGGGGGGCGGACACCTGGGCATGCAGAGAGTTAGTCTATCCTGTGCTCGATGGACGAGGCTGGCTTTGGGCAGTGGACGATGCAGTGGACTTGGCCCAAGTGCCAAGCACACTTCGTCGTCCAGCCCAATGGGAGCTCACTGAGGACGAGATGCTGTTTCTTCATAAGAAATACTCGGGAGGCGCCCGGAGCAGGGGGGGCGCTGCCCAGTCAGTTCTGACTCCTGGTTTCGGCTCAGGTCTAGATCTCAGGGTCGTGGGATTGAGCCCCAGGTTGGGCTCTGCACTCAGGGTGGAGTCTGCTTGAGATCCCCCCCGCCCAACTGCCTCTCCCCACCGCGCTCTCTCTCTCTCTCTAAAATAAATACATCTTTAAAAAAATACTCAGAAAGACAAAAAACGGAGTCTGATGCCTATTCCCTGTACTCCTTGATCAGAGGCCTCCACTCCCTTTCCTTCTAAACAGCTATCCCAACCTCACTCCATATGTGTCCTCTGTCTAGGACGGGCAACCCTGCCGGGGGTGGATACTTTTCCTGTAACTTGTCCCCTGCTGGCCAAGTGACCACTTTCGGGGTGCAAGATGTGGGCGCTTTTCCTATAACTTTTCCTATAACTTGACTATTTGTCCTAAAGGCTCCACCGTATGTTTGGCTGAAGGCATCCTTGGTTGACCCTGATCCCTCCGGGGATAGCCCAAGAACAGTAGTAAGACCCAACCCCTGCCTGTGTTCACACAGCTAGAAGTGTGAAAGCAGGATCTGAATCCACAGACCGGCCCAGAGTCAAGGTCTTGACCTCAGTGGTGGAGAGATCTAATGGGCATCTCTGTGGCTGCCTCCGCCCCATCCCGCACATGCCCGCCAGCATCCCCCCAGGGCATCCGGAGCACCAGCCCCACGCTGACAAGCTCTCACATCTCTGCTCACTCACCAACGTGGTGGTCACCATCTCTTCAAACCACTTGGACTGGGCTTGGTTGTAGAGGTCCACGCAGCGCATGAGGTCATCCCCTGGAAAAGACCATTAGCCACCATCACACTCCGTCCTGTCCTCACCATGGCTGCCCTGCCCCATCCGTGCCCCATGCCTTCTCCTCTCCCTGGGTCGCAGAGGCCACTGGGAAGTGGAGGAAGGGGGAAACCCCTGTACCATGAGTGTTCATCTGAGCTTGACCCCAGATACCAAGAATTCAGGATGAAGGTTTCTCAGTATGTGTGTGTGTGTGGGGGGGGTGCTCCTAGGAACCCCCCAATCCTACCATGAACCCAAGAAATCCTTCCCTCTCTAAAGATGGCACTTTCATTTGACACTGGAGAGTCCTCGGTTAAAACGTGTTATAAGCAACTTAGAAGGAGTTAAGAGTTAAAGAAGAGTCTGGAAGTTGCACGTGTGTGCGTACGCGTGCCGGAACGTAATTCCAAAACACAAAATAATGTGTTTGACGGTCTGCGGCTCACTCACACACACACAGGTACGCTACGCGCCAAGCCCGGGACAGTGGGCACTTTGGGCGACAGGGGATGGGTGGGAGGGAGTAAGCTCTTCCCATCACATTTAATTTCACAAAAGAGAGATGTGAAACCCACTGAACTCTTCAGTCTTGAAGGCTTGTCCGCTATTTTCTGGAAGGGCAGGTACACGTGAAACATCTTACAATTAGGAAGGAAACGAACCGTACAACAGGTGCAAGCGTGACCGCCGCGCGCCAGCCCCAAGAACCTTGGTTTTCTGATTGTCACAGGGTTCCAGAGACGGGGAGGAATCACAGTCTGTGTTCTCAATGGGCAAAACTCGGGAGCCAGCCCCAAACTAACCTATTCGCTCTAAACCTAGTAACTGCAGCGGATTCAAAGTTATACCTCTAACCACATCCCTTGGGGCTCATGTGTATCCTGAAATGGAAGTGAAAGAAATCGGGGAGATGCACGTCCATGTGACCCAGGGCCCAGCTCAGCGGCCCCCTCCACTGAACCACCCCGCTAGCTGGGAGATGAGCCTGAGGAACAGAACCCAACCAAGGGGTCCTGATCCATCACCAGTGAATGGGTCCCTGACCTCAAGAAGGACTGACTTGGAGAGAAGAGAGTACATACTTCACTGCAAACACATTCCCACCAGGAGCCCGTGAGCCTGGGCCTGACCAAAGGCGGCGGGGAGAGGTCAGCACGTCCCTCTACAAACCTACAATACTCAAACCCCCACTGCCCTCTTCGTCGACCCTGATCTTGAGAACGTGCTTTGAAATCGGGTAGCTGTAGGAGATGGTGTCTTCTGTCTACGAAGCCAGCCCGAGGGTATCCTTCGGAACAGAAGGAATTAGGGTCGCGGCTTCTGGATCCGGAATATCCGGGCTGTCCTACCAGCTCCACTGTCTGGTAGCTGTGCGATCGTGGACAAGTCAGTTAACCTGCCTGTGTGCCTCAGGCTTACCACCTACAAAATGGGAGAGCAACGGTATGATCACGGAGTGACGGGAAGATTAAGAAGTCGTTACATGTCTAGTGTTTGCAACGGACGCCGGCAGAGTTGGCACAAGAGTAACATGAGCTACAGTGATGGCAATGATGACAAAATGCAATCCAGCCCCGCGAGGACCCAGAGGTGTGCCCTTCCAGAGGCTTCGGGAAAGAGGACGGAGGAGAGGAAAGGGAGGGACAGAGTCAGGGAAAAAGAGGCAGCGTCTTCCGTGGGACGGGCCATCCAGCAACATGGGGACAAGCAGTGTCTTTGGAAGAAGAGATGGTGGGATTCTGGGCCCCAGAGCTCCAGGGCTGTCACCATCTGTGAAGGGGACAGAAACAATCCCCGCCCCCCGCTGGAAGACTGGGGGCTTGGATGTGGACGCCCTGAGGCAGAGGACCCGGCACCCGGCACGAAGAAATGGTTTTGGAAAGGTAGAATTTTTCACAGTGAGATCCAAGGACAAGGATGGGTCACTTCTGTCATAGCGTCACTCCTAACTGTAGAGCTGAGACACCGTATTATCTGATTAACCCACAACAACCCGAGACACAAAGAACAAGACCAGAAACCTCTACTGCTAGGCAGGGTCCTGGCTGGCGGAAATGTAACATTCTTCTGAAATTGGCGGAAATGGACTAGAAAGTGCAAAGAGCGAGATTATGTAGAATGAGAGAGAAATGAAAACAAAAAGCTAATTACCGAGACTACGAGAAGGACAGCAAAATACCTAGGGTATGAGAGAAATGAAAACACAAAAAAAAATCAAAACTCGAGGACCAAGGCCAAAAGCAGTGGTGTGAGTTCAAAGAAACACCTGGTGGCTCAAATATGCATGTATTTACTTCTTAAATCTGGAGCCAAAGAAAAAACGCGATCGGAAATACATATATATTGAAAAAGTTCTTTCTAAATCACAAGACCCAGAACTTATAAGAAGAGGAAAAGACTGTTCTACCAAAAATTTCGAGAAGAAAACAAGCCGGGGTGGGGTTGGGGTGGGGCGGTGGCAGAGAGAAAAGAAAGAAATATAAAGAAAAAAAATATATGATAAATGGCAACCTTGGAAAAATATTTGCAATTCAAACCACAGGAGGTTAATTTTCCTGACCTATCATTCATTGTTGCCAATCCATCCGTCAGAATAAAAGAAACACGGGAGAGGACGGGAGTTCATTGGTTCGGTTCACAGAAAAAAGTCACAGATGACACAGAGAAGTCGATTTTCGAAAAGCTCAAATTCACTCAAAAAGGAACGTACATCGCCAACAAAATAGTGGTTCTCACCAGACAGCTAGGATGGCGGAGTGTGGTCTCACGCAGTGCGGACCAGAGCTTAGGGGTGGACACACCTCTCCAAAGAGCAGTCTGGAACCCGCCACGTAAACGAACCCAGTGCCCTGACCTGGAAACTCACATCCACGCTCTCTAACTCCGCAGACTGAGACAGACACGCAGCTACAGTGACGACATCGTTGAACACCCACCGACCATCTCAAAGTCCTAGAAGAGTCCATCAGGGGAATCATGGAAAAAAAAAATTGGGGGTCTGATCTCAGCGCACGAGAACATCATTCGACCACTGAGAAAGTCTGACATACGGGATCGGATGGGTAAATAAACATACAAGTGACAGAACTATCTCAAAGCTACATCGGTAAAAATGCAAGTTCGGGACATAGACTTCTCAAGAAGCTAATCTAATGAGTCTACATTTAAATATTAAGAAAACTTTTTTTTAAAAAGATTTTATTTATTTATTTGACAGACAAAGATCACAAGTAGGCAGAGAAGCAGGCAGAGAGAGGAAGTAGGCTCCCTGCTGAGCAGAGAGCCCGATGTGGGGCTCAATCCCAGGACCCTGGGATCATGACCCGAGCCAAAGGCAGAGGCTTTAACCCACTGAGCCACCCAGGCGCCCCATTAAGAAAACGTTTTTAAGAATTCAGACACAAGGAAGTGTTGATGGCGCTTATCCTCTAGTGGAAAAGATTTTATATTAGGTGCTGGTTACATTTTTTTTTTTTTTTGGCCAAGCGGCGACCTAATTTTATTTTTAAAATAATGAAATAAGTTGAACGAATTAAAATAGGCTCTCCCTGTCCCGGGTTTGCCTTCCTAATCCCCGGTTAAGCATATTACACCTTCTATTTCTAGATCCGGTTATCGCCACCAGGTTAAGATCTTTGTCCATCAAATGTCGTGTCTACACTACACCGCTCTGTGACTATTTCTACACCACCGTGTCGTCCTGTCCAGACGGCGGCTGCTCCGTCCTGTAATGAGTTTAACTGTGCCAGATCACCAGAAACTCAGGTGAGAAGGGAGACCATTTGATCAAACCCTAACGACAGCACGCGCTTTAATCCCAGAAAGCCATAAACAGCATTGTCCTGGCGTGACCTTCAACTTGGACGTTCTGAAGAAATATGGACTAAATCTTTCTTTGTTTTTTTTTTTTTAACTGGTTCTACTGAAGAAATACGGACTAAGTCTTTCTTTCTTTCTTTTTTTTTTTTAACTGGTTCTAACGGGCCGTCCTCCCCCTCCTTGTGCATCGGCTAATTTTTACCACAAGGTGGAAGCAGAAACCGACTCACTGGGGGGAAATCTTTGCAGGAGACTCTGAAATCCGGTTCTTTTGCGGGACAAAATGTCAGCCTCTGTGGTGGGGGCAGGGGTCCCCCTGATCACCATGGGCCAGCCCTGGAGCCTCACTCGCTGGGGACATGGCACCGCGGGGTGGACAGGCGGCCTGAGTTCTGGGCACGGGGAGGAGTTTCTCCACCTCCCCGACACCAGGAGGGCCTGGACACAGCGCCGCAGCCCCCCACCCCAGCCTGGTCCTGGGACGCACCTTCTCGGGCACCCCACCTGCCAGCCCCCCCCCTTCCTGCGCCTCCGAGGCCCCGGGGGAGGGGCGGAGAGGCGGGGCGCCCGCGGCCACACTCACCAGCCTGCGTGGACTTCCTCCGAGCCTTCTTGATGTCCTCCTCCGTCTTGTTGCTCAGCTTGATCTCCAGCTGCTGGGTCTTCATCTCCAGGTCTCTCTGCCGCTCCGTGAGGGCCTTCCGGGCCTGGGGTCCGACGACACAAGGAAGCTGCTCACGGGGCTCCAGGCCAGGACGGCCCAGAGCATTCCGCGGCCCGGCCTCCCCTTTGCTGGAGAAGGGTCCTCTCTTCTCCCCGTGTGCGTGGACATTTTTCCCCGGCAGTGCCGAGCGGATGACGGCACCTGCCACCCCATTCTGGGGCCAGGGGGGCCCTTCCGTGGCCGCATCGGGCAGGGGCTGGATGCGCCCCCTGTCCCGCACCCCGCTCGGAAGCTGGAGGCTATCACGCCCCCCCATTCCCACCCTCATCCCACCACCCGGGGACAAAGGCCTCTGCCGGCAGGCCCGGCCCCCCCAGGCCCCCACCTTCTCCACCGCGGCATAGCGGCTGGCCAGCTGCTTGCGGAGGTCGGCGATGTGGTGGTCACACTTCTTCATGTCCTTCTTAAAATTCTCTCGGAAGTTCATCAGGGGTTTCTCCACCTCGCTGTGCAGCTGTTGAGGACAGTGGGGGGCGGGGGGGACACGCTCAGGACCCCAGGGCATCAGCGGTGCAGGAGGAAAGATGCAAGGAGCCACACATCAGGTCTCGGGTTGGGGGGTCGCCTTCGCTGGCTAGACCGCAGCATGCACACCAACGGACCGAGGGCTTGGTGTCCAAGCCTTTCCGAGCCCTTTGCCGGCGGCCTCCTGCCCCTCCGGGCACCCACGGCTTCTCATGGGACTTTTCTCGGGTCCTGAGCGGACGCTGCTGACTTTCCAAACTGGGATTTTTCCGGGGGCAGAAACCAAGCCACCATCTCCTCATCCCCAAGCACGGAACACAGTGACTGCCACGTGAGGGCCATTGAATGAGATGAGCTCGGGTCAGTTCTGTTTGCTCAATGTCTGCTATGGGCCAGGTGCCCGAGGCGACAAGGCCGGACTGGACACGGCTCAGAGCTCGAGGAAGCCGTGGTGGGAACCCCGCCCAAGGCTGGGAGGAACTTACTTCTCCAGCCCACATGGAGACAGGTGTACCTTCCCTCTAGCCAGAGGGAGCCGGCCTCCTACTCCTGAGAGCCAGAGAGGGGCTGGTTTCTCAAGCACTTTCTCCTCTCCCTACTCCACTCCCTTCGCAAGGAGAGCTTTTACAGATCAGTGTGGACCTGCTGCAGTCAGAGCCGGGGGAGCAGCCCAGAGCCCAGCTGATGGGCTCTCAGACTCAGCCTCCCAGAACCCCCCAACGAACCCCCCGGAGCCCCCGACTCACCCCCCGGAGCCCCCGACTCAGCATCCCAGAGCCCTCTGACTCAGACTTCCAGAGTACCTCGGCTCAGATTCCTAGAGTGCCTCGGCTCAGCCTCCCGGAGGCCCCCGACTTGGCCTCCTACGACCCTCTTACAGCTGTCCAGGCTCCCTCGCCCTGCACCTGTCCGTGAAGCACCTCTGGGAAGCTCCGCTGAACCTCCCTGAACACGGGGCCTCCCAACACGGGTTCTACGACTTCTCTTTCTTCCTCCTCACCAGACTCTTGCCCCGTTCCCTTTTTCTCCAGAGCCCCCAGGACTTCCGTGTTTGTAGCCCTAGACCACCAAATACACGTGACTGTGAGTTCCGAGAGGGCAGAGACCTGCGGGCTTTGTCCCGCTATGTCCATAGCGTCCGGTCGGAGCTGGCGCGGGGCGGGTGCCCCTTTACTACCTGGGAGAATGACACAGTCTTCAGTGCCCGATGCCTGGGAGAGAAGTGGACGCCTTTGTTGATGACCTTCAAAGGCTAAAAGAGCACAAGCCAACCAAACACCATGCCCCCCATGTAAATGCCTCATTTTTCTGAGCCCCCAGAAGTGACCTTGCCTAGGAAGATAGCCCCACCTGCTGGCAGCCTGCGGGACATTACACATTGGGAGCTGCCCAGAACTCGCAGGTCACTTTCCCATATAGATCAGGTATTGGCAGAGAACAGAGAAGAGGCTTCACGTAGTTGCCGTGGAAACCTGCTCCCGATTTTTTTTTGGGGGGGGTGGGGGACTGATGAGGGCGAACTCAGCCTGTTGATTCAGTAACTCGGGGGTCATTTTCCAAGGGCCTAGGAAATGAACTGATTTCCAGAATTCCGTGTGCCCAAGAGCTACCCAGAGGGTCTTTTCAACATTCAGGATTCCTGGGTCCCAGCCCCAGGTCCTGTGGTCTGGGGAAGGGCCCCAGAACCTGCCAATACACCAAAATGTGTCCCCCCAGATTCCAACCGACTTTCTGGAAACGTAATGCTACTTGTGGTCACAGGCACGCCATCCCATAAACAGAAACCCACGGATTCTCCTATATTTTTAAGTGTGCTTTCAAAAGACTAACTGTTTCTTTAACGCTGGCTGGGTGTCTGTCCCTACTTGTTCTTCATGTCTGAGCACCTTAGTCTGCTCAGGGCCAGAAGGCCTTCCTGGACCCTTGCCCTCGTGACCTCCTGAGCTGGCCTGAGAGTTGTGAAATCCGCTTAGCAGGGAGTGTAGGGTCAGGACCAGCTTTTGGATTAGAAAGAGAGCATCAGAGTGCATTTTAGGCAGAAGGACAAGGGCAGCTTCGGGAAGCATCTGTCTTGGCGATGCACGTGTGTGCGTATCTGTATGTGGCTATCTGGGCATGGGCACCTGCATGTTCTGGCTGCCCGTGGAAAATGTGTGACTGGGGGTCCCGGCTGAGTAATCTTCAAGCCACTGATCTGGTCCAAACTCTTCATTTCACACATGAAAAAAAAAAAAAAGGGAAGCCAAGAGATGCTAAGACTCGCCCCAGGTCCCAAAGCTTGTTAGGGAAAGCCCCAACATAGAACCCAATGTCTCTTGATCCCACTGTCCCCCTAAAATGTCCCGTCTGCATGCATGGTCTCTCCTGCCGGATTAGACTTCTCTCCCATCAGAAAGAATTTTCCCATTTTCCCTTCTTCGGCTGAAGCCAGGTATTACTTCCTTTGTATACGGCAATCTTGTTTCGTTAAGAGCTTTGTTGCCAGGATCGGTGGCTGGAACGAGGAGACGAGCACAGCCTGAAAGACGGCCCTGACGAAATTGCATCTCTTAAAGAGTGCTCACCCCCCGCCCCCGCCCCCAACACGGAACATTCGGAGCGGAATTTCAGCGAGCCCTCTGGAAGCAGATGCTAAAATGGGTTTCGGGCATATTGGAGCCCTACGAGGAATAAACCCTCGGAGCCCCTTTGCATTCAAGGAACCACTGTCCTCCCACAGGGCTGCTATCTGGTTCCTTAAGGCCACCAACACTGACAGACAGGCTGGGGGCAGCAGACGTCTCATCGGACATCTGGTTTTCCATGAACACTGGTCCCAAGTCCCCCCCACCCCCACCCCCCATCAGCAGCATGTTGAAGTCCCCTGTGCCTTAAATGCCACTGGTCTGCCCAGAGAGAAGGTCTGGGGGGGCAAGTGGCTGATTGACTAAGTCTCGCCCTTTCCTTCCCCTGGAGCAGAGCTGGAGGCTGTGTAACCACGAGCCTCGATGGAGCCTCTCTGTCCCCCCTCATTTGTGAAATGCAGATGCTGACTGGCAAGATGGTGGATAAAACCAAGGCCAAGGAGTGATTCCCTGCACAGAACCTTCTAGAACGCTTACCCACTGGGATACCCTGATACAACAAACATGTATTTTGGCCTTTGTTCCCGGCTCCCGGATAGAACTCCTGCAAGCACTATAACTTTCCTGAGCGGTTGCGGGGCGAGGGGCATCTTTTGTGCTAGTATCTGGTCTCTGACCCTGGTCTCTGAGACAGAACTCCTAAATCCCTTGGCTTTTCCTGGATGAGAGAAGCATCGTTCGTTCTAATGAAGTGACCTTGGTGTCTCCCGGAGAGCTTCGGGATGGGAGCTGGGTCACCGGAGAGTCCAAGCCACGATTAGAAGCTTCAAACTTCCCACCCCTCCTCCAACCCCTGGGGAGGGAAGGGGACCCGGAGGTGGAGTTAACAAGCAATTATCCCCACGGGATAAGAATTCTACAAAAATCTATAAATCATCAGGTTTGGAGAGCTTTGAGGTTGGTGAGCATCCCAAGTTCATGGGGACAGAAGCTCCTAAGCTCAGGGCTCTTCCAGACCTCGCCCTGCGCACCCCTTCACCTGGCTGTTCATCTGTATCCTTCATGATGTCCTTTAATACAGAATAAACCGGTAACCTAAGTATAGGTCTCCCCGAGTTCCGGGGGCCATTCGGCAAATTATCAAACGTGCGGAGGGTGTTGTGGGAGGCCCTGATTTGCAGCTACATCAGGCAAAAGTGTGGGTCACCTCAGAATCCACTATTCACGACGGACACCCTGTGGGATGAAGCCACTCCCCGCTGGGATCTGAGCTGGAGAGCATTTTGTCACCTGCTGAGCACTGTGGAAACAGTCAAGACCGGAGCGTCCTGCTGATGAACACCGGGTGCACCGGGGTTCCTGGGGACCCAGCAGGTAACCTTGCCGAGGCTGGATTCAGCTCTCCCGCACACAGGCAGCCTCCCCGGGCCATCTCCCCCAGCAGCGGAGACCCCCCTGGGGTTGGGACACGAGAAGGGAGGCCTGAAGGGAACACTTCCAGATCGGCGGCTTGAAAATAACTGCTTTGTGCAAGGCAGGAAAAAAGATGCCTCGCTCGACTGGTAAAAATGTCCCGCCAAGGGCTCCATGGCCGGGTTAGGGTGCCACTGTGAGCCCAGAAAGTCTCACTCACGGCTGAGTCATGAGTCAACCCAATCTCAGGGAGCTAACATCCTTCCAAAGTGGGGAGCTTCTAACAGCACTGTTTTTTCCTCACTCCCCAGATCTTTGTAAAGCCCCTTTGTGGGTCCCAATCGTGTGAGCCCTTCATTGTGCCCTCTCTGTGCAGGGGGACCATCACCGGGCAGGGTGGTGAGATGTGTACAAAGCCAGCCGCTTTTGGGAGATGCTACCTTCCTATGGTAATAAAGGAGGCAGTGTGTCCTCCAATTTAAAAACGGGGTCTCAGAGTTTAAGGCTTTGCCCGAGCACCTTGTCGGGCTGCTGTGTCTGACTGGGGACAGTGGGATAAGCGTGGACCCCAGGAGACAAAGGTCCCTGAGAATGGTGCTACCCTCAAGGGGTCTCTCTTCCTTTAAAAGGCAACCATGCTCGTGGTCGCCCCACCAGTCATTCACACGTTAGTATGAATTATTTCCTTTAGACACTGGGTTTATTTTCTCCCCTTAAGAGTAGATGAGAGCCTGAGATGGAATTTGGCGATGCAGAGTGAACAGGACAGAAACCCCACTGTCCTCAAGGTCACAAACGAAACCAGCAGATTCTCCCTGGGGCACAGTCTAGTCTCTCCTGACAGAATGAAGAAACAGAACATGCCCAGCAAAGGAGAGTGAGGGTCCCCTGAGGGACTGAGGGGTACCCACCCTCACCTCACAGAGCTGAACACTAAACTTGGAGGAATTTTCTGAGCTGGTTGTTAAAGATGACCAGCATTAAAAATGCAATGGTCTACACTAAGCAAATTATATTAAAAACAAAGGCAATGAGTACTTATAACGACTAACCCCTATCAAACTTTTACGACTCTCCGAGATGCTGATGGACATTTATGCCTCCTGATGCTACTGTCTGGGGACAGTGGGTACCCTGGCTGATGGTTGCTTTTGTGCCTCTGGTTCCCCGCACCAGAAATCTACACCATGGACCACGGAAAGGGGCCGGCAGGACACACTGGAGAGACCACGGCGAGCCCCTCAGCAGCGCACGGCTGCACACGGCCCACCCAGAGAGGCCTCGGGGCCACCTTACCTTGGCAGAGAACTTGAGATGGACTTCTGCCTCATCCGCGAGGCTCTTCTTCACCTGGGCCCACGCTTCTCCCAGGGACCTACAACACAAGGGAGAACATCAGACCCGGATCAGAGATCTCAGCACCCCCCCCGGGGGGGGATAGCAGATCTCCACGTGAGCCATCCCAAACCGAGCTGAGGGGCAGGTGCTGGCAGAGGCTGGGGAAACCTCTGGAAACTCAGAGAAGCCGGGGAGAGGCAAGAGGAAGATGGGGTACAGCCGCAGGCAGGGGGCCTGGACACGTGCGTGTTACTGTCCCTGTGTCTTCCCGGGGCCCACCCCTGGCTCATAGATGGACAGTGCAAATGATTGTTGGTCTATCCAGAAAGAACGCCAGGCACCTTTTCAGGGAGAAGCCGTCTGCCAACAGAAGGTGCCACGCAGGGGCACCTGGGTGGCTCAGTTGTTTCAGTGTCTGCCTTTGGCTCAGGTTGTGATCCCGGGGTCCTGGGGTCCTGGGATGGAGTCCTGTGCCAGGCTCTCTGCTCAGACAGGAGCCTGCTTCTCCCTCTCCCTCTCCCTTTCCCCTCCTGGCCCCCGCCTGTGCTCTCTGGCTCTTTCTATCTGTCAAATAAATAAATAAAATCTTAAAAAAAAAAAAAAAAAGAAGGTGCCGCAACAGCCCTGCCTGCGGATAAGCCTCCAGTGGCCAGACTGCCAAGGGGAAGCAGACAGAGAGACCCCCAGGCTGCCTCTCACAGACACCCACGCAGCAGGGAAGGCCGTCCATCCTCCTCCACAGAGGCGGGGCTCCTGCCAGTCCTGAATCTGGGCTGGGAGCTCTGGTGCTGCCCACACCTTCCCGGAGGAGGACAGAGTCCTGAAAGCTAATCGCTTTCTACTCCAAGGAGACGTCTCAGACAGAAGCGATCTCTTGAAATCCCCAAGGCTTTCACAAGCGACCCCCGTGTCCTTCACTACTTGGAACCCTTGAGCCTCGCTGGGCTTCTAGCAACACCGATGGGTCCTGGCTCCAGACCTCCTCCCCTAGCCAGTAAACCCAGGCTGACCCTGCAGGTGCCTCCATTTCATCAAAAAGCCACTTGCCCCCCGAGAATCCATAAAACGTGAGTGGGGTGGCAAAGCTGATTTAAAAAGGCAGCAGGGGCCTCCAGCGGGGCCACCGGCAGCTGAGAATCGCCCAACAAAACAAAACGAGTCTCTGTGGCCACTGTCCCAGCCTGTCTGGTTGTGGCGCTGGCTCATGGGAAAGGACTGAGCAATTCTTCCTAGGAGTCTGGCAGCAGAGAAAGGTTTCCTGGGGTGGTCCTGGCTGGGGATCCCTGGGGAGCTCACTGGAGAGTGGGAGTGAGGAATGGGGCGCTCCAAGCTGGTTTGCAAGGGCCTGAGCTTCTGGAAGCTGGGGGGCTTGGCCCCTCCCCCGATTTGGCAGATGGGTGGGTTGGGGGGGGAGAGGAAGGAGGGGAAAGGAAAGGAAAGGAGCGGGGAAGAACAGTCGTGGGGGTCACGCAGATAGGAGAACAGGATACCGGGTCCAGACACAGACACCCAGATACAGGCAAGTTACGCGTAACAAAGGGGCCAAGCAGGGACGGAGGATGGTCTTAGCAAATGGGCAGAGACAACTGTATATCCACAGGGGAAAAAAGAGAACTCTCGACCCTCACCCGACGCCCTACACATGGATTATGTCAAGATGGATCACAGACCTAGAGCGAGAGCCGGGCACCACGCAAAAGCAGGCCTGGGAGGAATGGGAACTCGAAAGAAGGCGGACAGAGAGGGTCTGTCCCTGCAGCCGAGCTACCCGCGAGCCTACAAGGGAGAGCTGGGAAGCCAGAAGGGCCCTGGGTGGTCCAGAGTCTGAGCTGACTGTCAGCAGGGCACGAGTTCCATAACCTCCTGCCCCAGGACTGCCTTAGGGGCCTTAGAATGTCACCTGGGGGAGGCTGTGGGGAAGGAGGAAGCCCAGTGCCAGGCTCTGGTCAAGGTCCTGGCCCCGCCCCCCGGCTGGGCATTCACAGGTGGGCGGGCACTGCTGCAAACGCCCAGAACTCCGCCCTCCACCCCCCCAACCTCAGAATTCCAGGCCCCCTGGAACTCAGAAGAAAAAAAAAAAGCAATTTAGAGATTCTCTCACTCGAAGACAGGTTTTTTTCATCTGGTGAGAGGTTAATGAAAGAAATAAAACCTGACATATATTTCCATCGCAACGCAGTCTGAGGCATGCCCAGTGGAAACGCACGCCACCGTCACCATTACCAACGAGAAAAGGCCCAAATCCCATTTCCTTTCCACACAGGCGAGAAAGACGGAAGACGGAATAAATAACCAGCGCACAGACCCTGTGGAATGGGACCTGGGCGCAGCGCCCGATGCCCGCCCCTCCCCCACCAGCATCTTCCCGGACTGCCCCAGGGTTCTGGGCTCCAGCACCCCGCTCATGTCCAAAGCTGGGTGTCAGTGCAAAACGGCACCGCTGCACATTGTGGGGGGAGACCGCACGTGTTCACCCCCCATACACACACCCCGCTGGGAGGCGTGCGTGCTTGCAGCCGTGACGGCGGGGTATGCGTTCATGACCGTGTTGCAGGGGCACGGCGTGCATGCAGGCGAGCGGGCGTGTGCTGCGCGGCCCGTGTCTGTAAGGGCATGTGTGTGCACGGCGTGGCGGCGCAGGCCTGGCGCGTGCCGCTGGGAGCATATGCTGAGCCCGCTGGCAGGTTGCAGTGTCCTTGGCAGCGGCCCAGGCCGAGGAGGTAGAAGCCGGAAGCCTCCAGAGCAGCATTGCATTTGCAGGGCAGGGGGACATCCAGGAAAGCCTCCATGCCAGGGCAGAGGGGGGCACCCCCATACCCTCCCCCGCTTCCCGCCCCCGTCTTGGGGCCCAGTGTGCGGAGTGGAAGGGGGCCACCGGGGTGGGCTCATTTCTGCGGAGGAGCCCCTTGGGCCTGCCGGGGCCGCCCCCTGGCCCACCGGGTCGGTAGCAAACCACACGGAGGTGGCCTCTCGGCTGCATAGTCAGTCCACGCAGAGAGGCCGGAGTGAAAGCCACGCGGGGCTGGCACAGCCGGTCCGCTGACGGCTTCAAGACGCGCGGGCGGCCCTCTGATGGCCACAGCCACCCAGGAGAGGACGACCTCCGTCCTCGGGACTCACTTCCCCTTGCAGGAGGGGTTCCGGCACAGCCCGCCCCGGAGCGAGGTAGGCACTGGGGGCAAGACCTCGCGGGGCCCTTCCGCTGTCCCCTCCCGAGTCCGGTCGCCTTCCTGATGGAGGCAAAATCCACCTTAGGTGAAACTAATTGTTTCAAAGAGGGCGATCCAAGGGTGCTAGGTATATTCACCAGACTGTGCAACCCTCACCTCTACCCTGGTCCTAAACACTTGTATTCCCATTATGGAGCCCCCAAATCCATATGCTGAAGACCCGCACCCCAAATTCATGTTTGTGTCCCCCCAAAGTCACATGTTGAAACCCTAAGCCCCATACCCCAGTGTAGTCCCCAAATATACTGAAGCCCTCAAGCCCCCCACCCCAAATTCCATGTTTGTGTCCTCCCCAAAGTCACACGTTGAAGCCCTAAGCCCCCACCCCAAATTCATATGTTTGTGTCCTCCCAAACCCATATGTTGAAGCCCTAAGCCCTTTACCCCAGTATGGCCCCTCAAATTCCTATGTTGAATCCCAAAGCCCCCACCCCAAATTCATATGTTTGTGTCTCCCCCAAAGTTACATGTTGAAGCCCTAAGTCCCCACCCCAAATTCAAATGGTGGTGTCCCCCCAAAGTCACATGTTGAAGCCCTAAGCCCCCCACCCAGTGTGGCTGTTATTTGGAGATGAGGCCTCTAAGGAATTAAGGTCAAATGTGGTCCAAGGGGAGGGGTTGATTCAATAGGATTCATGTCCTTATGAGACTTCAGGGAGTCTGTTCTCTCTCCACAGGGAGGGAAGACCATAGGGAGAAGGCGGCCACCTGCAACTCAAGAGGAGTGCTCGTGCCAGACCCCTCCCCCCCAACCCTGCTGGCAGGGTTGGACCTCCCAGCCTCCAGAACCAGGATAAATTACATTTGTGTCGTTGAAACTACCCGATCTGTAGGATTCTGTTGCAGGAGCCCAAGCAGATGAATATGCACCCCAGGAAGGAAACCCCAAACCCATGAAGCTGTCACCCTCCATTCCCCGCTCCCCGGGCAACCACCCACCTCATTCTGCCTCCCTGGGTTTGCCTATCTGCACATTTCACATAAGTGAAATCCTATCACGTGCACTCTTTCCATCCCACGTCTTTCACTTAGGACGTTTCTAAGCTTCATCCACATGGCAGCCTGGGTCAGGGCTGTTTCCCTTCTTACGGTGAAATAATATTCCATCACATATCCAGCGTGCATGGACACCACTTGTTCATCTGTCCGTCCCTTAATGGACCTCTGGATTGTTTGCACGTTTTGGCTATCATGGATCGTGCTATTATGAACATGTGGGTACATGTATTTTGTCTGAATATCTGTTTTCAATTCTTCTGGATCTGAACCTACAAGCGGAATTGCTGGCTCATATGGTAATCCCGGTTCGTGTTCCTAGCCACTGCGGAAGTGTTTTCCATGGTGGGAAACACCATTTTACATTCCCAGGGCAGGCTGCAAGTCTTTGTCAAGATATGAGCAGAGAAGCCTTAAGACTTCCACCGCTAGGGACCCCTCTGTGGTTGGGAGGATGGGGCTGAGCCTCCCTCAGCCCAGGCTCGACCCAAGGAGGTCTGGACCACTGTAGCTGGAGAGGGAGGGGAGCCTGGGCTTTGGGCTCACGGGAGAGAATTCTAAATGAGGGCCTGGGTCCAGAATCCTCTCCTACCCTGTGTCTCACCAGCCTGCCCTCAGAGAGAGGGGTGCTGGGGTGAGTGTCTGGGGGGCAGTATCCAGCTAATAGGGCAGAGGGGGTGGGAGGCCCTTGTCCACTAGAGAGAAGATAATGTGGAATTTGCCCACTCAGAGCCAGGTCTAGGCTAACTTCCCCATTTCAGCGGGACCGCGCAGGGATCAGGGATTGACGAGGAAGAAATCCCCCCTTCCCGTTGGTGGTTCCTCTCCATTCCCATCACCGTCCTCCCCACTCACCCTTCCTCCTGTGCAGCCAATGAGTTCTGAGAGAGCTTAGCTAGGTTTTTCGCATATTCCTCTTCGATCTTTATCCTGCAAAACGAGAAAACCCAACAGGTCAGCTCTCCAGGGCCAGACTGGGCAACCACCCACCTCATTCTGCCTCCGTGGGTCTGACCTACAGTCCTAGCGCTTACTGACCACAGACAGGAACCCACTAGACCACAGGCTCTGAGAGTTCAAGGCCCTTGTCTATCCACACAATACACGGCAGGTGCTTAAAAAAATCTTCATTGGCTGGACGAACTTCTATGAATCTCTGTCTCCTCATCTATAAAAAAAGATGTTTCCACCTATCTCCTGGGCCATGAAGAAGTGCTTCCTGTTCACACGGCTCCTAGCCCAGGGCTACACACAGGAGGCCCTCAGATCAATGATGTAACTCATGATGGACCAACAGGGACCCCAGGGCTGCTTCCCTGCAGGCCCCAGAACCCGGGACCTAGACCCTCCTAAGTGGTGGCAGCCCCTGGGAAGCAGGAGCACCACCTCCCCCCTGCTGCCTCCCAGTGCCCCTCCCCCCTCCCTGTGCCTCCAGCTGTCAAGCCTGCAGGGCACAAGTATTTCCATGGAAACCAGGCAGTGCCCAGAGCTGGGGCTGATCCCATTTCCCTAGAGAGGGAAGTTGCCTTGGGTTTCACTTCCAACAGGGGGGCCCTTGACACTTTCCAGGCAACTCTCTCGGGAGCATTCTTTCTTATCTGGCCCGTGGTGTTCGAGTGTTGTCAAAGGCAACGCTCACCGCCTGACTGCTCCTCTGGGCTGCACTGGGACACCCGGGGCCACCCCTCCGAAGCCCCAAGCCCCGTCACTCGGCAAATGGGGAGGCCCCAGAGACACTCCGAGGGCCGCAGCACCTGCTCCCAGCGGCTTCGGAAGCTGATGGCCCACAGGTGCGGTGATGTGGAACGGGGGTCCTCACCGAGCCCCCTGGCATCATTCTGAGTAAGATTTTCTGCTTTGCCCCTAGAGACCACAGCCACATTCCCTCTCTCATGGCTCTGCCCTCCCCGCCACCTCCGGCCGGGCTCCGGGGCCCGGTGGAGTCTCTCTCCTGCTCTGTCACTCCCTTGCCATCACTCTGTCCTCCCCAGGGTGACGCGGGTGGCCGGCATGCAAGCTCCAGCCCACGGCCAACACATCTCTCTCCGAGCTTCACACCTCCAAACTGCCTCGATGCCAACCACACCCGCCAGGCACGCCTTCCCCTCCAAGCCCTGCCCAACTGCCCTATGCCAGGGCCTTGGCAAGCTCTCGCCTCTCCCAGCTCAGGAGGGCCTCCCAAGGAAAGTCTGCATTGTTCACGGAAGGCCAGCATGTTCTGTAATGGCAGATGCCATTTATTTGCTCACGGGACATTTCAGCGTGTGTGTGTTCACACTCCACTCCACTCCCTGCCAGCGTTAATGGCTCATAAAAGAGAGATTTGATGATACAAATAGAAAGTAGGCCTCCGAAGGAAAAGAGGTGCTTTAAAATGCCAGAGTTATTATTACATTATTGTTATCATTAAAAAGCTTTCTTAAATACGTTGCCATTTGCTGTAAATATTTCCAGTGTGCACTGGAAACTCCGGGTGGCAAGTCGTGTGTATGTGCGTGTGCACACGTGGGGTGTGTGCACGTGTGTGCACGTGTGTGCTGGTAAGTGTGTACTTTATAGGGTCTCAGACCCTGGAGGGACTGACAGGCGGGAAGGTGGAGAAGGAATTTCTTCTCCTTATACTTTTTCCTGTTTCTATCAGGCTGGATTTGCTTCCTCTTTTACATTCAGACAAACCATCCTTCAGCAAAACCATTATTGTAACCCCTGCACTGGTCACAATGACCTCACCTGATGCTTCCATCTCAAGGGAGCGCCCTGAATGCAGGGATGGGGGAGTGGGTTCTAGACGCCCAGGTCTGGGACACAGTTTGGGTTCATAGCTGAATTAAAAGACAACGTTCTCCTTTCTTGTTATGACAGGGACAGTGCTTCCAATGAGGGCCACACAGGAAAGTCAAGGAGCTAAGCAGTCCGTGTGGGGAGACAGTAGGGAGTGGTGGAGACTTCAGCAAACCAGACCTCAGGCTCCCTTTCCGGGGCACTGCCATCTGGCTCTGGCCCATTGTTGTGTGAGCCGTTCTTGCCAGACTTCTGGCCTTCTCAAGACAATTCGGTTGGCCAGCTTGTAAGGTAATATCTACCCATTAAAAAATAAAAAATGTTGGTCTAAACCTTAAACCTATCAGAGGTCTTAGCAACACATCTGCAGGTTAGATCTGTCCCGAGAGTCACAGCTGGTGCCCCGGGTCTCATGCTCCCCATGGCGCGAGCCAGGCCCAGGGCTGGGCGGCCAGGGCTCATCCCGGCCGCTCCCCGACCTCAGGCTCAGAGTGGCCCAGGGGGCGCGGCCTGTGGCCGTGGGAGCTGGGAGGGGCGTGGGCCTCACCTCTCCCGGATGAATTCTGACATTTCCTTCTGCATCTGCTTCCCCTTCAGTTGCTTCTGAAGCAGGAGCTCAAACCCAGCCACCGTGCCATTGCCCTGGGGGTCCTTCTTATCAGCCTAGAAGGGACACAGAAGCACGAGACATTAGGTGACAGGGGTGTCCAGAGCCGCAGGGAATGGAACGTGGGGAAAGCCGTCCCCAAAGGGACCCGGGTGTCCCTGGAGACAGGACCTCAGCCCAAGAGGGAGGCTGTGCCCACTGTCCCACCCTGTGTCCCTCCTGCTGCCCCCACCCCCACCTTCACGGGCACACTCAGACTTGAGCCCTGAAGCTGCTGCCCCTCCCCCACACCCATGACCTTCCATTCTCCCAACCTGGGAAAGAAGAGGAAGAAAGGGGAGTGGCCAGGAACAGCAGCTCCCAGTGGCCAACACCTACTGCCTCCCTCCAGGTAGCTCCTGAGGCTGGCGGGAAGCTCCAGGGAGACTTGGTGGCCCGACACTCAGCTGGGACAGTCTGTGGCCTGAGGGGCAAGTGACCCTCACCATAAGCCCTCTGGTCTCCTGTCAGCCCCCTGTACTGGCCAGGCAGTGGCATCCTCTCACATTCGTACCAGATCACAGGGGCTTCCGGGAGAGACCCGACGGAAGGGAGGCCAGAGTTCTGGAAAAGGGCAGGGTGTCAGGGTTGACATCCCAGCTGGGAAGCCTGGGGCGAGCTCTCCCCTCGGTCCAAGCCCGAGCGGCTTCATCGGTGAAGGGGGGGAATGCTGGTGCCCGCCTCCTGAGAGGTCATTTCGGGATAAGTGACCTCCGGAAACGGCTTGGCACAGTGCTCGTCGGACACTAAACGCTCGGTAAGTGCTATCTAATATTAGTCCGCTTTTAAGTAAGTTGGGGCTCGGGGAAGATGGCCAAGTCAATTAAATGAGAGCTCAGTACTGGGTCCATTTTGCAAGCAAATACTCTCGAAATTTCAAAACTAAATGTTTTCTTTCGTTTTGCCTGCGCTTTCCTCAAGGACACCCGAATACCTCTTTCGTGCCCGCCCCTCCCCCCAACGTCCTGCCTCCTGCCCAGAAGCCCCTAGGTTCACCCTTCCCTGCAGGACATTCATCTCAGCTCTGAGACTTCTCGGGTACCCCACCTAAAGCTGTGGTCTGCCCCATTACAGCCCTTCCCTATCAGGAATGCAGAGTGAGATGCTTTGGTACTTAATGGAAGGGGTTAAAAAGGCATCTTTTGATATCAGCAGGTGCATCAGTGAGGACCCTGTCCCAGGGTCCAAAGGACCTAGTCCTTGTCTCGGCTCAGCCTCAGGGTGACCCAGTCAGGCCTTTCTAATCCTAGGCTGTGTCCCCCGCCCACCCTCCCCCCTTTGCAATAGGACTGAGTTGCATCTCTAAGACCCCTTCCAGAGCAGTTATAGGAAAAGGGAATTCTGGAAAGGGGTGGGTGATGCATGGAGAGAAGCCCACTTCCTATCATCAAGCATTTAAAAAGTTTAGGGACATCCCCCCACCAACCCCCTTCCCCCCCCCCCACAACGTGGGATCCCCTTTCCTTAGCTGTCCTGACACAAAACCCACTGGGCCATACTGCTAATACCTCCTGGGACGGGGAGATCACTATCCCACAGGACACACCAAGTCATGGGGCGCCTACTCCGGACAATTAAAAGCTTCTCCAAGTACTTTTAAGCTTTGTACATTTCATCATCCCCAGGGCTCCCCAAAAGCCCCGCGTGAAACCCCATGCATGCTGATCTCCAGCTCCTGTGGTGGGCACTCCCAAGGCTTCAGCTAGTCTCCCCTGAATGCCCCCCTTCCTGCGCCCCTCGTTAGGGACGACGTCTCTAAACTCAGCCACTTCTCTGTAGCTGCCACCATCCTTCCCTGACTCCCGCACCTGCAGCTGACGTCCACCTGTGCCCCCTCGCAGCCCTTCCCGCACGCTGCTTCTAAACCACATCACATCTTATTCCAACAGCTTCCGACTGCAAACAGAAGGAAACCCAGCAAGCTCCCGGGACCTACAGAGTCTCGTACACTCTGACCTCAGCGGCCCCACAGAGCCCTCCTCACAGCGTTTGCAGCCCCTGTCCGCACAGATCCCCCCAAGACCTGGAAGAAACACGGGGGGGGGCGGCCAACAAGAATTTCCAGGTATCTCTGAGAGCCCAAGTGACTTGTCAACGGAACACAGCACTTCCGTCCAGTGCTTGGCTGGCAAATCTAAAAACGGGAAGCAATCCGTCCTGCACGGTGGGGAAACAAACAGCTTTTATTTTGTTTATTTATTGTTCCTCGGGGTCCCTGCAAATGTTGTGTTTGGGGGTTTTTTTCCTCCTAAAGTGTACAATTCGCTGGCTTTTAATATGTTCACAAGGCTGAGCAACTGTCAGCACTGTGTGAATCCAGAAGGAGGCGATCGCACTTTGAAAGTCATTGCGGACTTACGTGCACGCCGAGGGTTATTCCTAGAGTTTCTGAGCAGGCGGGCCGTGCATTTGTCAAAAGATACCTATTTAATTGTGCAAAAATACACCTAAGATAAAATGTATCATCTTTTTTTTTTTTTTTTTCAAGTAGGCTCCAGCCTGGAGCCCAACACGGGGCTTGAACTCACAATCCTGAGATCAAGACCTGAGCAGAGACCAAGAGTCGGACGCTTCACCAACGGAGCCGCCTGGGCGCCTCCACTCAAGTCGGCTCTAGTCTCCTGCCCTTACCAAGCAGCCGGGAAGTAACCCTCCTGCTTATCTGCCTTCCGTCCGGGGTTTCCATGTTGCTCTGAACGCAAGCCCTGTCGATTCTCTGAGATTTATGGAACGATCTGGACTCAAAAGAGGGTCTTAAATTTCTCCCGTGGATGCTCAATCTACCAGCAGGTTTTAACAGGAGCGGACCCTCTCTTTTGAGCTCCAGACCCTTCATGCCCCTTCTGGGTGTCCTCCAGGGGTGGGGGGAGGGGATGGTGGTGTCACACAGTGGGGGAAACTGAGGCACACTTACCCAGAAATAGTCACAATAGCTCCACTCGGTCGGTTTCAGCAGCTGTTGCTCCGGCATCGTGTCTGGGTGAGGGAACGTCACGCAGTTTATCTGCAGGGCACAGAACAGGAAAGAAAATGCCTTGCCTGGAAGGCTGGGAGCCGCCGGGACGGCTCTGCCCCCAGAACACAGCATTGCCGAGGTCTCCCGTCAGCACCAGCTTGAGAGAATGTGCCCTGAAGTCTTGGGGATGCTCTAGGGGCTCACGTTTCAAGTGAGGGGCAACAGCACCCACCCCCACCCCAACGGGGCCGGAACCGGTCCCAGTGCTCTGAAGGGCAGTGTGGCAGGACCTCTCAAACCCACCAACCAGGGACTGCAATTCGGAAAAGGGCGCTCTGCGGACGTATCTGCGTGTGTGTGCAATGACACATGCACACGGCCTTTCAGACCATCTGTAGCAGAAAAACACAGCCCCAGGAGCAGGGGAGTGGCGAAACAGAGCACAGGACGGTGGCGGCGGGGGTGGGGGGGAAGGGGTGCACCTCTTGGGGTTTGCATGGACAGCCGAAGACACCGGGAGAAAGTCTAGGTCCTATTTACTCAGAGGGAGGAAAAAAGGCAAGATATCGAATAGTATTTAGAGTTGCTACCATTTGTGGAGGGAGGGTAGGAAGAGAAAATATGGACACATTTGGTTATTTATGTATAGAATCCTTCTGGAAGCTGACAACATCCCCGGCTTTCAGAGACAAGAACTAGGCAGCACAGAGGTTACCGTGTGCGTTTTCATCACTGTATGTATTCTACAGACAAAGAGCTGAAAGCAATCACGCAGGACAGGTGCTTGGGGCTGGCCCTTGCCCAGGAGAGGGCAGTGCAGACATTGCTGGGGCCCGTCTCAGACCATCCTGCCCAAGCATGTCCGCGACGTCCTGGCTTTCCCCGCCAGGTAGAAATGGTTTTGCCGCTTCTGTTGCTGGTGTCGCTTCAAGCCCGGGATCCGCTTCTGGGGAGCCCGTTCGGGGAGTTTTTTTGTGGGAGCTGCAGAACCTTGGGGAGCCTGCACCTGCCGATGTGGGAGGAACTGTGCAGAAAGCCCTGGGGTTCTGGACAGAGGCCACAAACTCCAATGCGAGGCAGCCATGCAAATGGGCGAGGGGCTGCCTGTGTAGAAGCGCCAGTTTGGGGTGGGGGTGACCGGCCTCCGCTCTGGGAAGGGGCAGGGTCTGCGAGATCCTTCGAACGAGCAGATTCCTCTTTGCTCCTGCAAACTGTTGGCAAGCCGGCAGGAGGAGCCCGGTGGGTCGCCAGTCGGGTGACACGACCCAAGAGAGGCTGAAAATCGGGATGACTGCGTGAAGCGTCTCCAGGTTTAAAGGTTGGCATGTAATTTAAAGTTAATGGGAATAACGGCGAGGACATCAACAACAGCAGCGTGTCAGGCAAAGAAAGTCCTTTGCAAGCTAAGTCAGGCCCACGGGCCCCCAGCCTTGACTTCGGGGTTCAGGGGCTCACGGGATGCTGAGCACATGTCGCGTGGACATCGTCCCACATCCCGCCCCGGCTGCCAGGGGCCGGGGTCTCTCTTACAGTCCCAGCCAAGGACAGGAGCGCCCTCCTCCGGGTTACACACCCCTGGTGGAAGGAAGGGCCGAGATGCCCCGTCCGGAGGGAAGCATGGCGCGGCAGGAATGACCAGGGGCATGAAGGACCCAGAGAACCCTGGAGATGGGGAGCATGGAATTTCCCAAGGTCAAGGAGGGAGGCCCCAGGGTGGGGAATTTCCTCCTGGTGCCTCCCAGTGGGGGAGGGCCAGCCTCTCCATGATGCCCAGCTTCAGGCAACGGTCTCCCCAAACCTTTTCTCAGGCTGACACCCTCAAGGGGTGCCCAGAGGGGAGTCTCCCACCAAGGCTTTGACAACCCCACGGCCACGTGGGTCTCCCAAGGAATCATGGAAACAAGGGGCCGGATTCCAAAGTTTCGCATATTCCTTATTTCACCAGCTGGTTATTCTCTTTCTACAAATACCTGCGATCACAAGACACCCTTGTGTTGCTTAATAATGGGGTCTGTGCAAATTTCAACGAAATCCAATGACAGATCAACAGAGACATTAGATTGGGTATTAAGGATCACGGAACCAGGGGGACGGAGGTACTCGAAGTGGACACAAATGTCTTTGAGAGCACCCTGTTGGGGGCTAGAGGTGAGGGGGGATGGGAAGGGTGAGGTCTCATCCCTGTCACTGCTTCTACCACTTTGTGGGGACACCAGTCCTTGTATGGACCGGCCAGGGGCCCCAGGGTGCCTGTCCCCACCTCTCCCAGCTCTGGTTTGGGGATGTCTGCTCCCGGCTGGCCCACAGGGATAATTACCCCAATGCTCCTCTGAGCCCTGCACCCCCGCGAGCCCCCTGGGGGGAGGCAGTCCTAACCACTGGGAATCCCTGGGGAGCCCATCCTCAAGGACCCCGCCAGGAGCCTTGCACGCATTGCCGTGTCATCGGTCATCGTCCCGGCCGTCAGTCACGTTGCTACCCGTCCACTGACCGTGTGCAAACGTTTCTCGCGTGCCCCTCGAGATGCTAGATCTTTCCAGCACTTAGCACACATACATTTGTAATTACGCTTCTCACGACCATTGAATCAGCCAGACCGTCTGTTCCACAAGGGGAGGGAGGCCCTTTCCCTGCTGCTTCCCTCATCCCTGGCAAGTGGAGGCCCCTGGGGTGGGGGTGGGGGGCTCAGTAAGCGTTTCCTGGTGCAATGACTGCAGGCCAGAGGCGGACGGAACAGTTTCTGTCCTCGGCGACTTTACAGCCTTGCGAGGAAGCAAACAAGTACGTAAGTGATTGCATGGCTCTGGGATAAACCTACCACTGGTAATAAGCCTCCCGCAATATGCAGGACCGCCGCCCACAACGGAGAGGCTCCCACCCAAAAGAAGAACATGGGGAGAAGCCTCTCCCCATGGAAACTTCCAAGCGTGGAGTCCCGTGCCCCCCGGAGAGCCACTTTCCAGGTTAACACCGCCTCTGGGACCAAGCCTGCCCTCCTCCCAGGGCCTCCTGGGCACAGCGAGAGCCCGGATGGCATCCTCCTCCCCGCTCAGGAACCGCCTTCTGCTCTAAGAAGAGCTGAAAATGTGCCAGCTGTTGCCCTAACTGCTGTGCCCGCCAGGCAGATGCCATTATTAGCCCCATGCTAGAGAGGAGCAAACTAAGGCACAGAGAGGTGAAGTAACTTCTCCAAGATCACACAGCCTGTGTGTCGCGGCAAAGCCCATGTCTGAAGTCAGGCAACCTGACTGTTTTTAGCTTTCGTCACACTACCTTCCACACGCCCCACCCACGGCAGGGGCTCGGGCAGGAAGAGGTACTCGACAGGGAGCAGGAGAGGGGGCATGAAGAGGGGAGAGGAGCAGTTCTAGGGGGGTTGACCCCCACCCTCGCTCCTCTGAGGTCACCGTCCTTCACCAGTAGCATCTTCACGCTGACACCGTTTTCTCCAACCCGCGGATAAATACCGGAACCCCTTCCCTGCCCCATGATCCCTTGCCCAGCTATCTGGCAGCTAGCTCTGTGTTTGCTTCTGGAGGGAGGCTGATGTGCGAGGGTGTGCAAGAGTGGAACTCAGAGCCAGGTTCTGTGCAAGCAGAAAAGACCCCAAGGGCTCACCTCCAGCCCACCAGCTCCCCCTGCCCACCAGGGATCCAGGGCATCTGATGAGCCACACGACAAGCGGGGGCCGAGGATGACAGGAGTCCCTCAGACCCCTCTTCCCAGGAGAGGAATATGGCTACTACTACGGCTTTGTAGTCATCTCTAGAATCCTCTAGATTTCTGGCACACCGTGTCTGTGCCGAGGGCTGGGAGAAGCCACGACTCCCTGTCAGTCCTAATCAAGCAGCCCACTCAGAGCCCGGCCTGGCCCAGAGCTCACTCCAGGCCAGCCAGGGGAGGGGAAGCTGGAATGTCAGAATCAAGCTCAATCCGGACTCTATCGGGACGCAGCCTGGGACCCGGCAGCACAGATCGTCTGCTGCCCAGCGAGCAACTCAGCGAATGCCTGCAAATGTCCGCTCTGTGGGATCTGACAACATGGGAGACTACTTTCTCCCCCCTCCATACTCCGTCCCCACCTGCCTGGAGAGGTTAGCCAGTGCCCCAGCAGCCGGACATCCCTCCTTCCCCCTACCCCATCCAGCGGCCCTGCAGGGTCTCCTCCCTGGGAAACTATGAGCTCTGGAGGACAGGCGCCCCGAGGGAGGGCTGGGAACGGGGCAGGGGGGAGGGAGGACGATGAGGACAGGAAGGAGCAGCAGCACACAGGCCTTCGCTCATCTCGGCCCGGACACATCATCTCTGCTCCTTGCCCGCTCTGTGCCCTCTGGGCAGTCCCTCCTGTCCTCAGTTTCTCCAGCAAAAATTCTCCGAGGCTTAAGTGTTTATTTAAAACCACGGTGGGAGCGGGTGTTGGTGACAGTGCAAACGTCCATCCAGGCTGGGCTCCAGATCAACGAAGTGTCGGTCTAGGAATCCATCAAGGAACTTGAATTTTAAACAAGTATCCCAGAGGCTTCGGCTGCCTACTCCGCTTTGCTGGCTCGCTCTGAGAAGCTCTGATTTAGGTCAGCGGGGAGGAGGAGGGAAGGCGCAAGGCGGGGACAGACAATGAACCAGAGGAGACCCTGACGGAGAGCCAAGTTCTAGCCCAAAGCCAGGGCACAGCAGGTGACTCGGGCCTCACCCCAGGGCCACCAGGACCATCCCCACCAGCAAAGTGCTTTCCACTCCGCATTTGTTCTTTTTACTTTTCTTCTGCAATTCTCATAGACTAGCCCCTCCTCCTTCTCCCTCTTTCGGCACCGTTCGGGGGAAATTTATAGGGAGGTTCCTGCTTTGCCTGGGGCATTTTGTGGCACTATGAAGACAGTCTGTCCCTGGGTCTGGCTCACGCCCTGCCCCAGGCCCCACTCTCCTCCACAAACAACCTCCACGGGCTGGGAGAGCACAGGTCTCTGAATCCCCATGCGTCCCAGCTGAGCGAGGCATGGCTGCCTGCCTCAGTTTTGCCATCTGTAAACAGGGTCAAGAAGATGAGTGTGCACTGAGCACTTACTACGTGCCAGGCTCTGTTTTAAGTGTTTTCTGTATACAGACTCATTTAGTCCTCACCCCATCCCCAGGGCACAGACACCCCCCATCTCCCCATTGTACAGATGTGGACATTGAGGCACAGTGGGGCAGAGAAACTCACCCCAGGCTGCTGTGCAGATAGTTGGTGCTTTAACAGACCCCCCGGCTCCAGAGCCTTCATTCACAGTCACCACACGAGGTTGGTCCCGTACCTCCACCTCGCACAGCGAGTGGAGAGCTCAGCGAGCCCCTCAGAACACTACCGGTGCATACTCAATGCACACTAAAAGGGCAACAATTATCGTTGCTGCTGTCACCGTGTATCCAGCCCTCTCTTTTCTCTCAGAGCAAGATTTTCAGCCTGCACGAGCCAGGGAAGTGGACTCACCCTCGGTCTCATCTCCGTGGGGATGGTCAGAACGGCTCCTGCCGCTGCTGGCGCCTAGGGGAGCAGGGCCCCCATTCCCGACTCCTCTGCACTCACGACCAAGCAGCCCACCCAGGACCACACTTCTCATGCCCCCAAGTTATTGCAGCCTGAGCACCCGCACAAGGTGTTTGCCCCCTTTCCCAAACACGGGGCGTGTGTGTGTGTGTGTGTGTGTGTGTGTGTGTTTTGGGGGGGTCCTCTTCAGCTCGCCCGTGGGGGCTTTGGCGGGCTTCTGGAGGAGCGAGGCGGGCTGGCCACCCCAGGCAGGAGCTGCCTGCTCCTGTCCTCCCGTCCGGAACTCTATTCTTAGGGTGCTTTCTCTTGTTTTTAACTTTGACATCTTCCGCAAGTCACCCGTGCTAAAGCAACCCCACCGTGGCTGTAATTTACATGTCACATCGCTGCGCAGAGCAAGGCCCACCCCCTCCTACCCGCCTGGGCATGTGTACCCCCCCTCCACCGCCCGCCCTGCAAAAATGGCTTCTGCATCATTCCCACCCCCCTGCACTCGGTTAACCCGGGAGAGAAAAAAGTGAAAGGTGAAATTAACAGGAGACGTGGGGCACGGGTGGGGGGAGGACTGGGGGTAGGGGAGAGGCAGGGAGAATTTCGGCAACATCCAAGCTTCGGAACTTCCCAGATGCCAGGCTGGGATTGCACTCGGCGGTCCACATTGCCATGGCAACCGCCCAGCACGGCAGAAAAGCCCCAGCTCACCCCAACCTGTGGGCCCCCCTCCCCCAGAAGTCGCTTACCGTGATGGTGTTTTCCTTGTTCTGCTTTTTGCCTGGTGAGGAGGATCCCAGGTTCTGGGGAGAGAGGCAAGAGACATCATCGAAGCTGTTCTCCATACTGGACGTTTCGGGTTTCTATTCGGGGCTCCCCGAGAGCCCCGTGCTGGGGAAGTTCAGGGACGCGTGTGCTCCCATTAACCCTTAAGTCACCATATTCTGGAAGAGGGCAGGCGGGAGTGCGCCTGACCCCACAATGCTCCTGGGGGGAAGGGTGGGGGTTGGCCGGGCTTGCAGGTGAATGAGTGCAAGGAAGCCTCCAGCACAGGCTCCGAGGGAGCAGCTCCAAACCAGGTCTCCCTCCTCTTCTCCCAGCCCCTGATTTGGGGAGTGAATACGTCAGCTGCCCTCTGCTGGTGAACCGTTCCTCGCGCTGCCTCAATGTGCAGACGCTGCCCCCGGGGGGAGCAGAGAGTTAAAGCAGGCCACCAGCCAGCCCCTGGCACCAAGGACTCAGAACAGGACTTCTTACTCTGAACGCCCCCGGGGTCCGACATATCCAAACCTCAACCGTGCAATGTGCACGGGGCCCCTGGCCAGCTCCGTGAGGTGCTGCTCTCCCGACCCTGAGAGGCAGGAGAGATTTCTCAGCACAGATGCCTTCCTGCTTTTTTCATTCATTCAGCCTTTGGATTACCTTTTTATGCCTTTCCACTTCCAGAAAATAAGCCACTGTCCCAAATGCCTCCGAGCCCACGCGTCCCGAGCAGCCTGCCCCAGTCCCAGGATGGTTCTGGGACAGAACGTTAAGGATCACCAGCTGAAGACACCACCCTGGTCACAGGAGACTGTGACCCTAAAGGGGAGGACAGTCCATTCTGGGTCTTCGTTGCCCTGTTAGCAGCAGTTTCATTAGTAATTCAAGAGGGTCTCCGAGCTGGGCATGCGTTGGCCACTCTACCTTGAGCCACTCGATGAGTGGGGAAGCGGGCTCACCCCAAGCCACTGTCGGAGGCCACTACAGTCATGTACTGGGACCCACAGCCTTCCTTCTCTGGTGGAAGCTCAGGGGGTGAATGGCAGAGAGGTTTCTCCGCCAGCCTCGGGGGACCAGCGGTCCCCCATCCCATCCCATCCGAGGCCAGCACAGCCCTGGACTACCGGCAGGATGAACATCTGGGCAAGGGGGTCAGCCCCGCCTCAGGACCCCCCTCTGCTCAGCACACAAAACAGGGAGCCTGACAGAGCCCTGCTCACGGTCTGCTCATCCCCTTACTCCCGTCCAGATCCACCTGGGCTGGTAAGGAAAGTCAGTTCACGGACCCCGATACCCCTAAGAGCGTCGCAGACAAGAGTCCCCTGCCAAGTCACCTGACTTCTCTCACTTTGGCTGGTTGCTCTCAGTGGTCCACGGGTTTTGGAGGGCATGAGAATGAACAGCAATTGGCCCTAAATCGGGTCGCAGCTGCACCTCCCAGAGCTGGCCCAGCAGCTCTCCGGGGGGCCGGTGCCTCCGAAGCAGAGCCTGGGGGCCTCTGCTGGGGACACGCTGATCTACGCTCTGCATCAAAGCTCCCCTACCTCTAGCAGCCGCTCCAGCAGCGCCAGCACGCTCTGGGGTGACCTAAGGCTTGTGACCAAACACAGCTTCTGCAGACATTTTCAAACTATCGACGCATCCAGTTCGCCTACCCTGGACCCTCCTGGGCTATCAGTGGCACCCCAGGGCATTTGCCCAAACTGGGCCACCTGGGAGGAGGACGGAGGCTGCGAGGTAGGGGCTCAGGTGCTGCTATCCTGCGACGGGTGCGGTGATCTCCTGTAGGCTCATTCGTGCCGGGGCGGGGGGGGGCTGCGGGAGGGGGCCTCCGGTGTGGTCAGCGGAGGAAATTAGAGCCCCGGGCTGAATATCGCTTCCCTCCATATTCTTCCAGCTCCCCACATGGAGGCTGGGGATACCCTCTTCTTTTCCAAGCGTGTCTGCAGGGGTGGGAAAAGATCTCCATCACCCACAAACCTGGATTTGGGGACCACTGTGTCTGAGGCTCTATGGAAGGAAGCCGGACACAGAGGTGGCCATCCTCCCCAGGAGGGGCCGGGCCGGGCCAGGAGTGCAAGTAATGGCATTGTCGGGGGGCATTCAATGTGTGAGTGTGACCACCTTCCCCCTCTCTGCCCTCCTGGTGGGGCGGTCCCAGCCAGGGCTGACCAGCGGATGACCCCAGGCTCTTCTAGGCACCCTGGGCTCTAGGCTTGCTGTTGATGGCCTGTGGCTTTCTTCCAGCATCATCCACATAAACATATGTCATATATATGCCATACACATATATGTCCACATATCTCATACACACACACACACACACACACACACACATCCCGGTAGCACTTCACGAAAGGGCCCCAAAGGAATGACTCCTCCATCACGGGGAGACCACCTACTAGTTAGAAGTTGGTTTCTAAATATTATTCCATACTAAGAGGAACTGGGCTCCTTGGGAGAAATGGCTCGTTCCAGATGTTCCAGATCTGGAACATCTTATTATTCTGGGAGGTTAGAGACCGTGCAAAGAATTATATGATCTCGCAAAAGGACCTAGGCGCCAGCAGAGAGAAGTTCCAACAAGCCAAATTTGGGACAATTTGAGCCTGATTATGAATAATGACTACAAATGAGTAACTTCAAAAGGCGGGGGGGGGCAGTATTTCTTTATGGAAGAATGCCCATAAAAATGGATAAAGCATCCCCAAATCACCATTTTTTTAAAAAGATTTTATTTATTTATTTGACAGAGAGATCACAAGTAGGCAGAGAGGCAGGCAGAGAGAGAGGGGGAAGCAGGCTCCCCGATGAGCAGAGAGTCTGATGTGGGGTTTGATCCCAGGACCCTGAGACCATGACCTGAGCCGAAGGCAGAGGCTTAATTAACCCACTGAGCCATCCAGGCAACCCCCAAAATCACCATTTGCAAACCCCAAAGTCAAAAATGGATTCAGGCCACGGTCACCAAGGATGCTCAAAGGACTGAATGAAAAGCCTGTGAAGGAACAGGATATGCCCATGGTCTCTCCCTGTACCCCCCCCCCCATGCCCCCTGCCCAGATTACTGGCTAATTAGAAAGGGAAAGCGTACCCTTACAAAGGGATCATCTCATTAAAAGGGAGCTCAAACTCCCGGTTAACATCGAGGGTAGGATGCTAACCTGGGAGGCCCCAGGTGGTAGACATTCTTGCCAGAGCTGTTAGCCCCAAGTCTAAGCAGAAGAAAACAATTACACTAAGCACGTGGGTCATTCTAAACTGACCCAGACTCTGCCCAAATTAAGTCACCGTGGGGTAAGACGGAAGACCAAATGTGTGGCGTCTATAGTCTAGATTAAAAGAAGCTAAAAGAAAGGAGAGGAGACAGTAAATCCCCAGATGGAATATTATTGGGCCATAGAAAAGGAACACAGTTGCTAACACACCTGCAACATTCACGGCCCTTGAAACATTGTTGCAAGTGCAAGAAGCCAGACCCAAAAGACCACATGGGGTTCAAGTCCACCTATATCAAGAGGCAGGCAAATCCAAGGAGGTAGAAAGTACATTAGTGGGTGCCAAAGGCTTTTGGGGATTCTTCCTGGAGTGATGAAAATGCTCTAAAATTAATTGTGATGATGGCTGCATAACTCCATGACCTCCACGCTCTGCATCTTAAATGGGCAAATTGTAGGCTGTGTGAATTTGACCTCAGTATCTCAATAAAGGGGGAAACAAAAGAGATCCAGCCAAAAATGTATCAACGTACATGCTAACCTGGAATGGATCCTGCACTGGGGAGAAAAGCAGCTATAAAAGACATGTTGAGGACAAATGGGGAGTTTGGATATGAATTATAGATATTAGATGATAATACCAAATTAATGTCTTCTTACGTGGGCTAAATCCCCTACCTAGGCACACTCTGAAATGTTCCCAATTAAAACAATATGTCAGGGGGCGCCTGGGTGGCTCAGCTGGTTAAACGTTGGCCTTCAGCTCAGGTCCTGATCCTGGGGGCCCGGGTTCGAGCCCTGTATTGGGTTCTCTGCTCAGCAGGGAGCCAGCTTCTCCCTCTCTCTCTGCTACTCCCCCCCCACCCCCGCTTGTCCTCTCTGTCAAATAAATAAATACAAAGTAAAGTAAAATAAAATAAAATAGTATGTCAGGACTTTGCTTTCAAATAATCCTGGGGGAGGGGGCAGGGGGAGGGAAAGGGGATATAAGTGAAACAAGATTGGATGAATAATCATCGCAGTGAAATGACTAGTCCCTAGGACTTTATTATACCATGCCTTCTACTTTTCTGAATGTTCACTAATGTGCATAATAAAAGTTCTTTTTGTTGTTGTTGTTTTGTTTTGTTTTTTCATGGCTGTTGCTTATGATTCTAGAAAGTTGTACTCCTTTCCTTCTTAAAAGTCCCTCCCCAGCCTGGTCTCCTCCTCTGGCCTGGGCCACTCTGCTGTTACTGTGAGGTGAGGACCCACAGGGGGGGGTGGTGACCTACAAAACAGAGCTGGGGGGACTAGAGCGCACTGTTCACAACTGACCCTCGAGCCCGGGCTGGGCGGGTCTTCTGACCCTATCTCCCGGCCCCGTGAATAGCCTGGGTCCCACCTCCTCGGCAGGCGGGATACAGAATGAAACCTCTCAATGACTTCCTGGCACCACTGGAATAAATCCAAACTCCTCACAACAGGCCTGTGCAGACTCCTCAGCTGACCACCCCCCCCCCCCGCACCTGCTGATTCAGTAAATCACAGCCCCGTCAGCCTCTGCAGGTTTGTTGAAACCACTGCTCTCCTTCCCCTCCTCTAGGCATCCACATGTGCTGTTCCCTCCACCTGGAAGGCTGTTCCCCACCCCCACCCTGGGCTAAGCTAACCCCTCCCTCGCCTGTCCAGTCTTAGCTGACCATGTCGTCTTCTATAGCTCATCACTGATGTTTCCAGCACCCCACGGCCACCTGAGCAGGTGCCCAGAGCACACACTTCCTCCAGCGCTCACCATGGCCGACATGAAATCTTCTCTGGCACCAGCTACAAGCCTCAACCAAGGCAGGGCTCTGTCTGCCTATGACTCAGTGCCTGGGCCATGAAGGACATGCTCAAAGGAACACGTGTCACTGGACTGAGCGGGGGGGAGTGTCCCCATTAGTTGGGTGAGTTTCAGCATCTTACCTCCACCTCAAGCCCCCTTCTCCATTGGGACCCTTAAGTTTCCAAGCCCTTGGTCCCACCCCATTTCTCCTCTCCCATATAGGAAGGCAGGACATAGGAAGGGTATAGGATATAGAAAGGGTTTCACAAGAGGGCGTGGGCTCGTCCCTCGCCCACTCCACCTGCACAGGGATCAGAGGGATCCCACCATGGGGCAGGCGGGCAGGGACAGGCCAGGACATGCTTCTGCAAAGGCCAGCGAAACTCAGCCTCTGATGTCCCAGCCCCCCAGTCCGGTGGGCCCCCTTTATTCAGTACCTGGGCAGCCCAACCCCGGTGGGGGGGGGGGGGGTTACAGGCCAGAAACCTCCACTGGGTGGCACCAGATCCCCGCCACCTGTGCCCAGCCATCTGGTCTCCCAGGACTGGGGGAGGAGCAGGCAGTCCAGCCCCAGACGGGAGGCAGGGGGACACGCCCCCCCCCATATTATCATTTCCCTGATAAGCTTGCTTGAGGGGTACCGGCTCACCGAAAAGAGAACACACAGGGCTTGGAGCGTACCCTGGGCAAGCGTTTGGACCTGCCCCCAACCCTGCATCTCAAATGGCCCTGTGCTCATTTGCTCATTCATTCATTCTTCCAGTATTACTATGCCTTCATCGTTGTCCATTACAACCGGCAGCCCGGGACCGCATGCTCAAGGACGCTGTATAGATCAGGGATCATCTGTTGACAGCACTCTGTGTAAACACTACAACTTCCCATCCTGTTTCTGTGATTGGCCCCAAGCACCTTTGTGGAGAGCCTTCCACGGCCTAAAAAAATAACACGCTACCTCCCAGTTCCGGAACTGGTGAGCGACCGTATCTGCTCTCTCCGCGCGCTGCGTTATTTATTCCCGTTACTTCAACGATACCTCAACTCTCCCCGTTAGGGTCCAGAAAGAATGCACTCTCCCTGTTCCTTAAAGCAGCCGCTCCCTGCCCCCTCCCGGGTCTCCACAGCGGGATGGCCCCATATCCCCAAACATGGGTAGCCTGCTTCTCCTAAGGCGCCGGGCACCTGCCTCCTATTCAAGTAAAATGTGTTCATTTTAGGAAACATGAAAGATCCTGCAACGTATAAAGAGAAAGTTCTTCAGACCAAGGTCTTTCGACCTCAACACCACTGTGTTTTCGAACTGGTTAATTCTTTGTGGCCGGCGGGTGTGGGGGGTGGGGGGCTGTCCTGTGCCCTGGGGGATGACTGGTCATATTCCAGAACCTTCCTCACTATGCCCCCGTCCCCAGCGGTGACAACCGAAACGTCTCCAGACAAACGTCCCCACAGAGCGCCGTGCTTAGCCACAGAGAGGACCCACATCACCATTCTCGTTTCTTTTTCTCCGCATCCTTCATCTTCACGAACATGTGGGTCTCCTCCTCCGGAGTGACACTGGCTGTCTAACGGAGCGGGCATGTCACACTTCCTGCTCGGCACCAGGTTCTCGGTCTTTTCTTCAATTCGTGAACTTTTCTTCAGAAATGGGCTTTCTCGTTCACACGAGAGAGTGGGCTGGCTGTGCGGTGCCAGATGCCACTGTACCCCTCCCCCCGCCACTGGACACTTTTGTTGGGTCCCCAGCCGCAGGGCCGTAAATTAATACTTGAACACTGGCCACACAAATCAGAATCCCTGAATGTCTTCCAAGAACAGATGCTGCAGGGGGATAGTCCCGGGTCCAAGCAGCTTCTGAGAAGTTTCAATCAATATACGTTAAAAAAAAAAATTAAAAAGTTCAGGAACAACAGCACAGTATTTTGGGGCTGGGCATGGGGAGCACTGTTTTTTTGGGGGGGCGTTATGTTGTAACACAGCAGAAATTAGGCCGATGGCTTCAGAAAGCAGTCCGCAGCCAGGTGGTAAATCAGCTTCTTTCCAAATAGATTGACAGAGGCTGTGCTGGAAAGGCTGGGGCGGGGGTCTCAGCAGAAAACACACAGTGCCAGGGCTGTGTGTGATGTGTGCCCCAAGCAGGGGCATGAAGGGGACACACCCACATACACTGTGTACTATTGACCAGACCCAGACCCTCCTTGCTCAGACACAGTCCCCTCACCATCACCAGCATCACCAGCACCATAAGCATCACCAGCATCGCCAGCATCAGCGTCACCAGCATCAGCATCAGCATCACCAGCATCACTGGTATCACCAGCATCAGCATTGCCAGCACCACCAGCATCATCAGCACCGCCAGCATCACCAGCATTGCCAGCATCAGCATCGCCAGCATCACCAGCACCAGCATCACCAGCACCAGCATCACCAGCATCACTGGTATCACCAGCATCAGCATTGCCAGCACCACCAGCATCATCAGCACTGCCAGCATCACCAGCATCAGCATCGCCAGCATCAGCATCACCAGCATCAGCATCACCAGCACTGCCAGCATCGCCAGCATCAGCATCATGAGCACAGCCAGCATCACCAGCATCAGCATCACCAGCATCAGCATCACCAGCATCAGCATCACCAGCACCAGCATCACCAGCATCAGCATCGCCAGCATCACCAGCATCACCAGCATCAGCATCACCAGCATCGCCAGCATCAGCATCGCCAGCATCAGCATCACCAGCATCACCAGCATCAGCATCACCAGCATCAGCATCATCAGCATCAGCATCGCCAGCATACTCAGCATCACCAGCATCCTCAAGCACCATCAGCATCACCAGCATCACCAGCATCATCAAGCATCACCCCGGGGACTGCCTGGCCTCAGGATCCTTCTTAGACGTCTCGAATCAGAATCTACATTTTAACAAGAGGCTGGCACGATGAGTGAGTCCATCAGAATGTAAGAAGGCTCGGTCCAAGCGGACGTCTGAATTCTCTTACAGGATGCTAGCTGAGCCTGAGGCTCACCCTCCTAAGACAACTTCAGGAAGTTTGCAAAAAGGAACGCTCTTGCCTGCATGAAACCTAAGTGTCACATTTTAAGCCGAATGCAGCAACAGAGCACGAGGTCCTTGTTTCAGCGGCCGGTGCAGGGGACCCGCCGTTGTGGATAACAAGCATCTACTCTCATTCTGAACACCAGCGACTGTGACTGTCACCGTCATCCCCCTGGGGCCCACAGAGGGCTGGCAAGGCCCGAAGAGGGCTGGCGGAGCCCTCATTAAGAACATCTTCTGGATACCACTGATGGAGAGAATAAATAAGCCACACGTCACTTCCTCAGACGCAGCACACCACGGGGCTCGGCACTGAGTCCAGACTGACCAGTCAGTATTCGTGTCACCTGCCCAAGTCACTTAAGCAGCCTGAGACTCAGTGGCCCCGCCTGTCAGATGGGAAAGGTACAGACAGCTGTTTGCACAGGTGTCAAGAGATAGGATGAATGAGAAAACAGGACAGGAATGAATCTTAAACCATTCTCCCATTTTTTCCCATCCCATCATGGTCTCTGTGCTAGATTATTAAAGGTGAGAAAATATTTTACCGAATTCCCTTCTCCAGAAAGGATATACAAGTCTGGGGGTGGGGGAAGGGGGTGCGTAGAAGAAGGAAAGTGGTCTGACCCCACCCATTTTCTTAAAGTGATAGAAACCGAGATGGTGTGTATCAGGAATTCGGACGGCAGGATGGGGTGACCCCTCTGCCCTAACGAAGGTTACAATTCATCACCATCAGCCCCACTCCACCCACCCTCAACCCCTAGAGAAAACCAACAAACCACCATTGCCTGTTCTCCCCCAAGCACGGTACACGGGAATGACCCAGATATACAGCCACTTTCTACGTGGGGCAGACCTGTGCTGCAGTCACCTGGACCCCCGTCTGGTGCCGTCTTCAAGACACCTCCGTGGGTCTGCCGAGCAGGCAACCCCTACCTCCCGTAAAACGACCCCTTACCTGGGAATCACCGGTGGATTTTCGGACACTCATGTGGGCAGTCTCGGGAGGGTACGCTGGGGTCCCTGCCACGTGGTATCCATTCACTGTGGGAGAGAAACACTGCTCAGAGGCCACGCCGGGCACACGCGGGTGACGCCAAGTGCCTGCAGCCGCGGTCCCTTTGCCCACGTCACTACCTGCCAGCCTCTGAGACGTCTCGCTAAGCCAGGACCATCTCTCCAGGGTTCATGGAGCTGGAGATGGGCCACAAGCATCTCGCTAACCCCCAGCTCCCAAAAGCGGAACTCTCGGGGGACCGTGTTTCTTTCTGAACTGGATGGACGGACGGACGTGCTTCATAATAGGAGGTCACTGCAGTCCTACAGCCGCCACTGGAAATGCCACATCAGCAGCCACGGGTGCTGATCCAGGGTCGGGCTCTTCCCACGGAGTCCGGAGGCCCCTCCGCCCCCTGCCGGCAGGTCCCCAGAGGACCCCCCCCTACCCTCGCCCTCTGTAATACCAGTATAGAATGGAAAGAGCATGGGGTTTACTGATTTCCATGAAATTTGGCTTTGCCAATTAATAGCCAGAGGGGATCATGGGGCATCCCTTTTGAATCTCAGTTTTCCTAAAGTTTAAAAAAAAAATAGAAAGAAAAAGTTCTACCCCTATGACACTCGTGCTCCCAAGGTGTGCTGATCAGCCTGGCTTGTAGCCTTTGCCAGTTTCCACGGCGCGTCTCCATCAATGCCGATTCAAAGCTCCCAACAATACCCCCGCATGTTCTTGATGCTGCAAGTATGCCCTGGGACTGGCATGATCTTGGTTCCCAGAGCAGGGATGCTGCTCTCTTGCAAATGTGCTTGCGTGAGCTTAGGGAGCCATTCCTCCTCCGTGAGCCTCAGCTTCCAGATCTGTGAGATGGGGATAATTCTACCCAGTCCCGAAACTTACTCTCTTGGCATGAAAATCAAACGGTGGCAGTACTTGCTAAAGGAGGCTTTGAATCAGGAAGTAATTCATGAGAAGGAGAGAGGGGTAGACAGAGGGAGGAGAGGAGCTTCTGCTCCTGAATCCCGCTGCCTTGAGCCCTAAGCCTGCATGATCTCCAGGCACCAGGGAAGTATGCTTTTTGCATGCCGAGGCCTGGAGATTATTGCCACAACATATAGACTGTGCAGATGTCCGGAGAAGATACACGAACTGAGGTCCAACACATGGTTCTTGTTGGGAGCGCCTTGCAGTGTGGCAGGAAGCAAGGGGAGAGCTTGGCTGAAAGTCACCGACATCTACTGATTTGCTGGAGGCAAGCAATGGGGTGATGTAGACCGCCCCACACAGGACTGTTTTCATACTGGGGGTGTCCCCCATTCTCTGCCATCAGCAGCAAAAAATCCAGTACCCCCTGAGAGCAGAAACACAGACCACTTCTGCAGACCCCTCTGGGCAGCTGGGCATCTCTGTGATCGGGAGGGCTGGCCTGATACTCTGGGAGAAGGGTGAGCACAGACACAGGAAGGCAACGGAAAACCAGGCACATGGCTGGCCCCCATTGCAACCAAGAAATTAACCCGCATGGCCAGTCACAGCCCTGGCTTGCACTCAGGTCCCTCGGCAGCCAGTTAAATGCTGATGCTCTCCATGAGCCCCCCTGATGTAAGGGAAGCTGGACGTGGGATCCCAAGAGCATCAGAGAACGTTGAGGGGATCGAGAAGAAGCTACTCCTGTTGACATAAGCTACACCAGGAAGGGCACAGACTGACGATCAGTACAACCCACGGTGAAGGTGTAATCTTTGAGAACTGTCATTTATGAAACAGCACAGCACTGAAACTGAGAACATGCATATGCCGGAGAATCTAAAGACGACAGGAGAAAACCTTAGCATGGTGCTTTCAGTCGTTAGACAAAAGGGAGGATGTAGACTATCTCAGTGATTCATTGAAAAGGCTGAATGCACTAGGTATTAAAGATCATGGGCCAAGAACAAAGATAACATCTTTTTTTTTTTAGAGGAGCTGAGCGGGGAGCCAAATGTGGGGCTCGATCCCAGGACCCTGAGATCATGACCTGAGCCGAAGGCAGACACTTCACCGACTGAGCCACCCAGGCGCCCAAGGTACCATCTTTTGCCAACAAGCCACGGAACATTTAAAAAAGCCTGGGCATATACCAAAGCCACAAACAAGGTCCTGGTAAATCACAAAAGGCATAAATCATACAAGCCACATCCTTGGACCAGAAAGCCATAAGAGCAAATATTAGTAACGAAAGAATAAATATACAAGGTCTCCATCCCCCCAACTCCCAAACACTTGGAAATTCAAGAAAATGCCCTCCTAGTGTCAGGCCAAAGAAAATTTTAAAACCATAATTAACACAATATTTAGAAAATAATCAGGAAGAACATATCAAAACAAATGGGATAAGGCTTGAATTATATTTGGACGAAAATCCGTAGCCTTCGTTACCCCATTACCAAAACCAAGGAGATACAAATAAATGGACTGAGCACTCAAATTAAGAATGCAGAAACACTTTTAAAAGCCAATACAGGAAAAAAGGGAAAACATGAGAAAGGGATACAAGACAGCCCTAGAAATGAATGGGTTAGGAAACAGGATGACATTTGCAACTCAGGCGAGTTCTCTTTGTGTGGGGGTGGCTATGCCGGGGGCAGAATCACAACAATAAAAAAGCAGGTCAGCCCATCTCACCTGAGCCTGAAAGAGTGCATGAATGCTCAGAATGTAGAATTGGAAAGAAAACATAAGCTGATCTTGTAAAAGATTCTTTTTTAAATGCAACAACACAGGATTTATGACTGTGGGCTAATGAATACATAACCTTCCATAAGGATTGAATGATCAGGGGTGCCTGGGTGGCTCAGTGGGTTGGGCCTCTGCCTTCAGCTTGGGTCGTGATGTCAGGGTCCTGGGATCAAGCCCCACGTTGGGCTCTCTGCTCAGCGGGGAGCCTGCATCCCCCCTACCCCCGCCTGCCTCTCTGCCTACTTGTGATCTCTCTCTCTGTGTGTAAAATAAATAAATGAATAAATAACTCTTAAAAAAAAAAGAATTGAATGATCAAAAACAGTTTCAAAGGATACTAGAAACACCAAAATGAGTAAAAGCTTTGAAAAATGAAAAAGGACCCCCCTCCGAAAGGCACCGGACCCAGACGGTTGTATGGGCAAATTCATCCAAACGCTCAACAAAAAAATACCTAGACACAAACTACACCAAGAGTTTGGAAACATGTGTTCAATTTCTCAGTTGATTACACAAAAGTGAGCATTACTCTGATCCTGAAAATCTATCAAAAGTAACAACAGAAGAACCAAACCACAGTTCCGTGTGACTACAAAACACGAAATACGCCCATTCTTACCTGAGCAGGTCTTAGCTTGGAAGCAGTCATCACCTTTGATGATCCTAGGTCCCTGTACACCAAGGCTGTCCCCAGCTTCTTCTGACCCCCACTCCCTCCCCTCATGGCACCTAAAAGTGCACCCTCAGTACACTGCTGTCTGTCTTTGCTTCCAGCATCCCCCAGGCGCCCCGCCCACCGCACGAACAGTGGCCAGGAACTGCCGAACGCAGGGGTATTCTGCTCCTAATCCATTCTCTTGTTCTCACTTCAGTTCTGAGCTGTCAGCTGCTGGCTAATTACTCTCCATGTCAAAACAATTACTGGGAAAGAAAAAATGATTTCCCATCCAACCATGTCTCCCCAACCAGCAGCTCTCCCTTGCCCTTCATTTGCTGTGTTTTCCCGCTACCAGTCCCAGGCACACTCAGAAAAGTGATCGGGGGAGAGCTGAACAGATACGTCTCACCCATGAGCATCCCTGATTATTTCTAGTCCTCTGGGCTCTCTCAGCTTACCAGGGGTTAGATGCAAAACAAGTAAGGCCAGAAATGGGTGTTTTTGAAGCCTCCAGCCTCCAGGGGGTAGGGTTGGGATTCAAATAAAATTGGTCAAGGACTGCTCATAACCACGGGAACATAACTCAGTCTGGGGATACAAGAAAAAAAAAAGAAAAGTAAAATGTCAAATTCAGCTGTTTTTAAGATAAGAGAAAGGGAACCGAAAGCTCTTATGTTGTAACTTTCATAATTTCAAACACAAATATAAACACACACGCACACATTTCATTCCTCTTTGTATGCAGTTAAACAGAGAGAGAGGGCTTGAGAGGAGTCATGAGAGGAGAGGACAGGTACGGGGGTAGAAAGGGAAAGAAGCAGGTCTTCCAGGGGCAGAGGGAGAGCCTGTGAGTAAAAACAGGAAAGGAACATAGCAAGAGTTGTCAGGAGAGGCCACGCAACAGAGAAGAGCCAGCAACGCCTGCTGCCCAGAATCCACACACCCAGGAGCTCTGCTTCCCCTCCAGCTACAGCCCCCCAGTTGAGAAAGCTCCGTCCTCCATACCCCACTGTCCACACTTCCATTCCTTAAGAGGCCCCAAGAGTAGACTTGTTCTTTCAAACAAGAAAATCAGCCCTGGAGACTGCCCCCTTTCTGCCTCCTTTGGGTCTGGTGCAATCTCTTTTTTTCTGGAATAAACACATACCTTCTTTCCTCAAGCTGAAGAGGCCCGGGAGCCCCGAGGCCTTGCCCCTAAAACCCACCCCCTCCTCCAATTCACACAGTCAACGTGGCGGAACGCAGTGTTTCCCAGGGCGTGCGACACACGACACAAATATGGCACGATGTCTGTTCCGCGTGCGAAGCAGTGAAGGTAGAGGTCAAGTTTTATGATCCAAAGACTTTGGGACAAATGTTCCCATTATTCAGATATAAACTGCTTTACTATAGGGAGGCCTTTCTACATACAGGCATACCTCAGAGATACTGCACCTTGGGATCCAGACTACAATAAAGCAAACATCACAAGAAGGAGAGTCAGACGAAAGTTTTGATTTCTCAGTTCACATAGAAGTTATGTTTACGCTATACTCTATCAAGTGTGCAGTAACATTATGTCTAAAATACGTGCATACTTAATTTAAAAATGCTTTATTGCTAAAAACAACCGAAACCAAACCATTAGCCATCATCTGAGGCCTCCTTTTTTGCTGCTAGAGGGCCTTGCCTCAGCGTTGACAGCTGCTGACCGCTCAGGGTGGTGGGTGCTGAAGGCTGGGATGACCATGGCAATTTCTTAAAATAAGACAACAGTGAAATTGGCTGCATCGAGTGACCTTTTCGCAACTGATTCCTCTGTAGCATGTGATGCTGTTTGATAGCATCTGACCCACAGGAGAACTTCTTTCATATTGGAGTTGACTTTATCAACAAAGTTCACAGAATATTCTCAATGCTTTGTTGTCATCTCAGCAACTTCAGCAGCAGTAGATGCTGTCTCGGGAAACCACGTTCTATGCTCATCCCTAAGAAGCCACTTGTCATCCATGGTTGTCATGAGATTACAGCCATTCAATCCCACCTCCTGGCTCCACTTCCGATTTTAGGTCTCCTGCTGTTTCTACAACATCTGCAGTGACCGCCTCCATTCGAGTCTTGACCAGCCCCCCCAGAATCATCCTGGAGTGTTGGAATCGACTTCCTTCAAACTCCTGTTTGTGTTGATTTTGTGACCTCTCCTCATGAATCATGAATGTTCTTAATGGCATATAGAAGGGAGAATCCTTTCCAGAAGGTTTTCCATGTACCTTGCCCAGATCCATCAGAGGAATTGTTATCTATGGCAGCTAGAGACTTACAAAATAGGTTTCTTAAATACTGAAGCTTGAAGGTCAAAATGACTCCTTGACCTATGGGGTGCCGATGACTGTCATGTAGGCGGGAATGCAAATGACACGGATCTCACTTCCCATCTCCATCAGAGCTCTGGGGAGACTGGGTGCATGGTCAGTGAGCCACCAAATTTTGAAAAGAATCCTTTTTTCTGAGCAGTGGGTCTCCACAGTGGCTTAAAATATTCAGGAAACTAGGTTATAAACAGATGTGCTGTCATGCAGGCTTTGTTTGTGCACAGATGGAGCACAGGCAGAGCGGATCTAGCATCATTCTGAAGGGCCCTGGGATTCTCGGAATGGTAAATGAGCATTGGCTGCAACTGAAAGTCACCAGCTGCACGAGCTTCTAGCCAGAGTCAGCTTGCCTGTCCTTTGAAGCTTTGAAACCAGGCATTGACTTCTCCTCTCCAGCTATGAAAGTTCTAGGTGGCGTCTTCTTCCACTAGAGGGCAGTTTCACCCACACTGAAGATCTGTTGCCGAGTGTAGCCACCTTCATGGTTAGCTCAGCTCCGTCTTCTGGAGAACCTGCTGCAGGGCTTGTTACTTGACCTCGCCCTTTCTTGTCAGGGAGACGACTTCTTTCCTTAGACCTCCCGAACAAACCCCTGCTCGCTTCAGAATTTTCTTCTGCGGCTTCCTCACCTCTCTCGGCCTTCATGGAATTGAAGAGCGTTAGGGCCTTGCTCTGGGTTAGGCTTCTGGCTTAAGAGAACACTGGGGCTGCTTTGACCTTGTCCAGACCATGGAGACTCTCTCCACGCTGAAGAAGGCTGTTTCTCTTTCTTGCCATTCGTGTGTTCACCGGAGCAGCAGGGTACTTTCCTTCGAGAACTTTCCTCTGTGTTCACAACTTCACTGCTTGGCTCGCTTTGGCACAAGAGGCCAAGCTTTCGGCCGATCTCGGCTCTCAACACGCTTTCCTCACTAAGCATAACCGTTTCTAGGTTGTGATTTCAAGTGAGAGACGCGTGACTCTTCCTTTCCCTTGAACACTTAGAGGCCCCTGTGGGGTTGACTGGCTGCATTTCAATATGGTTGTGTCTCAGGGGACAGGAAGGCCGAGGAGAGGAGGTTGGGGCGGGGGAAATGGCTGGTCAGTGGAGCGGTCAGAACCCATACCACACTCATCAGTGAAGTTCATTGTCCTACAGGGCATGTGGCTTATGGTCGTTCCAACACAGTTACAACAGTAACATCAAAGATCTCTGATCACAGAGCAAGTTCCCACAACAAATATAATTAGAATGAAAAAGCTTGAAAGATAGAGAGCATGGCCCACATATGACACCGAGACGCGATGTGGGAAAACGCCACTGGGAAACATGGTGCTGACATTCTCGCTCGATGCAGGGTGACCCCAAACCTTCCATCTGCAGAAAACCCAACATCTGCGAAGCCCTACAAAACGGGTACTCGCGCATGCCGATGTGCTCAGTGAACCTCAAACAAGGCAACAGTGTGTGTGGTGTTCCTACACTTACACAGACGCAAAACCCCTGTGGGGCAGAAAAGCAAGCATACCACAGAACCCACTTTGGGAACAGCTGTGGCTGTATGAAGGCGGGTTTTGAAGTTGGGTGAACCACGTGCCGGGGCCAGTGTTGTGCTTAGCACCTCCGACGGTCCCGTGGGCACGATCCCTGCCTCACGCCCTCACCATAGCCCATGTGGTCGAGGGAGGCTGCGTCTACCCAGTTGCTCTGCTTGGGGGAGCAGTGGTACATTAGAATCTTTGGGCCTGGAAACATCTGTCTGGCCACCTGGTTTTTCATGGTCTTCCCCAACTGTCTAGAATGTAAACTATATTCCCCAAAATAGAACCCACAATGTATCTGCCCACGTGATTGTACACAGTTGAAAGCCTGTGGCTACTAGCCGGGGTTTCGGTGAGATCCTCTGGGGCCAGAGCTGATGAGACAGAGTGAGGAACACATGAGCCCCCTTCCAGTGGGTGGTGCCCGGGCCCCTGGCCTTTCCTGAGTCAATGGTGAGGTCTGGCTAAGGGCCATGGAACGCTCTAGGTCTGGTGACTTGCTAACTCTGTAGGAGCCAGGGAGGGTCCTGCTTTGCAACTATGTGGGAGAGGACAGCTGTTACGGTTTTTTGATTTAGGGTTTTTTGACTGGGGGAGCCCCCTGAGCAGAGGCCCCTGGGAAGCAGAGAGCTCCTCCTGTCTGGCTGCTCCGTGTGCTCAAAGGACCTCGCTCACTCCCCTGTGATCTGGAGGCCCGCCTTCACCTAAGTGTCCCTCAGTGGGGTCAAGCCCGCAGGCCGGGCAAAGCCAGATTGTAAACCCAGGCTTCCCGATAACTCCCACCCCCTCACCAGCAGGGCAACTCATTAGAAGATGGGACTTCTTCCCACCTTTAAGAAACAGAAAGACGAAAGCTCAAATGCACATTCCAGGGCGGGAAGCTCGGAAAGGAATTCACTCTCTCTCTACACCTGCCCCAGCTGATGAGACCACTGCTAGTCATAGGGAGCTCTTTAAATGCTAACCAATTACATTTATTTATTTTTTAAAAGATTTTCTTTAAAAGATTTTATTTATTTATTTGAGAGAGAGAGAGCACAGAGAGGGAGGAGACGACTCCCTGCTGGGCAGAGAGCCTGATGCTGGGCTCAGTCCCAGGACCCTCAGATCATGACCGGAGCCGAAACCAGGAGCCCTGAACCAATTAAATATAAATAAAATATAAGTGCCATGTGGTATCCAGGATTAAAACCCAGAACAGAATGAGGACATTAGGGGAAAACCTGGTAACGTCTGCGTAAAATTTAGTTAATGGTGACATATGACGTTCATTTCCTACTTCTGACAAATGCACCCGAGTCATGTAGGATATTAGCCATCGGGGAAACTGAGGCCAGGGCATGTAAGAACTCTCTGTACTGGCTTCATAATTCCTCTGTAAACCTAAAATTACTCCAAAATTTTATAAAAAATATATTAAATAAAATTAAGCTAAGAATGCCATTCCTTGGCTGCACTGGACACATTTCACGTGTCCACCGGCCATGTGCCCAGCGCTACCACAGGGGACAGCGTAGACACAGCACATTTCTGTTATCCTGGAAAGTCCTACTGGACCATGCTACTTTGCACTCTCCTTCATTTTACCCAGTGACACGTCCACGAAACTCCTAGAACCTTGTTTTTCACTCTGCCCATAAATCACGGCGTCCGCCCTGCACATTAAATCAGCCCAAGGATCATTTTTAATATTCGCAGCAGTGACTGAATAGAGCCTTTTCTATTCTGTTTGGGCTCCAACTTTACAGTTATGCGGACCTCACCCAGAAAACCTGGTGTGGAACGCCTTCAATAAAGCTATGGGATAAACACAGCTCCCGACACCGGTGGTCTTCAAGGAGGTGGTGGAGGAAAATTGCCCAGCTCAGTGATAACCCTCTAAGTGGCACCCAACACTCAAAGAGCAGAAGAATCCTCTTTATGGGGGAGCGCTGGGTGTGTTCCCAGATCTCGCCCCCCGGCTGGTCACCTGGCTGGGCTCTGCATCCAGCGTCCGACCAACCTGCACCAAGAAAACAGCCGCTGTCTACAGGTGCTCTTCAAGCCTTCTCCATGAGCTCATGAAGCTACAGCTTAAGAGTTGAACCAGGGACCTCCTCACCCTTCTGCCTCCACGAAGGGGAGGCTGCCTGAGCTGGCCTTGGCTGGGTTCCTTAGGGGTTCTCATGGACATTCTTCCTGACCTGCTTTTCCATGGTTTTCTTCAGAAACGACCATCCAGGATATCTGTGGTCGACGAATGTGGTGGAATTTTCCATGCTGTTCTCTCTCCCTACCTCCCACCCTCCACCGCAAGCAATGCCTGTCACTGTTTAACCAAGAGCCATCCTGACACAGCTAAGTACAGCCTGGTAGCTTCGAGAAGGCAGTGTCTCGTGAAGACAAGACATCCCTAATGCATGTCACTCTTACCCTCAGTCCAACTGCCGTGCTCAGGATAAAATCCCACCACATTCCTGCAGCTTGGGGGGTCCAGCAGGTTCTATCCCTGCTGACTGCTCTCCCCTCATCACCTACCACTCTCCCCCTTGTCCCCTACCCTCAAGCCACACTGGCCTGCTTTGTGTTCCAAACCCCACTAACATCACTCCTGCCCCAGGGTCTTTGCACTGGCTTCTCCCTGGCCCAGGATACTTCACCACCACTCCCCCATTCGTGCACACACACCCACCTTCTCCTCACCGGGGCCATCCCTGACTCTCCCGTCCCACTCTGTCCCGCGTAAGAACATGCAAGGACAATCTGTCACATTTCACCTTGGCTTGTTTGCCCAAGTCCCCTGATAGAATGTGGGTTCCCGAGAGCCAGTCCAAACACAGGTGTGGCTCATCTGTGACTTGATCTCAGGTACCGAGAATCGCATCTGGCATAGTCTTTGAAGGAAAGACTTGAAACCCCGCCACTCATACATCTGCGGAAGCTTGAGAACAAGGGTGGCTAAAATCTGGGTCCCTGAGTGGTCCCCAGGAGGGGAGCCGACAACCCCAGGAGTGTGGGGGCAGGAGACGGTTAAGCTCCAGCAACCCCATGACCCCAAGCCCTTCAATCTTCGTAAAGCGGCCTATAAACTGAATGAGAGAGTATCTTGAAAATACCAAGCGTGCCCCATGGAGAGAAATGCCCGTGTGGATCCTGTTTCACTCTTTAGGGTACAGGTTTTGTTCAAAAGCTAGAAAAGATGTCAAAATATCATGGAGGCTCCTAGACCCTCAGGGGTAGGGCTCTTCCCCTCCCTCCATCCCCAAGCGTGGACACGGAGTTGACAGGTGTCCGTGTCCCGGGGTGGAGAGAAGCAAGAATCGTGGTCCACGGAGTCTGGACAGAACCTGAGCCATGACCTCCCTGCAGGTCCTCGCACTGTGTAAATTGGCCAAACGAGGCCTGGCGAGGAGAATGCAGGGTTCCCGAGGCCCCCAGTCTGACAAGCGGTCATTTCTGTATCTTAACCGAAGATGCCACAACTGGGAGAGGCACGGCACCCTGACACGCAGACCAGGAGGGACGGAAACCAGGAGGCCTCTCCTTGAACGCGGGGCACACGCTGACTGCGGGATGCATTGGATTTCCATGGAACCCACGACAGGTGGGGCTCGGAGGCAGGGAACGAGGTTTCTGTGGATTAGGCTGCTGCTTCTCATGTCAACGGGCTGCGGTCTGTCACCTGCTCCCTGAACAGTGCTAAACGGACGTTCTGCGTCACCCCGGGACAGAGCTCCTCAACTCTGCTGTTACCGACACGTGGGGCTGGATAAACCCTGGGTGGGGGGGTCTAGGCTGCCCTGGGCAATGCATCCCTGGAAAAATCACCCCCAGGGATGAGAACCACTGCACTAGGGGCAGTAAAAACTAACTAGTTTGTACATAACTAGTACCACTACTAGTAGTGCCAGCTAACAAGGGCAGAAGGAAGCAACGAATCAAACAGGGTCTTCGTCAGAATGCTAAAGGGCCCGCTGCGCCTCCACAGGGCCGGGGAGTGGGCAGGACTTCCAACTGCCCGTGGCTACAAGACCCTTTTTGGCAGAGAACTTGACAGACCTAGATTCCCCCGGACTTGGGAACAGGGGTCCCAGCCCCCTGCGGCTGGAGGCAGAGGAGGGCAAGTCAGTGACCACACGCTCTGTCGAACGCCTTGGTCCTCCTGACAATTCCCATCCGTGGCTCTGACCTTCTCCGCCCATCTCCCTGCCCTTCTCAGCCCCTCTCAGAGCCCCAGCATCCAGCGCTTCCCAGTCCCCCCTTCGGGGGGGATTGGCCCCAAACAGCACAGAGGGGATAGTCTGCGGCTGGGGACCGCGCTGGGGAGAGGTGACCCCACTGGCATGGACGGCAAGTTCCCTCCCGCCCCTGCAGCTCCACCAGCCCCACCAGCCCGGCCTCCGTGACAGGCCACAACAGGCCAAGGCAGCTCACACCTGACACCCACATACGCCCAGGCCTCCCCGTTATTCCCGCTGGCATCTCCGTTGTTAAAAGGAACAAAACCAAAACACCAGAATGACAACAAGGAAGGCAGCGTGCCCGGAACGGCCTGTGGTCCGCACAACACGTAGGAAGGCTAAAAGGGCTTGGCTCTGGAGACGGGTTCTCACAATACAGTGCTCGCCCGGTCCCTAGGGAATCACGAGCAAATGCCCCATTTCCCTCCTGCCCAGGAAGGTTCCTCTCTGTTCAAATTCTTTTTTTTTTTTTTAAAGTAAAACACACACACACGATGTAAATAAAAACATGTAAAAAGCCTAGAAAACCTGTGCACCCCCTGTCCCGTGCCTCAGCTGATTCCCCAGCCCTCTATTTTCCTACCATGTTGCTTTCTGAGTTCTCCTGGAGCAATTCTCATTTCCAGAAATAATATACTTCGGTCATACAGCTTTATATTCTATGCAACATAGAATCTACTTTGAGTTCTTAGTGTACCAGTGGGACAGCATATCTAGGACCCCTCTCCATGAAAGGCAGCCCACTCTCGGGACCCGAGACCCTTCCTCTGATCCAAAGGTTAAAAGCTGCTTGTCCTTTCTGCGCCAGTCTGCACACATGCGCTCACACAGTCATACAGCCCCTCATTCAGTCATTATTTTGGCTCTTGCCTTGGTCACCTACGATGCGCTAGGGAAGCTCCGCAAACCTCCGATGACTTGGGGTCCCGTGAACGTTGTGCAGGCCCCCACCGCCCTCCATGTGGGCTCCTGCTTCTCCCCTCCTCACCCCACCCCTCCTGCGTGCCTCCCCGCCTCAGTCCAGCTACAGCGGGCGGCCACCAGTTTCAAAGCTGCCAGCGTTTAAATTCCAGGCCACCACCAGAACCACGACTTCCGGGCTTTGCTGCCTGGTTGATGCATAAAATCCAAAAACCAACAAACGGGGTTCATGCCCCCTGGGATTGTGGGGACATTCGTGAGTTCCCGCAATACTGAAGCCAGCCCGCATCTGGGGACTGAGGATTCCACAGAAGACAAGGGGGGACAAAGTGTTGACCCTCAGGGACCATACAGTCTAGCATGGGAGTGCCACAGCCAACGGCGTGGGTGTGCTCTGAGGGCTGGGATCCGGATGGATGGGTCAGGGGCTCTAAATCAACCTGCTCCTGGATAGGAAGGTCGACCTCAACCACCTCCACTTGATTACCTTTGCAGACAGAGAACTCACACCCTGCCAGCAAATTCCAAGTGCCTTCTAGAACATCTATTCAAAAGCTACCCCGTAAAAATCTGTCTCTATTTACTTTTACTCCTTGATGCCTTCCGAACAGTGCAGGAAATTCTGCCCCCCACTTCGGGTACCCAGACCAGCAGACAGTTTACTGCCCTGAGGTCTCACCTCCCCTGACCATCTCCCCTCTCTAAGCACCTGACAGGGAGGGAGGGTCAGGTTGCTGCTGACACAGCCAGGGACAGCCCACCCTCCTAGCCCTCTAACTCGCTCCCTGGGTTTGGCCAGTAAGATCCCCAGCCAGGTTCCAGACCCCAGAACTCAGAGTCTTGGCCTTTCCAGGGAAAGTGGGTGCATGCCACCCCCCCGCCACACTTGCCCCAAAGGAGTGAGTTGACCGTACCTGTTGGAGGCAGAGAGCTCCTGTGAGGGCCAGGGCTGGCTGGAATCCCAGTAGAACTGCTGGGACGTTCCCAGGTGGTCTCTGGTCAAAGAAAGAAACACAGTCACCTTGAGAGGCTCATAGGGCAAAATCTCAGAGGGTCACAGAGCAGAGCTGGAAAACGTAGAGACTGGCCGGCCACCTTCCTGGCCAACCCCCGGGAAGCAGGAGCCGGCTTTCTGCCCCACGTCATCCCCCTTCCTCCTCCCATGACAGCACTTTCTCTTTATGGAGCACCCTCGGAAACATCCCCCATCGCCTCCTCCAATCCCCCAAGGCTGCCAACTCACACACCTCCACATCTGCCCGGGCATTTCTCCCAAGTGCCCACTGTCACCCGAAACCCCCAAGCCAGAGGAAGGAGCCCTTGCCTGGGGTCTAGATAGAGATGGGGGTGGAGGGTACTCTGTCAAATGGGGGTGATTTCCCAAGTCCTTCCCAGCCCTACAGGCCCACATCTCATCTGAATTACAACCCCTGCATCACACTGGCCGCTTCTCCCTCCCCAGATGCCCAGCTACGCCGGCCAGCCAGGAAAACAACTAATACTTGCAGCCATGGGCTCGCCCCCCTCCCCCCGCGTCACCCCGGAGAGCAGAGACCTCTTATGAAGTCATCCAGTGATAAAAACAATCCTTTCTTACTCCATACAATTCGGCAATGTAGAAAAACACAGAGAAGAGAGCTGAATCCGGGGCCCCTAGCGGGGCTCAGTTGGTTAAGTGCCTGCCTTCGGCTCAGGTCATGATCTCAGGGTCCTGGGATCAAGCCCCGCATCGGGCTTCTTGCTCTGTGGGGTGTCTGCCTCTCCGTCTCCCTCTGCCCCGCCCCCCATGCATGCTTGCTCTCGCTCTCTCAAATAAATAATATCTTGAAAAAAGAAAGGAAGAAAAAAGTAGTATCCAGAGTCCCACAGCTCAGAAGTCTTCCCTATCAACCCTCTGGTATCTTTTCTGGAACCAGATTGCCTGGGTTGGAATCCGAGCTCTGCCTCTCCCTGCCCACGGAACCTCCGCCAAGCGCACGGTCCTCCTGGGTCCTTGGTTTCCTCCTCTGTAAAAGGAGATCGATAGTGGTACCCACTCAAGGCAATCACCGTATTCATGCCAAACGCCCATATAAAGTTATTTTTAGACAGTCCATTACGTGGACGTGACATTATTTAATAAAAAAATTCTATTACTAAAATCTCGATGGTCTCAGAGACTAAAAACAAAAATAAACATAGCTTTTCAATGGCTTCTCTCCATGAGGGTGCCCCGTCAGGAGAAGCGGGTTCCTGCCTCAACTCTGCCCGTCATCGGCTGTGCAGCCCTGGGCAAGTCAGACCACCTCTCTGGTCCTCTGATTCTTCATCCGAAATGAAAGGGTTGGGCTCACTGGTCTTTTTGGCCCCGACACTCCTGCCTCCAGCTTTGATCAGTGGACTTAAAAACCTTAAACCCATTGTTTGGGTTTAAGGAGCTTAGGGCTCCAGAACCCGGGGTAGGGAGGGATTAAGGTCCCTTCATGTCCAGAAGTGACCAGAAGAGCAGGCTTACTGGCTTCCCATGGGAGGAGGGGCCGGCAGTCTCCCCCAGAGCCCTGCATTCCCTACAGGTCACACATACACAGGGGGACAAACCTTTGCAGGCTCCTCCCCCACCCAGCACCCAGAATAACATTGACCTCCCACTCAGTCCACTCCCGCACATCTGCTGGTCTTAGAACATGCCTTTGCTGTAGTCCTTCCCTCCCCCCGCCCCACCATCTCCGGATGGCCGAATCAATCTTATTCATTAGTCAAGCCTCAACTAAAATACCTCTTCCACCATGCAGCCTTCCCAGACTGCATTTCTCCCCTGCTGCCAAATGCCCAAACTTTCTAGAGTCAATGCCCTGGTGCATCACCCAGATGTCTCCAGCTGTAGAGCCTCCTAGCTGAGTCCTGGGGACCATTTCCTCCAACCCTTTTGGTGGCTGATGCCACCAACCTGATTTCAGAGAAGACCCGGCAGTCCCTTCTGCCCTCTTGGAGCCTGTGAAAGTCGGCTGGGAGCAGGGCGGCAAAAACCTGGGAGGCTGGGTTCCTAGGTCAGCTGGGCTGTCTACAAGGGCACGCCAGCTCTTCTCGGCCAAGACGAAACCAAATTCTATGTGGGCAGGAGCTGCATTCATGGGTCCCAAGAGAAGAACACCACAGTGACTTCTGGCGGCAAATGGAGTAACCCCAGAGGGCTGCGGGGAGAGGGGACCCACAGCACGGAGACGGTGGCATGGCTGAGCTGCCCCTGGCTGGCCGGGGTCACTTCCAGGCCCCCCAGAAGCTGGAGCGCCTCCTTCCCACAAGAACCACAACTGTCATGCCAAACTTCATCAGGGCAAGAGAAGGGACTGAAGGACTCAACCCAGCCCACTTCCCCATCCTGGCCCACTCCAGCCAACCCAAAACAGACCCCCGCAAGCCTGAGACAGGAATGCAGCCAGGCCAGGCCGGGCGGATGTCTGGAGCGAGCCACAGGGACTCTGGCTGAGTGACCTCACCAGCAGCAGGAAACGTCACCCCAGAGGACCATACCACCCATGGAGAGGAAGCCATTTCTAGGCCTTTTCCCATAAAAGATTCCCTAATCTGTTTACAGCACACCAGGCTCCTCCACCAAGCAAAACTGAAATAGCACCTTGGGGCCTGATGGAACCCTGGGTTCTATCCCTGAGGTTTCAGAGGGTTCCAGAAACATCCAGACTCCTACTAGGAGAACCGTGGCCAGGCACGCCCCAAAGGCTTGGGGCAGGGAGAGTGCACACAGCAAGGTCAGAGCGGAAGAAATGAGACGTGTTCTTGGAGACACTGCCCATCCAACTCAATCCATGAAAAACACATTCTTCCCCAAGGGCAACCCTAACTCATTCGGACTTCCTACACCCAAACTGGGAAAGACACACACACACACAGATCAACCGGCCCGTGGACTTATCCAGCTCGGGGAGGATGCTCTCCTAGCCATCGACGCTCCGGGCCAGAGAGTTTTAATTTCCCCACCAGTGGACGACAATGACTGCCACGGAGAATAAAACTCCTGGGGGTAAGTATAGCTGAAAGGCGGACAGAGATGTAAGCCTGGGGTTCAAAGCACAGACAGCCCCTCCTTAAAATAATAATGACCGTGATAATGATGCTGATCCTAAGATAGGAAGTGAGGCACCAGTTACTAAGCTGACACGTTACTTCTGGACGGCATTGTCCTGGTTAAGACTATATCCTGCTTGCCTTAGAAATAGCGGCTTCCAGTGGGAAAGCCACAAGGACCCCCTGGATCTCCGCCACTGGTCCTGGTGATCTGCCTTGGGCAATGTGTCAGCCCTGCCCCTCCCAGTCCCACCCTGACCGCCCCCGCCCACTTCTCCTGTGTGGTGGCTCTCTACTGCCCCTGGTGACTACCAGATGAATTACCAGAGGTACCAGCTCTGGGGATATTGGGCCCTTTTGGGTCCTGGATGGGCTCTGAGATTCCTGCAGTCCCCTCCTCCTTACCTTCCCCCCAACATTCTTCCTTCTTAATCTTTCTGATTGTGCTTCTTCATCTCTCTTCTCTCCACTACTTCCAGTCTCCCTTTCCCTTGTTTGGGGGTGGCCCCAACCTTGGCTTCTCTCCTAGACCCCATCTCCCTCCCCCCATTTTCCTCATGGGGAGGGTCTGCTAGGCTCTGCTCAGATTTTCCTAGCCCGATAGCTGCGCTGCTGCTCCCTTCTCCAGCCCCTGCCCCAACCATCCTAGAAGCTAGTCTCCCCTACCACCACCCCGGGGCTGCCCTGGTCTCCTTGGTCATGTCCTGCATCCCAACCAAGAAGGCAGGTCCCAGGAGCAACAGGGGACACCCCCAACCCCTGCACCTTGGTTCTGCCTTAGGCCAGCTGTGCAGAATCTGCAATCAGGCCAGCCTCCACCAAGAGAAGGTACAGTAGGCCAGAGCCCAAATCAGTGCCCAGAGGGTCCTGCTCGTCTCTCCCTTGGGGATCTCAGCAGCAGACACTGGTTCCCTCCCATGTCCCACTGTTTCCTGTGCTCCTGGCTTTGCAATCATGGCAATTAGGGGTCTCTGGCGACAGGACATTCCCAGCCCCTTCTTATAATTAAATGAAACCTGACCTCCAACCACAGACTCTCCGCAGGAAACGAACCACTGCTCTCTGAACACCCATTCCTGCCTGGTCTACCCCAAGTCCCTCCACACTGGGCATCTCCTTCAGGGCCCCCAGAATTACTACAAAATGGGTGCTATCATTTCCATTTCCTTTTAAGATTTTATTTCTTTATTTGAGAGAGGGAGCACGAGTCATGGGGAGGGGTAACAGATAGAGGGAGAAGCAGGCTCCCCGCTGAGCAGGGAGCCTGGGATCCCAGGACCCTGGGATCATGACCTGAGCCCAAGGCAGACGCTTGACCAGTGAGCCACCCAGGCATCCCCCATTTCCATTTTCTAAAGGAAGATGCTGAGGCCTCAGTGAGAAGCAGCAGAACTGTGACTCATTCTGTCAGCAGGGACACCCTCCACCGTGCCAGTGACACCAACACCCCCAAGGCTCTGTGTTGGGGCTCCAGGAGCTACCCCCAAAACAGCACTGTTTTCCTCTATATGCCACTCTCTGTGGGAGAACTGTCCTCTAAATTTAAAGTGTGACTATACTGATTTCACATAAATATCAGAAATCTTTATGACATGGTAAATACTTGCTACAATGTAATAAATTCTATTATTGAATGTAACTATACTATACTCAAAGGCCTACTCTGCATCTGGCTGTGTTCTGCGCCCCGTGGACACTGCAGGAAACAGAACGGGTTAAACACCCTCCTCCCTTGGCTTACATTCTAGTTGTCATGACGCTATTCTGTCTAGTTTGGAAATATCGACACATCAAATTTTCCATGAATGAAAATTTAAAATTTTCTGCTGGGAATGGAGGGAGGGAGTCACGCTAGGAGGGTAAGTAAGTGAAACAGATCAGGTTAGACGGAGGTATGTGCTAAAGAATGAAGCAGGGAAGGGGAATAAAAAATAGTATTTGACAGGGGTGTAACTTTGGAAAGGTGGCCGAGCGAGGCCTCCCCAGGAAAGGCACATGTGAGCCAAGTTCGGAAAGTACTAAGTATCTCTTGCTGCATCAGAAACCACCCCAAACTCAGCAGACGGGATGAACAAGCATTGATGATGTCACATGGTTCCAGGAGGGGCTTCGTGGAGTGGTTCCGGCTCAGGCTCTCCCATGAGGTCCCCGTCAGGGTGTTAGCTGGGGCTGTGTCATCTGAAGGCTTGAGTGGGGCTGGAGGAGCCACTTCTGAGATGCTGCACTCACACGGATGCAGGTGGGGGCCAAAGTTCCTTGCCATGGGGCCACTCACACCGTGGCACTGCCATCCCTCCCCACATTGTGTGTGCCGACAGAACAGGGAGAAGCCACGATGCCTTTCATCACCCAGCCTTAGAAAGGACCCTCCATCACAAGCGCCAGATCACACAGCCCAGTGCTGAAAGAACGTGGGAGGGTCTCTCACATCGGGGTCCTGGACCAGCAGCACGAGCATCTCTAGAAATGCAAATCCTCAGGAATCAGCCACTCTGGGGGTGCAGCCCATGATGTGGGGACAGCCACTGCAGGGTTTGAAGCAGAGAAGCGGCATGGTCCAATGGTGGTCGCTATGGCAGGCCCTGCATCCCAGCAGGCTTCCTAGACTCAGCCACCATGCGTCCTCTCAGCACGTCTGGTGCCCTAGATGTGTCATCTGTGAATGCTGCCTCTCCCTGTCAACCCTGTCAGTCCTCTGGGGACTGAGACAAGCCTGGGCCCTTCCAGAACTCCCTCCAGAAGGAGCAGGAAGAGCTGGGGAGCGTGGCATGAGTGGGGCAGGGCCCGTCTGGATGAGGATAGCACCACCATCACCATCACCGAGAGCTGGGACACCGGTGGGATCTGGGGATGTCTCACTCGGGAAGGGTCAGGGAAGGGGGTGTTCAGGCGATGCCTCCTGCCTCATGCCCTGAGCTCTCGAACCAGACACCTCCGTGTTGGCTTCAGACCCCATGGGCTGAGAGACAATTCCTGAACTGTCGAGTGACACCCAGGATGGACAGCTTGACCCAAGAGATTCTTGTTTGGGAAGATCCATGGGGACTTGCATTATAGCCCCCAGCCCCGTTCACATGGCTCGGGTCCTCAGCAAACAGAGACACGGGCTTTTTGTAAACAGCCATCTGCGGGCCGTCAGCAGAACTACGTTCTGTGGGCTCCCCTAGGTCTGATCTACCAGCAGGATGGAGACTGAGCCTGGGCGACACCTCTAGTCTCGGGCAGCATGGGAAGACTTCACCCCGGCCACTGGACCCCACAGTCTGAGTCCTGAGCTGTAGTTAGAACTGCATGGCAGGAGCCAAATCTGGGGGCATGGGAGCAGAAGTGGGGAGGTGCTAACTAATGGCCCCCAATGCCCAGGACCCAACAGTCGCGGGCAGCACCCACAAAACCATGACCGGCCCTGGGGAGGCCCCGCCCCCAAGCACTGAGAGTCCCCCTGCTCTGAGGAAGGAGTGACGCCAGGACTCTGCTATTTTGGAAAGGGAAAGAAATGGACTGTACAGCCGCCCCTGGTGCTTAAAACACTCCTCAGCCCAGAGCTGCTGTTAGGCACCTAGGAGCTCAGGCATTGGTGTCATAGACACTGAAATCCCAAGTCCACCCCTTAGAACACATCTCCCAAAGGGAGAGGGAGGGAAAGGCTCCCTCTGGTCCTAGAATGCCTTCTGCAGCATTTCTGAGCTCTAGGGTTGTCTCTCAGTTAACTAGTGGTGGTCTACCAGCAGCTCCAAGGATCCTTCTAGCAAGCCCAGGGGCACAGGCTCTTAAGGCCGGTTCACAGAGGCTGGTGATAACAATGGGATAAAGAGGTAGCCAGTGGCAGGACCAGCAGTAGCCACAGGAATTCTAGTGCATTCTAGACATGGGGAGTAGGGCACCTGGAACTCTCTGAGCCTGTCTTTCAAACCCTTGAGGATCCCTGGTGTACCAAGCTCCTTACACAGTTCAGATCTGGGCCAACACCCCAGGAATCCCTGAACTTGGGTTGTGGGGTAATGAGTGTTGATCGCAATATAGGAACAGGTGTCTTGTCATGAGCTAATAGGCAGGGGCTGCTCACGGATATTATGACCTCCCATCTTATGGTGGAGAAAATGCAGGCAGGTCCCAAGACTTTATCAAAACTAAAGCCGGGACCCCCGGGGTCCGGGACGTAAGCACAGGCATCTGCCTGAGCTCCAATCTTATTTCCCAAACTTGGCTACTCATCAGGATCATTGGGACTACTTGGTAAAAACAGATTCTCAGAGCCGGCCCCCCAAAACTCTAGGGCTGTGTCATATCAACGTATCCCCGTCTCCCGGGTACCGCGTATCATAAGCAGTTGGGTGTCTGATGAATGAATGCTGACTCAGATCAAAGTAAGACCGTGAGAATAGAGTTGGGTGAGGTCATACGGCCAACGGTTATTTTTAAAAAATGAGTGTGTGTAGATAAAAAGAAAAACAGAGGGATGGGGAGACAAAGACCAGCATGAAGAGACAGAGCACCGAGTCCCCCCACATAGCATGAATTATGAATTCTGCAAGGAGTCCAATTTAAAATGCGATACATACGGGTAGTTTAAAGAAATACGACAGCAGATAACCCCCAGGAACAGATGTTCGTTCTCCCTCAAAGCTGGAGGAACCCAACCTAAGATGACAAGACTCGCTGGACATAATGACATCAGACTGATAACCCCTTATTATCTGGAAGGATCTGGAGAAACAGGTTGGGGAAGGTCTTGGAAAAGCAGCAGGGAGACAGTGATCAAAACCACAAACACACAGACCCTGCCACCTAACACCAGTCTCAGGTGTGCACGATCTAAGCGTAAAGAGGTGGTTGGGGGCATCTTTTGTCGGAGGGGGGAGATCTCCAGAGAAACGCTGCAAATGCCCAGGGAGCACCACGTTGTGTGGGCGGGATGCATCTGGGAGTGCTGATGGGGAGGGCACGTCCAACACACACTGCTAAGTGACCAGCGTACAAAAGAGGAGCATTTTTAATCATTTGTCTCCAGCTTCGGCTAAGGTTTTATTCGACCAGCTGTACTAGCTGTAGGATGAAGGATGGGGTTTTATGTAACGTGGGGAAGGGTCCTGCTTACCCCCCAAATTTTGAGGCTGTACAAAAGGTTCTCAGACACATCTTAGAAAGCACAGAAGTCAAAAGTACATGCACGGAACATTGCTAGAAGAATATGCAGGGAGCACTTGATGCTGGCTACTACATAAGCATCAAACCAAAGAGGACACCCGGGTGCTCAGGCAGTGACAAGTCTGACTCTTGCTTTCGGCTCAGGTCATGGGATCGAGTCCTGCACTGGGCTCTGTGCTCTGCGGGGAGTCTGCTCCAGACTCTCTCTCCCCCTCTGCCCCTCCCCCGGATCACGCTTGCTCACTCTAAAAGAAATTTTATAAAATAAGTCAAACCAAAGTAAGAAAACTATATTTTTACAGTGTACCCCATTTCAATGCTTCGCCAAGTACACGGTAATTTCCCATGGAAGAGAGACAACACTGTGTCAGGCTGGTGTCAGAATGAACTCAAAAAGACAGATAGGAAAAGAAAAACAAGAAACAAGCCAAGCAGACTAGGGTCAAGTGGGGCTTTTTCAGGGCGACCGTGAAACGCCGAACCAGTCAATAAATGCTGGGAGGATACGAGGCCGACAACCTGAAAGGTATTAAGGTGGCTCCATTTCTCATGCATTTTCTGAAATTACCTTTTTTCTGGCTTAAAAATTTTAAGGGGGGATAAAACAGTCCACGAGAGTACTAAAAACATACGTTCCCATCTTTTTGCTGGCAAGGGCCTTTCTAAGTGTGACCTCGAAAGGAAAGAATCAGAAAAGCTAAACTGACTAGACCCTCTGTAAAAAAAAAAAAAAAAAAAAATCACCATCAGAATCCTAAAACATCATTTTTTAAAAACAGAACTACTTATTACACCCCATCGAGACCCAAAGGTCCAAACGCCAGCGCTCTTTCTTGCAGACCCACATCTGGGTGTGTCTATTTGGCCCCTACTGTTTGCACCAGCGAGTGAGGCACAAAGCAGGGCTTGGAAAGACTACATCGACCATCAGTGGCCAGTTTCTCCTAAATGGCCACTAAGAAAAAGAAGCAAGCCTGCAGAGAAAAAGAGATATGAACTAAACCCAGAGAAACAAGCGGGCCTAAGACATTGTGAGGTCCCAGAAATTGGACCAAGAGCCCAGCACCTGATTTCTGGTTCCTTGGCGGGGGCTTCTATGAGATACCCTATATCCTTCTTCTTCTTCTTCTTCTTCTTTTTTTTTTTTAAGATTTTTATTTATTTGAGAGAGAGCACAGAGCGAGAGAGGGAATGCAAGCAGGGCCAGGGGCAGAGGGAGCAGCAGATTCCCCACTGAGCAGAGCTCGATCCCATCACCTGGGCCGAAGGCAGACAGATGCTTAACTGCTGAGTCACCAAGGCACCCCTGCCCTATATCCTTATAATAAATACCCATTTCCACCCCCATAAGCCAGTTTGAGTGGGCTTCTGTTTCCACCCACAGACAACTACCAAACTGCATCACCCCATGAACAGCCAACACCAGCCCTGCGGCCCTTAGATCCTGGAATGTTCTTCTGGGACATTCTTCTGGAATGTTCTGGAAAATTCTGTGACCATGCTGAACGGAGGCTTCTTAACACCCCCCCCCCCCCGCCAAGGAGAACTCCCATAATCCCTCCACGGAAAAATCACACCCACTCCACGGTCCAGAAGCTCCCCTTCCCGCTCCGTGTACCTTCCACTCACACACCACCTTTAGGATCCTGTTTTCTGAGAAACTCGGCATCTGTGAACTTCAACCGCACTGCATTGCTCATCCCGATTTAGAAGACTTTCCAGTAAAAGGTGTGACTGTACGTTTATAAATAATGCTCAAAATCGTGGAGAGTGTTGCTTTTCACAAGACAGGAAACGGTCAGAAAGAGCCGTGGTTATTTCGGGGCATAGAAATAAGCCATCCTTGCGGCCACCAAGGCACGTTCCAAGCCTTGCTGGATTCCCCAGGAAAACCATCCAGACCCTGAAGCACAAAGGGCCCCCTCCGCGGGGAGGTCCTTATCAGGAGCCAACAGTGCAAAACACGGATGGAAATCCTACACCAAATAAGCTCTTCTGCAACATCAAGAAAGGGCACTCAGGACAGACAGGAGCACACGACATGGGGGAAGAAACAGACAGCATCTTCGAGTTGACGAAATAAGATTCTTCGAGAAGCAGCACCAGCAGGTTGAGAAGGAACCTCTCTGCCTCTTGGCAGTCTTGTCCACTAAGGAAAATTCTAGAAGGCTACCAACAGGGCCAGCCTTCGAGGTGGGCTGAATGTACAGTAGTGCTTCTCCATCACCAGGTGGGTTGGCCAAAGCACACACCCCAGGACCCCACTCCCAGAGTTTCTGAATCAGGAGGTCCGGGGTGGGGCCCGAGAAACTGCATTTCTAGGAAGTCCCCAGGTGGTGCTGATGCTGGTGCTTGTCCAGGAACTCCACTGTGAGACACACAGGACTGGAGGGGGCGGGGGGAGCCAAGGAAGTGCAGAAATCTCTCTGCAGAAGCACTTCCTCCCATCTCCACGTGTTGGAGGGAAGGCCATTTAAAAAAAATAAGCAAAAATAAAAATAAATTTCTTTTCAGAGATGCAACCATCGAAACAACGCCCAGACTCCTCCCAACTGGAAAGCATCCACTGTGCCCGGTATTCCCCCCACAACCAATAGGTGGCGCTGTGAAAAACTGCAGCAAATACTCAAGGTGGCCCCAGAGACCCAGAAAGAGAAAAATGACCCCAGCGGGGCCAGTGCTCTGAGAGCAACGGAGAAACCACCAGGACCAGCAGGACCGCCCGAACTCAGGCCTCCTCTCTGCCTCTAAAGTCCAGCAGCCAAGAAGATTTTGCATTTGCAGCTCCCCTCGATTTTGCATTTGCACACCTGCTTGCGGGAGCAGGAGGTCACAGTCATGTGCTTTTTGTAGGGCAGGGACCGGGTGTCCAAAGCACTGTGTGCGCTCCCTGGCCCGTTCTGTTCTGCTTCCCAAGGCTCTACCCCTGCTGTCTGCTGCACACCGGCTCTCGCAGCCACCCCACCCCACCAACACACACCACGTTTCTATACCAGCCGCACAAACCAATTGAAATCTTTATCCGGGGACCGGGAGGATGCAGAGGTGAAGAGGAGGGAGGAGTCCCTCCTTGACTCCCAGGCAGGCACCGTCCTCCCTTCCTGGCAGAGAGGACACGGCCCAGCACCCCTGGGTGCTCTTCACCCTCATGTGAACGAGACCAGGGCTCCGATGTGTGCGCCTCGGCCCTGGAAGAAATCCCAAAGGTTAGCAATGCTCCAAGATCCCACGAGAGGATTCCTGCAGGAGAAGGGAGAGGACAAGGGGAAACGGGCATCTGAGAAAGCAAGCAGAAGGGGAGGAACCCAGGAGGACAGGCTGGGATCTGGGGAATGGGCAGCTCCCGTCATCTCCTGCATCTCCGAGGAATTATTTTTATCCTGCTTAATAAAAGTAATACAGGTCCCAGGAGGAAAGGCTAGAAAACACAGAGAAGTCCAAAAAGGAAACAGAAGTCTCCCCGATCCATCACCGGGAAAGAACCACCATGGACTGATACCTCCCCCAAGGTGTACCACGGGAGCGAGGGGGCACCCCAACCAGCAGGCATCAGGGACAGAAGCGGGGGTGGTGGCAGGAAGCAGGACCACCTTGCCTGGCCAGTGGGGTCTGTCCCTCGGTGGGGGGAAACAACGGAGCTTGAAAGGGCTTTCAAAATCAGCCTGACCCGCTCTTGTAGAGAGGGGGAATCCAGACTTGAGGAGGATGGGGATGAGCCAAGGACGGACCAGCCCGGGAAGGGGCAGAGCTGTGGCCATCACCGCCGGCCCAGGCCTCTCCGGTACACTCAAGCACAGCAACGAGAAGAATCTACAGTATCTGGAAATCAACCGCTTTACGTGTCTCTTTCCTGCGGCTTACATAAAAGCTTTTCTGCACTTCCTTCTGTTGGAGAAACCAGAATTCTGGGGCCCAGGGAGCTATTTTAAGCCGGAGCCCACGCCCTGCGTTCACCAAGAGGCCGGCAAGACAGCAGGAAAAGCAAGCTACCTTTCCACGGCTGCTGCTTCTTTACCCCCAGGCCAGGCAGGTGTCCGGAACGGAGGGGACAGATGACACCTCTCCACGGCCTCCTGGAGGACACAACACCATCTGCTGGCCTGTTACATGGGGGCCTTGGAAATGTGTTGGTTTTCTGGGGCTGCCCCAACAAGAAAACACCACCAGCTAGAGAGCTAAAACAACGGAACTGTGTTGTGTCCCCGTTCCGGGGGTGGGGGGAGGGGTGGCCAGAAGTCCGAGATCCAGGGGTTGGCAGGGTGGGTTCCTTCTGAGGGCCATGAGGGAGAGTCTGTTCCACAGTCCATCACCTCGGTCACCCCTGGGCTCAGAGACAATGCCCTCCTTTGGTCTTGACATCATCTTCCCTTATTCGTTTGTCTCTGAGTCCAAAAAACCTGCTTCTGTTCCAACCTCCTCAACCCAAGCGTCCCCAGTCGCCAGAAACCCCTACCTTACGTCCCCGCAATGGCCCCTGAAGGCTTAATGCCTGGGGGTGGGGGTAAGGGGCAGGACCCCCTCCCGCATATTGTTCCCAGAGCCCATCCCTGTTCCAGACCGCAAGATCTATTTCCACTCTCTCCCATTATCGGAGCCAGTGCTTCTCAGGCTAACGGTGTCCTTGGGCAAGCAGACAGGCATTAGCTAGAGCTGGCAAGACGGCAGGAGATTCATGCAATGACAATGATCAGGGGCTGCCATGTGCGAGGACGAGATCCTTCCAGTTCGGGGTCTCAGTGCCCCCGTGCCCAGCCTTGCACGCTGCTCCCAGGGAGCGGCATACAGTAAACACATGTGTCTTGCATGACTAACTTCTCCCCCTGTTCTCCCACGCCTCTTGGATGAGCACTGCCTACTTTGGAATCCGACTCGGACTGAAATAACAAAAAAGCTGTTACCCCACTCCAAGATCTCCCCTCCGATATTACAGATCTGATCACTGGGAAACCACGCCAGCTTTACAACCCGAGGCGTGTTCCCAAACCGTGGTGGGTGAGGAGCATTTAGTGTTGCGACTCCTGGTTTCATAGAATCTTTGAGCCGGAAAGGACCTTCGGAGAGATCTACATGAGCAGGAAAAGAAAACGGACTCCAGCCCACAAGGAAAGTCCCCTTTAACAATCTCCTCTCCACTTCAGGAAACATTCGGTCTTTGCAAACATGTAGCCATTTGCACCGTGTTCGCCCACACCGCCCCTACAAGAAGCCATCCAAGTGGATAATTAGAGCTGAGCACAGACAAGGCATTTAACAAACACTTGTTGCTTGATAATCGATTCATGCCGTCCTTGCCCACTCACTGATCAGTAATGCCTCCTGCGGATGCTTTCCATTTTTGCAAAGAACTCCACCGACGGACTCCATGGGCTCTCACCCTTTAGACAGCTACCTGGTTGCCCCTGTCCAGACCCCATCTTCCTGCTGTAGCCACGGGCTCCCACGGTCCCACACACACACACACACACACACACGCACACACGCCAGCCTTCCAGCAGCCCCAGAAAGGCAAGCTTCCCACCCCGAAAGTCAGGTGCACAGAACACCTGCGGGAAAAAGGCTGAGCGTGAGATGGCCTGGCAGGTCCTCGCTGAAACAGATGCTCCATCGCTGTATACCAGCCGGGCATTTCTCCTTGGATTCCTCTCTTCCCCGGTCCCCTTTCTTGTATTTCTTTCTTTCTTTCTTTCTTTTTAAGATTTTATTTATTTATTTGACAGAGAGAGATCACAAGCAGGCAGAGAGGCAGGCGGGTGGCGGGGGGAAGCAGGCTCTCCGCTGAGCAGAGAGCCCGATACAGGGCTCGATCCCAGGACCCTGAGATCATGACCTGAGCCGAAGGTAGAGGCTTAACCCACTGAGCCACCCAGGTGCCCCCAGTCCCCATTCTTAATCTCTGATTCCCAAAAGCATTTATAACCTAGCTTCCCAACTCGGTGCCTCATCCCACCTCTCTTCTTTAGTACCTGGGTACAAAACCACAAGGCTCTGTCTGAACATGGGTCAAAACTCCTGACACCCACGGGAACTGGGTGCGTACAATGCACACGTGAAGCTAATGGAATGTAAGAAAAGTCAGGGGCAATGGCAACCTTTTCAGCATCACCCAGGCCCGGGTCCGACATGGCCACACTTCATGATTCTCCAAGAGAAGACAAGGCACTGGATGTTCATGGAAGGCTTCCCGATTTCCGACTTCTGTCCAGCAGGTGACCTCCGCTATGTCTGCATCTCTGCAGGACAGCTCAGCAGGATCTGGAAGGTTCTGCTCCTGCCCTGCCCAGCGCACACAGGGGCGTGATAACACCACTGCCCTCCAGATTCAGTCATCGTGAATCAGGACTGTATTTTAAAGAATTCAGCCAAGCAAACATCATGCCTTACGTGGACACAACTCACACCCATCTTGTACTTTTTTTTGGCCTTTAATGATAGAATATTAGTCAAGCGAATGACTGGTGGAGATCCCGCCAACCGATACGGTTGGGTTGACCAGCTTTGGACAGATGAGCCGCTGAACCCTGCTAGGTCACAGGGTGTGAGGAGGGGACATAGTAAGTCTATATTGGCACTCGCTTCCTAACCAAAGTGAAGGCAAGTCGGGGAGTCCCAGTCTACCAACCTCCAGAGAAGAACAACATGGAAGTAGAAACCTTACGACTTCTCGCCATATCCAAGGCCTGAACTATTTCACTAGCTCTAAGTTCCCCGAAGACAAGGACGGTGTTCATTCCAACCAGATGTCCGAGTGCTCTACAGAATGGGAGAATGAAAAGAGTATAAGCCCCAAATGTCGACTGAACCGTAGCTAGGAGGAAAGTTGAAATGAGAGGCCATAGGTTTTTTTTTTTTTTCATAATTTATTTATTATTTATCTGACAGAGAGAGACACAGCGAGAGAGGGAACACAAGCAGGGGGACTGGGAGAGGGAGAAGCAGGCTTCCTGCCGAGCAGGGGGCCCGATGTGGGGCTCCATCCCAGGACCCTGGGATCATGACCTGAGCCGAAGGCAGAGGCTTAACTGACTGAGCCACTCAGCGTCCCCACAGGTTTTTGGCTTTTTTTTTTTAAATGCCAAAAATGCTGGGGCACCTGGGTAGCTCAGTCCATTAGGCATCTGCCTTTGGCTCAGGTCTCGATCCCGGGGTCCCCTGTCTCCAGCTCCCAGCTCAGCAGGGGAGCCTGCTTCTCCCTCTCCCTCTGTCCCTCCCCCCTGCTCAAGTGCTCTCTCTCTCTCTCTCTCTCTCTCTGTGAAATAAATAAAATCTTAAAAAATAAAAAGGCAAAAATGCTGAGATTTAAAAAAAATTTTTTCTTGAGCTTTTGACTCAAAAGCCTTGAAATGAAAAGCTCTGCCACGATATCCTGTTTTATAACAGGATCAGAAGAAAGACAAGAAAACCTCCACGAGTCAGTTACCTTGACAACACTGAAGGATGTAAAAACGTTCGCCAGGTTGAAGGGTCTTCCCCTCCAGAGTTTTGTGCTCAATCTGTACGTTGTCACCGTAAAAATGACAGATCTCTCTTTAAGGAGTTCCTCCTCGAGATTCTACCTTAATGATAGTAGTTTATGGTGATACAGCTTCTAACCTTGGGACTATAATATGTGTTTACTTGTTTGAAGAAAACTGTATTCTTTCGCTTTATCTCGGTAAAAGAAAATGGGATTTAAATTTACTCTTCAACTTCATAATATCTGACCCACTGACAATGCCCTCATCAGTTTATTGTCTCCTTGCAAGTCTAAAAAAAAAAAGGTGGTAACCGTTAGAAAATACTTAAAAATAGAAAGCAGACCTTCTCACTCTTTCCAAAATGACAGATGTGGAGCCATTAGGTCTGTAATATCTTTTAACAAACTCCCTAGGTGCTTCTAATGCCCACCAAAGTTTGGGAATCAGGCAGAAGGAATCCCCAACTAAGACATCACACGACTGTCTTCACTGTGATATAATTTACATACCATAAAATTCCCTCCAAAAGCACACAATGAGTGATTTTTAGCCTATTCACAGAATTACACAAATATCACCAACTACCTAAATTTAGAACATTTTTCATCATCTCAATATGAAACGCCATACCCATCAGAAGCCACTAACACTCTCCTCTCTCCCCGTTCCTGGAAACCACGAATCTACTTTCTGTGTCTATGGCTTTTTCACCTGTTCTGGTATCTCACGTAAATGGAATCATACAGTATGTGGTTTTATGCGCCTGGCTTCTTGCACTTTGCGTGATATTTTCAAAGTAACCCTTGTCGCAGTAAGTATCCGCTCGCACTTTGTTCCTCTTTATGCCTCAGTAATCTCCCACTGTAGGGTCCAGCGTATTTTTGTTCCTCTACTTATGATGCAATAGACACTTGGGTTGTTTCTGGACACCACGAAGAACATCACTACGAACATTCACGTATAGGCTTTCGTGTGCAGGTTTAAAATTCTCTTGGGTACGTATCTAGGAGAGGAATTGCTGAGTCCAACCCACACTTTCCCTTCTAGTTCCACTTCCGTATCTGAACGATTTGCTGCTCACTGGCGACCCCACCAAACAGCCTACACTGTTGACCGGTAAGTAGCCTTTTCAGAGTAACTCAACTTCCGGGAATACAACAAACAATAAATTCCTTTTGTCTCCTTGGTCTTTTTTATTTCTATGGATCTTCCATGTACTGCCAACATGCATGCCTTCCTCGGCATCTGCCGAAATTCCAAGAGATTTCCAGTTTTGAGAACAGCGGAGGTACGAGGAATGTGTCGTGCACGTAAGTGTGACCTTAACGTTGCAAATTAAAATGGATTCTCTGCAAGAAAAAAATGAAACCCACATACGAGCAGATGAATAGTAAGCGTGGAGGTCTAATAGCTTTGCACCAGAGTCTGTTAAATAAAAATTAATAAAGCCAAAATAAGAAACACGTATGAACACACACACACACACACACACACACACGTATGCCGAGCTACCTCGATCAACTAACTGTGCCAAACAAAAGCATCTTTCTTGTCTCACATTTGTTCAACACAGATGGGCAGAAAAAACCAGATAGATGCTTCTGAGCGTAGAAGTTTCTCAGGGCAACCTTTACCAACAGGGAATTATTAGGGCCGTTCTATCCAGGGAGCTGGAAAAGTATCCAATTATTTGGAACAAAGAAAAGCTCAAAGAATGCTTTAGAAAGTGTTCTACTGGAAAACTTATCCAGAAACTCACATTAACTCCTGGTGTAATAAAGTTAAATGGAAATCTACTCATTTAAAGAAAAATTAAAACAAGAAATCAAGAGAAGTACTGGCTATTCGGCAAATGACTTCAAAAGCTGAAATCCTAGTGTACTCCTCCAAGCTTCTTTCATAAACATAATAAAACCTTTATACATATGGATGCTTTATCAAAAGTGCTGAAAAACAGCTGCCAGTTCCCCTGGGTTTCAGTTGAGGGTCTAAGAAGATATTTGTGTTTTCCTTAAAAATAAATGTCATTTGGGACTTTTTTTCCTGCTAATTCGTGAATTCAGTTATCCTTATTGCAAATTCCCCTATGCCCATGCTCCTGAATACCCAGGCAATGAAAAAAAAAAAAGTATGGAAAGATGGGAGCCAGGCATAGCCTAGTCTATGAATAAGCCAGGTTAACTTGGATCAAGATCCCATACCACGTCGTAGGGGGGACGGGTCAGCACTCCACTTCCTCTATTTGTTAAACCAGAGATCATCCAACTTTTCCTTTCAAGGGCCAGACAGTAAATACTCTGGCTTTGTGATCACCTTGTCTTGTCTCTACTCTGCCATCATAGTGAGAAAGCAGCCTTAGACAACAGGCAAACAAAAGAGCATGGCTGTGTTCGATAAAACTTTATTGACAAAAATAGGTTGCAGGATGAATTTGGCCCCATGGCCATGTTCAATAAAACTTTATTGACAAAAATTGGTGGCGAGCTGAATTTGACCCTAGGGCCCTAGTTTGCTGACCGCTATGTGGGATGACTTGGAAGGTCCTCCCTAGGAGTAAAAGTCATTGGCCAATGAAACTCTGTAAACACTTGAGTCATTACAATTTGACACAACAAGAGTTACACGTACACCACAAACTCAGTGCTTTAGGAATCCACGCACTGGGACAAAGACCTTGGGCTCCTTCTCACGTTCCCATCAACTGCGTCCTTGTATTTTGGTTGATGTCTCACTCATCCTCCACTGACCATCCAACCTAGGGCTTGGATGAAGCATCACTCTGGGTTGCTGGAGTCAGGCTTTCTGGGGGCCAGATGATAAAACCCAAAAGGGTGGAAGAAATAGCTCTCCAAGTGGGAGAGGCTTGGTCAATGGGAAACAGGAGACGAGAGGGAGGTAAGCAGATCAGACACGTCGGCTCTCCCATGGCCTACTCAAAGGCATGGCTCTTCTCTGTAACCCTTCTAGAGAAGTGAACACACTTGCTAGGTGAGACCCACACAGACCTGTTGGAGCTCCCTGCAGTTCACTATTAACACTAGCCAGCATCACGTGACATCCTCCATCTCTCACCCACTCTCACTGCTCTGGGCTTATATAGCCTAAATAAAGTATTAATGCTTAATCCTTGCCTCAGGCTCTGCTTTCTAGAGAAACAAAGCTAAGACATCCCCCTCAAGTGATCTTCTTCCTTTAGAAATGAAAAACATAAATAAATGAAGCTACTGGATTTAAAGTGTACAAAAACTAATACATAAGGGATAAAATATGACTCATACATTACACAAAACTAACCTTGGCCTTCATTACTGGCTTGAAATACCCCTTCAACGTCCAAATGGTAAAATATATCCTAGGGGCACCTGGGTGGCTCAGTCAGTTAAGCATCTGCCTTCTGCTCAGGTCATGATCCCAGGGTCCTGAAATCGAGTCCCACATCGGGCTCCTTGCTCAGCAGGGAGCCTGCTTCTCCCTCTCCTGCTCCCCAACTTGTGCTGAATCTCTCTCCCTCTTGCTTTCAAATGAAATCTTTAAAAATAAATAAATAAATAAATAAATAAATAAATAAAATCCTAAGCAGTATCTAAAGTCAGCATCTCTCCAAAAAGAGGACCGGACCGGAATACCTATGACCATTTCACCGCTAAGTGATCACATGTGCATTTCTGGCCTTCCAATTATCAGTGGAACTAAACAACACCGAGCACCATCTCTTGAAATGCAATTACCTATTGTGCAAATAAGAGGTCCCCCCTTAACACTAACTTAGGTCCCTGAAAACGGTAGGATATTAGCAGTAGCTCAATATCCAGAAACTAGACACAACTCCATTTTTGGCAATAGCCAAGTTTTGGTAGGAATATAGCACAAGCCTGTCCCGATACCAGAACCCCTGGTGCTCCTGGGCCCCAAGCTCAGGGTCCCCTTGCATGACAAAACACCCTGGAGGGATATAACCATGGGGAGATAAGGGGAGTTGGGGACTTCCCAGAATCTCTTAAAGCCTGCTTTGATGGTCTTGCTGAGTTTACACAAAAACAACAGCACTATTGCATTAACTTGCCCACTGGAACTTCCTGTTAGCCATCTGGCCCAACACTATTTAATCTTTTCTCCTCTGCCTTTTGTGATATTACCTTACTTCTGGATTCTTATCTCTGACAATTATTTCAAAGCCTCGTTCACCCCTCCCTTAAATGCTTTTCTGCAGGGCTCTCTTCTACATGCTCATCATGGGTGATCTGCATTTCAAGGCCTTAGTTTCTCTGCTGATGAAATGAAGAATTCTGGGCTGCCATGTGTGATTGTATAGGTTGGTCACTGCACAATGGTGCCAGGCCAAGGGGGCAAATAGCGGTGAAATCCATTCTGCTCCCCGTGGGCCAAGACAGGCACCCACAGGCTCCCCAGATTCTCATCTCTAGCTCAGGTGTCCCCTGAGTCATAGACATCTGGTCCAAGCAAGGCTGGCCACCTCTCCCTGAACATCCTCCAAGGAACCACACATGCAACACGGATCCATCTCGCCGCCTCCAAACTCCCTCGCGTCCCTGGCGCTCAGCGCAGGGCCCCATCACACCAAGCGGAAAGCTCAGAAGAACCTGAGCGTTCTCCGTCTCCGACCCGCCGTCTCCTGTCTGACGGACTCCATCCCTCCTCCCCAGCCACAGCTGTGCATGAGGAGCTGACCTCATTACTTATCTTCTCATTTCATCTGCCCGGCCCATGCTTACCAGTCCCTAAATCCTTCACTCTGCTGCAAAAGCAATCTTGCCACAGTATTTTGCTCATGTCAGGCCACTACTTTGATTCCTTTCAGAGCTTTCCGCTGCCCAGAGGACAAAGTCCCGGCTTCTTAGAGTGCCTCGTGGGGTCACCCGTGGGTCAGATCTCTAACTCCCTCTCACCGTTTTGCTCCTTGCTCACGCCGAACGTGTCACTGTTCCCTTGCTGTCTGGCCTTTGCTGCATAGGAACCTCTATGTGGAATCGCTAAGTCAAGGGCCCCTCTTCCAAGACGTGTCCGACACCCGGTAAAGCTGCTGGCCCTCTTCTTTGAGCCCCCGGATGTCCACACGAACACCCGCAATGCTTGCTGGCATCTGGGTTTCTCCGACTCCTTGAGGACGACAGTGTTCCAAGACCGAGACGGCCTCCCATATGACTTTGCGCCACCCCCCAACCCCGCACAGCGGCCAGCACTAGGACCATCCCCATCCATAAAATCCTAAACGGGTCTGAAAATAAGCAGATTAGCCAGAGCAAGGTACTGCAAGTGTAACCTGGGCTTTAAACTAGTTACATTTGTACGTAGTGCAGAAACACGGACAGAACATTTACGGTGCCCAAGCGTTCTGCGAAGAGACCAGGGATTAAGGGACATGAGAAGCATCTGGAAGAGAGGGAGACGGATAGGAAGACGGAGAGGAGTGATGCACAGCGGCTGGAGCAGGGTGCACGGCCTTGGCCTGGGTCGGCCCCAGAGGTAGAGCGGAAAGGAAGGTGGATATGGCTAGCCCGGCCAGGCGGAGACACATACTCATATGACCCCAGGAGTCAGGAGGTCACAGAGGCACAGCATGAGGACAGCAAGCACCTGCTCTAATAGGCACTTCCCTGCCCAAAGGGGGTCAGGTCCAAAAATGTAAACAGCAGCCCGCAGCCATGCAAAATGGGTCTAAGAAAGCCAACCAGGGGAGAATCAGAAAGACAGCCCTTAGGCTAAGGAACAACTCTTTAATATTTGGGGTCCACACAATCCTTCCTAGCATTGACTGGCTTTGCCTTGGGAAAGGCATTTCCTATCCCCAACCCCTTCCTCAGCCCTCCCTATCTTAGCTGCAGGGTGTCACCTCCTCCAAGAAGCCTTCCTGGATCTCTCCGGGGTTTTCCAGGAACACACTCTCAAAACACCCAGGACTTCTTCACAGCCCTGCTCATAAGGGTAATCAAATACATACTCATTTAAAATTTGCTTCCAGTGTGAGGAAGATAAGCTCTTTGAGGGGCGGGAGATGCTTCTCTATCATTATTATAACATCCCCAGCATCCAAAAGTCTACCTGGGACTTGGGTGAGGCCCAGTGTCTGTTGAATGAATGAGTCAATCAATCCAACAGATAAGGATGAATCAATAAGTGAATAAAAGTTCCCTGTGTCTAGAATGGGAGCCAGGAGGATGGTGAGCATTATCAGAGAAGGTGGGGAAGCGAAAGGAGGGCCAGTCCTACCAGAGATAACAGAGATCCCAGAGTAGGAGTCAGTAGCTTGAGGCCCCTCTGCACATCACCCCCCTCCCCGGCCGCACCGCTTACCACATAGCCCGTAAACTCCTGAATTAAGATCGTCTTAAGTGCTTGAAAAAGAGGGGGGCGCCCAGGCGGCTCAGTCGGTTAAGCATCTGCCTTCGGCTCAGGTCACGGTCCCAGGGTCCTGGGATCCAGCCCTGTTGTGGGGTCCCCTGCTCAACGAGAAGTCTGCTTCTCCCTCTGCCTCTCCCCCTCCCTCCCCTGGCTTGTGTTCTCCCCCCGCACCCCTCTCTCATGCTCTCTCAAATAAATAAATAAAATCTTAAAAAAAAAAGTCCTTGAAAAAGAATCAAAAGAAGAAAGTTTCGTAACATGCAAAACCAGGGATTTTTACTTTCTTTTTTTTTTTTTTTTGGTACACATTTTCTTTTTTAACCAAGAATATACCACTCTCTAATTAAAAAATAAATAAATAAAGACAAAAATGCAGATTTTAGAAAGCCTCTTTTACCACTCCCCCACCTCCAGCCCCTTTGCAACAGAGTGGCTAATTCCGGACGAGAAGGGGCCCAAAGCCTTGCTGATCTCAGGATCATATGGTCCAATTTCTGCATTTCACAGATGGGAGCTGTGCCTATAGATGCTTTCCCTCCGAAACTTCAAAGTCCGGTAATAGTGCAAAGCTACTTGTGTGTTTGTTTTGAGGAAGTTTAAGATGTGAATGACCAGAAATAGTCCCACTTCCCTTTTCCTAGAAACCCCAGTTACCTCTTCGGCAGGAACACGCCCCTCGAGCCCCAGGGGACGAGAACGAGCCAGCCACCCCGAGGGGGCAGCTGCCGGCTGCCTTCTGGGCCGTTCCCTCTAAAGAGCAGCTGGTCCTCCAGGTACCGGGACGCCCCCGGGGTGCAGGCCTGTCATCATCAGCCCCACTTACAGTCCCCCTGGGTAGGCAGAGGTGACCGTTAAGTCAGGTGGGTGTAGACAAGGGAAGTGAGGGGGCCAAGGCTGAGTCAACACGTGAATGGGATTGTATTTCACATCCTGCCCCGGCACACAGATCTGTGATGCCCTCCGACATCTAACCTTCGGGGTTTCCAACCTCCAGGAGGCAGGAAGGTCAAGGACAGAGCTCTCCTAGCTACGTGGGCTCTGCCCTCCCGAGACCACCTTGTTAGAGAACGTGCCACTCCTATAAACCTCCTCCAGCCTTCTCGCAGACCACTCGAGAGCCCACCTGTTGGGGTCCTGGAGCCCCCATGAAGGCCCAGGAACTCCACAATCCCTGGGGACAAGGACGTGGGGTCCTAACTCAACTCAGAAATGCACAAGGGACCTGCGTTATCTATTAGAACAAATACCCCTGAGCAGCCCCAGCATTTCCCAAAGGACCTTCCGAGAAATGCCAGCCAGTGAGCTACTCTGGGGAAAAGGAAGCGATGCGTGCTGACAGCGGTGACTTTCCAGGGAGGACCCCCGACCCTGAAGGGTGGGTTTCCCGAGCCACCGCGGACCCCCACCACCCAGCACCGCGGGGGAAAGCCAGAACCCACCACAGCCTCCGAGGCCGGTTTCCGAGGCAAACGACTTGCCGCTGGGAGAGGACAGAGGGACACAGAAACGCAGGGGCCCATGTAACACGCTCCCCAGCGCGAGGACTCACCATTGGTGGCCGTGTTGACATAGTAGCGCCGGCCCTGGGGAGACAAGTAGCTCTGCCAGCCCGGTGGAAGGACGACAATGTGGCTCTCCTCTCCGGGCGGAGGGGGGACCATTCCAGGCTTCTGTGGAAGAGGAAAGGAAAGGTCACACGTGCCCGGCATTTTGACGACTGGGTTTCAACCAGTTTGGGACCAGGAAGTCGGAGGCAGGTGAAGTCACTTTGGAAGAGCTGATACTGGGGGGACGGGAATACGGGGGGACAGGAGGTGGCCCGCTGGCCTCCCTGGGGGGAGGAGGTCACAGGCCACACACGTGGGATCTGGGAGCTTGCCTGAGCGTACCACCGTGGAAGGGACAGCTTCCCAAAGAGGACAGTTAGCAGAGCTGGGTCTTCTCCCCGGACAGCCCCCCGCATGGCACTCGCCGGGCAGGCTGCAGGGGCCCCCGTCTTCTGCGCATGCACACTGTGGAATCCAAAGCCTGGACCCCCAGGACCACCACAGACAGCAGCAGACAAGGCAGCCCAGCCCTGGGCCTGCTGGGCAAACCCACCAGAACTTAACACAAGTCTCAGCCAGTCTCTTTTTTTTTTCTTTAACACTTTATTTATTTTAAAGAGAGAGAGAGAGAGCGCATGAGAGGGAGAGTTAGAGGGAGAAGCAGACTCCCCATTGAGCAGGGAGCCTGATACAGGACTCAATCCTGGGACTCCAGGATCAGGACCTGAGCCAAAGGCAGTCGCTTAACCCACGGAGCCACCCAGGCGCCCTCAGCAAGTCTCTTTAGAGCGAGATCTAAAGCCTTCCATAACCACGCCGAGAACCAAAGAAGGGCTCGATGGGGCTTTTCTGGTCCAGTGTCCAAATCTCTCTGGGGGATCTGGAGGGAACCAGGACCCACGGCCAAACCACGGCTCCCTTTCCATCATGGGCACTTTGTGCACTTATACGTGGTTTAATCTTTTTTTTTTTTTTCCTTAAAGACTTTTATTTATTTATTTGCGAGAGAGAGAGAGAGAGAGAGAGCGAGCGAGCGCATGATTAGGAGGCAGGGGCTGAGGGAGAGGGAGATGCAAACTCCTGGCTGAGCAGAGAGCCCGATGCGGGGCTTGACCCCAGGACCCTGAGATCATGACCTGAGCTGAAGGCAGATGCTTAACCAACTGAGCCACTCAGGTGCCCTGATTTCATCTTTTGCCCATAGAGAACAGTACTCTTCTTCTTCTTCTCTTTTATTTTTAAAGATTTTATTTATTTATTTGATAGAGAGATCACAAGTAGGCAGAGAGGCAGGCAGAGGGAGAGAGGGGGAAGCAGGCTCCCTGCTGAGCAGAGAGCCCGATGTGGGACTCGATCCCAGGACCCTGGGATCATGACCTGAGCCGAAAGCAGAGGCTTACACCCATTGAGCCACCCAGACGCCCCGAGAACAGTACTCTTTTTAAAAATACAAATCAGAGAAAAATATATATACATAAGAGAGAGAAAGCAGTGAACCCAAGATCCAAGAGAGGTGACTTCCGGCAGCGGCACGATGGGCAAATTTTTCTCCTCTCCTTTTTACTTCTCTCTTGCATCTAAATGTCCCTCGAACAACAAAAATAAGCGGTGAGCTAAAGAACATTTAAAAATAAGGAAAGAGGGTCCAAATTAGTCCACGCGGCGGCTGTGCCTTCTGAAGATAGTTAAGTGGATTCAACCACGCAGGGAGAGGGGCCATGAATTTCTCAGCAAAGCTGGGCTCTGTTCAGATGCATTAAAAACAAATCCACTTCTCAGTGTCCTCAGCCCCTCTCCATCCTGCCCACCAAGGCACTTGTGGTCACTGAGGACGGCTACTTAGGAAAACCAGCTAAAGATTCGAAGCAAGCAGTAGGGACAGCGGCTCTCAGCCCGCCTTGCCCTCCTATTGTCTGAAGGTTGCAAAACCAGCTACTTCTGCCTGTGGCACGGCCTCACCAGGGATCGGGTCCCTCTTAGATGCTCCCGGGATCCTGGGAACCACGGCCTCCCCGTGGCCAACGTGGTTCATGGCTGTTAACCCGCAGTATCAGTATGGAAGGTGGTCTTTCAACTACCGGGCACCGGACGCCAACCAGGAGATCTTCTCACCAACAGAGCACATGTGCTGGGCCCAAACCCACACCCGAGCGTGTCCACCTGGGTCTCCAGACACCTGCTCTGGTGTCTCCCGGATTGCAAGGTGGTCCAAATATTTCACGCACACAGAGTCTCACGATGAGTCGTGTGCATGCACGTAGGAAGCATCCCACACACAGGAGAAGTGTATCTTGGCTGAGTGGGGCTGGGGGTCACACAAAAATAGGGAGGTTAGGAGGTTTAAGTTAAGAGACGAATATTCTAGAACCAGAGGATATGATGCCGGGCCGCTTCTGCTAGAGTCAATGTCTTCGAGCATCCAAGATGGGAAGGCTACGTTGGTGCTTCTCCCAGCAGCCGGGGAGGAAATGGGAAATTGTTAAAGGGTATTAAGCAAGGGCCGGATACCGACGCGGCCGGAAATAGGGTACAGAGGGCAGAGGGACCCAGGAGCACCGTGGACACAGCCCTCCAGCCTGGGCCTCAATACTGACTCAGCCCCTGAGCGGACACATGATAGGAAAGTGACTCAGCCGACTGCCTTTATCCATGTGTCTACACAACAGAGGAGGAGGAGGACAGGAGCCCTGTTGGGGAAGGCTCCTAGGAGGGCACCTGCCACCAGGAACGCTCCGTGACAGCGGGAGGGGGTGTGTTTAAGAGCCCAGTGAGACGAGGCTTCATACAGCCTCTGCGCCCTGAGAGGGGAAGGTCAGGGGCCCCGCGCTCCGGCCTGCTCCACCGAGCTTGACATGTCACCCGTAACTGCCACTTCTCCCCAGGCCTCTGTTCCCAAAACTCTGCAACTCAGCTGGCAAGCACACACCTGCTGGGGAGGGGACGCACTCGGAGGCTGACCAGCCGGATCTGCAGAGAAGCCTGGGTCGGTGGCAAGGAGGCCACCATCCGAGCGGGGCTGGCTGAGGGAGCCGACTGAACTGCCAACCCTCCCCGCCCCACCTGGGACAGAGCAAACGGGGACACCTGCCCCGTCTCCACGGCGCTTTCCTCTTGAAAATGACTCTAGGGGGTTTATGTAACTCTGGGGGCTCAGAACAAGCTCTGGCTTGCATCGGAGGACACTGATGACCAAGGAGGCACTGTGACCACCTACCCTGAGGTCTCGCCCATCTAGGAAATGCTGGACCCTCCAAGCCCAACCCTCCTGAAGGTGGTTGCGGGGGAGGGATCTCTGCTACTGAGCCAGAAAGGGCCAAGGGGCGCTGGAAGAGAAGGGACAGAGGGGACGAGGGCACCAGGGCCAACTCAGCCTACTCCCTAATTTGGCTAATGCACCCAAGGCCGTCCCCTTATCCCCCTCCAGCATGACCTCGGCTCCCTGCTCTGCCTGTCACCTGCCTGTGCTCTGTCCCCATCCCCCGAGGCTCCACAGTTCCCTTGCCTGGGCTCTCTCCCAGAAAGAAGTTCCCTTAGGTGGTGGCCTGAGACACATCCGGAGTAGAAAAATGCAGAGACCCCTGGGAACGTACCCAAGAGAACTGAAAACGGCACCGAAACACTTGTGAATCCACGTTCGCAGTAGCGTTATCCATAAAGACCAAAAGTCAGACACAACCCGGAGGTCCATCAACCGATGAGGGGCTCGACAAAACGCTGGGCGTCCAGAAAAATACCCAGCCGTCAAAAGGAAGGAGGCTCTGCAGCTACCACGTGAATGAGCCTTGAAGCCATGCATATGATTCCATTTATACGAAATGCCCAGAAGAGGGAAATCCACAGAAACAGAAAGCAGATGAGTGGGTCGCCAGGGGTTGGGGGGGGGGAAGGACGGGTCCAGGGGTTCCTCTTTGGGGTTGATATAAATGTTGCGCCATAGTATGAATGTATAAATATCACTCGTGATATATTTTAATTTCATGTGTATTTCGCAAGTTTTTAAAAAACATCATTTTTAAGCTGCAAGGGAGCAGAAATGAAGACTCTCTACCTGCAGCAGGCTCTCTTACTGAAAAGGCACAAAGCAACCCACATGACCTCATCGCTCGTGGTCATGGGGGGACTGGCCTCCTGGGAGAGCTGCTCGCCGCCCCCCCCCCCCATCAAGACAATGCAGCGTGAATAACGACCCATTAATTAAGGTCTCTGTCAAACTTATTCTCCTAATTTGCTTCCTTCAAGTTAAATCCTTCCCTTCCCTTCCATAGTCCAGTGCCTTCTCCCCTTCCATTCTGAAAGCTCCTTCCCATGGGAAGAGGAACAAGCAGCAGAGGTGATACGGGCTCAGAGATTGGGGCCCTATTGACAATGAGCAAGATCCGAGGGAGTGGGAGTGAGGGTAGGAGGGTGAAGGTAGTTTCCTCCAACTTAGAAATTCTTAACCTCATGCACATCACAGCTTTGTGGGAATCTTAAATGCTGCCTCTTCCTCCAGATGGGCCATCGCCCTGAGTGCCAGGCTAGATGTCAGCCTCCCTTGGGTTCCCTTGTTCAGTCAACAACCTGCTCAACTGTTTATGGAGACCCATCCTCTGAGAATCTGAAGGTAACTGTGGATCTCCTGCCCTGCAAAATGGAGTCATGCGTTCATGTACACCCTCACCCTATTTCCTATAGAGTATTAGGAGGCTTCTAGATGACTCAGAGCCCTAATCTAGACAGTAATCAAGAAACACACAGCTCAGATCCCATATGCATCCATCGATAATGACTTTTATCAAGCACCAAATGTTGATGGGCTCCAAGGACTGGGTCAGATGCTTTACACACTTATCTCCAGTTCTGACAACTGAAACCTGCCATGTTCCCATTTTGAAACGAGGAATCTGGGGCTCAGAGAATGTAATAACTCATCCCACACTGAAGAGCTAAACAAATGATCAGCCCAAACTTTGAAATCCTCCCCTTGCCCTAGAGACTTCTGTCCAGTTACCTACATCCAGGCTACCCTCTGTCCATCTCTCCCCAGCTAGCCAAGGGAGGCTCTGTTTCACCTGGACCTCCTGACCCCAGCTCCCACCAAGGTGGGTGACAACTCAGGCCTGCTTCTCCTGCCCGTCTCACAGTCTCCAAATGAGCATATGCCTTCCCGGGAGATGAACAGAAATACCACCACCCACACCCAAGCAGTCACGTTCCTGGCTGCAGGCTAACTTCCTTGTCTCCTTATTTAAAACAGCACCACCAAAGAAATTTTCCTCTTTGTGATGGCTACTGGTCCTCCCTGGCGAAGGAAAAAAGAGCAGGCAAGCAAAGGAAAGGCACCCAGGGATTGAAGACAAAATCCCCTCCCCACTTAGAGCAGTGTTTCTCAAAGTGTGGTCCCTGGAACCCTGTGTCAGTCCCCTGGGATGTGCATTTAAAAATGCAGATTCCGGGGCCCTGCTCCAAACGCCAGGTCAACCTGGAGCCCGGGAAGCTGCCCTTCAACGTGCATCCTGGGGGAGCCTCAGGCCCACTGAACTCAGAACAGGCTGGCAGGCAGCTTCAGAGAAAGCACTCGAGAGAAAGCGTGCTTCTGAAATTGAAACTTGGAACATAAAATTTTAATAAGCACAATTTATAAAAAGACAGCGCTTAGCTGCATGGCTACTTTATTAAGGAAAAGGGTGCCATCCCCAAGCCCTTCAAAGGAGACTTCTTTTAAGAGGGATTCGATCCGGTCTCTGCAGTCTCCAGGCAGTAGCAACCCCCACACTCAGCCCCCCACCGCCTCCTCCCCTCGTCAAGTTCAGCCCGGGACTCCTTCCTCCTCAGGAGGCTTCTGGGAACACCTGACTCTTACCTTCTGCAGATGTGAGCAAACGAGACTTGAGATGGTCACGGGCGGTCGTCACTCCCTTTAGCAGCCAAATCAGCCAGTTTTAAGGTCCCCCCATTCTGCGTCTTCTCACACCCCAAGCCCAGAAGCAATAGGAACTCTGGAGAAAGGCATATCCACAGGGCCCCACACCCCCACTCCCCCCACACCCAGATCTATATATAACATCTCTGAAGTTGTCAGCCTAACGAGCCGCTTTCTGGCAGACCCGTTGCCATGGCAATGACTGCTAATGAGCCGGGTGCCGTGATTGGCACTGCTTGAAGGCTCCTCCACAAAGAACTCTCCAGCAAGTTCTCTCTTCCCAAACGCACAGCCGGCCAGGACCCCCAGAAGCAGCCAGGCATGGCCAGGTGGGACTGGGAGGCATCAGTCCCCGGGAACGGCTTTGGAACTGGGGCTCCCTGAGCAGTCCAGGACCCAGGGGCCAGGGATGGCCTCACTGTCCCTCAATGGGGTGGGGGGGGCGGTCAGCCAATTAGCAGTAGTAACAGGGGCTGCGAGCGAGCCACCCAGCTGGGCCAGGTGACTGGAGAGTCACATCTGTTCCACACCTTGCGGCTGGGCACCCATTCCGGGTGGAGAGACTCCGTCCGACACAAAGCTGGGAATGGCCACCAAAGGCAAGGTCATCTCCCCTGCCCATGGCTTAAGGCACAAAGAAGGAAGCAGGGACCAAGTTCTCAGGGTGATCTGCCAGCCTCAGGATCTGCACCTTTCAGAGTGTAGGGCGCCTTTCCTCTGTCTCACAGATGAGGCAGTACCGTTCTCTCCAGCTCTGGCTGCCTTCCTATCCCGTCGGAGAGCGACTCAGGGAGCAGAGGTGGGGAGGAAGTAAGGGACCCAGTGATGGCTCAGTGCACCCTGGGAAGTGAAGTCCTCACGGGTAGTTTTCTAGGCTGGTGGGGAGAGGATGGACCCATGCAACGTCTTCATGTTCTTCTAAGGGGGAAGAGATGGAGAGAACATCTCTCTGGGAGGAGGAGGAGGAGGAGAGACCACACAACAGAGAAACGGGCTGGAAGGTTCAGGAAGACGTGGCCACGTCCATGCTGTCCCTAGCATGAGTCTCGGCACAGTGCCCGGAACACGGGACGGAGGGATGGAGCGACCAACGGAAACTTGGAATCGTTAGAAACGGGCTCCAAACAGATCTGAGGCTTTCTCCCAAACAAGCAGAAAGAATGAAAGCCCAAGCAACGCGCGCTGCGCCCCACCTGCAACAAATCCCAGCTCTTAATGGATCCCGATGAATGGACTATTCAACCTTGAGTACAGGGAGGCGGGGGAAGACAAGATAACATAGTTTCTTTCACTGCAGAAAATAAATCTAGGAACAGTATCCAGAAGCCTCCCGGGAGGCACAAACTTCTAACCATGACCTCATATGGTATCCAGACGGAAAATTCCAGGAAAGCTGTTTAGCCACCTCGATAGAAGGCAGGAAGAGAGAGCATTTATGATACAAGAGCAAAAAAAAAAAAAAAAAACAACATAAGGATTGGACAAACTAATGCAAACAAGGCGAGTCGCCTGGAAAAAGGAAACAAATGCTATAAAAAGGGGGACAGGAAATAAGCAAAACTGTAGGGAAATTTATGAGGTAGCGACAGGAACATCCACGTTGGTTACCACAGAATGTGGAATCGGTCTTGCAGAAAAGAGAACTAAAAAGGGAACGCATTCGCTCTGTACAAAGCCAATGCAAGAATTTTTCCTGGAATGCAAAGGAAATACACACCAAAAAATGAAAACAGAGGGTCAGAAGAAGAAGGCAGGATACAGATGCTCGGTGCTCCCGAAGAAGAGAAAAGAAATGATAAGACCGTGGTTGATGGAGACAGTGGGGCCGGGGGGACGGTCTTCAGCTAAAAGAAGACACATACGAGCAGCATGGTGGGTCCCACGCTGCTGCACGCAAAATGGATTTTATAAGCCGATGGCAGGCACACCATGAACAATGGATTTACACGGCAAAGATAAGGAGAAAGTCCCGTAATGGTTTACGTGGGAGAAGGGTGTCCCCAGTAAATGAGGAAAAAAAGATAGCTGGTCACAGGCTTCTCTGTAACTGCATTTCAAAAGATGCTTCTGGATGGTCACGGGGAAATGCCGAGACCCTTTTATGTGGCCGTTCCTCGGGGCACTTGGGTGGTTCAGTCAGTGAGCGTCTGCCTTTGGCTTGGGTCGTGGTCTTGGGGGTCCTGAGATCGAGTCCCGCATCGAACCTGCTTCTCCCTCTGCTCGTGCTCGATCTCTTGCTCTCTCTCTCTCTCTCAAATAACAGGAAGGAAGGAAGGAAGGAAGGAGGGCGGGTGGGAGGGAGGGAAGGAAAGGCGTTCCTCTGTGGACCGTGGTTTGGGGAATATAGGTCCGCAGACCACGGGTCCGGGGGGACCTGTGTGTCCTCCTCAGAAGTGCTTAGAAGATGCACCACAGCTGCTGGAGAGAGGACGACAAATAATGGTGAAGGACTAAAGCAAAAATGTCCCAGGCTGACCACCAAAAGCAGCTTTAAAAATATGCAAATCATCGTCACCAATCTAGTTACAGACTTTGTGTACGTACCGTACACATATATGGTATAAAAGGAAAATTATAAGAAAAATATATTTTTTATTGCAAGAAAAATATAAAACATTCTCCATATATGGTATAAAACAAGGGAAGAGCTTGGACCCCAAACTCCGGACACTACTAGAAAAGATTATGAGGCCGAACAAAGTAGAGCCCCGGCACCTAAGGGAAATGAAATCAACGCCTCTCGTCCTGCTCTGACAAGGGGCTGCTCCTCTTCCTCTCCGTCCCGATGGCCTCACCCATTTGCTCCTGACCCCTGGCATCGAGTATCTGCTCTCACTGCTTTGCTGGGGAATGACAGGTTTCTAGCCAGAGGGGCTGTGACAGAAGGGAAGGGTCCTCGGGGACCACAGACCTTTCTTGGATCAGGGTGCTGTGAGTCTGACTTCTCAGCCCCCTTTCCTGGCCCCCACAGGCAATCAGCTTCCGCAGGGAATCCTGACCTGAGCATCTCTGTGTCCCTTGGGCCACTCCAGCTGGACCCCTGCATGGAGACGGGATCGAGCACGGAAGGCCCACCTCCAACTTTCCCCAACAAGAAGCCAAAGCGAGCCAGGCAGGATGCCTTTCCTCCTCCCACTCCTCCAAGTGCAAGGTTCCTCGGTACACGGGACCGACTCATCACAGGGTTTGCCAGAACGCTTCACGTGTGTACTCAGGCTGCTCTTGGACAGGTCACCTTTGGCCTGGCTTCTTTGGGTCCCTTAAAGGAACTTTCCAAATCGGGCTTCAACCACTTAAATGCAAACATCCCCAGGACTCTTGCAAACCCAATACCACCCGTGTCCTTGGGCCTCCCGCTCAGGATGCACGGCTGGGAGGGGTCCTGCTTGCAGCAGTGATCCACATCCCAGGGGCTGGCCCCTGTCACTCACTCGTGCCAGACCTTGGCCCCCATGACAAGCGCCCAGAGGGTGACTCAGTCAGGCTCCCCAGCTCCAGCCCCATGAAGCGTGTCTCATACTCACGCTTGCTAGCATCAGGCCCCTTTCTGGACCCTGGGGACTCTCTCCTGTCACCCTCCAGACCTGCCAGCCACGTGCTTGTCACCCAACCCACTGTGATGCCCCCTCACCTGTCTAGCTCCTAAAGGACATGGCGAGGGTCCCAGCCACCCTGAAGAGCCATCTGTAAGCCCCCCGGTGCCTCCCCGGGGGCCAGTCGACACACTGGGGGCTGTTTTTCAGGACGGGGCGGGGAGAGGACACAGAACAATACACTCTCTTTTCTGATCCTAAAAAGGAACAGAGTGATCTGGCTAACCAGGAATTTTGATGAACACAATCACGACGTCGTCTCTGTGAGGCCACAGGAAGTCGACCCTCACGGGGAAACTCGGCTAAGCTGGAAAACACGGGGTCTCCAGTGGGGCGAGGGCGGACGAACGATGTCGCCACCATGACCGCAGGGCAGGGATGAGTTGGGCACCCCTCCCCCACCCCGCCGCACCCCCACCGCGTCCGAAGCCATTCCGTGGCCCTGACGTGTCTGCGGGGCAAGCAGCAGGGGACAGGAAGGGATCTGTCCTGGAGGAAATAACTCCAATTCAGGCCTTACACACATTCCCACGAGACCCCGTATTTCACAGACGCCGGACAAAGACACTTCTACTACTGGTGCACCTGCGTTCAGAGAGAAGACAGAGGGGCTGATAAACAGGGTCCCAAAGGGCACAGTGCACAAAATGAGGAACTCTGGACGTCAGCAGACATCTATCTGAGATGGCTCGTGCTTTTGCTGGTGGCATCTGCACAGAGCAGGACAGGGATCTAAGAGACACCCACCCTCCAGCGTCCCTTGGCTTGACCGAACGACAACTCAGTCAGTCCTGCTCTGTACCGAGGTTTAGAGCAGGTGCCCGATGACCTCATGGCCATGTTCACGCTCATGTGGGGCAAGGCAGTTCCCACAGGTGCTCGGGAACGCGGAGAACAGCTCTAGGAAGAAGATGAGACGTTGCACCTGCCTCTGTATCTTGGAGCCTGGAGAAGTTTGGGGAATCCCAAAGAAAGCCCCTAACTTCGGTCCCACTTCTAAGATCTGTCAGGCCCTGATGTTTCAGGGTTATAAAGGGCGAGGCAGTGAGCTCCCGCCAGCCTGTCTGGGCTTCTGGCCTCTCAGCAGGAAAACCTGAATGAATCCGCTCACCAGCTCATGATGAACTGAGATGTTTTACTCAAACTCTCAACTTTGAGGAATGTTGGCTGCCTTTCCTCCTACCCCTTCTCCGGCAGATAAAAATAACGTGGGCCATTCTGATACCCTACCTCCAACCTCGGGACCCTGGAAGCATCGGCAGAAAGCACACAGGCCTAGGCATAAGGAGACCGTGTTCCCAGACAGCAAGCTATAACATACACAGCTCCCTGGGCCTCTCTGGGCCTCTGTCCCTTCATCTATAAAACCAGGGGCTGCCAGCCCTCCAACACCGGGGTCCTGTGACCTGAGGGTCATGTCACGTAACAGGGCCCAAAGCCACCACAGGGGACATTTCAAGGCATTTAAATGACCACACACGCTTGCAAAAGCAACCACCCCATAAACACGAAAGGACAGAGCCCTCCAAGGATGAACATGATTGTCCATGTCCCATTACCTTCCCCTGCCCCCGAAGGTGTCCCCCAAACTTTTTCGGTCCAGCGAGTGACTATTTCCTCAGCCAAACCCAACTTGGAATGTCTGAGACACTAGTGAAGCAAACCGATTTAACAAAACTTGGAAACCATTCAAATGTACGTCTAAGCCAGGATTTGCAACATCGTGAGCCTTACCGCAAACCCGTACGGGGAGGCTGAACACTGACTTCTCCCCCTCTGTGCCAAGAGTCAATGTCCCGGCCCCTTTAGGGCTCTGATGTCCCTGTCCGTCAGAAGAAGAAGGTGGGTGTGAAGTGAGCACTTCCCTTCATCCTGAAGGATTTCAAAATACACCCTGGAGGGACATCTGGGTGGCTCAGGCGTTAAGCACCCGCCTTCGGCTCAGGTCATGAGCCCAGAGTCCTGCGATCGAGTCCTACCTCAGGCTCCTTGCTCTGCGGGGAGGCTGCTTCTCCCTCTCCCTCTGCCCCTGCTTGTGCTTATACTCTCCCCGGCCCCCAACAAATAAATAAAATAAAAATTTTAAAAATCTTAAAAAACAAAAACCCAACCCTGCAGTCTGGATCTTTACACTAGTATATACAGATCAAGATCTCGATATCCTGCCCTTGGAAATGCTTCTGGAGGACACACTGAGAACCACTCACCAGCAGCGTGCTCCCTAGGCAGCTCCTGGGAGGGGGAGGACCCCTCCGATTTCCCTTTGCAGAGGAGAGAGCCGGGGAACAAGCGAACTTTGCCAACACTTGGTATTGGAGGGTGGGGGAGCCAGGGGGTGGAGGGAACAGGTAGAAGAGGAAATCCTAATGAAGCCCCCCCCCCTTTTTTTAAGATTATTTATTTATTTATTTATTTGACAGAGAGAGATCACAAGTAGGCAGAGAGGCAGGCAGAGAAGGCGGGGGGTGGGGGGAAGCAGCTCCCCGCCGAGCAGAGAGCCCGATGCGGGGCTCGATCCCAGGACCCTGAGATCATGACTCAAGCCGAAGGCAGAGGCTTAACCCCTTGAGCCACCCAGGTGCCCCTGAAGCCCCCTTTCATATTAAGGCACAAAATCCCAGAATGCCTCATGGCCAGGGTTTCTGGCACTTTCTCAAGCCCCCGAAGAAAAACCCACCTACCCAAATTTATCAAGCATTCCATTCCGTTCCAAACAGACCCTGCAAGTTCAGAGGAGAGGAACGGAACTGAAAGTCCCCAGCTCGGGTGAGATCATACATTTGGAACCTCCCGCCAAGCCCCTGCCCGCCAGAAAGGGGCTCCAAGGCCGGGTGACACGACTGCTGCCTGCAGAGCCCTGGGGGGCCTGCTGTGTCCTCAGGGAGTCGGTGCCCCTCTAGAGAAGGGAGAACTGGGGGTGCTTGGGTGGCTCAGTGGGTTAAAGCCTCTGCCTTCAGCTCGGGTCATGATCCCGGGGTCCTGGGATCGAGCCCCGCATCGGGCTCTCTGCTTGGCGGGGAGCCTGCTTCCTCCTCTCTCTCTGCCTGCCTCTCTGCCTACTTGTGATCTCTGTCTGTCAAATAAATAAAATCTTAAAAAAAAAAAAAAAAGAAGGGAGGACTGGAGTTCCTTAGGTCACCAAGGTGGGCATCTGATGCCCACCTATGGCTGCCATCTGGACGGCCCGGCTTGGTGGCCACTAGAAGCAGGTCCCCGGGCACCAGAAAGTGGGGAGCAGCAAGTGTCCCCACCGAGGAGACTCATCTCAGTGACCAGGCAGGACTCCCATCAGGGCTCTGACTGCCCAGCGCGTCCTTAATGCTTCTGAGCCACGGGCACTGCGGGGAGATGAAGGCTAATCGAGGCTGAACTCCTTGCCCGAGAATCAGCAAGGGGAGCAGTTCCAACCCACCCAAGGCAGCGGACGTTTCTGAAGCTCTGTGTCTGGTGCATAGAAACCTAGACTGATGGTGACAGCTGGGGACACCATCACCGAGAGTGGGGACCCACCACCGCTCTGTAGAGAACACGCAGGATGTGAGCGGGGAGGCCGGCATGCCCAGCCGGGGCTGCCGCTGTCTTGCTGGGAGATCTTGAGCAACCACTTTGTCTCAGTGGGGAGGCTTCCGTGTCCTTATCTCAAAAATACAGAAGTTGGACCAGATGGTCTCCTAGGGTTTTCTCTGGTTTCTCCTTCTTTTTTTTCTAAGACTCAAGGATTCTGGATGCTGGTCTTAGCCCACCTGCTTTATAAGGACGTGCTGTTTTGGAAGAGAGGCAAAGTCTTGTTCAAGTGTAGATGTGGGTTCAAGGGCAGCAGACAGAGCCCCGAACACTGGGATTCTGCCTCAGGGCCTTGGACTGTGCCTCTTCCTCTCACCGAGGCGTGTCCCAGTGAGTTCTTCTGGCCTGATGGGCCTATGTCGGCCCCTTCCCTGTCATTCCCAGAGCCACACACGGGTGAGCTCTATCTGCCCACGGACCAGACTCCTGTCCTGGCATCCCGGCCTTCCCTGTGTCCAAAGCTGGAACTCGTCCCACGCCCAACACTTGTTCTTTTTGTTTGTTTAAGATTTTATGTATTTATTTGAGAGAGAGAGATGGGAAGAGAGAACGAGCAGGGGGAGGGGCAGACAGAAAAGCAGGCTCCCTGCTGAGCAGGGAGCCCGACGCGGGGCTGGATCCCAGGACCCCGAGATCATGACCTGAGTCCCAGGACCCTGAGATCGTGACCCCAAGATCATGACTTTAACTGATGGAGCCACCCAGGTGTCCCTGGCAACACAGGTTTGTTCTGAGCCCGCCAGCAGATAAATTGTTCACCACGCATGCACGGTAGGACCTGAACACACACTCTCCCTCAGCCTGGGCACACCTCCGTCTCCACCAAGAGGCTTCCCCGGGCTCTCACCCCACTCCCTGAATGCCCCTCCGGGGACGTCTTCTGGGCTGATCCCTTCTTCAGCCCAGGCCAGACCCACCAGAACCCGCCAGTGCTCACCAGCAATCCATCAGAACATGACCGATTGGTCTGGGCACGACACACCATCCTCCCCTGAGTGTAGACCCTGCACCTGCCGCAGGGCTAGCCTCTGGCTAGGCTAGAAATGCAGAGTCCCAGGTTCCACCTGAGCACCAGGCTCCGTATTCTGACGGTCCCTGGGCAATTCAGATCCGCTTTAACCTCTGAGAAGCCCTCCTGTGAACTTTCCAGGTGCCCCTGGGTGATAAGCACCGTCTCCCTCTTCCCGGCACAGGCTCAGGCCTCCATCAGAAGCCAGACCAAAATCAGAGATGCTGTGTGACCCAGTCAGACACACACACACACACACGAGTGCACACACACGAGCCTTCCCATATGAACTGGACGCCCCCTGGGCTGCCCAGAGCCTCCAGAGTGTGGTCCCTAGAGCCTTGGCTGATGGGACTTTCCAAGAAAGGGGGGTGTCTAACTTCCAGAGGCAGGAGGGTGGACAAAAGAAGGCTATCCTACTCTTAGGTCTTAGGAGAGTACCCCTTATCAAAGCCCACCCCTGCACCCCCAAACTGGACAGAAGCACCCAGCTCAGACCTGCAGCCACGGCAGAGACACTGGCAGAAACTTGACTACCCGGGAGGAACCCCCAACAGGCTTTCCCTTTAGACAGTCCCAGCGAGAACCAGGCCACAGAGACGGCAGGTGGGTAGGCAGAAAGAAGCCAAGCTTCAGATTCGGGAGAAGTGAGGGAGGTGAGACGCGGCCTCCTGCCCCCACAAGCCACGCCACCACAGGGTCACACACCTCCCCGGAACAGCTGCCCAGGTGACCGGGGAGTTGCCCCCCTCACCCTCCACATCACTTCTCGTTCCTCCCCCCTTCCCGATCTCACTCAAGTCTTCTTCTCTCCCAACTCATGCCTTACGGGAACCCTCCCCCGCCCCAGCACACTGGGCCCCCCAGGGCTTCTAAGCTCCCATCTCAGAGGTCCTCAGAACCGTTTTCTAAAATATCCAGGTTCATTCAGAAACACCTAGAAAAAGCTGAGCCGGTCGGATGGATTCTTACCATCAGAGAAGAGCCGATCTTCCTTGTGGGGCTGCTGATTAACTCAGAGGACAGTCCTGGGTCCCGCGTGGAGTCCCCAGACCCAGGGCCAGGCCCCTGCCAGCTTCCTCTCCATGGCACCCTCTGCGGGAAATGGGCCTGATGCAAGCAAGCAACCGTGCCAAGGGTCAGTGCTGGGGACACCCCGGAAGGCGTTCCTGTGGCTTTGCACCCCACTGTTCTTTCACAAAGAACACGCTACATTGCACAGTTCCTTCCAAATCTGCTCCGGGTCCTGTGAGGAAATCAACCACGCATTCTGGACTTTCCAGTTGCGAAGTTTCTGGAGGCTTTTTTTTTTTTTTAATGATTTTTTTTTCACTCTCTCTCTTTTTCCCCTTTCTCAGCTAAAAAAAAGTTGGCCAAGGTCACGACATACAATGGCCAAGCTGTGTCACTGACCAGATGCCTCCCACCCCCAGGCCTGGGGACAAGAGCTCCTTTGTCCACTATATTTTAGGCGGGACTCCCTGGGCCTGCCCCAGCCCTGCTGGGGAATGTTCCGCCAACTTCTTCCCAACCCGAAGTCACGGCTCTGGCCTCGGCCCCAGCCCCAGCCCCAGCTGTGTGAACCCAAGGCCAGATAAAAGCCAACCTACAAAGAATGGGAAATGCTCCCCCAAGAACCATTGTGTTAGACCCATCCAGGGCTGAGAAGCCGGTGGCCCCTGGGGGGGGCAAGATGAGCGTCCCCTGCCTTTGCTCTGCCCTCGCCACCTCCAAACCTGAACAGACGGCGGGTGACCAGGGGGGCAATGCCATGCATCTCAGAAGAAAAGGGTTTAGGATCCCAAAGCTCTCAGTTGCAAGTGGAGGACGTGAGCACTATATGGCGTCCATCAACTAAATGAGTTCAAGCAAGAGACTTGGATCCTGCGTGGATATATCAAATCACTCCACTCAGACAGCTTTTTGGAGGAGCTGAAGGGTTAAGCACTTCAAATCCACACATTTCTGTGTCTGCTTTCAGTGTAAACCATGGTGATTCTAGGAAACGAGCCTTGATATCAAAGTAAATATGGTTTTCCCAAGGGACCGCGAAGTCGAGAGATCTGGATGATTTCTTATAAACAGCGTTCTCTCAAATGTATGGATAAACTGTGTATTTATAGAGGGTTCAGTGCCTGATCCTTGGGGTGGGCTAGGAAATCAGAACAATCCTCTGGGGACAGAGTCAGCCGGCTCTAGAGCCCTTGTGGGTTCACTGCCTATCAGCTGTGATGCCTCGCGTGGGGTCTCAAAGCTTCGGATTTCTTCAAGTGTAAAAGGGAGATGACTGGCAGTGCCTTTCTTAAAAGGTTGTTGGGAGGATTAAGGGGGGAAATCCACATAAACCCTGAGCAGAGAACAAAAGGGACCAAAGTACCCAATACAGCCAGTTGTTTTTGTTATGATCAAAGAGTAGGAGGTGAGGTTTCCCTGGACACACACAAAAAGATGGGCCAAGAAGATATACAAATGGCCAATGGGCACAGGGAGAGGTGCTCATTCATCACTAGGGAAATGCACAAGGGCACAAACCCCAATAAAGACATTAAAACCCCAATAAGGAGTCACCGCCCACCCATGAGGATGGCCGCTGTCAACAAACAAGTAGAAGAACAGGCATTGGTGCAGATGCGGACAAACCGGAGTCCTTCCTGGTGGGAATGTGAGATGGAGGAGATGCCATGAAAAACAATATGGCGGCTCCTCAAAGAGTTGCACACAGGCTTAGCACGGGCTCCAGCAATTCCGCTTCTGGGTCTACACCCAAGAGAACGGAAAGCAGGGACTCCACTCTCTACACCGGCGTGCTGCAGGACTCTTCCTGACGGTCTGAGAATGGAAACAACCCAAGTGCGTCCATTCATGGACGAGCGGATAAACAGAATATGGCATGTATATACACAGCAGCATGGTGTTCAACCTCAGAAAGGAAATTCGGACCCAGGCCACAGTGGAGATGAATGTAAAGACTTCAGGCAAAGCAAGATAACCCAGTCACGACAAGGCAGATACCATGGGATCCTACTTTAGGAGGGGGCCAAGAATAGAATAAATTCATAGAGACCAAAAAACAGAATGGCGATCACCAAGGGCCAGGGGGAGACAGGGCTGGGGGATGGGGCATTAGTGTTTGATGGAGACAGAGTGTCTGTCAGCAAGATGACAAAGTCTGGAGGCGGGCGGTGATGGCTGCTCGACATTGTGAAGACATTTGATGCCATTGAACTTGTACGCTTAAAAATGGTTAAAATGGTAGATTTTATGTCATGTCTGTTTTAACATACACAACACGTCTAGGATCCACAGAGATAGTTTAGATCAAGGGCCCCTGACCTTGATCAAGGGCCTGATGTGATATAAGCCACATCATGAGAAATTCAGGGACAGAACCTCCAGGGGAGGCAATGCATGCACGCAGAGAGAAGTCTCCCCAGCCTAGTGGTGAAGCCAATGAGAAGACAAGTCTGGGGCAGCCCAGACGCTTCGCTGTGTGGTCCATTTGGTGTTCAGTCTTGGAGAAACTGAGGCAGCACAGCCAGCATCCTAATGTCAACCACGGGCCTGTCCGATAATGGGGGCACACACTCAGAGGGCCAATAGCAACATGCCTCTGTCTGGACATATCCACTTCTACCTTTCTGGTCTTTTTCCTTCCACCCCCAGACGCAGAGCTCATCTCTTCCTTCTCAAAGCCTGGAGTGGGCTGCTCAAGGGGTTCTACTTCCCCTCTCTGCTTATCAGGCTCTGATAGGCTTCAGGGGTGACAATGAGCTCTCCTGAACTCTCACTTTGGGCCAGACGCCGTCCTAAGCACGTCCCGTGCCTTGTATCACGTAACTCTCCCAGAAACCCAACGAGGAGGTTTCTAGTGTGGTCCCCATTTAACAGAGGAGTGAACAGAGGCTTTCAGGATGGATCAGGAAGTGTGGGCAGGAGGAATGAGCTAAGGGGATAATACTCTGGGCCCGACACAGCCAAAGGAGCAAAGGCGCAGAGAGAAAGTCGTGTGAGTGGGCATGAAGATCACTTCCATCAGGAATTCAAGGGCTCAAGGGCCTAGGATTCAAGGCCACAGAAGGTGACAGAAGGAATAGTTACAGATGGAGTCCCGTTGTGGGAGACCATGACAGCACCGAGGCTAAGAAAGCGGTCTCCCTTCTATAAGCCAGAAAACACTGATGGGTTTTGAATGGGGGAGGAAACACCATGAATGTTGTGCTCTCCAATGTTGGAGATATCATCCCAACACCAGGGCATTAAAAAGATCCAATGTCCGGGAGAAAACTGGTTATGGGACCTCTCCCCTCCTTTCTCTCTCTCTTCCGAAACACGAGAGAAATCCAAGCCTTAGATCTGTATTTGTAAAGTGAGAGGTGAGGAGTCCTCCGGGGGCTGAGTTACTGGCTTCTTCCCCCAGTGGGGTGGGAAGTGGGGTCTGGTGGTGACCATACCCTGACCTTGGAGGTCATCAGCCCTGCCAGTGGAAGGCCCAGAGAGCAGCACGGGGGCCTCTCTGCTCCTGGAAAAGGGCTCCCACCCACAAGAAGGTAAAAGCAAAACTCCATCTGCATCCCGGGCAGCCAAGACCTTCACCCTGGGTCCTTCAGGTTTCGTGGACTTAAAAGTCCCCATGGGCGTTCTTGCAGCCCATAACTTTTTGGTTTTATGGCAGCAAAGAGGGGACAGTTTATAGGCTACTCAGCCTTGACACCACTCTGACACTGCATCCCACACATGTATAGATAAAATCACAGACAATCACGCACCCCTATAGGTAACACACAAGACTGTCGTCATGGTTCCCAGGATGCCCTCCAGCCAATGGTGAGACACCTTTCTGGGCCTTCATGAACCAGAAGGCTAATCTGCTCTGACCTGAGCTAAGCAGAACAAACTAGGGGCCTGCAAAAGTTTTATCCTTTAGGAATCACCAACACAAGTATCTCGGGATGTGTAAAACTCATAAACACATTCTCAGGGGTTTATGGTTTGGGGCAATCCTAGCATCTCAAACCAGAAGTCCCTTGAGTTTTGATGTATGGATCGTCTCTGTCATTTGAGCTGGCACCAAAAACAACACAAACTGCTCCCCTTTTGGTCTCTGCAAACAGGTAGGTTCCTACACCTTGGGTCACGTGGACAAACGAGGGACAGTAGGAAACCCATAATCCACACATAAAAAAAGTCCGACAATCATTTCCCCAGAGTTCCATTTTCCCCAGGTTTCATGGAGTCCAATGCACCCAACCTTCTTGCTATTATTGTCTCCGTTGAGTTGAAAACCGCCAACCAAAAGAGGCCACGTTTGCTGTGGGCCCTTGTCCTCAGTACCATGAGTCACGTTGCCATATAATGATAATTAATAAGAAAGACAGGGTATGGCATTGACTCACTTTTCCTAAATGCTTCATAGTCATGAAGGGAAAAATTATTCACCAAACCATGTAGTCTCTGTGGGACAGGGTCTCACAGGGTCCCAACCCTCTCAGAGGCAGCCCCTTGCCTACGGGATCAATCAAACAACTCACAGTCACCCGCAACCTCTTCCCAAATGCTGTGGGAGATGCAGGCACGTGCAACACAAAAGGGACTTGGCTTCTACAGTTTGGAAGATAAGGCACAGACACAAGGGAAAAAGCAGAAATAACCACACAAGGGAGTCTATCATAAGTGCCAAGCGATAAGTCGGCAGACGATGAAAGCTTTCAGAATCCAGAGAAGGGCGAGATCGTGTTCAGCGGAGGCAGTCAGAGAAGGCTTCTCGGAAGATACAGCATTTGCCTGACAGCAGGGATGAAAAGGGAGGGCCTGACTGGAATGGAGGGACAGTAAGTGAGAAGCAGACTAGGCCTTGGTGATGGAGCAGATGTTGGGGGAGTGGGAGAAGTAAAAGGTGATCCTGAAGGGGATGAGAGAAGCTGGACCCAGTACCCAGGGAGATCCGGTCATGGTAGAAGTCAGTTTGGGGATACACGGTAGAGCTCACAGCCTCCATACTCAAGTTTCAAGTGCCTGATCAGGGTACAGCTGGGCTGCATGTGGCCCTTGACATATGGAGCTGGAGCATCTCAGCTATCCCAGCTGGGATATCTGCCCCATAGAGATGGGACTGCAATCCTACAGGTGGACTCAGTTTATGAAGAAAGAATGGATAGCTGAGCCTCAAGACATGCTCTCACTTTCCCCCGGCCCTACTTGGACCCAATCTCTCCTTCCCATAAGCCCCCGCCCCACACACATGAGTGCATGCAGCACCCCTTGGGCCCCTCTCCAAGACCCTCAAAGGCAAGAACCAGATCTCTGTCCTTCTCCCCTCAATGCAGCCCCATGCCTCACACTCAGGGGCTGGCTCCATGATGGGCAAGGAATGGACGCGAGTTCTGGGAATGAGTTCCAGAAAGCAAACAAGGATGGGATTATAGAACAGGTAGCGGTGTCCATGAGAGAGAGAGGAGACGACCCTCACCAATGACAGAGAGGATACGCCTCCTGTCAATCCCAGAAAGAGGAGCAGGGGAGTGAGGTGGGCGTGGAAATCTGGTCCTGAGCATATAAGGAGCTGGGGAGCCCGAGGATACACAGGGGTGGGAGGTAAGATACTGAGACAGGTGTCATTACAGAAAAGGGTGGAGAGAGAGGACAGAGCGGTGAGTAGGCAGGGGCTGGCCCAGGCCCACTGGGTCCATAGATGGCTCCTAGGAAGGGTCTGCCCTCAGCGTGAGTGGGTCTGAGGCCCCGCATAAGGTTACTATGTGTCCCACTCCATAAAAGACTTCCAAGACCAAGTGGACTTATTAGAAATGGCACCTACTTTAACAGACTTGGTTCCAGACCCGAGGGAAGTCTTGATTCAACGTCTCCCAAACACCAGCCATTCACGTACCCCCTGTCCCAACTCTGGCATTGCTACATATCAGCAGCCCTACCATTTACCCAGAATTTTTTTTTTAACTGTCTTCTAATGAGCTTGAATTTAGCCTGACCCTAAGCAGGAATAGCTATGAAAAATGGATTTGACATGGTTGATCGTCCTCCCTATTGCACACTTACATAAACAGAACTTAAAAACCATCATCATGACACGGTCTATGAGGATCTTACAATATCCTTAGAGATAACCCCGGCCCACTTGAAGAAACACAGTTTCAGGCTATGTGGAAAATTACCAAAGAGCATGAAACGGTCTAGGGAGTTTCTTTTCTGAAACCTAGAAAACCAAGCTCGATTTCTCCATTGATCACATACCCACAACTGCAGGAGTGAGGTGGCCCGTGTGTGCCCGAGTCATTGCTGGGAGGCCCAGGAGGGCAGTCAAGGGAGAAACAGGACTTCTCATGGTGAGGGCCATGGGACAGTCCTGGGTGCGTGGAGTGTGCCTCAACGACCCCGCAGGTCAGCAACTGTGAAGGGGATTCAACTTTCCCCAAGTGGACACAGTGCGAAGGCCAACGACACACAGTATATATTCCATCCAACAGTACATGCAATGTCTACACAGACACTGCCTTGTTGGAGAAGGAGGAAAGAGAGGGGCACGGGAACTCGGGGAAAGGCTGAGGAAGCACCATGTGAAGGGCTTAAGGCAAGAGTGCCTCTCAGAAGGCAATTCAGAAGACAACATCAGGAAACAGCTAGAAAGCAAGAAGTCCTCTTTGAAAGAGGAACAGAAAATCATTGCGGAAAAAGACGGCCAAAATAAGAAGGATGACACAAAGGCAAAAACAGATGAGGTTAGGATTGTACCAAAATGGCTCACTTGAATCCACATTAGTGGTTGTGGGTAAATAAAAATTAAAAAAGAAAAAGTTACATCAATAAAATGCAGGCTACACTTCAAAGGATCTCCCCAAACTGCAAAGGCTTAAAAGAAAAAAAAAAAAAAAAAGGCAAGGAAATGAAAAAGTAATGCATGTTCAAGAAGGGTTCCATTAGAAAAGACCAGACCATGTAGACGAGAATCAATAATCAACTGCAAAAATTACAAAAGAGAATTTTAAAAATCATGCCCAACAAGAGGCAAAGAGAGGGGTGCCTGGGTGGCTCAGAGGGTTAAGCCTCTGCCTTTAGCTCAGGCCATGATCTCAGGGTCCTGGGATCAAGCCCGGCATTGGGCTCTCTGCTCGGTGGGGAACCTGCTTCCCCCTCTCTCTCTGCCTGCCTCTCTGCCTACTTGTGATCTCTCCCTCTCTGTCAAATAAATAAGTAAAATCTTAAAAAAAAAAAAAAAAAGGGCAAAGAGAAACGTTGCCTGGGAAATCCTTTTTTCCTCAGACTTTTCTTCTGCTCCTACTACGACCACTTCCCATGGGAATCAAAGCTCTGTAAGGCCGGGACTCGCCAAGGGGCTGGCATCAGCCCTCGGACAGTGCTAGAAAGTGCAGAAGACATATCCCACCCAAGTCAAAGCTTCATGAGGCACAGTCAGTGTCTCATTCATCACTATGGAACTTCGGTAAGCATTTGCTGAAGGGAGGACCAAACAGAGCTGTGAATATGAGTTTCTGTTCTGGACGTCTGAGATTCAAGACGTACGCATCCTGTCAAGCTGTATTAAAAATGAAAGAGACAGAAAGGGTTCTCTAAGCACACAGGTAAAGAAACCACCCACGTGCTCTCCAGGCACTGAGAAACAGAGATCAACATGAGATTGATGTCAATGGGGAGTCGCCATATAAACGCATCCGCGAGGCATTTCTTACTCAATGTAGATGCCCAGCTCAGAAATGCAGCCAACGGACTTCCCAGCTCGGGGGTGAAGCCCAGTGACCAGAATCTCCCTCAGCCTTGTGTCCATCCTGGAATCAGGGGCTACCTGTGTCTCCTGCAATGTCCTTCGAGGCCAGGACAGGGGACGCCTCCAGCCACGCGTGCAGAGCACTGTTTGTCGATGCTGTCTTTTCTGCCCAAGCATGGGCTGACACTGGGGTAGCTCCTCGACCTTTGGGGACACTGCGCTGGGACCATCACTAGACAAAGTCTCTGTCACTACGCTGTATACAGCACCACTCTGTTTGCTAAGGAACTGGAAGAATGACCTTTTGCATATTTAAAACTCCCATTGAACGAACCAAGCCTTCCCTCCTCCCCAGATCCAGAAATCCCAATCAGCTACCCAATGGCTCTCTGTCACCAAGACCCCCTTCTGTATCACCTTCTAAGAGCCGCTCCCACTTTAAGAACCAGGGTCTCCACCACAGTGTGAAAGGTGGAAAAGGATACACCCCACACCCCTTGCCCCACCCCCACCCCCAATGAAACACTGAGGGAACACAGGAAAATGGGAACGCAGGTCATCTTTATATTCTGGGATTTCTCCGGCTGCTTTAATTGTTCTCATTTTATCACATTAAAAATGGTTGTTTATTTTTAATTGTACAAGTCAAAAATTTTTTAATGTTTTTATTTTTATTTTTATTAACATATAATGTAGTATTTGCCCTAGAGGTTACAGGTCAGTGAATCGTCAGGCTTACACACTTCACAGCACTCACCATAGCCCATACCCTCCCCAGTGTCCATAACCCAACCATCAAATCACTTTTACAATCGGGAAAACATTGCCTTCCTCCCAAATCAGCATATCCAATTCTAAAATATACCATATGATCCCAATTATGTAGACAAATATATACAGCCAAAAAAGGGGGGTGGTGAAAAGAATGCAAAATCTTTTTTATTTCTGCTTTTCTGTATTTTTTCCATTTTCTATAATGAGCATATTCGTTTTGATGCTTTTTTTGAGAGGAGGGGGGCAGAAGGAGAGGGAGAGAGAGAATCTCAAGCAGGCTCCACACACAGCATGGAGCCCAACACGAGGCTCAATCTCACGACCCTGAGATCACGACCTGAGCCAAAATCAACAGTCAGATGCTTAACTGACGGAGCCACCCAGGCGCCCCATTTTTAATGCAATTAAAAAAAATCTTTATTTTATTCCATTATGAACTAACATATGAATACAGCCCTATTTAGAATATGTAGAGAATATCTGTTATTAAAATCCCCCTTGATATCTCCCTTCACAGTTGCCATCCCGTAAAATGAAGGGTTCATCATACTAGCTTTCATATGATAAAGGAGACTTGGAGGGCTTTATTTTTAAGAAAAGGAATTAAGATGAAACGGGCAATAGTAAGAAACTTTCTGGTCCAATACAAGTTGGACACAAAAATTAGAGATGGAAGGGACTCCAGAGATCATTTGATCCCATGCTGCCATTTTATAGATTGGGAAACTGAGCCCAGAGACAGATGGGGACTGGGTGCCAAGTCTCCCACAGTCCCGCACAGAGCCCCCTCCTTTTGCTCTCCAGCCGCCATAAGTCTTGGTGCTGATGTTGCTGGCATGGCTAGAGGATTAGTTCTGGTCACACAGCACGGCAAGAGCCAAAGCCCCCCTGGAAGGCTCCCAAGCTGACCCCAACACAAAGACCAGTGAGTCCAGCTCTCTGCTCAACCACGAGCCATTTTCCATCTGTTTGTGGCCAGTGAGTCCCCTGTGTAGGGAGGGGGCCCAGAGAGGAAACATCTGTGCACACAAGGGGAGTGAATAAACGCACTTGATTCTCCTTTTGCCAACTCCTCTTCGGCTTCTTTTTCCACTCATTGAAATGCAAAGCCCCATTCCAGTGAGGAGGTCTGGAAGATTCCAGAAACTTCTAGAAACCACAACCCCACTCTGCAACAGGGATTCCCAAAACAAGGTCCGCATGGATGTGCTGGGGCTGTGGGCAAGGATAAATAGCAGATGCAACCCCCAGAAACCAGCCACAGGCATCCATTGGATTGTCCCCAACCTCAGCTTCTAACCTTCAGCCAGGCACAGAGGAAGTTCAAGTATGCCTTCTGCAGCTTTCCAGCCATGTAACCTCAGGCCAGTTGCTTCAACCTCTCTGGAAACTCATCTTTTCTCTTTCCTGCATGCAAAAATGGAAATACCACCATCTCCTTCACAAAATTCTTGCAAAGCCCCGAGGGTCAAAACCATTCCATGAATGTTAGCTTTGCCCCATACGTTCCCATCCCCATTAAGTCACTGAGCAACCTTGAGGGAAAGTCTTCAACAACTAAGGTCATTGTGCTGAGCCACTCCCATGGCACCAACTGGGTTTTCCCAATAGCCTGGACTCATCTGTGTAGATAGACACCTTCTAACCTTCCTGACACAGACCAAGCTCACCAAAGGAGCGAGAGGGACGGCACATGAAATGGAATTCCTATACTCAGTGGACAAGATGAGGGTTTAGAGGACCACCAGAAGGGAACACTAAAATCCAGGGAGCCAAGCACATGTCATGTCTGCCGGGGTCTCTGGAAAGCTGGTGACTTATACTTATACATCCCATAGCCTAGCCTAGTTGACCCTCAAGAGAATGCTGGAGAGACATAACCTTAGTTTCCTTCCATAACTGAGTAAATGGAGGTTGTCCCCAAGGTCTTACGACTCACAAGACACAGAACCACTTTGAGCTCAGTATCCTGGCTCCAAGAACAATGCAAATCCCCCCCCCTCCCCGCAGACCACCCCCACACACACCCAAGGCTCCTCTGCAGTGGCCAAGAATCCTCTCTCCAAGGGCAAAATACCCCAGTGAGAAGTTACCGTTGAGGGAGGCCAAGACTGGCCAAGCCCCTCACCACCAGCTTCCCATGGTAGAAGGTGGTGGCCCACAGCCTTGTGAGCTAACTGGAGGGAGAGGAGCTGGAGGAAGGGAGGGAAGTACCAAGATAAACATCTCCACAGAGAAGAGCCCTGACCGGCAGCTGGGGTGAATGACATCCAAGAGAGATATTGACTGAGCACCACAAACTGAGTCACTGTGAGCAGTTTTCCATGCAAGCGGGCAGCCCCTGCCCATCCACAGGAAAGAGCCGAGGCAATGTGGAGGTCTGACCTGGGTTCAAAGCTCCAGCTGGGATGGGGACCCGCCTTGCTTTGTCTGGTGGGCCCTGCGCCTCACTTCTTGTGGTCCTCCAGGAGATATAACCCCTGCCTCTAGCCCCACTTTCCCTCCCGTGTGACCCAGTCCACTCCTACCCCCATGGCTGCTCTAGTTTTCCTGGCCTACAATGAGTGGTCCTCACTCCCTAAGAGGAGTAAGAGTGTCCTATTCAAATGTGTATGCAAACACAGAAAACACACCCAATGACCATATGTGGAATTGATGGAGAGCCCCCAAGTCTCTGAGTAGGATTTGTCAGTCCCCCCGCAGACAGTGGGTGTCTTATCTTCCTGGTGTCACCTGGCCACCCATGGGAAGGGTATAGGAAGAGTAGGAGACAAAAAGGTAGAGTCAGGGGTGCCTAAGTGGTTAAGCATCTGACTCTTGATCTCAGCTCAGGTCTTGATCTCAGGGTCATGAGTTCAAGTCCTGCACTGGGCTCCACCAAGGGCATGGAGCCCTATTTCCATACTGAAATCCTGTCAGGGGTTCCCAAACCACAACAAATGAACCAGGCAGGCTTGGGGAAGGGTCATCAGTAACTTGCCTGGGTCTCTGAATCTCATGGGCCTAGGGCCCTCCAAGTAAATACATTCAGGAAAGACTCACTCTCTCTGTCACCTAAATTGTCTGCAAATGTATTTGAAGTTTTTTAGCCAGAGAGAAAGTGGGCAGAGGCCAGAGGTGATCACCTATGATGAAAGCGACCAATGCTTGATGTGAAATGTACACATATGGTTGGCTCTTACCCAAACTTTTTAAAGAACTGGTATATTATTTTTACCCAAGGACTCCCAGCCCATGAATACATGGTTACCTCTGATATGCTTAAGCAGCCAACCTGATCTCTCTCAACATCATTCAATCCACTGCCTTGTCTGCTAGGGTCACACAGCCCTTCTCCCATAAGAAGAGAGCCCAATGACTATCTTTTTCTCTAGGATGGTCAAAGGCACTGGGGTCTGCTCACTACTGTTGCACTGATAAGACCCACAGACAGAAGTGCTAAATAGCTAACGGACAGATAGAAAGTGATTAGGATGTGTTGGGATCCCACAAACAGAAAATCTCCTGCAGCCCTCGGAGCATGCATGGGACTCTACCAGGAGTGGTACGGGGTGAAACCCTTAACTCCTTTTCTTTGGCCAGGGATCCCCGCCTTTCCTCCCCTCTTGGTCTTCAAAGGACCAAACATGACAATAACAGGTGTAGGCACTCTATTCATGCTCTGAGCTGCAGATACGCAAAACATTCCATCCAAAGGCAACAGAGTACACATTCTTCTCAAGTGCACATGGAACACATTCCAGGAGAGATCAAACGTTAATCAAAAATTCAAGAAGACGGAAATCCTATCAAGCAACCTGTCCAACCACAACAGTATGAAACGAAAAATCAATTACAAGGAGAAAACTGGAAAAACCACAAAAATGTGGGGAAACAAAACAACAAGTCATTGCACAACCAGTGGGTCATCAGAGAAGTAAAGAAGGAATCAAATAACGCCTAAAGACAGAAAAAAAAAATCAGAAACACAATGTAACAAAATCCACGGGATGCAGCAAAAGCAATTCTAAGGGGAAAATTCATAGTGATCCAGGCCCACCCAGTTAATAAGAAAAATCTCAAACAATCCAACGTTATGCCTAAAGGAACTAGAAAAAGAAGAACAAATGAAGCCTAATGTTAGCAGAAGGGAAGAAATAATAAAGAACAGAGCAGAACTAACAGACCTAGAGGTATATCATGCTAAGTGGTTTAGGGCAGAAGGAGAAAGACAAACACCACAGGATTTCCCGAGATATGTGCAATCACAGACACAGAAAACCCACTGATGTTGACCAGAAGGGTAGGGGGCAGGGGACAAAATGGGTAGAGGGGTTATTTGTTCGGTGGATAGACTCTTGGGGGTGATCACCTTGTAGCACACTTATCAAAGTAGAACACAGTACACCCAACACTTATGAATGTTACATACCAATGTGACCCCAATGTAAAAAAAAGGAATGATGGCCACTGTTCCATTATTGGTCTTGGTGCTGGTGAACAGCAGAGACGGGTTGGGACTACGGCAAACTGGAAAAGTCACCCTCGGCATCAGCGTGTTGCTGCCGTGCAGGATCCCAAGACTTGGTGTCACCAAAGCTACACTTTATTTGTTTATTTATTTATGCAAGAAATGCCGGGTATCTTAATTTCTAATGTGAAATCTGATGATTTTTACACGTTGGCAAACCAACTCAACAACTCTGAAATGAAACCATGGGCAAAAACAACAACGAAATGACAACAAAACCTCCTACGGTCCTTGATTCTGCCCGTTGGCCTCCAGGGCGCAGCTCTTTGCAAAACTGCTGGTATCTGCCTAGGCAGTTGTTTCCAGAGAGGGCTCCCTGGTTTTTACAGAATTGAATGCTACCATCCTAGATGGAGAGTATGAATTAGTTGCTGCTACCCTATGCTAACCATCCCTTTGTGGAGACCTCTTACCACCAACACCTCCTGCTTGCTGGGTGCAGCGGGATGCCAGGGTTCAGGGATTCCAAGAGCTGCAAATGTGTGGCCAATTTCCTCTCACCCCAGGGCCAGGGGCCCCAGCCTGTGTGTCTCACTTTCCTTGGAAGGGAAGCATGGGACAAGATTTCTGGGGCAGGAGAGATGCTGAAAGGCCATCCCACTCTGTTTATGGGAAAGCAGCTCCCCGTCCGTGGACCAGAAGGCTTGGAAGGGGAGGAGGCATGCGAGCAAAACAGCCTGGGGAATGAGGCATGCACCACCAGCTGGGAAGCGGGGCAGAGAATGTGGTCGGAGGCAAAGCCACGCATTGAGCAATCTTAACAGAAGATCAGAGATTTGGGAACTGAGGGAGTGAGCCAGGCACAGAAGCCTTGGGAAGGACAGAAGTGTGTGTCCAAAGGCAAGATGACGCAGTTGTCCCCATGAGCAGAGAGGCTCCCTCGGGGCAGCAAGACCAAGCAGCTAGAAGCCAGCAGCTTTGCACCACAGTTTGAGCGGGAAGGAAGGCTGGACGCCTGGTCGTGGGAGGACTGCACAACCCAAACCTGCAGGGCTCTGGGGCCTGGGAACATGTATTCTGGGGCAATTAGGATGACTACAGGGTGAATGGGGAAGTTGATGAAGAAATCACAGTGTCAGGGGCGCCTGGGTGGCTCAGTGGGTTAAGCCTCTGCTTTCGGCTCAGGTCATGATCTCAGGGTCCTCGGATCGAGCCCCACATCGGGCTCTCCGCTCAGGAGGGAGCCTGTTTCCCTCTATCTTTCTGTCTGCCTCTCTGCCTACTTGGGATCTCTCTCTGTGTCAAATAAATAAATAAAATCTTTAAAAAAAAAAAAAAAGAAAAGAAAAAGAAATCACAATGTCCTTCTCAATCTGCCCGCAGGGGGCTCTCCTCCTGACCTCAGACCCTGGGAGAAGGGCTGCCACCTCCCCGTCCCCAGACCTCACACTTCCAACCGCCCCACTGTCCCATGAGCGTTGCACACAGCAACACAACAGCATCACGAAATGATGCTTGCACGGGACTCCCCCTGCGAAATCTTCCTTCCTCCTTCCGGCTTTTCCCTGGAAAGGAGAGTCACAGCCATCTCTCTGCAGGAAAAAATTCAGGCTTATTCAGACCAGCAGTCCCCCAACTCTTGTTTTTCCAAGTCTGACCCACAGTAAAAAGCCCATGTACACAAAGCACAAATTTCGTGTCGCGATGCGTACCCTACGGCATACAAGGCACTCTGAGAGTTTGTCATTCGACTTTTTAGGCTGATTAACACTAATCATAGACTCTGTGTGGCTCGTGACTCTTGGTTCTGAGAAACCCTGCTTTACCTGGTCCCGATCCCCTTTTAGAAGGATCCCCTCCTTGACCCCCCTCTCTGTCAAAGATGGCGATACAGGTTACCTTCGCTTCACTTTGCTGGACCAACCACAGTAGAGAGAAATGCTTCCAATTCTCCCTGCCCTTGAGGACTGTGTGCCACTCATGGGCACCTGGCATCCCTGGGTCTTCTCTTTCCGAGAACCGGGTCCAAGTCTCTGAATCCAGAGCACTTAAAACCTGTCAAATGCTTGATGTCCAAAAAAGAGAAGCCCGATTGCAACTTCCTAATCACGGTAAAATTGCTCTGCATTCTGTTTCACGCCACAAAGCCCAATCTTTAGAGAACTCCTCTGCTCCTGGCAGCATCCCCCTTCCCTGCCCCGGGGGGAGACGGAGCTATGTGGTTCCAAACTGCTCTGTGCACCGACGCATCACTCCCCCCTCAGAGCCCCAACACAGATCCCGACAGGTCCACACCGGCCGTGACACTGACTTACCACCGAAGAGTTGGGGGAGAAAGAGATTCTGAGCACCCAGTGCTCAAGTGGGGAAGTCCACAGACGCGAACGCAACAGTCACACGGGAAGTGGCTGAATCCACACGAAGCCGAGCTTCCCAGACTCCCGCTTGCATGCGCTTTCCGGAAGCCTTAAGTGGCTTCAGACGCTGTTACATAATCCTGTGTTTGTTACCTACCCCCCACTTGTGCCTCCCGCTCTGCAGCCCCCGTAGCTCTGAACACCCAGGGCCGCCCTGACCCACGACAGAATGCGCCCCCACAAGCCACAGGTGTCCCAGCTGGAAGATCCCTGTGGACCTGGTTGCTGTCCCACTCTGTCCCTGACCAGCTGTGTGACATCTGGCAGAACACAGATCCTCTCTGGGCTCTTCCCTCATCTAGAGCCTGAGGGAGCGGGACCCTGCTGATTCCCAAAAGCTCCTTCCAGGCTTTTTCTGAGCACTCTACCTGCACCATTTGGAACCATGTGACCTTGAAAAGGCCTGGCCACACTCAGGAATTCAGAAAAAAAGCAAAACAGAGGAGGCGAAGATCCAGAAGAGAGAGACAAGTTAAGTTGAAGGCAACAAGAAAAACTCGCTTCTCACTGAGCTCAGCACCTTGGATACCCAAGTGGCTTGCACTTTAGCAAGCCCTGGGGTCCCCACTTCAACCCAGACTCAGTGAAGGAATGCAGAGGGCAGACAGGTGTGTGAACAGAAGCATCAGCCTGGGTCCCTCCATCACAGAGCCAAGCACCTGCCCACAGTGGCTTCCCTTGTCTCCCCACTCTTGCTGCGGGGCACGGCCGGCCCCCTGGCTCTCGCTGGGCTCCAATGAGCTTCGAGCACCTGCCCGGGGCTCCAACTCACCTCAGCCCCACAGTCCCTCCTCTTGCAAAGCTGGCGCGCTGGTCATTTTCTGCCACCGTCTCCACACCCGCTGCCTCTCGTGGCATCAGCTAATTCACTGTGCAAAGCAGCCTTTATATATAGAAAGTTGCAGCCACGCAGGTTAGCATTAAAATAGAGACTTGCCGTTGCCGTGGCAACCAAACAAATGATATTCAAAAATGAAAAAGAAGTATTCTGCAAGCGGGAAAGCATGTCCACAGCCTTCCAGGGCAGCTCGCCCGGTCCCCTCGAGGGTAGGTGGGACGGCCTCTAGAGAAAGGACCTGCCCTCTGTGCACCTCCCTCCTTCCCATTAAGTCACCAGCTCTGGCTGCAGCTATGACCACACGCCCCCTCCACCTCCCCCCACACAAGCCCCTTCCTAAAGCCAAATCCCCGCCTAGAGCGGCCCCAAGGCCAAGGCACTGAGAGAAGATGATGATCTTGACTGGACACCTCAATTTGCAAAAGCTGTACTCCTCAGGCACCGAGCGGCCCTGATGCTATCGCCAAGGATGCTTCTGGAAACAGAGGTGGCCCACCACGGGCGTAGAGTCAAGAGACAGAGTGAGTACACTTGATGGGCTGCTTCACCCAAGACTCAGCCTAAAAATAAGAGGTGGGGGGTGGGGAGCTAAGGGATTGGGAAGCAGCCTTGTGCCTTCCACCTCTCTGATGCTAGGATGTGTGTCTTTCCTTCTGGGTCATCTCTTTGTTCTACTTTCTTCTTGTTTCCCTAGTCCCTAGGGACTATCCCTTGCTCCGCCACATGGGCCCTGGAAGTTGCTGGAGCTCCATGCACACTCAGAAGCTCCCGCTCTGGCTTCGTAGCTCCTGGTCAACACGGCCACCATCCAGAATGTTCCCAGCCTTCAAGGCGAAAGGTCTGGATCCAAGGAGCCTCCGAGAGGCTGGGGGGGCCTCGGACAATCCCCAGCCTTTCTCCAATTCATTCACACATTTTAAAGATCAGCCCTGATCTAGAGGGATGAAAATTTAAAACGCCAAGCCCAAGTGCCAGCAAGGGCGCGGGGCATCTGGAACTCCGCAGCGGTGCTGTGCGAATCCAAAATGGCGCCAGCCCTCTGGAGAGCAGCATGGCGGTTTCCTAGAAAGTGAACGTCCACACTCACCCTATGAGTCAACGGTCCTTCTCCCGGGGATGTACCAAGAGAAAGGGAACAAATGTCCACACAAAGTCTTGGGCACGAATGCGTGTGGCAGCTTTATTCACGGTGACCCCAAACCGGAACCAGCCTAAAGACCATCAACAGGGAATGGAGAGCGAGCCACGGTCCACACACAGGGCGAGTCTTGACTCCCGAAACAAAGGAGCCAACTATGGGTACGTGTAGTGACTTGGAGCATCTCACAGGTGTCTGCTGGGAAGCCAGGCTCTGAAGGTTACATGCGGTACAATCCTATCTACATCACGTGCGCAGAAAGACAAAGTTACAGCGATGGATGGCTCATGGGGAGCAGGGGAGGGCGTGAGAGCAGAGAGGGAGCACGAGGGAGGCTCTTGGGGTGACGGAATTACTGTATGTCCTGGTTGAGGGTGTGGTTCCATGAATGTATATAGATGTAAACTATATACCCGAAAAAGTCTGTTTTGAGACACCTGGGTGGCTCAGGCCATTAAGCGTCTGCCTTCAGCTCAGGTCGTGATCTCAGGGTCCTGGGGTTGAGTCCCGCATCGGACTCTTTGCTCAGTGGGGCGTCTGCCTCTCCCTCTTCCTCTCTCCCCCCTTCCCCACCCCCATTCATGTGCGTGTACTCTCTCTCTCTAATAAATAAATAAAATCTTGAAAAAAAAAAGATTTTTCACCTTGCGGGGGCAAGAATCAGGATGGCACAGTCTCCTTGTAGCAGTATTTGCATCAAACACAGGGCTCCCCATGCATAAACTGTAGAGTTCTGAGAACCGTTCGTTACCAGCACCATCCTTCCTTACAAAGACCCTCTTCTTGTCCTAGACCCACGAGGTTCTCAACCTTGGACCCGTTGTATCAGCCCCACCGGGGAATTTGTTAGAAAGTACAAACCCCTGGGTCTCATCCTAGCCCTCCCGAACCCGAAGCTCAGGCGACAGCGGGTCCTGCAGTGTGTTTTAACAAGGCCTCCTGGGGAGGGACTCTAATGTACCCTGAAATTTGGAAACCACTGGCCTCCAGCTACGGGATGGATTCAGCTAGGCCAGCCGGTCACTGAATGGTCTGGACCCTGTCCCTTCAGAATCAAAACGCTATGGAAACAGACAATGTTTTTCTCCATATCCTTCTAACTGCTGGCCTCAAACTTTTTTTTTTTTTCCCTCTTCTGACTCCTGCTTCTGGTCTGTCCCCATGCACCTGCAAGGAGGAGGAGGAGGAGGAGGCCCGGGCCAGAGCTCCGTCTGAGCCCCTCAAGCAGCCAGCAGCAGGTACAACAAGGAACCACCCATTGTTTTGACCGTGATACTTCAAGGAAGAGTGGTCATCACAAACTGAGGACCAGGGAGGGGCCCGTGGCTGCACAAATCCCTTCCTCCCTTCTGATCCAGCCCACTCCCGGGCGAGGACTGGACCCCACCTTGCCAGCCAGTCCACGTCCCTCTCAACTCCCGGAGCGTGTCTCGAATCAAAGGGCACCTCGTGCTTGTCCCAAAGAACCCAGGGCAAGCACGACTCCCTACTTACCCCAGCACAACAACTTCAAAGCCGCCTGGCTTTGTTTCTGGCTCCGAAGGCACACAGAGACGACGGATCACGGAGAAGAAATCAGAACCATATGAATGTCATATTCAGCAAAATAAACAGAATCACAGCATCAGGGCTGGGTCCAGGGGGCTGCGTGTTTGGCCCAGAGCCTGGGTTTGGTGGCCCCCAGCGTGGGCTGGGCTCCTGGCCTCCCCTCCCCGCCCACGACTCCCACGAACGGTGCCAAAGGCGCCCAGCGCGCCGGCCCTCCTAGCTGAGGCCTCCGCGAGCAATGCTGCTTTGGCTGACATTTCAGGGTTTTATGGAGTTTTTATATTCTCTTTTATGGTGCAGTTGACGACAGCTCAGCTTCTCTTCGAGTCCTGTCCGAAAATGCACAAGCACGAACAGGAAGAGTCCACCGTTAATGACAGAGGGACAGCTCCAGGAGCCTCTGGGGGAGGGGGAGGGGCTGTGGCACCCACCCCCCTTTTTATACCACTGGTTCCTCCCACAGCCAACCCTGGTGGGCTGGGCACACTCACCCCCAGCCTCATTCTCAGCGCAGAACACAAAACCCTCTCCTCTCGCGGCTTCTGGGGGAATCAACGTGGTTCTCCACAGAGCCAGCGTTGAGGATCCCAGAGACTTTTCCCAGTTGCCACGATGGGGGTGGGAGCGGTGGGTGATGGGTCAGCCCCCTCTGGCTGCTGTAACAAGTAATCACAAACTCAGTGGTCTGATACAACACTAATGTGTTACCGTAAGAATTCTAGGGCTCAGAAAGGGGTCTCACTGGACTCAAACCAAGATGGCGGCAGAGTTGTGTTCCTTGTGGAGGTTCCAGGAAGGAATCCAGTCCCTTGTCTTTGTCAGCTTTTGGAGACAGCCTGAACTCCTTGGTGGCTGGCCCCCTCCTTCCATCTTCAAAGCCAGCAACGGTCTGTCCAGTCCTTTCCACGCGGACCCTTGTGGTTGTACTGGGCCCACACGGGTAATGCAGGATAAATTCCCCCATCCCACAGCCATCTGATTTACAAACTCAAGTCTCTGTAGTCCTGTAACCTCACATACCCACGAGTGGCAGGGACAAACACAGGGATATCTTGGATGTGCGTGTATGGGGATGAGGGTTGGGGTGCTCATTATTACGAGGGGAGCTCCCAGCCTCTGATAAGCAGGGGGCAGGGATGCCGTTAAACACACCCCTCACCCACAACAAGAATGACCCGGCCCCAAATGTTAGTCGTGCCGAAGCTGAGAAACCACGGTACCGCCGAATGCTGACCAGACCTAAGCTGGTCCCGGTGACCCTGCCTCAAGTCTCTTTCCCACAAAGAGGTCAACTGTAGAAAGAAGCCATGACCCACAATTAAGGAGGAATTTTTTTTTACCATCCTATTAAACGCTTTCATGTGAATTCTCTAACCCAGAATCACCCTCCAATGCTGCTCGTTTGATATACAGAACATACACACAAGACCTGAAAAACACATAACATGCTTCTTGCTTCTAGAAGGCACATGAACGCGGTGGGCATAGATCATCTGAATCTCCTTATGCGGAGGGATTAAGAGGTACAAACTTCCAGTTATAAAATAAGTAAGTCACTTCGTGTGATGGCGGACGGTGGCGAGATCTATGGCGAGGGTCGTTTTGTAACGTCTAAAAATATCAGAGCACGACGCCGCACGCCCGGAACATAATAGGGCACGTCGCTTCTCCTTCGATAAAAAAAATAATAATAAACTTCTTTATGTGAGTAACTTCAAATGACGTGGCTCCTTCTGCTTTGCAGGTGCATTGCTTTCTGGTCTCAAAGTTGCTGAACTAGCAAGCCAGCCAGCTGCTCACGTCCCCGCTCCCGCTCTCCCCCCCCCCCCCGGGGGAGCGGACCCACCACGAGCTGATGAGAGTTTCTGAAGAAACCCGCAGACCTCAGTTCTGGGCTCCCGCAGGTGACCCAGGACAGGAAGGGGAGCAAGGGGAGGGCTGCCCTGCCCTGCAGACAGCAGGGGGTTGTCCCCCCTCATCCCCCCGACCAGGCTGGGTCCCCAGCAGGGACAACCTCCACACGGCCCGAGGTCCCATCTGCTGCCTGGGTTTCCCAGAGGGTGACTCTACGATGGTTTCCTGGGGATTCCCCTGCAAGGACAGGTAGGCAGGGCCTCCCTAAGACACTTCGGTGTCATTCTGACAGAAGGAGTCCCCCCTCCCTCCCGCCCCCACCAAAACGATGAGCAGAGGCACGGCGGCAGCTGGCGTAATTATGTGTACCCCCAAACGTGTCCCTGTGCCCGTTACCCCAGGCGAGCCCCTGCTGTTCTAGTCTCTGCTTGATACAGCAAAGTGGTTATTCAGTTCCTCTGTCGTAACCGCCAGCATTCTCTGCCAAAGCCACATGTCTGCCCCGAGGCAGGGAAGCCCGATGCGATGCCTGACATACCTTGGGACCTGGGACCACCGGCCACAAGCTGCCACCTGCCACGCACATGGCCTTATTCAATCCTCTGTCCGGCAAATGCCCGCTGTGTGTTTACAACGAGCCACACAACCTTCAAGAGCGGGGAACACAGAGGGCCTTGCCCACCGGGAGCTTGAATCCAATGCGGGGAGAGTGGGCAGGCCCCGCTCCAAGCATGGATGTGCGTCCTGCCCTGCAACGCCCACGCCAACGAGGGAGGCAGGGGACCTTAAACCGCCCCTGTTTTCAGATCGTTACAACCACGGCAGGAAACACTTACGTGATACCCAGCACGGACCCGACGGTTCCTGTCCGTTTGCAGACATGCGCGCCCTCTCACTCTTCACTCACCCTGCGAGGGGGCGGGGCTGGTCTCATAACTGCACCCATTTCACAGGGCAGGAAACTGAGGTTCCAGCGGTCAGCTGTGTGCCCCACACGGGTGCACACACAGACAGCTCATAAGGGACGGCAGCAGGACGGGCGAACGCCTCCCTCGGGACACCCAGCCCAGGGCTCCCACTTCCAAGGGGCAGTTGGGGGGCGGAAGAGAAGCCACAGAAGACCCCTGGTTGCTCCAACCCCCAGTGAGCCCCCTCCCTCCCAAGACACGGCCAGAGAGAGCCCCGCTCTCTGCTGGGCCTGCCGGGCCTCACTTCCTTCTTCATTTCTCCAGCACAGCTTTCATCCGCCCCACGTGAGTCCCGTGAATACCAGCAAAGTCCAAAGATGCTCAGATAATGGGATTTTCAACCACAAGGGGCCGACGGTAGCAGTTCCAATGGCAACGTTTCTGCCCCCTCACGCCATCCCCACCTTCTGGGACCTGCTGGGTCAGCGTCTCTGTGACCTGGGGGGACTGTGACTCTGGCTGTCACACTTGAGATCCTTGCAGCAGAGGCCGGGGCATGAGGAGAGCCTCGATGGCACGCTTTGGCATTTCTAACCATGCCACGGCTGAGCCCGTGGTCTAGAACCCACGTGGGCTCCAAGGGTGGGTCCTGCCAGTCTCAGGGCCCAGAGCCAGATGTGATTAATTCTGTTATTTGGAAAATGGGAGGGGGGGTGTCTTTGCAGGTGAAGGATTCTGAAATGAGGAGGTTGATCCCGGATTATCCAGGCAGGACCTAAATGCAATCCCAAGAGTCCCTAGAAGAATGAGGCCGAGGGAGATTTTATCACACGGGGAAGAGAAGGGGTTTCTGGTCAGGGAAGCAGGGGTCAGACTGGTACAGCCACAAGCCAAAGGTGTCAAGGAGACGCGGCCCTAAGCACCCCGCCCCAAAAGAGAACAGAGCGGCAGGGAGATAGTCCCCTAGTCCCCCGTCCCCCGCCTGCTCTGACCGCAACCCGAGTGTCAGCCACGTGGAAATGCTGTGTCAGGACACATGCACAACACAGGGCCGGCAGCGCTAGGGACACATGGGGACCAAAACCAGACTCGGAAGCTTTCCACTGCGGTTCGCAGGCCTGGGTGGTGCAACAGCGCAGGGACACAGGACTCCCCCATGACATCCGCATAACCCTGGCGGCCCCCAAGATGGTTCCCTCTGGCGGTAGACAAGAGGACCCAGGCATCCTCAGAGCCTGATTTATGGACGGCTGCATGTTCGTTAAGGTCGGTTTGGAAACACCAGGGACCAAGGACATATAGAGGCCCGCTCCGTCCTCCCCAAGAGTCCCACTCCCGGACGCCTGGCCAGGTCAGCCGCCCCTTCTGCTCCCAGCCTGGCTCCTTGCTCCCTTGTCATTCCCAGTCTCTGCCTTCCACGGGCTGCACCCGGCTGGCCAGGCTTCTGGCCTGACCCGAGAGAGAGAGAATACCAGCAAAGAGGCCATCCCTCTGGCCCGATTGCAAAATCAAGAGGCTGATGGGGAGACAGGGAAGGACACACAAGACGTGCCGTTTCTCTCACGCGGGGACGAGACTCCGGATTCCCACCTCCCCACCCCTCCCAGACACCTCGACACCGTCAGGTCCGACCCAAACTCAAGCTTACTCGGCCAGTCAGAGGGTCCCCTTCAGAGGCCATCAGTGGGGCATCAGCAAGCCAGCGGGTACTGAAGAACACGGAACAGAATCACTCAGGGTCTGCATCCTGTAGTGCTATTCTCACAGAGCGTGGCTCTGTGTCCAAGGCCGAGGCCAAGAACAGAAAACCCACAGGGGCAGGACGTGAGAAGCACATGTCCTCGGGCACATGTGTGGTCAAGGGGCAGACAGGTGGAGCCCAGCCCCTCAGACTACGTGTCACAGACCAGGAGCCTACCTATAAAACCCCAGAAATTTCCCATAAAATAAGTTAAAATTTCCACCATGTCCCAAAAAACCTAGAAGGACCTGCTGAAGTGGCATCTGATAGGATCTCGAGAACTGTGGCCGCCCTCTCCGCCGTCCTCCGAGATGGTGGCTTTCAACCCTCGCCGCCCAAGAGAACCATCTGAAAGCTTAAGAATCACCCTGGTGCCCACAAGTGCCCGACCCCTAAAAAGCTCTCTAGGGGAGAGACCAGGAGATGGCCGTCTTTCAAATTTGCTGGGTGATTCTAACATAGGGCTCACCTAAAAGGGCTGCTCTGACGTTCCCACTGCCTCACTCGGCTCCGCCACCTGCCTGGGCAGACAGCTTATTCAGCCAAGGTGCAGAGAAAAGGGAAGGCGGGGGCCCCATAAACCAAAGCAGGCATCCAGAACCCCCCTGGCAACCCCCTGCTTTAACCACAGCCCAGGTCACAGCAGCCCAGCTGGGGGTGAGGAGCCCATCCCTCCAGGCTGCATCACCTCTACCCGTCCTAGGAAGGGTCCACAACATCACACAGGCACACTCCCCCTGCCCACAGACTCGGGACAGCCCTGAAGGCATTCCAGTTTCACACTGTCCCACTATGTCAGAGCTCCTCTGGCTTAAAAATACACTTTCTGCAAAACCCTGGAGCCAGGGGATCTTGGGTGGCTCAGTGGGTTAAGCGTCTGCTTTCGGCTCAGGTCATGATCTCAGGGTCCTGGGATGGAGTCCCGTGTTGGGCTCCCTGCTCAGGGGGAGCCTGCTTCTCTCTCTCCCTCTGCCTGCTGCTCCCCCTGCTTGTGCTCTCTCTCTCTCTCTCTCGGTCAAATAAATAAATAAAATCTTAAAACCAACAAACAAAAGCAAAAACACAGGAGCCAGACCATGCCCACAGAAACCCCAGGTTCCGTCACTTACTGATAGAAGACTGTTCTGCCCACAAGCCTCCTGGGTGCACCAGAGTCGATAGGCAGAGAGCGGACAACTTGTCTGCACCCTTTCTGAGATGTGACGGGGACAGCGGGGAAAGAGACCTGAGCCCGGGGCTGGCGCCCGTGGTTTGTCTGGCCCCAGGATTAGTGCATTAGTGGCTTAGCGGTCATTTGCGGGCACTGCCCACTGGTTCTGTGCCATTCCTCTAAACACAGGGAGACTGAAAAGGAAGGAAAAAAAGTGGGTCTCGGGACGTCATTGTCTCCAGCCCGAGTGGGGATTCTGAGGGTCGGGAGTGAGGCTGCCTGTCTTGCCCAAGGCAGACAGCTCAACCGGAACCCAAGAGGAGGCCCTCCCTACCTGGGGACAAGAGTGACGGCGGGGAGCAGCCTGGCAGGAATGCGGCAAGGAAATGGGATTTTGATTGCACAGATAAAGCGCGCCAGTGCCGGAGAACGGTGACAAGTGACATGTGAATCACGGAGACCAGAGCTTCCCAGGATGTGTCTGAACAGGCCAATGTGGCTCAGCCTGAGAAACGGGAAAATGAGGACGAGCGTGCTCACCGCGCACAGAGCTCGGCAAACTCCTCCCGCCCCGGGGCCCCGGGCACAGCTGGAGTCGGGCCCCATCCCCCATGCACAGGTGGAGGCCCAGGGGTAACCCCTGCCCGGCCAGCGTGGACTTGGAGCTTTCTCGTTCACGGCTAACAGCCCCAGAAGTTAGAGTGGTTTCCATTTGAGCCTATGTTCTGTGCACAGTGCCACCATGTTGTCCCCAAGCACCCAGGGAAAGCCTCAGCGTAGGTAGGAGCCTAAAACTTTGCTCCAAAGCACGGCCCACGGAGCTTGACAGAAATGCAGCACCCCAGTCCCTCCCCAGACCTGTGCATCATAACAAGCGCCCTCCGGGGGAATCACCACTGTGTTAATGCTCGAGAACTCGTTTGCAGCCTACGGGTCACCCTCATCCAGAACAAGCAAATAACAGCCCCACGGCCAAGGAATTTATTGCTGATTCCCGTCTAGACAGCTCAAAGTGACTTTTCCTGCCCCTTCCCCATCAAATCCAAGGCTGCAGCTCCCTCCTCAGACCCTAACTTGCTGATCGACCAAGGCAAGGACAGAGTAGGACATCTGGCTGGGACCACAGAAGCTGCCGAAGCAGCTGTCTCCAAGGGTGCATTTGCCCACCTGTCCATGTATTTATTTGTTAGACACGTTCACTGGACACCTACTTATATCAGGCACTGAGAATGCACAGGTGAGTGACCCAGCCTGGTCCTGGGAAAAGTCTGCCTCCCGAGAGAGAGAGACAGAGAGACAGAGAGAGAGAGCGAGCGAGCGAGCGCACAGACAGGCAGACCCAGAGCAGAGTGACCTGGGTATCCGCCACTAAGGGGAAAACATTAAGGTCATTGTCATGACACGCCTTCTCCTCGCCAGACCTTTTTCTTTGTTTTTTCCTGCTTCCTTCTATCCGGCTTTCTGTGGGGCTGATTGCTTTCTCTTTAATCTCCCTCCCGCCCCCGCAAACTTGACCTTGACAGTCTACTCATATCACTTAGGTGACTTAGGTGGTTACACGGACATTTTTAACATGTACTCCTGACTCTAAGCACAAGGACGATCAATAACTCTCTTCTCCTCCTGAATAATACAAAACAGGACACATTCACTTTGATCCCCCTCCCCCCCACCTCCCAGGAGTCGGTAGCAGGGATCGCCGAAGATGCTATCTTCCCACGAGTCTTGGAGCTGGCTGGTCATTTGCTATCTTCCACCACTGATTGCTTTCCAGAAAAATGACAAATTCCAAATTGACTCAAGAGGAAATAGAAAGCCTGAACAGATCGATAACCTTCAAAGGGATTGATCCAGCGGTCTAAAATCTACCTTAAAAAGCTATAGCAGATCTATGCAGTTCTACCGACAAGTCTTCTCAACACTTGAGAGAAAAGATAACATCTGTCTTATAAATTCCCTTTCAGAGAAACACCGAGAGAGAAAAACGCTCAGTTCCTCTTATAGGACCTCACATCTACCTTCAAAGAAAAACAATGTAAGAATTGAAAGACTTAAAAGCCCACCTCCTAACCTCACCAGGGCATAACTGTAAAAATCCTAAATAAACATTTCTAAATCCTGAGAAAGGAGGGATATTAAAGTGTCGGAAGGCTCACTAGTTAAACTCAGCACATTAAAAGCTTATAAGAAAAAAAAAAAAAAAGCGATGATCTAGATACAGAAAAACATCCGAAAATTAAAATGCCTCACAAACTAGGACCAGAATGGAAATTTTTTTGTCTGAAAAATTGTAACTATCCAAAATTAGAATAAATCTTATGTTTAATGGAACACACTGGGAGATTTTCCTCTGAAGTCAGGAGTAAGACCAGTCGGGTCACCACCACTGTTTCTTTTCAACACTTTACTGAAGATCCCATAACATAGTAAGCCAATAAAAAGAGAAAACTATAAGGGATACCAAGTAAGAAACTGCTGACATCCTCATACCATTTCATGGTCTACTCCAAAATCCAAGCAATTCCTTTTTTTTTTTTTAAGATTTTGTTTATTTATTTGACAGACAGAGATCACAAGTAGGCAGAGAGGCAGGCAGAGAGAGAGAGGGAAGCAGGCTCCCCGCTGAGCAGAGAGCCCGATGCGGGGCTCGATCCCAGGACCCTGAGATCATGACCTGAGTGGAAGGCAGAGGCTTAACCCACTGAGCCACCCAGGCGCCCCTAAAATCCAAGCAATTCTAAAAACTATCTCAACGAATAAGACCATTAAAGCTCTTTTTATAAAAACAAACAGTATTCTTAAATATCAGCAACGAACATAAAATACAGGTGCGGCTAAAATCGCGGACAAAACCAGGCAGTTTATCCCCCATGCTTTCCTGAAATCCCATTAAATATGGGGGAAAAAAAAGAAAAGGGACAAAGCCACCGAGAGAAAAAGGAAGTAAGAGTTGGCAATCTGTGACACACTCACATTTTGCACAGTGGAATACAAATGGATAAATGGTCATGACTTACGCTAGAAAGGAAAACCGAAAATTTTATTCCCTGGGGAGGGAGGCATCAACAAGAAACAAACCAGTTCATGACGCAGAACCAGGAAGACTCGCAGGCACGAGGTGTGGATGAAGTAGAAACATCGAAAGGAGGCAGAGGGACAGCTCCCTAGATCCCTCCCCACTCTTGACCACCGAGTAACTCCCCCGACCGCCCAGGGCAGGAAATGTCAAGATTCTCAAGGGAAAGGAGTTCAGAGCTCCTAGACTCGGGGACACCTACAGGACCGGGTGACAAGTCATATTAAAAATAGGGCAAGTTAAGCAAACGTTTACATACTGTGGGTTGAAGATCAGACCCATCTCCTTTCCAGCGAGCTACTGGGGGAGAACAAGGGAGAAACCCCAGTAAGAGGAAAGCAGGAGACCCCAGGGAATGGCCAAAAGCAGAACAGAAGCAAAGGGAAGTAATGGGATTATGGTGAAGGAATAGCCCAGGATGACAGGAGACCACTGACCTGAAGAACAACAGATCAAAACCAGAGCAGAGACTCCTCACCTATGGCTGGTGACCAGGCAGACCTCCTAGATTTCTTCCAACGGTGTTGACAATATTCAGGGGAACTTTACAGGTCTGGTGAAGCGTCTGGAGGGAAGAACTGGTCCAAGAGATCGAGAACCCCAGGGCAATAAAAAGACAATTACTTATTTAATTTATTTGAATTTCTTTGATTACGCAGGGGAAGTAAAAAAGTGTCCCATCAAAGAAGCAGACACCGAGAAGGAGTTCAGCTCTATTTAATTTCCACAGATGTACTAATGCAGACACCAGACTCTACTATCACCAAACATCGTGGTATCAGTTTTGGGGGGTAAGGAAAGAGGTTACATCACATGTGGGGGCACAGGGGTGGGATATGGTGGTGGTAGAAGGAACAGGTCTAGTCTCCTATAAGAAAAAAATTCAAAAGGAGATGTGTGCTATTGGGAATTGGGGAGAGAGGACAGCGAGCTGGGGAGGAGTGAGAAATAACCACATAGGGATGCCTGGTTGATTTCAGTCCCCATCGTATGTGACTCCTGATCGCAGGGTCGTGAGTGCAAATGAGCCCCTACTTTCGAGCCAACAGGAGAAAGGAATTACAGATGGATCAAAGATTGGGACGTCAAACACAAAACTTTAAAACCTGTAGAAAACCATTTAGACCACTTTAGGGTTTAATTCAGCGTACGAAACATTTTCTTAAATAAGACCTAAAAAGCACAAGGCACGGAAGTCATGGTTGCGCCACATCTCAGAAAGTCACAGATCTGCTCACCTGTGATTCCCCCAACTTCAGGCCTAGATAATCACGCAGGATGGGTGAAAACGGTCCAAAAGACTCAGACACAAACGTTCTCGATAAAATTATCCACTATCACTCAACACTGGAAAAGCCCCAAATGCCCATCAATTGACAAATGGAGAAGCAAATTATGGTATAGTCGACTAACGGAATTCTACCAGGCAATCAAAAGGAATGAACCACTGATACAACAATATAGGTAAATTTCAGGTATTACCTGGTCTGAAAGAGGCCAGGTTCCAGAACACAGGATTCGCTTGTCTGAAATCCTGGAATACGGCAAAACGGATCCACGCGATAGAAATCCGAGGTGACCTGAGGAGACGAGGGAGGAGAGAAACTGACTGCCAACGGGCGAGGGAGAACATTCTGGAAAGGCGCCCTGGGCTCTGACGAAAGCGGTGGTTAGTGGGTGTTTACAGTGGTCGAGTCGTGGACCTGCCCACATGAAATGAATGAATTTTACTTTACAGCAAGTTACAGCTCAGGAAAGTGGATTTAAAAAGATGCGGGGAGCAGCGGCGGTGTGCCTGGGGGGCGCAGCTGGTTGAACATCCAACTCCTGATTTCAGCTCAAGTTGCAGCCTGCTTGGGACTCTCTCTCTCCCTGTGCCCCTCCTCCCACTCACGCGCGCGCTCTCTCTCTCTCTCTAATAAATAAATATATACATTTGTTGCAATCTCTGTAATCTTCTGTGGACATATTTTATTAAAAACTAAGTGGATTTTGGAAAACATCAGTTATTAATTACACGGACTAGGGAGCAGGAAGTTTCGGGGGGAGAATGGAGACCAAGAAGCCTAATTATCCTCATTCATATTCCGTCCCTGTGGAAAGAGATGCCAACGGTCATCAGAGCAGTCCTATTAGAAACCACAGGGTGGGGGGCGCCTGGGTGGCTCAGTCACTTGAGCATCCGACTCTTGGCTTGGGCTCAGGTCATGATGTCGGGGTCGTGAGATCGAGCCCCACGTAGGGATCTGTGCTCGGCATACGGTCTGCTTGAGATTTTCTCTCCCTCTGCCTCCAGCTCATGCTCTTTCTCCCTAAAAACTGAATCTCTAAAAGAGAGAGAGAGAGGAAGGAAGGAAGGAAGGGAGAGACGGAGGGAGGGAGAGAGAAAGAGGGAAAGAGAGAGAGGAAGAGAGGAAGGAAGGAGGAATGAAGAGCTAGGAGATCATGTAGCTCAAATCTCTCGTCTTCAGGAAAGAAGCCCAAAGTGAGCTTGGTCCAAGATCCTTGCCCCAGTCACCTGTTGCTAAAGCTACCCAGTGTCTTCTACCCCTCTCAACAGTGCCCCATTCTGTTTAGGGAATTTTCTCTCCCCCACCAGGCACTTCCTCTGCGGGACCATCCATCCCGGCACCAGCTCTGCCACCACAAATCCAAAGGGGTCCTTCACAGGACAAAGGTGTGTGTGTGACCCATGCTTGCTTCCAGATGCTGTTGGCGGACACTCTGGGTGATGGGTGGACTTCATCCGTCCCAACCAAACCTGAGCACGCTACCTTTGCTGTAAGACTGTCCCCTCGCGAACCCTACCTCTGGGCCTCACACACCTGAGCAACCTCGGTTTCTGTTTTCGGCTTCCCCCAGCCTCCTGTCCATTCTGGGAGCTGAGGTATGGCTGCAGTAAATTTCACTTTGCTGACATTAGCCAGAATCTGTTTCTAGTGTTTGTGACAGGACACCCAACGGGCTCAAGGCAGACAGATGCTAGGGTCCACAGCCCGGAGAGTTATGCATTCTGGGCGAGTGTCCCCGCGAGGGTCAGCCTCCTTGCTGACCTCACGGGATCCTCGGCACCGATCCCAAGCCCGCCGGGGCTATCAGATGATAGAAGGAAAAGAGAGTGATTGCTCCCTGAGCGGTGCGGCCAAGCACTATGACACGCTTTCATCGCGTCCTTGCACGGCCCGGTAAAGCAGGACTTGCCCCAGTTTGCCTCTGAGGACAGCGAAGAGGAGGAAGAATATTTTCCCGAGGTGACAGAGCTCCTGAGTGACAGCAGAAACTGGAGCCAAATCTGTCCAACTACAAAGCCCGGCTCTTGTCACCTTGTCACACGGCCGTGCCTCAAGAAAGCATTCAGATGTCTGCTTCTCCTCCCCTGTAACTAGGTCACCAGGATTTCCGGGGTGGCATGGGAGGCGTGACTGGATAGCTGGTGGCTGCAGCTTCGGGGCAGCGAGGGGGGACAGGACGCCCACCAGGAGGGAGCGACAGTGGACTGAGGGGTGTACGGGATGGGGGTGAGAAGCACACAGTAGCCTGGGGGACAGCAGAACCATCCGCTTCCCGGAGCAGCGCCAGCAAATTCTTTCTGCTTTAGACATGAATCCGTCCTCACGTTCCCATGGCAACAGAGCATGCCCATGGCTGTCCCTACCTGCGACTGAGTGAGTCCCATTTTTGGCACTGCCCTCGCCCCGTCCAAAGTCATTAACTAATCAGCCTAGAACGCACTTGCACTCTGGAGCTGATCACACCTGGGAGACACACAGGGTGCGGGGCAGGGGGGAGGGGTTCCTCCCAGGCTCTGGGAGCTACGAGCCTGTCTACACTGCATTCACCATGCCTGGCCCAGTCCCTGCAGACCAAAGCATCAAAAGGGACCTGGGTCCTCCCCCCCCGACCCCCATAGACAGAAGGGCTGGTCACAGAGCACCAGGGAAAGCCGAGGGCAGGGAACTAAACAGGACATGGAAAGGGATACACTGGAGTTGCGTGAGCGCTTAAAATCAACAAGAAATCAGCAGATTTCAGATGGGAGCTCATTCATAAATCCTGACGGGCGGCCTGTGGAAGGAGTAATCCGGGGAGATCCTGCAGTGTGGACCAGGCATCCTCCCAGGCTGAGCTGGGTCCCGTCACACACATGTCCAGAGGAGGCGAGAGGCAGCTTTCGGAAGACGCCACGTAGCCGCTCGCTCTGGGGAGCGCGTCATGGCCCGGTTGAGTGACCACAAGAGAGAAAAGGGGACAGGGCAGTAAGGGGCACGACAGGGACGCCAAAAAGACCCCAGCACGAGGAGCGGGACTAGACACTACAAGATCCAGCATACCGCCCTGGAAACCCGTAACTGGCTCCAAAGCTATGAGATGACGTTATCGGTTCAACAAAGGCAGCAGAAGGTACTGCAAAGGATCCCTAAAACCCAGTGGTTCCATAAAACCGTTTTCCCCCTCTCAGCAAACAGAAAAGCCGCGGTTCCCACTTAGTTTCTCAAGAGTTCGTCACAAGGTTCAGGCATGCGTGGGGGAGAAAACCCAAAGGGAACAATCCATTGGAAAAGGAGAGTTCAAAGTAGAGGGAGGTCCCACCTGCGCGGGCAGCAGGGGGAGCTCAGTGCGGGGAGCTCGGAGTCCTCCCCGGCAGGACTGTGCACACAGACTGCCCCACGTCTGCTCGGCAACCAGCCCTCCGCCGGACGACAGGAGTGCTGACAAGGACCCGGACCAAGAGGCTATTTCGGGGACCCTGGTCACCACCACCCCGTCGGAGTCTGCTGGGACGTGGCCCGGGTCTGTCCCAGCTGAACAGTGAGCTTGGAAGCTCCTGGGGACGCAGACAGCTAAGTGTCCACACTGCTTGTGCAAGACCCTCCTTGCACACTGAAGAAATTCAACAAAGCTTCACTGAATCATGTGGGAAGAAGGAAGGAAGGAGGCATCAGGGGTCGTGGCCATTGCTGCCTCTCGGGGTGAAAGGAACAGCACAAGGAGTAGAGTCGATGGGTTCTAATAGCGCTGACGGCGGGGGTCGGGGGGTGGCCATGCTTGGGGTGAGCACGACGTGTACAGAGCTGTCGAATGACCACGTGAGTCACACACCCGAAACTGCTGTCAGACTGTGCGTCAACTAGACTTGAATAAAAGGGGAGGGGGAGAGAAAATCTTAAAAAAAAAAACCACCATAAATCTGGGAGAAGTTTGGGGCCCCATTAGTCCAATCTCCCAGCACATGATGTCGGCCCCAAATCTGGGACAGAGCTTCACAGCCAATGCGAGGAGGGGGATGCGTTTGGCTAAATGGTCCTTGGTGTCCCCTCAAAAGAAGCCACCAGCTCAGGGCAAGTTCATGCCTGAACACCGAAAGAAAGGGCTCCCATAGGCTTATGGAAAGAGAACAGAAAAAAGATCTTTAAAGACCATGAGTTTCTCTCTCTCTCTTTTATAAATATTTTATTTATTTGGGTGAGAGAGAGAGAGCACAAGCAGGGGAAGCGGCAGAGGGAGAGGGAGAAGCAGGCTCCCTGCTGAGCAGGGAGCCCAACACAGGCTTCCATCCCAGGACCCTGGGACCATGACCCGAGCCACAGACACATAACCTACTGAGCCACCCAGGTGCCCCAAAGACCATGACTTTCATAGGGCTGTTAATCTGAACCCCTGGTTTGGACCAAGTCCTTAAGAAGAAGCCATCCCTGGGTACCAGCTTCGTCCTCCTGAGGGCTGCCCTGCCTGCTCAGCACTTGGGTGCCTACTTGATTTTGTTCTCAACGCCGTGCAGGTCATTGCTTTCGCCTAAGATTCAAACAAAGGCTTCTGAGTTTACAGCACGGAAAAAAGAGGGAAAAACACACACACGGAGTGAAAAACAAGGAGGGGCGTGCTGTGATGGGGATAACCTTGAGTTCGCTCCCGTTCAGACACCGAAGTCAATCTCTTGCAAGCTTCCGGGTTATTAAGAACGGATCTCTGGCAACACACCTCCCAACCGACAGAGACGCTGAAAGTCTCGGACGGGGGCAACGGTGCAGGCTTCCGACACCCAACTCTCTCAAGTCACCTAACTTTTGTGCAAATTTGGTTTGTCCACAAACTAAGTCTGCTTCCTATCTGGATTGTATACAGACCCTCCTCCTCCTGGCTCTGGGAGCCTGGAGGGTGGGGAGAAATCCAGGTGGGCTGCCAGGAAGAGGATGCCCACTTTCCCCGGATGCGGGAGCATTTTCACAGACGACAGCGATTTCCCCTCAGGTGCAAAATCACGGAATTGTAGAATCTGGAAGCTAAGGGACGTCTGCAGATTTTGGAGCGCCCAAAAGTAAAAGGACTTGAGGTCAGGAGCAGGAGGTGGAGACATCAGAACTCGGTTCTCCAGAATTCTAAAACCAATACTCTTCCTCCTCCACTGTCGTCGTCTATTCGGTCTCCCATCCAAGTACTAACCAGGCCCGACCCTGCTTAGCTTCCGAGATCAGACGAGATCGGGCGCGTTCGGGGTGGTATGGCCGTAGACTGTCGTCGTCTATTCGGGAACATTCCTTAAAAAAAGGGGGTTCCACCGTCCAACGGGTCCTGAATCCGAATTCGTACTCGCCACGTTTCTCCGTTACCTCCACCTTCGGCCACAGCAAGAACCTCCGTGGCGTCCTGGTTCCCACGCCGGCCACCACTTCCCGTCCAGCAGCCAGAGCGACTCTCCACAATCACGTCACAACAGATAATCCACAGACACAGAGACCCGACTGGTGAGCGCCAGGGGGTGGGCAGCAGCTGTTTCACGGGGACGAGGAGGTCTCCTTCGGGGGCGATGAAAATGTTTATCGCCAATGTGCTCAACGCCAGTGAATTACACGCTTTAGCGTGACTGATTTTATCTTGGGCGAATCTCATCTCAATTAGAAAAAAGAACCCCACAACCGGCTTCAAATCTTTCCAGCAAATCCCCATCTTCCACAGAAGATGTCCACATCTAAGCCGGTGTCCACAGTGGCCTGAACGGCCGTCCCGTCTCTCCCTCCCTCAAATCCAGATACAGGGGAGGGGGCCAGGGACGAGCCCACCTCTCAGCCCACTTGCGCTGACTTCCCCTCCCCCTGGAACATTCATGCCTCAGACATACCCAGAGGCTTGTGTCTTCATTTTATCCAGGTCCGTTGAAACATGAGCGACCACAGACCCTCCCCGTCAACCCCACCAAAATAGTATCTCCTGCTGCCCTCTGCTCTGTGAGAGGAAAACAGTACCACACTAGCTCGACACCCCATCATATAGTTAGTCTACTGTCTGCTTTCCCCAGGAGAATCTATTTTTTTAAAAGATTTTCCTTATTTATTTGAGAGAGAGAGAGCAGAAGTGAGGGGAGGCGCAGGGGCAGAGGCAGAGGGAGAAGCAGACTCCCTGCTGAGCAGGGAGCCCGATGTGGGGCTCCATCCTGGGACTCCAGGATCGTGACCTGAGCCGAAGGCAGATGCTTAACCGACAGAGCCCCCCAGGCGCCCCTTCCCAGGAAAAGCTAAGCAGTGAAGGAAGGGACTCCATTATCAATATCCAGCACCCAGAACCCTACATGCAACACATGGTCAGCAAAAACGTGTTGCAAGAATGAATCCATGTTCGTGTGTTCCAAGTTCAAAGTTACTGGACCAGGGAAACTCTTTTCCCAAGAGGCATCACAACACACAGGTGTTCATACGCTGCCTTTGACAAATGCTCACGTCTCTGTCTCCTTCGGCCGCTGTAACGGATAACCACAACCTTGGTCACTTCGACCCACACACATGTTGTTTTGTTTTTTTCCAGTTACAATTCTGGAAGCCAGAAATCAGAAATCAGTTTCACGGAGAAATCAGTTTCACAGAGTCAAAGGGCTGTGTTCACTCTGTGGGTCCTGGGGATAATCGTTCTCTGCCTCTTCCAGATTTCCTGGGGGCTACAGACATCCATTGGCTGTGGTCCCATCGCTCTAATCTCTGCCCTGCAGAGAATGGGAACACATCCTTAACCCAGAAAGTGATGGGCACGGGAGTGCACCACACCAGCCTGCACACGTGGGACCACCCTTGGTTGGCTTTCTCTCCAGGTTTAGAAGGTGGTCCCCAACAGCAGCCATGACACCAAGAAGAACATGGTGCCGGGTCCATGGGCAGCTAAGCACCAGCCTAAGGCGGTGACTCCAAGATCAGCCTCTTATAGTCCCTCTTCTGCATCCTTGTGGATCCCTCTCCAATCCTGGCCCCGATTCACAGGATAAACCACATTCGTCCTCCAAGACACAGCTCACTGATGTCTCAAATGCAACAGGTCCAAAACCAAATTCCGTTCCCAAGCCACGCCCTCCCATCTATGTATGTACATACGTAAGGACGGATGGATGTACTCCTAGCCCCCCAGAAGCCCGAACTCCAAATCAGACCTCTTCCGTGTCACTTCCGATGTCGTCTTTAAGGACCACGTGTTTCATACAGCTTGTTTATCTCAACCCTCGGTTTGAACCAAGTCCTTATTAAGAAGCTGTCCCTGGGGTTTCGTTTCCAGCTCACTTCCCACACCCCAGGTGTTCCCGAAGGGCTGGCGAGTAGAAAAAGTAAAAACAGGAGGGAAACTATCACATCTGGGAGCAGGTTAAGGAAGGGACGTCCTAAGCCTTGCCTGTCCCACTTAGATCTCTCTGAACTTTCTCTCCCCACTGTCCCCGTTTCGCTTGCCGGGACAGCGTCCGTGTCTACCCCAAACCGCTGCTGGCAGGCCCTGCGTGGCACTCAGAATAAAACCCACAGGACTTCCCAGGCTCTTTAACGTTCAGGGAAATGAGTGATGAACGTTGTTGACTCTGCCTACCTATCCCCATTTCCTTCTTTCAGCGCGAATACCCCATTTCTCACGGGGAGTCAGACCTCTCCATTCCCAGGGGTAGGAAACACCACCCACCCCAGACCCAGGGCAAGGGCCCACGAACCAGCCACTTAGTACGTCCCCGGCCCTGGCCACAGCATTCTGCTCTGGAAGGCCACCGGACTCGATGGGACTCGATCTCCCATCTCTCCACCAGGCCAGACTGGACATTCTCTAAACCAAACCAAAACGAACACTACCAAAGCCAGTTCCCTCACCAGATTCCCGAGAGCCCCATGGAACCTCTGTGCCTCTGCTCATGCTGATTCCTGGGTCTGAGTTGCCCTTCCCTCCTGGCCTCTGGGAATCCTGCGAATCCTTCCACAGTGTGGCCCTCTTGGGGCTGTTCTGAGCCCCTGGGACATTCTGCGTATGTTCACTGCTGACGCCTGCTTACAGGTGGCCTCCCCCCACGCCCCGCCAAGGACTGGGAAAACGGACACGGTAGGGCCACCCACGGTCTTCTCTGCATCTCGCCCAGGAGCTGCTCCGTCCATGCTTCCTGGGAGGAAGAGAGCAGAGCCGAGGGGGTGCTCTCCCGTCTCAGTGAGCTCACACACTCCGCGGCGTCTCTGCCGGGTCTCGACCTTCCCCAGGCCGCTCTCCCTGGGACCCCCAGAACCCGCTGGGCGTGTGAGGCAGGCGAAGCTGGTCCGAAGGTCTCCAAGGGCACTGGTGCACATGCCAAGCCGTGGCCCCCACGAGCTCCGTGGGCTCCCTTCCAGGCTGCTCTGCTTTGCAGGTTTTTATAAACCCCTGACCTCAGACCCGGAAAAGCTCTCACGGCTCCGTGCCTTCGGTCGAATCTGCAGGTGGGCCCGGCGGCCCGCGTGTGGCCATGTCAAGCCTCACTCCGGGTCAGGAAGGAAGGCCGCGTAAAGATGGGCATGGGAAGCCACTTCCTTCTGCCTGTGAGACCTTGGGGTGTCCCCGTCTCCTGTATCAGGATGCTCACGGTGCCCCCGTCCTTCCTGGGGAGCTCCTCTGGGGGGCCGGGCAGCCAGTGCTGCTGCAGGAGAAGGGACCTGGAGGAGAGAGACGCACGGGGACCCCCCACCCGGTCCTCACCTGGAAAACAGGAAGGTCTTCCTTGGCACCCGTGAAAACCACAGTCCCCATCCGCCCCAGGTGGGTAGGGCTCCCCTTTGCCCCTGCCCCCTCTTCCACACTGCCCTGCAGTGACCCTGGGGCTCAACGGGCAGAGAACCCGCTTCCAAGTCTGATCACGAGATGCCGGCTGCAGAGACGGTAACCCCTTGCCCCATGAAGAGACGCTTTGGTCCCTGGGTTCTATCGCGATTCCCGTCATCGCTTTGGGCGACTGGATGCGACAACTCATGGTACAAGTTGGCTCTCAGTTTTCAACCACCTTTGCTCTGCACTGGGCTGTAGGGCTCAAGGGGGCCCCTTGGTTTGATGGCGTCTCTGAAGCTGTCTGAGGGGTCTAGGATGGGGGAGGGGTGTACTGCCAGACCAGCTGAGCAACTCCCTCCTCAGGCCCAAACTGGCCCCCGACCCACGAAGTCCATGCATGAGGTAGACCAGACGTCCCGAGGACACATCCCAGGATCCCATGAAGATTCCAGGTGAGCGGGACGCATGCATTGCTCCTGCTGGCTGACGTCGTAATTCTGTAGGCCTATGGGAGATCAGACACCCTTGGCATGCTGACTTGGGGTGACTCAAATTGTTCATATGGACAGGAGCCCACACCTCCCCACGGCCACCTACCTCCATGGTCACCCCCCTGACCTGCTGTCTAGATCAGTGTCGCTCAAGCCCCGATCAACATCAGAATCACCAGGGGAGCTTTTAAAAAACAGGATGCCTTGGGAATGGAAGCTCAATCAAAATCAAAAGACCCGGGGCGCCTGGGTGTCTCAGTGGGTTAAAGCCTCTGCCTTCGGCTCGGGTCATGATCCCAGGGTCCTGGGATCGAGCCCCGCATCAGGCTCTCTGCTTAGCAGGGAGCCTGCTTCCTCCTCTCGCTCTCTCTGCCTGCCTCTCTGCCTACTTGTGATCTCTGTCTGTCAAATAAATAAATAAAATATTAAAAAAAAGATTAAAATCAAAAGACCCAGGCCCTGCTCTTTCATTTTTTTGTGTTTTGTCTTGTTTCGTTTGTTTTAAATTCCCCAGATCATTCTAGAACATCGAGAAGACCTGCTTTAAATGGATGGCCACGCATCTCAAGTGGGGACTCAATGCTCGCTCCTCTATCCTAAGTATAAACTCCGCGGGCTAATCATCTAGGTGGCTCTCGGACACGCGAGCGCCGGTGGGGGATCCTGCTACCCAAAGTGGGTTCCGAGGTCAGCAGCGGGAACACGACCCGGGAGCTCCTCGGAAATCCGAATCCGCCTCGTGACAAACCCCCGGGCAATCCGTTCGCACCTTCATGTTTCGAGAAGCACAGCTCAAGCCACGGAGGAACTGTGCTCGAGTTAAACCGTGGACTGTCTTCCATCTTCAAAACAACTCAGGATGGTCTTGCCTCACACGTCGCTGAGAAAGACAGGAGCCATCTGACGGCAGCTGCTTATCAACGCGAGGCTCAAATTCCATCCTCCCCACTGGCTCGTGCACAGTCCTCCCTCCCATCACGAGGATGGAAAGGCCCTCCTCCTCCTCCTCCTATCAAAGGCCGACGACCTGTGTCCTACCTTGCAGCACATTACACCTAGCTTTCAAAAGAGAGAGAGAGAGAAATATATCCTTTGACCCCACTCCTCCAAGCCCTGCCCATTCCTCTACGTCTCGTCACAGCAAATATTTTCACCAGGAGAGTCGCTCGTGGCCGTGAGCTCTACTTTCTTAGCTCCTACGCCCTCAGACTCACTCCTCTGGGCCTGATCTCCCGGTGCCACCCAGGTCTGCCATGCTGCTCACCTGGGAATCTTTTCGAGTCTCTTTGGCCCATCAGCGGTGTACCGCATTTCCTCCTTCCGGAAACCATGACTCGTCTTGGCTTCTACAGCATCTCACATGTCTCGGGTCATCTTTCTGGATGACCATCTTTCCCCCTATGCCTAGTCTTAAATGGGGCAGCAAGTTCCTGCCCTTCCCTTGCTACCCTGTATCCTCACTCTCTTCAGTGACCTGCCCCTGTCCCACAGCATTTCCCACCCTCCACTCCCTGACGACCCTAAATCCTTATCTCCAGCCCTGACCTTTCCCCGTGCCCATTTGGCTAGCTCCTTGCCGTTCTCCAGGGATCCTCAGGAGAAATCTCTAACAATCCCCCCAAAGAACCCCATTTCTCACTTCCAAATACAAAGCTAACCAAAACAAAACCTGCTCTCGACACTTCCTTTTGGCAAATGGCCCATGATTGGTCCTGCTCCTTAAGCCCCAAATCTAAGATCATCAAATTCTCCCATTTTGGGGCTCCTGGGTGGCTCAGTCAGTCAAGCATCTGCCTTTGGCTCAGGTCATGATCCCAGGGTCTTAGGATCGAGCCCTGCGTGGGGCTCCCTGCTAAGCGGGGAGCCTGCTTCTCCCTCTTACCCTGCACATTCTCTCTCTCTCTCTCACTCAAATAAATAAATATAAAATCTTTAAAATAAAAAAAATTTATTTCTCCCACCTTCCCCATCCCCTCCCTGTCCACTCTTTTGGATTGATCTCCAAAAGCCACTTGGGATCCATCCACAGCTCTGTCTCCGTGGCCACCACCCTGTCCCCAAGGCACCAGCAGCACTCCCGGACTCAGTACAAGGACCTCGCCGGTCTCCTGTTCCACACTTACCCCCTACAATTCACTCCACAACACGGCAGCCAGAGTGCCCTTACATAGCATTAATCACCTTACATCAACCGTTCGGTAAAACCATTCAAAGGCTTTGCACTACGGCAGAAGAGAGATACAGAGACTACGGAGCCTAATTCACGAAGCGAGAAAGTCTACCTTGTCTCGACCTCACCTCACCTGATTCGCACCTGTCACCCAGACCTTAAGCTCCGTGCTGGTCAGCACAGATGGCATCAGCTTCACCGGGCTCTTGAAAGCTACATTTAAATGCGCTAAAACTAAAATAAAACACCCAATTCCGTCCCCCTCTTGGCAGAAAGCTCTACGGACCATGCTGACCTAGCATCTCCTTGGATGGGGCAGGTTTGGTTCTTCCTGGTGGCCTTGGCCCTGGCCGTCCCCCTGCCTTTCCCCCCAGCTCTTCCCATGGTGGGTCTAGGCATCGGCTTAAACGTCACCTCCTCGGGGAGGTCCTCCTTGAACACTCCATCTAAAGAAGTCAGCAGTGAGTGATTCCCGATCATGGGAACCAAGACTGAACTCTCCACAGATTACTCCTAAGAGTCGCAGGTCCAGACTTCACGGAGAATCAGAGGTGCCTGGGAAGTTGGTAAGAACACACAAGGTCAGGCTCATGAAAGTGGGACAGGCTCTGGGCCTCTGTCCTTTTCCCATGTTTCCCAAGTGACTTGTGGACCCACTTGATTGAAGACTCACTGTTTTTCAGAACCTCAGACCTACAGCACAGTTGTGCGAGCTCTGCCCTTTCCCCCCAGTTCAGAATGTCTGGGAGGTGACCGACGCAGGGGATACGCCCTCCTCTCACGCGTACATGCTCTTTCAAATCTTGAAAGTGACTGCCTGCAACAGACCAAAGATGGTCCCCCAAACACAGGGGCATTCTGATGCTGGGAGTCTGCAAGTAGAAATCTCCTATGACCAAAGCGACTTGGTGGGTGTGATAAAGTCAAGGATTCTGAGACGGGGAGGTCACGCTGAATTGTCCAGGTGGGCCCCAGATGCGATCACGAGGGTCTTTCTAAGAGGGAGACGGGAAGAGCAAAGAGGGAAGACGCCACGTGAGGTCAGAGTCAAGGAGAAAAGGTAATACGATGTGTGCGAAGAAAGAAGCCTCCGGAACACGGAGAAGAAAGACAAAGACACCACGTACCCCCAGAGCCTCCAGAAAGAACCAGACCCTGACACCTTCATTTCAGCTTTACAAGACTCATTTCCAGGGATGCCTGGATGGCTCGGTCAGTTAAGCGTCCGACTCTTGATTTTGGCTCAGGTCACTATCTCAGGGTCATGAGATCAAGCCCCGAGTTGGGCTAGCAAGGAATCTGCTTGAGATTCTCTCTCTCTCTCCTCCTCCTCCTCCTCTGTCCCTCCCCGGCCCTCTCTCTTTGCGGCACAAACACAGAACATTTCCGCCACTACAGCAAGTTCTACTGGACTGTGCTGGTTCAGACCACCTCTCCGAGCATGCTTGGCTCCAGGTCCACCGCCAGGCCCCTGCCTAGAAAAGCCCAGAGGGAGAAAAGTGCAGCCAGCGCACCCCATTCTACCCCAGAACTCCCGCTTGAGCATGTGTCTTAAGACACAACGGCCAGCCGTGGTGTCTGGAGCTTTCTGGCCCAGCCAGGTCCGCCGGCCCATTGCAAAGACTCTATCTTTGGAAAGTGGGATGTAAGAAGTAGCAGGTGAGGCAACCTCCTCATGCAGGGGTGAGGTGGGGGAAGGTGGAGGTTAGAAACGGATTCTGAGAATGCTATCGAGAGCAGCAAATTCCGACGCGGAAGGCAGGCCTCCCTGGAGACCCAAGAAGTCGCAAGGCAAGCCACTGGCCTGCAGAGGCGCTAGACCACGGCTCAGAAGGCTCCACAAGGCAGGCAGTCTACTCCCTGTGCTGCTCTTGGGAGGCTGGAGAACCCCATCCACTCACATGCCCCCCAGAGCGACAGACAGGGATAGGAAGCCGACGGAAAGCAAAGACACAAAATTCCTCTGTACAGAAATCTTTAAAATTTGAAAGTACCTGGGCTGGCAAGACTGTAGGGACACGGGGGTCCCAGACATTGCTGGTGGTACAGGGGGCGGGAGGTGGGGGTTAAGCCAGAGCTGCCCCCTTGGAGGCAATCTGGCATTTTCCATCAAAATTACAGACAATGGGGCACCTGGGTGGCTCAATCGGTTAAGCATCCGACTCTTGATTTCAGCTCAGGTCATGATCTCAGCGTCGTGGGATCAAGCCATACATCCGGCTCCATACTCAGCGGGGGGTCTGCTTGGGATTTTCTCTTTCTGCCCCTCCCCCTGCTCTCTCTCTCTCAAATAAATCAATCTTTAAAAAAAAAATTCCAGATGCTCATCCTCTTTTCTCCAGCTTTTCAACCTCAGGAATTCATCCTTCAGAGATACTCACCCCTGCTCAAGACGATGGACACAGCAAGGTAATCCACAGCAGGTAAAGGTACCAGGAAAAGCCCAGAGGCAACCCATACACCCATCAGTGAAACAAGTTCGGGAAGGCAGGAAGGAGAACGAGGATCCTTTCCGTTGACTCAACTCTGGGAGAGACGGTTTTCAGTTTTGAAACTCACAGCAGGAGCCAGAGCAGAGTAAGGGGGAGGGGGAGTGCTTAGCACCTGAGGGAGGGAGAGCACAGCTAGTACGTGTTTGTAGATACCTGCACGGCCTCTAGAAGGACCCAAGGGAAGCCAGTAACGTGCTTGCCTCCGGGGAAGAGAAGCGACGGGTGTCGAGGTCAGGTGTGGGAAAGAGGCCAAGTTTTGACTTTAAATTTTTGAGTCCCTTTCGAAGAGCAGACGTGATCCGTATTTGATAAGCATCAAATTAACAAATGAAGACATGCTTCTGGTATGCAGACTCCGCAGAAAGTTGAAAAGGCACCCTTCTGCAGTGAGGCTCAGTGGGAAAATGGCGCCTGCCGGGTGAGTGGGCCCACCGTACCCCACAGGCTCCTCCATCCCCTCTCTCCCTGTAGTGCGCACCCCCCGCCCCACGGGCCAGAGCCTCCAAGGAGGCATGCCCAAGCTCCAGGCCCTCGGCAGATCTGGGATATGCTCCCACCTTAGGAAATGACCAGGGGTATCCTCCCCCCCCAACCCCGCCTCCAGCTGGCCTTCGGGGTCCCGTCCCCAACCAGGGTGCCACCACATCCTAGGGACCCCGACAGGGCCGGGTGCCCGCAGCCACCGCTCCCCAGCCAGCGCCTCCATCCAGGGAAGAATATAAAACAAGTCCCAGGGCTGCCGTCTGATAATCGCTATGGACACCAGACACCAGCCTGCATCGGGTCTGGGTCCAATTAGCCACCCCCACAACACCACCATAGCAACAAAGGTAATATTATTGTTCTAAAAAGAAGAAGAAGAAACCACACACACACACACACACACACACACACAGAGCGTTGTGCGATGGCTTTTAAAACCACAAAGATAACGTTTCTCCACACCCGGCAACCGGGGCCTCTCACTTCCGAATGCTGCAGCATCTTCAATATTAACCCGCCAGGCTCGGAGCCATGAGGTCTCCACACGACCCCAAGATGTGTGCCCTCCCCGGGAAAAAGAGGCACGAGAACACGTCCCAGGCCAGCCTGGAGTGGAGGCTGTGTTCTTCCCTCCGCCTCCCTTTTGGAGGCAGGGAGGCTGGTGGGAGGGGAGCGTGGGGGGCTGGAGGCAGGACGCTCCACGTGGCCCGCCCCCCTGTCCCTCCGTCTGGCCGTCTGCCTGTCCTCTCGGTGCCAGACCCAGGCAGGGCACTGGGGTTTCGGGGGTGGCATCGACGAGCCACACACTCATCTTCAGACCTAAATGTGGAAAGCATTAGGCCAAATGAAGAGACATAAATCAGGAGGGGAGCTCGCGGCACAGAGGAAAACAGCCCTTCTCGGAGAGCAGGCGGCTGCCTCTGTTGCACAAGAGTGGAGTGAGTCACCAGCCGGCAGGGGGAGGACTGGGGAGGGAGGAGGCGGTGGCAGCAGGGAGGGGAGCCCCCCCGTGGGACGGGGCGGGTGTCCAGGGCGGGCGGGGTGGCCGCGGGAGTGGTGCAAAAACACAGCTGTGGGTTTTCTAGCTTAAGCACACTTCATCAGCAGTCCGGGGGGAGGGGGGCAAAATAGCACCTCCCTCCCCAATGCAGGAAGTGTTTCAAAAACGTGTCCTCCCCAGAGAAGACAGCGGGAAGGAGCGTTCCCCAACAGCCAACTGGTCACCCCCTACAGCCTGCAGCTGCTTCCTGGGGAAGCAACCCTCACCCGGGAGCACACGCCTCCCCCTGTCCTTCGCGGCTCCCCCCAACCGGCCCCGTACTCTTTGGGGGGCCCCCCCGCCCGCAGTGCCCATCATAGGCACACAGCTCTTGCCCCCCCCGCGCACCCATCCTTAGTGCTGTTTCGTATCTTTTCTTCTCTTCCTTCTTGCAAACACACCAGCCTCCAGACAAGCTGCTGCTGACAAGCCAAACCCCTCAGGCTCCCTGGTCCCCGGTCCCCAGTCCCCGGTCCCCGGGGGGAACCTCCCAACATCTCTTAAGACCTTGCCTCACACCCCAACGCCGCAGGTCCTGAGTGCCGGCTGTGTGCAAGGCACTGGTGGTCCTGGGGCTGGCTGGGGAGACAGAAGCCCCCTAATCAGGCGATTTGGTGAGTGACACAGAAGCCCCGGGACGTCTGAGCCCGGGAGGCTCTGGAAATGAGCCCAGCCGGACCCCTTGGGTTTGAGCAGGACGATGCCTCATAGCATCTTCATTTTGCTCTGGTGAAAGGGGAGGTGAAGGACGGGGACCAGGGGAGCCCTCAGACTCTGATGACAGGCCCCCCTTCCATGAGAAACACACAGACAAGGGGCACCCGGGTGGCTCTGTCGGACACATGTCTGCCTTCAGCTCAGGTCCTGATCCCCGGGTCCTGGGATCGAGTCCCGCCTGGGGCTCCCTGCTCAGTGGGGAGCCTGCTTCTTCCTCTCTCCCTCTCTCTGCCCCTCTCCACCCCCACTCATGCTCTCTCTCCCTTATATTAAAAAAAAAAAACCTGAAAGAAACACGCAGACAAAGCCGTGCCCTGCCATGCCTAGCTACCCCACAGCCTCCCCCAGAGAGCAGAGCAAACAGCCAGGCCCCCTGAAGCCAATGGACATTCAGGGGGCCCAACAGAAAGCCCTGGCTGGGGAGAGGCTCGTGCAGAAGGGACCCAGGAACGGCCCTATCAGAGGACAGGGTAGAAGAAGAGGGCATCCCAGCCCAGGGAACGCTCGTCCACTCATCCCCCAACAAATAACTTCCCGAGCAGACACGCCTGCTTGGGGTAACTTGGGACCACAAACCAGGGGGCTCACACCAGCACCGATCTATGGTCTCAGGGTTCTGGGGGTCAGAAGCCTGAAGGGGTCTCGCGGGTCTGAAGCCGAGGCGTTAGCAGGGCTGGCCCCTTCCAGAGGCCCGGGAGAGAACGGCGGAGTCTGGCTCAGCTTCCGGAAGCTGCCGTGTCGTCCCTCGGCATGTGGCCCCTTCCTAGCATCGCTCAACCTCCCACTTCTAGTCTCACAGCTACTCCTGAACCGGCCATCCTGCCTGCCTCTTACATGAAGGAGCTCTGTCATCTCGCTGAGCCCCTGCCCCAGAGAGGTACCTGTCCGGGGCTCTGGACTGGACATCTCCGGGGGGCCCACGTGGGCTGCAAAGGCCCTCGCAAGGAAGCATGCCTGGGACGTTTGCAGGGGCAAACGTGGAGGCCGGTTGGCAGGGGGAAGGGGAGCGGGATGGGGGCGGGGGGCAGACGCCGAGGCCACATGGTGCCCCGCCAGCCACAGGGGCTGCTTCCTTGGCTCAACTCCACCGTCGTGGGAAACCATCACCGTGTCCTGAGGAGACGTGGGACACAACCAGACTTGTTAGTTAAGAACAGATGGGACCCTGGCAGAGCAGCCAGGCAGTGACCACAAGAGTCCGGGGGCCCAAGGACGGTGGCTTCGGCTCACCAAGAGGATGGCGGCCGGGGAGTGGCGAGAAGAGGCTGCATTTTCTATAAATCCCTTTGGAAGGAAGAGTCCACACGTGTACCTGCGAACTGAACATGGGAAGGCGGGGGTGGACGACGGGGAGTCAAAGACTTTGAGGGCTGTGACACAAGCAGCTATAAGGACACACCTGCCATTTACTGGAAGGCTGCAGGGGGCTCGGACCTGGAGGGAAGGACCAGGTGTGATGTCCGGAGCCACGGCATCCTCGGCAGAGTCAGGAGGCCGAGAGCAAACCACTGAGCGGCACCCAGAAGCAGGCTTGCGGTCCCCAGAGCCACAGACTCCCGCCAGGGGACGCTGCCGGAGGTCTGGGCTGGGAATCTGGGTCTGGCCGTGACCCCGAGAGGAATGGGAAGCACCCGGGGTGTGGAGACGGCGGCGACTACCCTGGATTAAAGCCGGCGAGCCGGGCACTGGTTGGACGGCAGATGACAGAGGCTGAGTAAACAGGGATTTCGCCTTCGCCCTCAATTGCTCAACCAGGATTTTCCACTTCCCACGGCCTGCAGGGCGGGAACCGAGTTGCAGGGCAGGGAGGGGGCGGGCGGGATTCAGGAATGTGGTCCTAACAGGCTCCAAAAATCCTGAGCTACACCAGCTCCCAGCTCCAATCACTCACTACCTGCTCAGCCCCTGAGGCCCCCCCGCCACTCGCAGGGGGATTCAGGAAGTTTCTTCCATCTCGGAACCAGCGAGATCCTCCTCCGGGGACCCACGCATCACGAGGACAGAGCAGGGCCGAGGGCAGGCGGCCCGAGGTGTGGGCTCCTCCCGGGGGACGCGGGTCCTCCCCTCCCACCGGACACTTGCAAGCGCTCCCGGGGCTCCTCCACCCGATCATGCATCTGACAAATGCTTAGTGAGCACCTCCCAAGTGCCAGACGCTGTTTCTGGACACTTGGGGCACATCCGTGACAAAACAGAAGAGAAAGAAAGGAAAAAAACAAAACAAAACAAAAAAAACACAAAAAAAACCACCACCTCTGCCTTCACTCAGTGTTCATTCCAGCACAGGACCGAGGGAGGGGAGGGGCAGAGAATTAAAATAAGAGATACAGAAACTGTAAAGAACATGACGCGACGACAAGGAAACAAACAGAACCAGGTAAGGGGAGCCAGGAGTCTGGGGGAGAGTGAAGGGTGGGTGGCAATTTTCAACAGGGCGAGATGCTCACGGCGGACGATCTTTCCAGCTCTCCCGCTCCCTTCCTTCCTCTGCCTTTCACGAGCTCACCCAGCAGTTAGTTCCTGCACCTCACCCCAGGCCTGCCCCCAGGCACGCTGCTTCCACAAAACGTGCATTTTATTCAGGGGTAGACATGAAGACAGCTCATTCTAGAAGGGTCCAAAGGTGCAGAAACGTGTCTCGTGGGATCCCCGTGAGCGTGCCCATCGCCACGGAACAGGAAGCCTGCTGGATGGAGGACAGCCCTGGGGGACCCTACCAAGAGTGTCTGGTTCTTGGTCAAGGCCCCTGGTCCGCTTCCCTCCTCCCGTTTCCCGGCCCCTCCGCCGTCCCCGTCGTCACCACCGCGACCACCGTGACCCAGGTTCACGGAAACTGCGCTCTTCTCACCACCAGAAACCGCAACTCTGGAAGCCACCCACGGAATGTCCCTGCAGCAGGTCCAGCTGCCATCCAGAGCATCACTGGCTTTCAGGGCTCCCTCAGCTAACCGGTCCGCTCCACACTCCACTCGCGACATTGCCGGGGGGCAGCGCCCACCCCAGGACTGAGGGGACCCCGCAGGTTACCCTCCGCCGTGATCGGAGCATCTCTGTTGGGCTGGGTGACTGCTTCGCCGGGCTGTGCTCGCTCCCAGGCCCGTGGCAGCCTGGTGGCAGAGGATGGGCAGGAGGGGAGGTCACACCTAGGGTCCTCATGCCTCTGACCCCAACTTGGAACTCTTACCGGCAGCACTAACCACACAAGGGAAATGCAAGTGAGCAAGTGAACGGAAAACCCAGGGTTTCCCGTTCGGAGCCAAGTCAAGGCTGACTTTGGGTACACCTCCCTGACTGTGTCCCGGCCTGTGGACCCTCCCGTCTCCTCCCACGACGCATCCAGCTGTGAGCCAGCTGGCCTGGGGCTGGCCTCAGGCTCCAGTGGAACAGACAGCCACCGGGAGCTGGTCCAGCCGACGTCCAGCTCCCTCCGCCTCGCCCTAAAGTCTTCCGGTCTCATCCCACCCCCACCTCCCCACCCCAGAGTTGTGAGCACTTGAAAAGTTGGAACATCACGGCTTCTCCCTCCTGTCCCACGACAGAGTCTCCCCCAAATGTTTCAGCTAGACCGGGACTCGATCCCCACGTGGCCAGCAGAAGATCCCAAAAGCACAGGGATCAGAGTCAGCAGCGGGGGGGACCCGGAAAGGAGATATGAAGAGAAGGCGGCAGCCCCGGGCACTTCCCCTCCCCATCTCAACCTATCCCACCTCCCCTCCCCTCCGCCCCCTCCCTCCCCACCACCTGCCTGCCACGAAAGCAAAGGCCTCCTGGGACCCCAAACTGGGGACACCTCACCTCACCTCACTGCCACACTGGGTGTGCAGATACGTTTAGGATGGGGTAAGTAGAGGGGTTGAGGGGTCCCCACTCCCCTCTACGGGATGGGGATGCAGAAGGACTACAGGAAAAGCAACCAGCGGCTTCCATCATAGGCTCTGGCGTGAGATGGTCCAAGTACAAATCCTCTCATCTTTCCCATCTGTAAAATGAGCCTGATCACACCTCATGAGCGTGTTGTAAGGATCCGACGAGTTAATGAAGAAAGGAGCAGTGTTTAGCATGGCGCCTAGGAGACAGTGGGTTGTCTATAAATGTTGCCTATCATTACTACGTATTTCTGAACCAGCAGATCCATTTGGAAACACGTGGCTGAGCACGCGTCCGAGAATCTAGGGATCTCATCCGGTCTCCTGAGACTGCTTGCCTGGTCCTCGACATCAACCTCTGACCTACGCTTCTCCACCCCATTCCTTCCAACCAAGTCTCGGAGGCCCCGGAGACTGGGTCTCGTGGGGAGGCCTGCGGAGGTGGAGGGGGTGCCCTGACACAAGGGTGGAGGGAGTTGTGATCGGAATCCCCCAAGAGGAGGCGTTCTCACCTGCAAACAGAGGCAGCACCGCTCTCCCCCCACCCACCCAGGGGACCGCACCGCAGAAACCCCAAAAGCCTCAGAAACAGTCCAGCCGCTGTGTCGGTGCATCCTGCCTGCCCTGGGAGACTTCCTTCGAGCACTTTCTTCCTGGTAGAGCAGCTGGTGCCCAAGCCAGAGACTTTCAGGAACCCTCTCAGGCTGAGCCAGAGACCCAGATACAGGGGCACGCTCCCCAAACACAGACGTGCATGCGTACGGCCCTATTCAAACACTCAGCAATATACTTGTTTTCTCAGATCAGGCGAGGAGCCCCCACCAAAAGGGGCAGCCTCGCCCCACTGGCCTCACGGCCACCTCCATGCCTGCTGGAAAGCCCCCGGCTCACGGCGGGGAACCCCGGCCTCCCATCACAGCTCTGCAGCACCAACGAGCTCCTGACGGACACAGAGCTCTGTGTCTTCACCCAGAAACCCAGAACGTGACCTCATCCGGTTGCAGAATCAACTGAAATTTGTGAACATGTGCAAGCTGGAAGGTTTTTGATTTTGGTTTTTTGTTTTGGGGGGGGGGGTTAGGTTGAATGGAAGACTCCGTGTTCAAACATATTTTCATCTCTCTCGATCTGAATGCCTTTTGGTGGACGAGGTACCCAGCGGTAGGCCATGGCCCTTGGCGTACACTGGAGTCCCCTGACGGATCGGGGAGAGCATTAAGACCTGTTTGCAAACAGCACCCGTGTGCATCAGAAACCTCCTGGAAAAGGCACCGAACCCAGATTTCCAGGCCCCGCGGCCAGTTTCTGCCCAAGAAGGTCCAGGGTGCAGCCCGGGGTCATGCATGTCCAACAAGCTCCCAGGTCATGCCACGGCTCCTGTGGCCGGTCCGGGGACCACACTTCGAGAAGCCCCGCCCTCCACATCGGGAGGCTGGAAACGACCCCAAGGATCACCCAGCGTGGTCCCAAGGAGAGCCCAGGAACACTCCCAGGGCCAAGCTGGCTTAAGAGGGCCTGGTCCGGTCCCAAGGCTGGAGTGTCAGACGCGAGGCTGTTGCACCTGCCACCTCGGTCACAGGCGGGGCTAAGGACAGGAGCCCCAGCACCCCATTAGCACACACCACCGGGAGCCCCTGCCGGTTCCTGTCTCCTGCACCTGGGGTTTGCAGAAGGAGGCCACAGAGATGCCAAGATGCCACCTTCAACACCCAGCCCGCTCTCCTCCCTACCCTCCCAGCCAGGGCTCCGTGCCTCCCTTCCAGAAATAAATTGCAGTGACTACTCGGGGAGGTACTGAGGTGGGGCGGGTGGAGACCAGGACCCCAGGGAAGGGAGGGAGCACAGAAGAGCCCCAGGACAGCTGAGTGGAAGCCAAACCCCTCCATCCTGAGCAGAGCCTGGAGACAGTGGTTTCCAGGGAGGGGGGCGGGGGGGGGCGGGCACGCACGCACACTGCACCCAGTGTCCAGCCGCACAATGCACAAGGGGCCGCCGGGGCAGGCAGCCAGGGCCCACTCATGCCAGTACCATCTGGGAGCCCTTGCCAGGCCTCGGAGGGCCGGCAGAAGAAGCTGGACTCTGTCCTGGGGCACAGTCGGGCTCTATTCTTATCTCAAGGGGGAATGCGTGACCCTCCTTGCCGTGAATGGGGGCCCCTGGCGAGGCGGAGGAGGAAACAGAGCCGGCACTGTGCCCTGGAGGGCTCCCCGCACGGCTCCCGGCTCCGACCAGCCCCTCGTGGCGGGGCCTTGCACAGCTTCCGACAAGGACAGGCCAGACTGGCGGCAGCCGAGGAACTGGACCGCCCCGGGCACGCTGCCCCCCGCCCCCCACGGCAGGCCGTCGGTCCGCACCCCCAGCTCCCAGGTGAGACCCACAGGAGAGGGCCCTCGAGGAAATGCAGCTTGCCAAGTCCCAAAGGAAGGAGTCCAGCTATGCTCCGCAACCCCCCTGCGGCAGATATGCCCCCACCCGCCTCCCCCAGTTACCATCTGCACAGGGAATACTTGACCTCAAGGGGCCCGCGTGACCCCGACCTTCATGCATCCAACACTTCTAGATCTCAGAGCGCAGACGAAGGACCCGCAGGAGAGCCAGAGCTGCCACATGTACCCAGAGATCCAAGTCAACGATCTCCTGAGTCTGCCAGTAGGAAAGCCCTTTGGGGGGGTTCAGTAACCAGTTGGGGGGAGGTGGGGGTACCAGGAAATTCTGGAGGCCGGGGGGGACAGAAGAGAAGCTACAGAAGCCAGAGTTGCCGGGGGGAGGGTTCAAAATAACTATTTACTTGTCACCTGCCCCATGCCAAGGCTGTGGCTCTGGTATGATTATTCCCATGGTAAAGATTAGAAAGCAGAGGCCCCAAGAAGACAAGAGCTGTTCCTCACGTCCCTGAGTCAGAGCACAGGTCGGCATATGGGCCTTCAATCCAGCACACTTCCATGACAGCGGCCCCCTGCTCGGTGCCCGCGGGACGCGGTAGGACACACAGGAGCGAGGCATTGGGAAGAGTGTGACTGATCAGGGTACTGATCGAATTTGTCACTACAAGCTGAGTTCCCTTTTTACATTCTCCCTCTAAAAAATAGGGGGAGCGGAAAAAAGGAAAAAAGAAAAAAGCTCTGTGTAGGCCTGCCAATCCCAGTCTTGGCCAACAAACGGGGCGTTGAGTCATTCCAAGGGCTGTGAATCGGTACAACCTTTCCGAAGAGCAAACCAATTTCAAGGCGAGAAGATGTCATCATGAGGATGGTCGGTACCAGGGATTTTAATAGCCAAAAAAAAAAAAAAACAAAAAGGAAGCAACCTCAGTGTCCATCACTAGGGGATTACAAATAATAAACAGTTCATCCAAACAACGAACTAATAGCAAACACCAAAAAGAATGCTTTAGAGACGCACATCAAGATAGAAAGATCGTCGATAAATTTTAAGCGTCAAGAAAGAAACCAGGCTGCGTGACTAGATGCGTAATACGATTAAGAGGGAGAGGGGACCGTCCTCTTTCCCAGCAGGACGAAAGGAGGAGGGAAGGGTAAGAGGCTGATGGGGGTGGCACTGGGGTGGTGCTGGGAAGGAGGCCAGGGTAGGAGGGGGGTCCAGGGGACGTGGATGGTGGGAGCCACTGGAGAGGTCAGGCTAAGTCCTATTTCGTCCTCCTCTGGATCGGCCTTAAAGGACGATGAAAACATCCGGAAAATATTTAGCTAGTAAACCTCTGAGAAGCCCGTTCACCCTGCTGTATTTATGAACACTTCCTGCCCTATCCCCCCAACACTCACACACACACACACACACACACACACAGGACTCCTGGGGAGCTGGACAAGGTGCACCCCAGGAGCTCCCTGGGTCTCCCCGCTGAGGGTGCTGCCAGTTTGTGGTCCTGACTCAGCCTCCCAAGTCACCCCCCAAATCTGCAGGGGACCCCACAGTAGGGGCTGAGCCTGGAGACGCCAACCCACCAGGGGCAACCGAGGCGGTGGCTCAGGGCGGGCGCAGGTTAAGTGGGTCTTTCTTGTTTTCCTCTGACCAGGGGAAGCATCTGCTTTGACTGCTCCTCCTGGGGAACTCGTCAGAGCGCTCAGGGAGGGAAACCGGGAACGGTGAATGGGTATGAGGAAGAGGGACGGAATTCACGTGCACACTCACACCCGTGTGCCCTCGCGATCTCCTCCTGTTCCCAAAAAGTCCCCAGAATTCGGGGAAGCTATTCATTAGTCAAGCAGCAGCTCTGTGTTTGGAGGGTTTGGGGCCGATCCCACCCGACATGGGGCTGTGGGAAGAAACAGGCTCCGGAACCGACCAGACGCCAGTTCTCAACCCAACCATAGCAGGACAGACACAGCCAGCTGGTTCTGGGTTCAAATCCCAGCTCGGATCCTTAAGCTAAGCTAAATGATCTTCCGTCACTTCGTGGGGTCTCTCTGTTTGCTCAACGGGAGGGTGACCGGTAAGGCTGACCAGACACAGCACCGGAGCCTGGGAGTCTAGAACCTGGGTGTGCATGCAGGCTGCTTACCGGATGGGCGACCTTGGGTGAGTCACCACCCGTCCCTAGCACCCCATTTCCTATGCAGAGAGAAGGGTTACAAGGAGGCTGTTGTGGGTTTTGGCCAGCGCACTGTGCGGTCTGCTGCTGTTTTCCATTTGAATCAATACTGACATTATAAGATGGGGACCTTTGGGATTTCCAGCTGGGCCTATGATCCCTTGGACTGGCTGAACTGGCTGACGCTGCCTGTTTCCAATGGCACATAATTCCTGGGATCTCTGCAGGGGAGGGAGCCCTACCTAGCCCCTGACATCTTAACCCGTCACCACCACCTGAGATGATCGAACATCCCGGGATTGTGGGTATTGGCCCCACTCTGAACGCTGAAATTAACTCATCAACAGTGACTAGGTGGGGAACCCTGGGAGGGAGGCAGCACGGCCCCCACGAGCCCCTCCTTGGACCGGCTCCGGCTTCCATCAGGGGGACTCCTGGGTTCCGGGGGTCACTGCCTCGCCTTCCCTCGGTTGCACAGTCTGTAGCGTGAAGGCGGGCCAGCTGGGGGTGGCTTGGCCAGGGGCTGGGGCTTTTGTTAGCTGTCTCCAGGCTCTGGAAGAGACCAGGGTCTGCAGTACTGCCGGGAATGCTCATTTCTCCTTGGTTCCAGAACCCTCACCACCACCAGCCCCAGCCGGCGTCCCCGGAAGCGTTTCAGCTGTGTCCTCACAGAGGGATGGACTGGCGGCTGGAGGCTACAGCTTGCAAACTTGATTTTGAAAAGCACTAGCCTGAACCAGGACAGAGAAAGGATTCCCCTCCAAGAAGAGGGCTGCTGTCTCCAGCAGCCCTAAGCCCCAAGCCCGTGAAGGATCCAACCCGGGCTCAGTGGAACCCAGGGCAGGGAGCTCCGAATAAATCTTGGAGCCGCCAAGCCTCTCCCCGAAGATGCTGATTCACCACGAGAACCAGACCAAGATCTGAGCCAACTCCTGGACCACCGCAGGGAGCACAGAGGCTCTGGACAGAGCACACACTAACACTGAGTTAGGGATCGAAACAGCTGGGATTAGCTAATCCCCTGCTCTTGGGGGTTCGCCTCGGGGTGGGTGCCCAGGAGCAGCAGCGCCCACAGGGGAAGGCGGCGGAGGGGCATGTGGCCAGGCCTGGGACCCCAGCACAGGACCTTGCCCGGGGCTGGGACCCTGAGTCACAGAGGAGGCCAAGCGTGCGTCCTCCCGGCCCACATCCACAGTTCCGGGGCCACAGAACTGCCCAACCCACGCGTGGGAGGCAGAGGCCTCGGTGCTCCAGGATTCCATTCTGCAGCGGAGCCTTCTAGAAGCAGTCATTCCCTAATCCCCCTCCTGAATCAAGGCCAAGAAAGAACTCGCACAGGGGCCCACAGCCGGCTGTTCCCCACGCCCGGCTGTCCCGGCGCTGACCTCCTGCCGCTAAGAAGGCATTGGCGGAGCATGGGCTGGGGTGGGCCGCGGGGCTCCCCATGCTCCCGGCCCCCCAGCCCGGGCTCCCACACTTGACACAGTCAGCTCTGGTTTTCGATCCGTGGAATTCCAGAGCTAGCTGCGGCAAAGGGCCTCCCCCTGCTCCCTCCCCACTCGCCCCTCCAGTTCCCCCACTCACCAACCTCCCTCACTAGGCCAGATCCATAAAACTCTGGGTTTCCTGACTTCTATCTGTTCAACCGCATTGTTTGTTGCCGATTATCATTTCCAGGGAAGGTTTCCATCGGAATCTTGTTTAGAATCCCCAACAAAAGCATTTTTTTTTTAAAACCTAAGTGTTCCTTAATTGATTTGCTTTCTCCCTCTGGGTCAGGAGATGCTTCTCCACCCAGAGACTTAAAAGAAATAACATAGTTAAACCCTGATGGCAAAGGTGGCAAGACCATAACATGGAGAGAGGACAGCCTTGGCGCTGGGACAAAAGAGCCACAAGCCAAAGCATGAAGCTGGACCCCTTTGTCACCCCATTTACAAACATGACCTCCAGGCGGATCTAAATTCTCAATGTAAGAGCCCAACCTATAAAACTCTTACAAGAAAACTGGTGTAAATCTCACGACCTCGTCTTGGCCACAGTTTCTTAGGTACGACAACAAAAGCCACACGCAAGAGTGGAAAAATACATAAAGTCGCCATCACCCAAATTAAAAACCTTTTTGTGCTTCAAAGCAGACCTTCATAAAGAAAGTGAAAAGATAACCCCCAGAGAAGGAAATTTCTGCCAATCATCTACATGATAAGGGACTTCTATCTGGAATATAGAAAGAATGCTTACAAACTCAGTAAAAAAAAACAAAAGCAAACGACATCGGTAATTTAAATCAGTTATGGAAAAACGGTTACAGGTTCTAACAAGACCTTTCTCCCAAGATGCAGGAAGCCAGTAAGCACTTGAAGAGATGTTCAATATCATTCACCTCCGGGAAAATGCAAATCAAAACCACAATGAAAACACACATCACACCCACTAGAACGGCCATGATGGAAAAGACAGATTCTACCAAGTGTTGGCAAGGATGCAGAGGAATTAGACCCTCGTACAGGTGGGGCTGGAAATCGGCCAGCGGCTTTGGAAAATCTTCTGGTAGTTCCTCCAAAGGTTAACCATAGTTACCACATAACCCAGCCACCGAATCTGTGACCCTCAACCCCACCTCACCCTGCATACCTTCACACGTACGTGGACACCCACCGCTGACTGCCACCTGTCCTCAAAGGCCGTCCACGCAGCCGTGGTCCGGTCTCCAGCCGGCATCGCCTTCGAAGGCACATCACTCGGTCAACCAAAAACTATTTAAAGGCGATCTGATCTTTTGGTTTTGTTTCTTTTTTTTTTTTTAAGATTTTTTAGTTTTAAGTCATCTGTACACCCAGCGTGGGGCTCGAACTCATAGCCCTGAGATCGAGAGCTGCACGCTACACTGAGGGAGACAGGCAGGCGCCCCAAAAGGGATTGGATCCTTAAAGTCTCTTTAAAAGGTTGGGGGGGGGGTGGCAGAGACGCCTGGGTGGATCAGTCGGTTAAGCGTCTGCCTTCGGCTCAGGCAGGATCCCAGGGTCGCAGGATCAAATCCCGCCTCGGGCTCCATATTCAACCGGAGTCCGCTTCTCCCTCTGACTCTGCCCCTTCCCCTTGCCTGTGCACTCACCCTCTCTCTCACACGCTCAAATACATAAATAAGACCTTTAAAAAATAAATAAACAAAAATAAACAAAAACTAAAACTAGATTTACTCCGACTGTGAGCCTCTGCCCATTACTCAGACTGGCTCCCCAGGGCGAAGGCTCCCCAGACACGGAGCCAGCCAGAAAGATTTCTCCCAAACTCCTAAAGGCCAGGCGGTTAGGAACGCCCCATCACACCCCGCTGGCTTACGATTGTTTGTGTTCCCGATTTCGCCCGGTAGTGTTATTTTTAACGTGTGCTTTCCTGTCTTCACGTGGAGGAAACAATCTGGTCTTTTTCCCTCTTTTGCACTCACAGGCTCTGCTACAGCATTCTGAGCTCCATGCCGGGCGAGCTGGGGCCGGGGGTGGGGGCAGAGGAGGGAAGCGTGGGGACAGGGCGCCCACCAGCCCCAGTGGGGGCGGGAGGGGGAGGGGGTCTGCACCGCTCCCAGCCGAACAAGCGCTGGGAAGGAAATCCATTTTCAGCATTCGATCCAAGGGAGGAAGAGTAGCAGGAAACAGTGGGGAAGCCCCCCGAGGGAGAGAAGAGACTTTTTCCAGACCCGGACTGGGGTAGTTGAGAGCACGAGGGTATAGAATGAGCAACTTGGCACCCCCCCACACACACCCGGCCCGGAGCACGTGGGTGGGTCCCGCCTCATAAGAACACAAAGGCTGTCGGAGAGAGACGAGACGCCCTGAATTAAAGCAAATGCCTCCCAAATGTTGTCTGTCTTTTATTAATGAATCACGGTGTCAACCGCGGCCAAGTATGCCGTGACTAACGCCAACGGTTAAGGGGGTGGCACAGGGCCCAATGACCCTCAGGGACAGGGGGCACGTGGGGAGCTGCCCCTCTGTGGGGCCTGCGTTCCCGGGCCTGGCCCCAGAGTGGGATTTCTCCCGCGGACATCCAAACCCAGCCACAGGTGTGGAGACGTGCTGGGGGTCCTCGGTTTCCCCCACTCGGCGCCCCAGGCTGTAACGAGGGTGGCGGACACATCTTCTTCTCGCAGCAAGAGCCAAGTCGCTGTCGCTACAGGGGACGTGCAACTCAGCCACAAACCCCACCACTCTGGGCCTCAAAACTGATACTTCCCACCACATGGGCTGCTGTCCTCCCGCACCGGACCACCACCCCATCGGGTCTGCCCGTCTCCACCCATCACCGGCTTCCATCCACTCTCCACAGGCAGCCAGAGTGATTCAGGACGGGAAACCAGGTCATGTTCTCCACGGCTCACAACCCCTAACAGCTTCCCTTCAAACCTAAAAGAGGTAGAGTCCTTGCTCCAGCCCACGAGGTCCTGCGTGACCTGACTCTCCTCGACCTCTCAAACCTCAAACTCTTGCCCTCTCCTCCCGCCTGCTTGCCCAACCTGAGCTGCACTGGCCATGCTGTTGTACCTCAGGGCCTTTGCATGTGCTGTCCCTCTGCACAGAACAGTCTTCCCCCAGACTCCACCCAGCTCATTCCCTCCTCTGGTCAAAAGTCACCTCGGCGAGGTCTTCCCTGACCACCCCACTTAAACGTAAGCCTCCCTGGACCCTGCCTCATGCTCCACCCCTCTCCCTTCTCTATCGATCTTTCCAGAGTTTATCTGTTTGTTGGAATATAAGCTCTACTGTGCAGGGAACTGGTCTACTTTGTTCACTGCTGTGTTCCCAGTGTCTGGAACAATTCCTAGATGCTGCGTTAGCTCAATTAATATTTGTTGGACGAACGAGTGAAGGAGAAATGAATTGGGTGACTATGCCCCCTCATTTCACACTTTTTCCATGGTTCTTTTAGAGATGGGAAAGCATTTAAATCAACGCGGGGAAGGGACTACAGATTCATCATTTTCCTTCCAACTCAATGGTAGGAAAGGAAAGCAAAACTATGCCCATTTTACAGCTAAGAGAACGTAGGCCTGGCCACTGTTAAGGGGGAGGTGAAACATACTGCCTTGTCCAAGGTCAGATTCGTCATCAAAAACCAAACTAGCACGAGAATCCACATCTCTAGATACTCTGTCCTCTGCTCTTTCTACCGAGTTGCCTCTGATGCTGACATTCTGTCCTCCTAGGCAAACTATTAATATTGGTAATCATATTGTTTTTAAATGGAACTATAAACGATCACCTTGAGAGATGCTGGTAACACATCCTTTGATAAAATTCCACAGCTGTTCGTAGCTTCAAAAATACCTCTCCTCGGTATTGGGACCAGCCTCGTCTTACACTCCCCATAAGGATACGGGAAAACGCACATAAAAAGGATATTAGAATGCTAAACAGAAAATATGCATGCTATCTAAAACCAACAGCCAGTATCAGAATGACGAGGAAACTCCAGGGGAATTCCCATTAAAGACAGAACGTGACTATTTATTAACCTCCTTCTGGAACCATCGATCAACAATAACCAATTTGAAAACATAATTAAATTTTATTCACCATAACAAGAAGGCAAATCCACTTCCTGGGAATGAACTTGATGCACGAGATACACGAGAAACCATTTATTGAGGAGATAAAGTGAGACTTAATTATGTGGAGATATTACACTCCTGGATAGTGTCAAGAACTACAGAAGCCTGAGATTTTCTTACCCTCCATCCAAGAGCACACGGGGGCCCTTCACACCCATTAATAACCCTCCTCAGAGAGGGTATTGGCATCTAGTCCCCCCTTCACGGAAGAGGCACAGACCAGTTTCCCTAAACTGAGGTTGTTCTGATGCCCCCCGCTGCTGTCCTCCCACCACTTACAAATCTATCACTTCTAAGGTATCAGCCTGGCCAGGCTGAATGTCAGTGGCCAGAGCTCATTTTCTGGAACGTTCTGGGTGAGAGTGCACCATAGGAAGATTCTGGGGAGTTCTGGAGGGCAAGAGGGAAGCAGCAACCACGCCCTGGCTCATGCACGCTGCGGCTGACCTGTCCCAGACCCTCCTTCAGCTTCTCTGACTCATGGGCCAAGTGTGTGGGACTCACTCCGTGACCAAGAGTCTTGGCTTCTGCAGGACGTCCACACTGACAAGATCAGGGGCAACTTCAATCCATTCCCACAGGTCTCCCTTCCTGACTGCCCTGTGGGCTTTGAGCTCCAGCATCAGATGCGGCAACAGCAGCCCGTGGCCAATTTCCCTTAAAAATTCACCTTAAAAATGTGTGTATCTGTGCGTGTGTATGTGTGTCTGTCTACACACGTACCTGTGTTTCTGCGTACGTGTATGTCTGTGTGTAGAGACACACATCTATGTCGATCTCTGTGTCTCCTACCGGCCCTGACTTACCTTTGGAATTTCCTGATTTGGGAGGCTGCCCACAGGCCACACCTAGGGGACATCCGAGTCACTGTGTTTGAGGGAGGGCCCAGGCAGCCCCGAACAGACCCTACAGATGTCCCAGGGCAGGTCCACACCCTTAAGCTCTGAATTCTCTCCTCCAGAGAGCCCAGCTCCCCAGAAATCAAAGGGAGGGAGGGGGACAGTGGAGGCTTCACCCCAAATGTTTAACCCTAAAAAGACAGAATTAGAGACAGAGCTTTGGAATCACCATGACTCCAGATTAAATCCCAGTTCTGCTAAATACTAACCCAAAAGGGGCGCCTCGGTGGCCTAGTAGGTTAAGAATCTGCCTTCGGCTCAGGTCATGATCTCAGGGTCCTAGAATCGAGCCCCGTGTCAGACTCCCCGATCAGCGGGGAGTCTGCTTCTCCCTCTGCCCCTCCCCACTCATGTTCTCTCTTGCACTCGCAAATAAATAAATAAAATCTTAAAAAAAAAAAAAAAGTACGATCCCAAGTGGTCTTGGGCAGGCTCTCTGTGAATCCCTCTCCTTTAAAATGGGTATAATGAAGTCCTTCCAACACAGTGCTGTAGAGATGGCTAAAATTTTTTTTAAAAAATTGTTTTAAATAAAGCATAATACTAAACAGGCGTTATTTTTGTTAAGATTACCACTCTTCAGAATAATTTTTTCACAGCTCACGGTGGTCTGTGAGTAAGTATACTGAAAGAACCAGGGACAGGGTATATTATAAAGTCGTATAGCAGTCACCAAGACAACTGCTAGAACTAAAAGCAGGTTGTAAACCTTTCAAGTTATCGGAAGAAACACACACACACACAATGAAGTCAATAAAACAGACTATATAGTAAGTACACGGCAAGTTAACTATGTAGTTTTAAAGACTGAAATGAGAAAACCCAACATAAAATAAGAACGCTGAAGCAATCGTAATTCTTACAGAAAACGATTTTCGGAGGTCCCCCGTGCATTCCAAACGTGTATGAGTTTCCCTATTTTCTAAAATCTGCAGGCCAACTTGATCAAGCGCTACAGTTCTGGGTGCGGGCACAGGCTGAATTCACGGGGGTGCAGACAGGCACAGCAGAGTGGGTAATAAGAGCTGAACTGTGAACCCCACAAAGTTTGTGTATGCAGAAGTCCTCACCCCCAGGACCTCAGGATGAGACCCTATTCGGAGACAGGCCTTTAAAAAGGGGATGAAGTTGGGGCGCCTGGGTGGGTCCATTGCTTGAGTGTCTGACTTTTGGTTTCGGCTCAGGTCGTGATCTCAGGGTCGTGGGATCGAGCCCTGTGTCGGACTCTGCACTCAGCACGGAGTCTGCTTGAGATTCTCTCTCTCTCCTTCTCCTTCTGCCTTTTCCCCCCACCCCCAGCTCTCTTGCTCTCCCCCCAAAAGACAGCTAGTTAGCTAGCTAGCTAAGTAAATACTTGCCAAGAGGTGGTTAGGTCAAAATGAAGTCATCAGAGCAGGCTCTCTTTCAACAGGCCTGGTTTCCTCAAGAGAAGAGGAGGTTAGGACTCCTGGGTACAGAGGGGAAGACACAAGGAGAAGGCAGCCACTTCTCACAGGCCAAGGAGAGAAGCCTCCAGGACACCAGCCCCGCTGACACTTTGACCTTGAACTTCCACCCTCCAGAGGTGAGAGGAGATAAAGCCTTGCGGAAGCCTCCCCAGTCTGGGCCACTTTGTTCCGGCAGCCGGAGCAAACAAGGACAGGGTGTCTGCTGGGTGCCATGGACACAGTGTCCCAGTTCAAGCAGATGAGTCTGGAAGGGAAAGGAGCCCACGGAGCGGGGGCTCAGGCAGAGCCAGCCCATCCCGACCCTGACCCGGCCGGGGGCAGAGGGGGTCGGGGGCCCCCCGGGGGCAGCAGGCTCCACACCACAGCAGCACAGGGGAAGCAGACCAGGGCCCTCCTGGCCTGTGACCTCAGGAGACTCTCCTAGTACCAGTGACACCAAGGACGCAGGACACAGGGGACTGGTCCCATTTCGGCGTCCCGTTCAAAGCTGGGAAATCTGCTGCTGTTCCGAAAACAAGAGTCAGGAGTGTGTCCTGCCCACAGTGGCTGAGGAGCCCACCAAAAAGTGCCCAGGAGGACAGAGGGACCCCACCTCTTAGGGGCTGCACCCAGGAAAAAAGCCCCGGGTTGCGGGGGAAGGATTCTGATCACATCCCAGCCCCGGGATATGCATCTGGGGGCCTGGGTCTATCAGACCAGAGTGAATCGTATGTCGAACTGAGACATGGGTCCAAAGCAGCCAGCCCATCTCTGCCCAACCCCTCACACCGCATGAGAAAGGACCTAGAAATAAATGTGCATAGTGATGGAGGTTACATGTCTAAGAAAAAAAAAATAGTCTTTCTTGAAGTGGGAAGAGAAGAGAATTATACGGCAGACGCAAGCGGCCAGATGGATCCCTCCTGCCTGCCTCCTGAGCAGAACCTTCTAGAAACAACCCCCGTCCCCAACGGACACAGCCAACTGGGCGAGGAAGTGGGGAAAGCAGACAACAGAAGCCACTTGGTGTCAAAGATCACGGGTGTTTTCTAGAAATGCATTAGGCAGTTCCCGAAAAGGAGTATGGTCGGGTCCTTCCACTGAGACGACGCAAGAAAGGCCAGACTCCCCCGGACAGAGGGTGGAAGACCGAAAGGAAACCGACGCCCGTTGCGGGCACTGTGCTCACGCCGGTGTCTGGGGTGCTGCCAGGGGCACGGGGACAGAAGTGGGAAGGAACGCTCCGATGTGCGGCCAATGGAAAGACACCATCTCTACGCATCAGACAAGCACTGGGAAGGATGTGTGCAAAGAACAAGAGAACTCCCGTAGTCCTTCGGAGCGAGTCATGCCCAGGTTCGCCCAAGCGAAAGGTGCCCGGGGAAGCCCAGGCAGCAGCCCTTTGCTCATAAAGTGAGTTAAGGGGGGAGGCAGCAGAGGCTTGGAGGAACCCTAAGGCCTGCTGCTGGGTCAGCACTGGGGTTAAGCAGAGCCCACGGGCCCCAGGACCACGATCTGAGTTCCTACCTGGGCATGCCAACCCGATCGGTGGCCTGATCCTGGCTTGAGGAAGAGGGGCATCTGCGGGTCCTCTGTTCCTGCCAGGACACTGCTCCCCCAACCTTTGCTGAGCAGATGGTGGGGCTGGGTCGGGACGGGCAGCCTGAGGTAGCGCCTGGCTATGCCTTCTAAGCCCCCAGAAATGAGGGCCGTCTCTTTGCCTTCGAAGGAGGAGAAATCCCAGAGCAAAGCCCTGGGGCTCAGTGAAGGCGACAGACAGGCACCTTATTCAACCTCGGTGGGAGAGCGAGAAGAGCCACCTCGAGGATGAGAACTTGCCCCTGCTGGTCCCAAGCCAGGGTCTTCCTGGGAAAGGTCCAGGGCGTGAGCCCCACCAGGCCCTTTGAACCAGCTGACATTCATCACGGAAGGGACCTCAGGGACGTCTTCAGCACCGGGACGGATCCTCCTATCTTTCTTTACAAAGCAAAACCGTCTCAAGAGAGACGGGGCTCCTCAGAGAGGGGGCCACAGACCAGCGTCCCTGGGAACTTGCCAGAAATGCAGATTCCCAGGCCCCCGGGTGCCTCTGAGGCCTGCTGGGCTTCAGCGCACTGCGGCTGGAAACCGACCACTCAGTACAGAACCACCTGGACACAGCACTGCCGAGGGGCGACGGCTCAAAGACCGCTCCTTTTCCTGCAGCAAGACAATAAAACGTCCTTATTTTAGGACTTGAGCTCTTCTAGAATCCATGCTCCTGTGGGCGTGCAAAACCGAGATTTACCTATCAAGTCAAGAATTTCCGTAATCACGGAGGAAGCCAAAAACACGTATCCATACCTACCCAATTCACCTGAAAATTTTCTAAAGTATTTTCATCAGGAGAGTTTCTCAAACTTGCACAAGATCCACTGGGCAGACGCATTTTGGCTTATGAATAAACAGCTGTTTCCACACTTCCAGGCAGAGACACAGCACTGGGGTTGGTGTGTATTATTTTTTGGTAGAGGAGAAATGTATGTGTCCATGCGTTTAATCTCAGTGAAGTTTAAGTAGACAACGGCCTCCCTGAACTTGCAAAAACTCTCAAGAGAACCTCAGATAAGTTGGTTTTTAAAAACACTCCAACAGAAGGAAACATCCCAAAAGTTTATGTGAATGGTTTTCAATCACACAGCCGAGACCATCTATCCGTCTGGAATTTATTGGCTCTTTATTTAATTAAATAAAAATTTATTTATTTATTTATTTGGTTGGGGAGAGTACAAGCAGAGGGAACAGAAGCAAAGGGAGAGGGAGAAGCAGGCTCCCCACTGAACCCAATGCGGGACTCGATCCCAGAACCCTGGGATCATGACCTGAGCCAAAGGCAGATGCTTAATCAACTGGGCCACCCAGGCAACCCTGGAATTTACTAGCTACTTAAAAGTAACAGGAAACCTCCTTATATTTCCTCTTACAGCCTAAAGTGAGACTCTAAGACCAGCCAAGCAGGGTAAGAAAACTCATCTGCATAAACACAGAATGACAGACTTCTGAAAATATATTGGATAATTGTGTTTGTACACACAGGATGGGATGGGATGGGGAGTGGGGTGACACACTCTCGTGCCAAAGATCCAACTGTGATTTTATCAAAGCATCTCGAAAACGAGCTCCAACTCTCTAATGTGATTCTTAATTTAAAAAAATAAAAATTAAAAATAAATCAAAGTACCTTTATCTAGATTTTAAAATGAGTGTAAACACTGCCAAGAGCTCATAACAGGACAGAACTCTGAGTTAAAAGATCTGAATGTTCAGTCTGTCCTGATCTGACGGCCACTTCCTAACCCAGAGCAAATCCCAAACCCCAAGTCTCCCGTGTCCTCAGCCATAAAATCCAGACAGTGGAAGGAGTCAAGTGCCGGTCCAAGCTCACAGACGTCCTGTGAAGGCCCAGCACTCATCCCCCTGGAGCTCACGAAAACCTTAATTTACCTACAACAGGAGTTTTTGACCAGGGAGTTTGGGAAAGAGTCAAAATCATTTGGTTTTTGTGTTTCCTGATTTCTTGACTGTGTTTTGGTGCTGGGGGCAGGTGGCTTTGCTGGTTTCGCTTAACCTGGGCTCCTCCCCCCATCCCTCCAATGTCAAGAATCACCATGGAGGGGGGCAGGGGTCTCCCTCAGGAACCCACAAGCAAACTTCCTGCTCCAGAAGGTTCGACAGAAGAGGCTCCATTTTTAAGGGGGTACACCATAGCCCATCTGGTAGCATTTTAGTATACTGCAGCCAAAGAATGAAGAAATCATTCTTCATAGGTATAATTCTGCAACTACCATAAATGACATTTAAGGGGGCACCTGGATGGCTCAGTGGGTTAAGGCCTCTGCCTTCGGCTCAGGTCATGATCTCAGGGTCCTGGGATCAAGCCCCGAATCAGGCTCTCTGCTCAGCAGGGAGCCTGCTTCCCCCCGCCACCCCTCTACCTGCCTCTCTGCCTGCTTGTGATCTCTGTCAAATAAATAAATAAAACCTTTAAAAAAAAAGAATTATGGGTTAGGGGCACCCGGGTGGCTCCGTCAGTGAAGCATCCGGCCCTGGATTTCGGCTCAGGTCACGATCTCAGGGTCATGAGATTGAGCCCCGTGTCGGGCTCTGCACTCAGCAGGGAGTCTGCCTGGGAGTCTCTCCCTCTGCCTCTCTCCCCACCTCTCTCCACCCACTCACACTCTCTCGCCCTCTCTCAAATAAATCAAGCAATCTTAAAAAAAAAAAAAAAAGGAATAACAGGTTAAATAAAAACCTAGGAACAGTTCGGCATAGAGTCACTGAAACGAAAGCACACCCAGAGAGACACCTGCACACACACATTCACAGCAGCATTATCCATCAGAGCCAAAACCGAGAACAACCCAAATGGCCGTCGGCTGGTGGAACGGTAACTAAAATGTGTTCCGTCCACATAGTGTAGGATTCCGTGTCTACAAAATGTCCCGAGCAAGTAAATCCACAGAGACGGACAGTAGAAGCTTTGGGGTGCCTGGGGTGGGGATAAGTTAAGGGAGGGAGAATGGGGTTGACTATTCATGGGTATGGGGTTTCTTTGGGGGGAGCTGGTGGTTTTCTAAAGTGAATTGTTGCAGATTTTGTTTTGATCAGCCTACTGAGTAATATACCCTCTCATTTTGCAGGGGGACCCCCCCAAGGTAAGTCAATCATCTGGGAGGACGTTACTGGTTGTTTCGTAACTGGGGAGAGTCCACTCGCAGAGGTGAGCCAATGAGAGGTGAAAGATGGTGCCCTGTGGACATTATGTGAGCTCCTGGAGCCAGTCATCCCTGAACTCCACCCCCAAAATGTGAGCTCATACATTAACCTTCCCTCCCCTCTCCTTTTGGCTGAAACTCATGGATTGGATTTCTGCCACTTGCAACTTAAAGTCCTGGCCCCTTTTCCCTTCCCTCCTGGAAGGCAGTGATGATCTCTCATTATTACGTGCTCGGCACTTGGCTAAGGCATTCTGGTGAACTAGGGGAGGATTAACAACAGGGCCCTGAGTTTCTAGAATATCACTTCCAAGTGAAGAATTGATCCCATACACACTCATCTCTTAACCCTACAGCTCCCAGTATTAACAGCGTAATTTTACACAGGACGAAATAAGGCCCACCCACATGGAGTGACTCACTCAAGGACCCGCAGCCAAGATGGGAACCGGGGTCCGGTCCCCATCTCTTGGCGCTTCACACTTCACTGCTCGAGGTCCAAGAGACCAGGTTAAAGATTATGCTGGGATCACAGGAGAGAGAGATCTGATCTCTGCCTTCAAAGACCTCTTTGTCTTAAGACCTAAGACAATTTACAACGGCCAACTCAGGGAGGTATACGACAGGTGCCTCTTAGGTGTTTCCAGCAATGGAAGGACAGGCTGTTAAGAGCTGGACAGCCTGTTGGACTTCCAAGAGGTGGACCTTGTAGGAGGCAGGAAGAGGAGGACCAGACAAGCCAGGCCAGAGTACGTGAGTGGCCACGTGTCAGAGTTCTACAGGACGTTCCCATAAGAAATCAGCTGGGGGAGTGGGGGAGGGCACTGGGAAAGAAAACCCAGAGCACATGGCTGACTTGGTGGGTAAAGCATCAGACTCCTCTATCTCAGGGTCACATGTTCAAGCCCCACATTGAACGAAAGCTTACACACATACATAAAAAAATTTTAACTAAGTTTTATAAAGAAGACAAAGAAAGCCCATGAACCACGGTTCTCAATTATTTACGTGTATTAACTCCTTTGATGCTTTCAATAATGCTATGAAGTCAATCCCATTATTATGACCATTTTACAGATCAGACAACGGAGGCACAGAGAGGCATGAGTCGCTTGCTGCAGGGGAGAGGGACCAAGTGAGGATTCAAACCCAGTTTGAGCCCCTCGGGTCCCCTGTGTGTTTGATGACTGCACTTGCTGCCTCTCAGAGATGCTCCAAGCCAGCTAGAGAACATCTTCAGGACTGTTGAAAAGAGATGCTCAGGGCATCGTTCTAGGAAAACCCGCCCTGGAGAAACATTTCATAAAAGGTAGAGCCACCATCAACCCTCCCTCGGCTGCTCACAGGAACACACAGCTAGTAGCCCCACAATGCTTCATGGGACCCTCTACTCCCAAAGGTCTATCAAGACCAGAAACAAAACACTGAAATGAACAGGCTTTTCCTCCCTCCACTCCCCTGCCCCCAACCCCCTTCCTTCCCGGTACCCATGTCCTCAGGCTCTCGTCCAACTCTGCCCTACTAAGAACACCCAGGTCCTAATAAACTTATTCATACTAATGTGTAAATGGTAAGTTCCAAACAGCTGTCTCTCTGACAAATGGCCAGTCTCCAAATAGAAGCGAACTCAAGCCAATTCCCTTGGCTCGTTGCCCACAGCTATCTCAAGGATGGTTTGGGATCACGGCTTCCCTCCCATTTTCCCTGCCCTGGTGGTCGGTCTTGCCTCCCTCCCGCTTTCCCCCAAAAACTGCTCCACGAAGTCCTTCCCAGCGTCAGAGAGCCTGAAGGTTGAGCCTTAAAGCAGCCGTTCTCCACTCTTAACTGCACTCTAGAAACATATAGCGAGCTTTAAAAATATGCTGATGTCTACACCCTGCCTCCAAGATATGCTGGTTTATATGGGGCCGGACTGATGGGTATTTTGTTAATTAACAATCATATTAATAGATAACCATGGTTGTCCAGCTCCTCTGTGCTGAGCATTATTCTAAAGCTTCCCTTGGTCTCTTCATTTGAACCTAAATACAACCCCCATGAGAGAGCTATGATAGAGGTACCATTTCCAGATGGGAAATCCGAGACACAGAGAGGTTAAGTAATCTGCCCACAGTCTCCCAGCTAGCACTCTGGCTCTAGCATCCACACTCTGAACCACGGCCTCACAAGTCAGGGGCGAGTGCCCCATCCATCACCAGAGGTCAGTTTCCACGGGCATGCCGTCTCCTGGCACCGGCATCTGGCTTACTCTCAGCCCACTGCGCAGCCTTGCACTTGTGGAATTTTCTCGCCCCACAAGCTGGCTGGCTTCTTCTCCAACTCTGAGCGGATGCTCCTTGTTCAGCTCATCCTTGGCTCTACACCAATCTCCCTCTCTCTCCATCTCCGATGATATTTCCCTCGCGAGCACGCTTCTCGGGTACCTCCATCCTCTGGAGCTCATTCTGGCTTCCCCACCTCCCGGACCCACAATTCCTCCAAGGTGCTTCTGTTCCCCCTCTCCGCTTGGTGCCGAGACCCAGGACTACCCCTGTCCCAGCTTCCTGACTTAGGCTCAGCAGAGGAAGGGTCTCGATGTTTGCAATGTGTGCCCCCCTCCCCACCAGCTCTGCACTTGTTTTCAGTTCAGCCCCTGGGTCAAAGGTCCCTTCCAAACTGACGGCGGGTTTTAGAACATATTCCTCCAGACTGAATATTTGGGGTCTACACTTGGCCCTTCTCCTGCCTGCTCTGTGCACCAGAGGCTGTCCTGTATGGAATACATCTGAGGACCCCCTTGTCCACCAGCTTCCAAGGGCAGTTCAGCCAATGGGCAGACAGACAGATGAGAGCAGGGGAACAAGGCCGGGTCACTTCTACAGGAAGCTGTCTGCGGGCTGTGGGGTGGCTGTGACTTGTCCCCACCAGTCTGCTGCTCCCCATCCCACCCTCCCCCCCACCGATCTCTCTCCCCAGTTTCCTGTAGTTGCTCCTCCATCATGTCCCCCCAAGGCCTGCTTCCCATCCCCCATCCCGCCCACACCTCCGCAAACAGTCCCTCTTTAAATCCCCCACTACCTCCGCCAACTGTTTCTTTTCCCTCTGGACCCTATGGATACACCCTCCAATGGCAGAAATCAGACACCGGGACCGGCCGACAGGCTCTTTGGGAGCCCGGGGGCCATCGCATCCTGGAGACCACCTCCCCCTACCCAGTAGCTCCCTTCCCAAGTGACAACTGATAAGAAACAGCTCAATGAAGCCATAGGCAACCTCACTCCCTCCCCACCCCACCCCCGCCCCCATCCTCCCTTGAGTCCATTTTTTATGATAAGGCCACGCGTACCTGGTCACGCCAGCAACCCCACAGGGCTAGTCCTCTGACGGGGCCGGGAACGGGTCCCGAAATTCAAGACCCACCAACCTTGTAACTGACCAGGGAAGTCATGTTTCCAAGATCCCTGCGTCCCCCCTCCCGCCCCCCGAGAAAACCCGCCCTTGCTCTGACCCCCCTCACTCCTCAGTAACAGGGCAGGTGGATGGGAACGCGGGGAGCCTGGAGCCACGCGTCCTGTCCTCTGGCGGGCCAGATCCCCTTACGAATCTGCTTAACGATTCTGAGTCCTCCTCCGCCACTGACACTCATTGAAAAGAAAGTTACAAAACCGGAAATGATGAAAAGAGAAGGCTTCACCCGACAGGCTTCAAAAGTTCGCTTGCTCTACCCAGTCTGGGGATGAGTTTCTAGACAAATCAGCACTTCCTTGTTGGGAAGCCCTTTCAAGGTGTGAGCCCGCATCCCCAACTAAGAGCAGGCACCCCAGAATAATAGTGACACAGGAATACACTCTTGGGCCCTCCCACGAATCAACCGGACCATTTCCCTCATGCCTCCCCACCCCAAAATTTTAAAAGGCATCCTTAGACAGGTTACAAAGATGGGAAACCCAAAGGGCCAAGAAGCATATTAAACGGTGATCAACAACGCCGACCCCACATCATCAGGCTCAGCACTGGGCGTGGAGCCTACTTAAGATTCTCCCTCTCCCTCTGCCCCTCCCCTGACACTCTCTCTCAATAGATTAATTGAGCGATAGACTGATTAATTAAAGTTCATGTTTTTATTTTTTATTTTTTTAAAGATTTTATTTATTTATTTGACAGAGATCACAAGCAGGCAGAGATGTAGGCAGAGAGAGAGGAAGGGAAGCAGGCTCCCTGCTGAGCAGAGAGCCCGATGTGGGGCTTGATCCCAGGACCCTGGGATCATGACCTGAGCCAAAGGCAGAGGCTTTAATCCACTGAGCCACCCAGGCGCCCCTAAAGTTCATGTTTTTAAAAAAGGATCATGAAACAGAGCTACCCTATGACCCAGCAATTGCACTACTGGGTATTTACTCCAAAGATACAAATGTAGTGATCCGAAGGGGCACCTGTACCCCAATGTTTATAGCAGCAATGTCCACAAGAGCCAAACTATGGAAAGAACCTAGATGTCCATCAACAGATGAATGGATAAGGAAGATGTGGTGTGTATACACACACGCGTGCGCATGTGCACACGCAATGGAATACTATGCAGCCATCAAAAAGCGAAATCTTGCCATTTGCAATGACGTGGATGGAACTAGAGGGTATTCTGCTGAGCGAAATAAGTCAATCAGAGAAAAACAATTATCATATGATCTCCCTGATATGAGGAATTTGAGAAACAAGACAGAGGATCATAGGGGAAGGGAGGGGAAAATGAAACAAGATGAAACCAGAGAGGGAGACAAACTCTAAGAGATTCTTAATCTCAGGAAACAAACTGAGGGCTGCTGGAGTGGAGGGAGGTGGGAGGGATGGGGTGGCTGGGGGATGGACACTGGGGAGAGTATGTGCTATGGTGAGTGCTGTGAATTGTGTAAGACTGTTATGTGTTGTCTCTTATTCTGTACCCCTGAAACCAATAATATAGGATATATATATATATATATATATATATATATATGATAAACCAATAATATAGGATATAGGATACGTTAATAAAAAAATAAAAAAAGGATCATGGGGTGATGTATAATTGCTAAATCAGTATGTTGTACCCCTGAAACTCCACTGTAGGTTCACTGCACTGGAACTGCAGTAAAAAATTAAAATAGAGGAGGGGCGCCCGGGGGGCTCAGTTGGTTAAGCAACTGCCTTCGGCTCCGGTCAGGATCCTGAAGTCCTGAAATCGAGTCCCGCATCAGGCTCTGTGCTTAGCAGGGAGTCTGCTTCTCCCTCTGACCCTCTCTCCTCTCTCTCTCACTCTCACTCTCTCTCAGGTAAATAAATAAAATCTTTAATAAAAATAAATAAATACTAATAAAAATCAAGGATGGCTCTTCCAGCAATCTGTAGAGTTCTGGAGTTTGGGGATATTTTTATTGGTTTGCTCTGGGATTTTTTACTTATGTCGACCGTCCATCCGTCCGTCCGTCCATCCATCCATTCATGCCAGGAGCAAGATTTAAGATTCTTTTTTTTTTTTTCTTTACGTATAGTTGACACACAATGTTACATTAGTTTCAGGCTTATGACTCAGTGACTAGACAAGTTTACACAGTATACTATGTTCAAGGGTAGCTACTCTTTAACCTGTATGTCCCAATACATCATTACGTCACCGCTCTGGTATCACTATACCCTTACCCTGTGCCTTTTATTCCTATGGCTTCTATTCTGTAACTGGAAGTCTGTACTTCCCCCCGCCCCGACTTAACCCATTTTGGCCCCTCTCCAACCTCCCCTCTGGCAACCAGCTGTCTGTTTAAAACAGACATTAAGAGGCGCCTGGATGGCTCAGTCGGTTAAGGGTCTGACTCTCAGTTTCGGCTCAAGGCACGATCTCAGGGTCATGAGATCAAGCCCCGCATGGGGCTCCCGCACTGAGCGTGGAGACTGCTTGAGGTTCTCTCCGTCTGCGCCCCACCCCGACACATGCACTCTCTCCAAAATAAAATAAAATAAAATAAAATAAAATAAAAAGGAATAAAAAATAAAACCGACAACTGTTACAGGATCATATAGAGCTGAAAGATGCCTCAAAGCCCAACTGGGTCTTCAACCTCAGAAAGGTTGAGAGATACTGACCCAAGTTACCCAGCCAATGAGGCCAAGGGCACCCCAGAACCTTAAACCCCAACTCCTCTAGCAGTCTCTCCACTGCCCATCACATGTCCATCCTTGTCACTGGGCAAAGCCCATCAGTGTTCACAGTATGGTATCCCCCCCGCCCCGACTATGTGGAAAGTTCACGATGTAGCTGTTTTAGACAGGACACAAGGGGTTGTAAGCCTCAAAACCTGAACCAAATTGTCTTTATTAAGATTTTATTTATTTATTTGAGAGAGAGCGCACAAGCAGGGGGAGGGGCAGAGAGAGAGGGAGAAGCAGACTCCTCTGCTTAACAGGCTCCATCCCAAGACCCCAGGATCATGACCTGAGCGGAAGGCAGATGCTTAAACGACTGAGCCACCCAGGCGCCCCAGAATCAAATTGTTTTAGACACACACACACATATAAACACACACAATAGAGGAATGGCAGTATTTACCGGCCTACATAACTTGGGAGCTCAGGTGTGCATGGCCTTCAGGTACTGATGGATCTAGGTGCTCAAACAATGTTACCTCAGTTCTGCTTTTTTTTTTTTTTCCAATGCTACCTTCATTCTCAGATGCTCCCCAAGTATTAGCAAAAGCAGTCATGGCTGCTCCAAGTTCATAACCTAGCGTTTAACAATGTCGGAGTTGGAGGGGAGGAGCATGTCTTTCCCTAATGTACAACAAAAAGTCCCACGGAGGGGGACCAGCTGCAGTCACATACCCATTCCTGGATCACGATGGCTGGGACAGGGGTTGGATCAGGGGGAGGGGGTTGTTAGGTCAAGCCTGGGACATGTGTGTACGAGTTCAAGGGTAGCACTGGCTCCGACCAAACCATTCAGTCTGTGAATCGACTACACCTTCAGTCCTCCATAGAAATCTGAGGGATCACCCAAACAAGGAGAATAAGAGACAACACATAACAGACATCTACTGCAGTAGATTTCTTCCCTGTCCCCTAACTTCTGCATTACAACAGAATGCCGCCATGTCACCGGGAAGGAAGGTCGCAGAATTTGACCTTGAGCTTCCTGCAAGCTCACATTCCCACACATTTCTATGACCGCCCAACGGTGAGTCCGGACAGATCTTCGTCGTTCCACTCCATGATTAAGCATTACACACACATCAACCGTGCCCTCCGGTCCCCGCCAGAAACATCCAGCGAGAAACAAAGAGACGCTAAGACAAAATGTCAAATTTGCCAACCTGCCCCCTAAAATGCCTTCCCAGCATCCTTGCGGAATGCTTCCAGGGGCTCTCGCGCTGAAGGCGCGAACATCCCCAGGCACAGGCTGGGCCCCTCTCGAGAGCAGGGACTTGGCTTGGGACCATCTCTGCTCTAGCAGCCAGGTCTGAGCAAGTGGGAGCCCCCAGCGTTAGACTCACACAGCCCGTGTTCGGGGGGCTGGTGGACTTGTTTCACAGGAGGGGGAAAAATCACATGGATCCTCTCTCTCTCTCTCTCTCTCTAGCAGGGAGCTGCATATTTTATGAATGGTGTGAACCATTTCTGGCTGTCACTTCCTGAATGTAGCTAAGGAACTTCATTTATCCTTCCAGCAACCTGGGGTCCCCATCACGCCACTCTTGACAAGCTCTCTGGGGGGAGTTCGTATCGTCGGATTTTTTAAGGAAAAAGAAGTAGGAAGAAAAAAAAAAAAAAAACTCTAGGAATTGCCAAAGGCCCAGTTTGCTCTGTGGGTCATTTTTTTTTTTTTAAAGAATTCGAATTTTTTATATTGCTGACCGTTTGTCATGATGCATTTGCAGGTCGGTGTAACGTGAGGGAAAACCGACCCACACCCATCAATCCGTATTTTTCTATGAATCCACGACTCGTTACAAAAGAAGAGCTTAGTCTATTCAGCTAGTGAAAATGTTTCAGATAGGACAACGTAAGAACAAGGTGCAGAGAAATAATAGCTAGATAGAAAAAGGCTTTAGAGAGGCACCTGGGTGGCTCAGTCGCTTAAGCGTCTGCCTTCTGCTCGGGTTATGATCCCAGGGTCCTGGGATCGAGTCCTGCGTGCATCGGGCTCCCTGCTCAGTGGGGAGTCCGCCTCTCCCTCAGCTCATGCTCCCTCTCTCTCAAATGAATAAAATCTTTAAAAAAAAAAGTCATCCATGTTGTTGCAAATGGCAGGATTTCCTTCATTCTCACAGCTGAACTTGGGGGGTTATATATAGAGAGAACATATATATATATATTTATATTTATATACACACTTAAATGTATACATTTACAATACACGTAAATCACATCTTCTTTATCCACTGATGAGTCCTCATGTTGCTGCCACATCTTGGCTATTGTGAATAATTCGGCAATGAACACAGGGTGCTTCCTTTTTTTTTTTTAATGAATCTTTTTTTTTTAAGATTTTATTTATTTATTTGACAGAGAAGGAGATCACAAGTAGGCAGAGAGGCAGGCAGAGAGAGAGGGGGAAGCAGGCTCCCCGCTGAGCAGAGAGCCCGATGCGGGGCTCGATCCCAGGACCCTGGGATCATGACCTGAGCCGAAGGCAGAGGCTTAACCCACTGAGCCACCCAGGCGCCCCTGGGGTGCTTCCTTTTACTTGTGAATGAAATACTTCTCTTTCACAATGCATTTTGTTTCTCCAATTACGATACTCATACATATTATCTGAAGGAAAGCGGGGAGAGTGGCTAGCCACAGAAAGCCCAAAAAAGCAACGATGCGCACCCACAGTCCCTTCACTCAGCAAGAACGGCCATCAGCATTCCAGCGCAAGCTCCCTCAGACCTTCCTCTATATGCGCACACGCGCGCAAGCACACACATCTGTTTTTACACAAATCCGAAATGTTATTGTGCGTGTTTTCTGGCTTGCTTTTTTACTTAATACACAATGAACTGATTTTTTTTTTTAAAGAAAATTATCGCCCATCCTGCCTCGTGAGTGAAAGCACATTCTGATAAAAGCAACTTCGTGCACTCTAATATTCGAAAAATAAGGAACGCTTCTCTGAATAAAAGAGAACGAGTTATGACGGATAAACCCAGGAGCCGGCTCACCATGAGCTCCGTCCAACAGCCCCTCTGGGGTTCAGTCGGTCCGGAAGGACCCCCACGGTCATTCCCACCTGCCACCTCATGCGGTGTGGACAGAGACCCGGGTCCACGTCCCCCCTTTTCCACCACCTGCTGCGTGCCTTACACGAGTCATTCCACCACTCTTAAAACTCTGACTTCTGCATAGCTAGCGTAAAGCACGAAAAACACTCTTGTCCTGTGGCTGTCATAAAGATTAAGGAGACAAGGGGCCCGGGGGCCTGTCATAGAGCCTAAAGCAATCTGGTCGCCTGTCCTGCCCCCCCCGCCCCCCATCCCCTACTTTTTTTTTTTTTAATTTTATTTATTTATTTGACAGACAGATCACAAGTAGGCAGAGAAGCAGGCAGAGAGAGAAGGGAGGAAGCAGGCGATCCCAGGACACTGGGATCATGACCTGAGCCGAAGGCAGCGGCTTTAACCCACTGAGCCACCCAGGCGCCCCACCATCCCCTACTCCTAAGACTACAGTCCGTTCAGAGGACTGCGGGCCCCATCCCCCAGAGAGTCCCCTCCCCCCATGACCCTCAAGAAACAGTCAACACACACACACACACACATACACACACACGTGCAAAATGACTACTACATGGCATCTTTAATTGCAACAAAGGGTAGAGGCAGGGGAGCAAAAGAAACCCTTAGAAATCCTCTATTGGTCAACACGAACTACAAAATACACTACATTCAATCCATTCTGCAGGACACCACACAGTTTTTACAAACAACCACGGAGGGACAAGTGCTAACAAGCAATTATCTTCAAGATATAGAGTGAAAAAAAAAAGAAATTGAGAAATGATACCTTCTTGTGGGTGTGCCTGGCTGGCACAGTCAGTAGAGCACATGACTCTTGGTCTCGGGGTTGTGGGTTCGAGCCCCATGCTGGGTGTAGAGACGACTTAAAAATAAAAATCTTAGGGGTGCCTGGGTGGCTCAGTGGGTTAGGGCCTCTGCCTTCGGCTCAGGTCATGATCTCAGGGTCCTGGGATCGAGCCCCACATCAGGCTCTCTGCTCAGTGGGGAGCCTGCTTCCCTCCTCTCTCTCTCTCTGCCTGCCTCTCTGCCTACTTGTGATCTCTCTCTCTGTGTAAAATAAATAAATAAAATCTTTTAAAAAATAAAAAATAAATTTAAAAAAATAAAAATCTTAAAAAAAAATACATTATTTGGGTGCCTGGGTGGCTCGGTTAAACATTCGACCCTTGATTTCGGCTCAGGTCACGATCGCAGGGTCGCTGAAGAGTGGTCTTTCTTCATCCCTCGCAGACCACCGTGAAAATTAATTAATGCCACAGATAAATCTCTGATCTGTTTGGGTACTGTGACCCTCCGGGGGCCCACCAGCAATCAGTGGTCGGAGCGAGGATATTTTGTCCAAGAACCAACCCCTCCCCATGGCAGATGTGTAGTCTAATTCATACGTTATTTATGTGACTAAGAGAGTCTCCCCCTCCCAGCACCACATGAGACAGTGAGACCGTGTCTCCTGCCCCGAACTATCCACGGATGGGACCACCAGTGAGGCCTGGGTGGGATTATGGAGAAATGCAAACACGGACTTCGTGCAGAAATGCAAACATGGACGTGCGCCATGCTGATATGTTTGCATCTGTACTGAAAGGATACGGACTGCAGGAGAAAATTCGAATCCATCCAAGGCTGCAAGCCTTATACTGTTGGAGGTGTGCCTGGTGTCGAAGCCCCCAGGGCCCCCATGTCCCAGGGACTGTGAGCCGCCTTCTGAGACCCCAGGGAGAATGCTCTGGAATCCTGGTTTCCCTCCCACCTTGTAGCTGAACCTTCTCTGTTGCAGCTGGTTTTCCCCTCATCCCCCTTTGGGGTGCCTCTGGGCCCCGTCCCTGGCCACCTTCTCTTCTCTGTCCACCCTACTCCCTAGGTGATGTCATCCAATATGGCAGCCTAAAGACCAACACGAAGCCACCATGACAAATTCAGTTGTACCTGCAGCCCCCTTCCCTGGGCAAAGCCTCACCTTTCTAAACACCTACTCAGTATCATTCCTTGAAGAGAGGGAAGAATTTCAAACCTTGCATGCCAACACGAACTCTGGATATTTTTTCCAAAGCCCATCCCTTCTGATCCTTACTTTTCCATTTATTGTTTTTAATTTTTTTAAGATTGTACTTATTTATTTGAGAGAGAGTGAGATTGAGAGCAAGAGTGAGCAGGAGCTGGAGGCAGGGGCAGAGGGAAAGGGAGAAGCAAACTCCCCACTGAGCAAGGAGCCAGACACTGGGCTCGATCCCAGGACCCCAAGCTCATGACCTGAGCCAAAGGCAGACACTTCAACAACTGAGCCACCCAGGCGTCCCACACTTTCTCATTTAATACCAGCTCCTCCTTTCCAATTGCTCAAGCCAAAGCCCTTGGAATTATCTTCAATTTATCTCTCAAGCTGTACACATCCAATCCATCACCGAATCCCATGGGTTTTACCTTCAAAATGCATCCAAAACCCCAACTGCGTCAACCACGTCCACAGCTACTGCCCTGGCCAAGCCACCATCATCTCTCCTTTGTGTTACTGTGACCATCTCTGTACTCATTCCTCATCCTCTTTCCATCCTTGCTCCCCACTCCGCCTGCAACCCCTGAATCCGTGGGGCTTGAACTCACGACCCTGAGACCGAGACCTGAGCTGAGATCAAGAGTCTGACGCTCAACCAACTGAGCCACCCAGGCACCCCCCACCCAGATCCCTTCTTAACAAAGCAGAGTGATCCTCGAAAATGCCAAGTCAGTGTAACGGTCCTCTGTTCAATGGCCCGTCCAATGACTTTCCCGGCATGCGGAGAAAAAGTCAGGTCCTCTTGGGGTACTTGGGGGGCTCAGTCGGTTAAGCCTCTGCCTTTGGCTCAGGTCACGTTCACAGGGTCCTGGGATCAAGTCCTGCATCCGGCTCCCGGCTCTGCGGTAAGCTTGCTTCTCCCTCTCCTTCTGCCTGCCGCTCCTGCTTGTGCTCTCTCTCTCTCTCTGTGTCAAATAAATAAATAATCTTAAAAAAATAAAAAATAAAAAGAACTCAGATCCTCTTGAGGATCTCCAAAGTCTTCCCGCCCAGGCCACAGGGCCTTTGCACTTGCTCTGCCTTCTACTTTCTGGCTGGAATGCTCTTGTGCCAGAAACCTACACACACTTGTTCCCACAGATCTCCCCGGGCTTTGTTCAGAGGTCCTCCCCTGCCCATCCCATTTAAAGTGACAGATCTCCTTAATCTCCGCCCAGCTTAGTCAGTCTTGTTGACTATCTGCAGCCCTCACCGGAGAAGGTGAACTCTGTCTGCTACTGGATCGCTGGCTTTGGAGGGCGCGAGCTGCAGGGGCTCAGTTTTCTCTCAGTGAATGAACTCATCTCGTTAACGTGCCCAAGGCTTCCACCGTGAGCAAAGTGCCCTTTTAACCTTCTAGCTTCTATCCAGCCATTCTCTCACCTCAGAGAATTCTCTAGGCTTAAAAACACCACTTTCCTGCCCCGCCCCCGCCCCAACACCTACACACAAACCACCACCACAGGTCCCCGAACAGCTCAGAGGCTAGTGGGCCCTTTCTGTGGCTGAGCCAGCAAATACCACTCGTGTCACAGGTTTCTGAAACCCAGCGACTTGCGGAGGCCCAGCCAAGGGCAAGAGCCCCATCCTACCCGCCGGGCACCCGTTTTTTCTCTCCGGAGCTCCCCGCGAGCCAGGCTCTGTCCATCTCTGAGCTCCATGCACGGCAAACCCTAAAACTTAAGTCAGAATCTTTTCCTCTTCTGATCTGGAAGAAAACCAGAGGGGCTAAAATGGAACATCTTGACCGAATTTCCTCCGGGCAAGCTTTCCCCGGGCTCACTCCCTCCGACACCCCCCACCCCTCCTGCCAGACCCAGCTGGATAGAGCCAGACTTTTCAGTGACTCTGTCCAACACAGAGCTGCGGCCGTGAACCCAGACCCCGGAGCCCGAGCGGCAACGGCATTCTGAGCCGGCTCAGACGAATGACAAGAGTTCCTTCCATAGGACCCCCTGGTAGCAAATGAGGAACACACCAACGTAGCAGGAAGTCGGTTTTCCTTAAAGCTTCTCTTGCGAAAAGAGGAATCTGTCCCCCATGAATCAATCCAGCCTCTCCCGGACTTGAAAATTTTAAGAGGCTGAAAAACAAAAATGGCCAAAATGAAGGAAGTCCAACCACACAGACACACATTCCCATCTCCCCTAAGAAGGGCCACCACATGGTTTATCTGATGCAAACCCCCTGCAAGGGACGGGGGAGGCGGTGGGAAGTGCTGGTTTCCAAGCAGAGAGCTTTGGCTGGCTGTGTATTCTAGGCCGGTTCCTTAACGTCTCTGAGCCTTCCGTGTGCAGTTCTGAGAAGCTGGGACTCCACCGGGCCAGACTATTGGGAAGATACCCGAAAGCCCTCTGTAACCACTAGCGGACGAAGCAGGCGAAGCTGAGATCACGTATGTTCGGAACGCTAGGGAGGGCTCCCCGAAGCACAAAGCGGGAGAAACGGAAGTCAGCCGTTGTTGCTCTCTTGCCTTCGAGAAGTTTGAGCCCAGGATAAGGTGCACCTGACGGCCGGAGATGCAGCCCCGGGGAGGCAACCTCCTGGGAAAAGTGCACGCCTCCCTCCGTCACGTTCCTCCAAGTGTCCCTAGGGTCTGCTTATGTGGATTCTAATATCTGCCCATCGGTCTGGCCACTTCCTGGCCCACGAAGGGCCTCAGAGCTGCGTGCCAACGCATGTTCTAACGCCAAGCCGGATGGAGACCCTCCACAAGGATGCCCGCCCGCTCACCCCGTTGGCGAGACATCCCCGGGCCCAGCTAAAGAGACAGGATGGCAGGAGCCAGGGAAAGGGGAGTTCAAAGGCAGCCGTGCAGGAGCCGAGGGGAAAAAAGGAAGGAGTGGAGAAAGTGAGAAAAAAATCAAAGGAAAAAATGAGGAACGGGGAGAGCAACCGCTTGACATCTGCCTTTCCGGCTGGTGAAGGATTCGCACTCACGCCCTAGGGCGGGGCCTCCAGAACGGCCCGCAGGACTGAGTCAGGGGGAGTCCGAGGCTTTTATGTCCTTTTCGGGGATGAGCCCACCGAGGCTGGGCAGAAACCAAGCAACAAGGCGTGAAGGCAGGACACACGTTAGGTGAAAGATCCCAGACACAAAAGGCCACACACACTGTGGGACTCCAGGGGACACGAAAGGCCCGGAGCAGTCAAATCCACAGATGGGTGGTGGGCCGGGAGGAGGGGTGGGGGGGGAGGGGAGGAAGTGGAATGCGGTGGGACTGCTTCCTGGGCCTGCGGTTCCCTTCTGGGGAGAAGCATGTGCACGAAACGTCCCTGAGCTGTGAACTTGAGCATGTCACCCTGCTGACTTTTGTTATAGGAGTTTTACCACAAATCTGAAGGAGGGAGGGGACAGAGAGTCAAATGAAGAGAAAATTGGATACAGAGGAGGAGAAATGGGAAGGAGCCAGAGATCCTCAGGCAAGACAAGAATTTCCCCAGATCGGGGACCGTCTGCGTGTCAAGCCGGCAGGGGGGCTCTGCTGGATAAAGAAGGAGGCCTCTCCTCTCCCAGGGAACGGATAACAGGATGCCTTCCTCGGGGTTGCAGACAGAGACAGAACCCGCAGCAGCCTAGGGAGGAAAACAGAGCGGCCGGCAGAGAGAGGGACAGGACATGGAGGCAGAGGGGCGGACCCACCAGGAAAGCACTCAGCATTCACTTATCTGCACTTTGCAATGACGGAATCATTCATCCCCCAAGCGGGACTGAGTCCCCAGCTCTGGGCCAGCCCCTGTCACCAGTCACCGCAGAGATCAAACCCCCGGCCTCTCTGAGTCCACCTTCCGGAGGCTGGCCACATTCAGACTCACCGGCTGGTATGACCTCGGGGCCAGAGGAATGTCTCCAGCAGCTCAGTCCACCCAAGGCAAACGGAAATTCATCAACGACGCTTTCTTCCTGACTTTCATGTATGTGAGTCACATGGGGTGGCTCAGCAGAGCTTAGGGAGTAGAGGGGACACGGTCCCCATGGTCCCCACGGAGCGCTAAGCAGAGACCCGCCTGCAGAAAACCAGCTATTTTCACTACAAATTCTGGATTTAGGGCCAGAGTAAGGAATGTAACTTCAGGCCACCGTTTCTGAGAGAATTCTCCCAGAAGACACACACCCAGGCCTCGATGGGTCTTTCTTGTGCTCGTGTTGGGGACCCTGCGGGAAGGAACTGGACACACAGCTCCACCCTCGTGGGTCTCACGTGCTAATGAAGGACACACGGAGACATACAGAAGACCCACGAGGGACATATGGAAGGAGAAAAAGGGGACAGGCATGGTACCCCTGGTCACTGCAAGGTTTTGATCCCACACACAACCACGTAAAGAAGTCTCCTACCCAGGGGCACCTGCATGGCTCAGTGCGTTAAGTGACTGCCTTTGGCTCAGGTCATGATCCCAGGGTCCCGGGATCGAGCCCGGGATCGAGCCCGGCATCAGGCTCCCTGCTCGGCGGGGAGCCTGCTTCTCCCTCTGCCCCTCCCCCCACTCCTGCTTGCTCTCTCTCTAATAAATAAAATAAAATCTTTTTAAAAAATTAGTGTCCTAGGGACACCTGGGTGGCTCAGTCGGTTAAATGGTTGCCTTTGGCTCAGGTCAGGATCCCAGGGTCCTGGGATCGAGCCCTACATCAGGCTCCTTGCTCAGCAGGGAGCCTGCTTTGCTCTTTCCTTCTGCCTGCTACTCTGCCTGCTTGTGCTCTCTCTGCGTCAAATAAATAAATAAGTAAAATATTTTAAAAAACTAGTGTCCTACGCAGATCCAGGTTAAAGGTCCCACAGGACTTAGATCAGGAAGTACCACAGGACTGAGGCGGAAGCAAGAGAAATCTATCGTCTCCCCCTTCTGAGGCCAGAAGTAGGTGATACGGGTGTGGGCAGGGCTGGGGTCTCCTGAGGGCTCTCTCCTTGGCCCCCTTGCCCCTCCCCACCCCATGTCTTCACGTGGCCTTCCCTCCGTGTGTGTCTGTGTCCTGACCTCCTCTTCCTATAGGAACACCCACGGGACCTCATTTTAAACTACTTACTACCACTTGAAGGAATTTGCCTCCGAAGAGTTCCCTTCTGGGGTGCTAAGGGTTAGGCCTCAGCACATGAATTTGGGGGCAGAGTGGGGGCCCACGGGATTCAGCCCATCCCGAGCCCCGAGGGCCTCCACCGCCTCGTCCTGCCCCTGGCTGCAGCCAGAGCGCCCCCACCAAGAGCCCTCCAATCCCAAGACCTCACAGAACAACAAGGTGGACAGAGCCCTTAGGACCAACAGTTCAAGTCTGTCTGGGACAAGAATTTCAACAGCTTTTCTAATTGCCTGAGCAGAGGACAAGGAGGTCTCAGGCGGCAGCCTCAGAACTAAGCTCCAGGAGGCCCGAGGGGGGCGGACCACCCAGCAGAGGGCTGAGCGGGTGGTACAAGGCCACCAGGGAGGGTGCGGACAGGGGGTCCACAGGCACCAGGTCCCTGCCCGCTTCCTGCACATGCTCTCCAAGCAGGTCATGCACCGGCATCAGTTCACCCTGGAATTTCAAACCAGGGTCACATCCACGGTCACCTTGAAAACCCTTCCGGTCCACCTAAGAGCCCGCGGGATGGGAGTCACCACTCTTAGATGAAGAAGCTGGTTAGAAACTTTAGGTGAATTTTGCAAGGTCAGAGAGCCAAGAGGTGTTGGGGGGGAGGGGATCCTCCAATTAGACTCCAGGGCTCCTGATGGCCGTCCACAGACCCCTCGGCTACACCCAGCTGTCCCTGCAGCTAAGAAGCAGGAGGGGCGGCGGGGAGAAGAGCCGTTCACGGGACAGCCTCTCATCATCCATCCTTCACTCTTGGAAAACAAAATGCCGTGTTCGCCAGGACCCAGCGGCCTTACTTTCATGTTCACCATTCTGAGCCCACCTGGCTACCCTCCCCGACCCCTTCCAACCCTGGCCTTCCTCGACCCCAAACCTCACCCGATGACAAGGCCATTCACACCTTTAGGAGAAAGAGCGCTTAAGCCCTGGGTCAAAACCAGGGCAAGACTCGCCCAATCCTCTCCCTCTACACTCTTCAGACACCTGTCCATGCACTCGGCCATCAAATGCTTCCTAAGCCAGACCTCGACGAGGCCACGCACTGTGCCAGCCTGGAGCAGTGACTACCCAGGGACGGTCCAGCCCCACAGGAACTCACAGTGCAGTGGGGGCAAGTCACCGAGACCCAATGTGGTTAAGTGAACGGCAGGGCAGGGCACCCCGCGGAAGCCAAGGGAAGAATGGCCCGTCCTGGGTCTGGACGGAGATGCTCAACCCTGTGGGAAGGCCAGGGAGCGGAGGGACTCCGGCCAGAGGCAGGGGCTCTGCAAAGGGGCAGGTGCAAAGGGCCCTGAGCCAGGAGAGCAAGCAAAGAGGCTGGGGAGGGAGGTCAGGGGCCGTCCCCGGGGTGCCAGGGCACTCAGGGCAATGGGGAGCCGCTGGATGGGAGTCTGCAGCACTCGGGCTTTCGAGAACATCAAACATCAAGGATGGCCGTGCGAGTGTGCAAACACCAGCCCTGGGGGTTCCGAGCTCAGAAATACTTTCAAAGGATCCAGTTCGTGGAAGCCTTGCCCAGTCCCAGGGGGAGGTCCAGCACGCTGACACCGCCTCCCTCCGCCCTTCTCACTTCCCAGAACGCCCACCCCTCCCAGAGCGACTTTCCCTCCTCCCTCCAACAGGAGAAACCCGAAGACAGGCAACTCTGTGGTTATCAATCCCGCCCGAGGCGCAGGTCCACACGGCAACCCTCTCCAGCTTTCCCGCATCTCACATCGGTCCTCATGTGCAAGACGCGCCGCTGGACCGGAATATACAGATCTACAGTCGCGATGATTCGCAGTGAAGCAAAGTTTACAGCTTCTCCTGCTTCACAGAGAAATCATTTCCCCAAGACTGAGAATGAAACGGACCGGCCACCTAGAGCAACAAAGCACCCCAACCAGCCCCCAGGGAGCCTCTGGGAATCAAACCAGAGCTGCACTTGAGTTTAGAACTCCTAGAGCAATGCTGCCAGGCAGAGAGGAATGCGAGCATTTGACGGCACAAAATCCCAGGCTTTTTCCAACAGAGTTCCACAGAACCCCGGAAGGCTTCCTGGAGGAGTCGCCCAAAGAGGAAAGGGAGTGATGGAGTCCACTGAGGGGGTGTGGGGCCGGAACAGCAGCCCTGGCACACAGACCTCCAGGTCTGGGAACAGACTTTCCAGCTCCCGTTCATGCTCAAGCCTAGGTGTCTCTTGGGGCCATGGTCCTGGTCAAGGGCAAAGGACTCGGGCCACAGCAGCCTCTCCAGGCCCTCGGGAGTGTCTGGTTTTGGCCAAACCCCGAGTTCCACATCTCCCTGAGGGCTGGGCGCCCCACCCACCAAATACACACGGAATGGGGAAGCCGCCTGGCTCTACTTCCCTTCTGGCTACTTTGTCCTGGGCGAGGCTGAGGAGGTCCGGTCTGCAATTCCAAACTTTATCTGGATCTTGCTTACCAGTGGGTTCCTCGAGGGCACATACAGATCAGGTGTCCTATCCTGCTCCCCGCCAGAGCACCGCAAACCCCAGCTCACCATCTCTTGGATCCCAAACTTTCAATCAGCAGGCATCCATCACTGGTCAGAGTGGCAAAGCCGACACCACTATTATTATTATTATTATTATTATTATTATTATTATTATTTTTGGTCCTAAAGACCAAAGAGCGCCTCCTCTGTTCAAAGCAGGGAGTCAGACACAGGAAGATTCTGCCTTCTCCCCTGGGTGGGCTGCTGTGAGCCCAGATGTTTCCTCTGTCCTCCGGAGCCCGAGAATGGGCACAAAGCCTCAAATGGGCCACCTTGAAGGACCAGATCATTGGCCCAGGGCTGACAGGAACTGGGGCATAGCAGAGTTTCCCACTATAGCAGCGGCCTTCTATCCCCTTCTAAGAACCCACACGATGCTGAACCCTTGCAGCTCGCCAGCCAAAAGGAGGACTTCATGTCCCCTCTGCAATGTCACGAAAGGCATCAACTTTAAAATATCCAGAGGAGGGCACTTACCCTCGCTCTGGGAACTAACCCGACTGGTCAGGGAGAGGTCTGCAGAGGGGGAGGGGGGGGGGCGTTGGGTACTGTTAAGGCAATCTTCTGTGTTTACAGGCTACTTTATCTGCCCGGTGCTCTAGGATAAGACTCCCCTTCACAACTGACCCAGAGCTAAGATTCTAATCTTGGTCACACCCAGGGAGGCTGATCGTCTCTAGGGAGGGTCCTCCTGCGAGGAGGTTTAGAAAACACTGCAAAATTAGGATTTCTGCCTAAGTCCGCAGTCTAAAATATATACTATGACAGACCTGAAGATCATTCCCTGTAAGGGCCATGATGTCTCTGGAAAGCACAGCTTCGGTGATGCTAGGCCTGGCAAAAAGGGACTTGGAGGATCTAAGTTATAAAGGGAGTTAGGGACGCCTGGGGGGCTCCGTCAGTGAAGCACCTGCCTTCGGCTCAGGTCATGATCTCAGGGTCCCAGGACCAAGCCCCACATCAGGCTTCCTGCTCAGCGGAAGCCTGCTTCTCTCTCTCTCCCTCTCTCGAATAAATAAATTTTCTTAAAAAAATTTTTTAATAAAACGAGTTAAGGTGACAGTGACCAAAAGCCAGAAAAAACCAGAAAGACGAGGTCACCAAAAAGCGTAACCAAGGGATTTCTTTCATGAAGAAAAAGCAAAGACCGACGGCCAGCACTCAGGGTGATGGGAAGCAAGAAACAGAACCGGCCACCAAGGCATACGGAGTCTGGACACCACTGCCGTCTGTGGAACATCTACCCCAAAGAAGACAGTTCTAACTGGCAAGGATGCTCGGATGAGAGCCTTAATGTCCCCATTTCAAAGACAGGGAAACTGAGGTCTTAGGTCAGGTGATCAGTGCGCCCAAAACCAGATCCGTTCACCCCTCGAAGGCGTGACACCTGACTACCTCCCCACTTACCACCAACCGAGGGGTTCTCCCAGTCTGGGATTCTAGGAGCACCTCAGGAATCAAAGCAGCCTGGAGGGAGGCTAATTTCCTCAACACCTGTTTCCTCTCGCCAGGAAATAATAAAAGTCTGCTGCCCTTCATATACAAGGTGACAATCCTAGCTCATGGACTCGGGGGTTTCCTGCTTCCCCAGCGGGGAGGCTGAGCTGAGTCGTGCACACGTCCCCCCACGTTCCCCAGTGTCTTGTTACCCACACTCCACAGGCGTGAGATGCGTGGGTGAACAGCAGAGATTATGTAAGAATGTCCCTCTCCAAACACTTTATGATTTTTTTCTCCCCCGTGTGAAGCCAAACAACTCTCATAGGCAGCAAACCCAGCATTTTGTATACATTAGTGGAAATGACTGAACCATGTTCCTTTGTAACTTGTTTTAAAGATTTTCATTTGGGGGGCGCTGGATGGCTCAGTTGTTAAGCATCTGCCTTCAGCTCAGGTCATGATCCTAGGGTCCCGGGATCAAGCCCCGCATCGGGCTCCCTGCTCCGCAGGAAGCCTGCTTCTCCCTCTCCCACTCTCCCTGCTTGTGTTCCCTCTCTCGCCCTCTCTCTGTCAATGAATAAAATCTTTAAAAAATACAAACAATTTAAACAAATAAAGATTTTTATTTTTAAGTAGTCTCTACCCCCAATGTGGGGCTCGAGCTTACAGCCCCGAGATGAAGAGTGGTGTGCTCTACCGACTGAGCCGGCCAAGCGCCCCCGTCTATACAAAAATCTGTGCACAAGCATTCATAGGAGTGATATCCCTAAGAGCCAAACAAGAGAAATAACCCAAATGTCCACCGACCAAAATGCGTAAGTAAAATACGGTAGGTCTGTACCGTGGAATATTACTCAGCCATAAAAAGGAACGAAGTCTCGAGTCACATGGAGGAAACTTGAAAACATCAGGCTAAGTGAAAGAAGCCAGACACAAAAGGCCCACACATTACACGCTTCCATTCCGTGTCTACGATCTGTCCCGAACCAGCAAATCTCTAAGAGAGTAAATCAGGGACTGCCTAAGGCAGGAGAGATGCGGAGACCCGAGTGAGTGCTGGTGGGCAAGGACAGTGATGAAATGACCCAAAACTGACCATGGCAATGGTTGTATCGTGCTGTGAATATGCTAAAAAAAAAAAAAAAAAAAAAAAAAAAACCCGCTAAGGGGCGCCTGGGTGGCTCTGTAGGAAGATCGTGCAACTCTTGATCTCAGGGTTGTGAGTTCGAGCCCCAGGCTCGGGGTAGAGATGACTTAACATAAAATCTTTAAAAAAAAAAAAAACACTAAATAAATAAAACAGAGAAGGGAATGGAGCAAGGGTGGGGAGGAAGGTGATCTCGAGGAAAAGAGCCGGCCCACAGGAGGACACAGCAAAAAGGAAGCAAGGCTTCGTCCCGGAATTAAGTGGCATTATTCCCCCATGGGAAAAAAAAATCTTAAAAACTCCGCTGGGGAGGCAAGGAGAGGCCAGTCCTGAATGGCCTCGTAAACAAAGCTAAGGCCTATTATATCATAAAGGCAATGAGAAACCTACAAAAGGTCTTGTGTCTTGCATTCCGCCTTTCCCTCATTGCAAGAAGGGTCCCTTGGGTGGGTGGGTGGGGAATGGTTGGAATCCAGCGCCAGAGAACCATCAGATCCAGGTAAGGAGCAATTCCGACTAATGAGCCCGGCCTCAGCAGCTGCAACCATCTAGAGGCGGTTTCAAATCCACTTGAACTGGCTCATGTCTGCAGGCTTCCTTGCTTGCACATGTAGGACCTGTGTCCTGCTACTCCAAGTGTGTGCCCCAGTCCAGCAGCGACAGCGTCCCCCGGGAGCCAGCGACTACTGAGAATCTCAGACTCCACCCTATAGACCTTCAGAAACTGAATCTGCATGTAATAAGATCCCCGGGTGGGCGCTCTGTGCCGTGGCCCAAAGGCCTTGACCTCAGCACTTCATTCAACCAGACAGTCCCGCACTGTGAGGCCCACGGGCCTCCAAGGGGCCCACGGGAAAAGGCTGCTCCCACCCCACTCCGCCCCCAGCAGAAGGCCCAGGGAACAGGCGGCATTCAACTTGGCATGATGCCCAGAGCTCAAGGGGTGTAAACTCCATTTACAGAGTGTCTACGAGTTATCAGGGCTCTCCCAGACCCTCACGGGAGCTCCCTTAAGACTGAAAAAGCTCCTGAGGCTTGCCTGGGGTCTCAGGCAGCAAGGGCTGAGCCAGGATTTGAACCCAGAGCTGCCACACTCTTGCCCGGCATTCTGCAGGGCCCTCATCGGGGTTCCTGAGCGCCCCCTCCACCGACAGATGGAGGGACCCCTCTGGGCAAACAGAAATGCCAGCTACCACCCTCCCCATCCCCCCTTCTTACCACCTCCCTCTCTCTGTCCTCAGATTACACAGACTCAAAGACAGGGTCTCATTCCAAAGCCTGTGTTCTTTCTCTTCCCCTGGGTCGCCTCCTATAATCCACTACAATAAGAAAATTTTTAAAAAGGTAAACAAAAGCCACTCTAATTCCAGGATTTCATCATGGCTCACAGGCCAACTTAAACACGCCCTTGGTGGCTCAAATGCTTGGCTACTCGGGGCGCCTGGGGGGCTCAGTCAATTGAGCATCTGTCTTCGGCTCAGGTCATGATCTCTGGGTCCTGGGATCGAGCCCCGGGTCGGGCTTCCTGCTCAGCGGGGAGCCTGCTTCTCCCTCTCCCTCTCCCCCCTCACCCCCACTTGTGCTCTCTTGCTCTCTCAAATAAAATAAATGAAATATTAAAAAAAAATAAATGTGTTGCTACTCAAATTGTGGCCCACCACACCAACAACACCATTATCACATCAGAGATAGTTAGAAAATGCTAGTCTGGGGCCCGACCCCAGACCCACCGAATCAGAGATGACGTTGGACAGGTAGGTTCTAAGCATGTGCTGACAAGAAGCAAGCCCCAGGTGCCCCCCCCACCCCTTTATAGTACGAGGCTAGGAGGGGGCTCCTGGCCAGCTCAATCAGTGAAACACGTGACTCTTGGCTGTGAGTTCAAGCCCCCCACCACTGGGTGTCAAGATGGCTTAAAAAAAGTAAAATCTCTAAAAACAAATAAATACATGAAAATATCAGACTGGAGTACCAGATAAGCAGATCCCGTGTTGAGGGTGTCCTTGGTGATCAACAATGCAATTTAGTTTTATTTTTCACTCCGAGCACAACAAAGGCTTGCAGCAGCTTTTTATCAAAAAAAAAAAAAATGCTAAATGAGAACAGTAGACTCAAACTTCCTCTTTCTATTTCTAAATTACATTACGAATCAAAAACAAATGGACTCGGTGACACTCCTCCCTGAGCGCTCCTAAAATAAGGATCCTCTATCATGATTAAATTGGGACCAGGGCTCCTTGCTGTAGAATTTTTAAGATATCAGCTCTAAAGAGTTTTTACAACCTAATTACTTTCTTTTGTTGTTGACTAATCCTGGAGTTGTCTGTGCCTTTGACAAGCAAATGAGAAGGAAGGAGGGATTAAGGTATCGGAGACAGAAGCTTGGACGCCAAACACCCAGAAGGGTTTTCACCCAGAAGGGTTTTCATTCCAACAGAACTCGTGTGAGTCTTAACTCTCTTAGGTCACTTGCCAGAGTCACCCTAGGGGGAGAGCATATTCCTAAGGGCTCCCCAAGAACGAGTCGCTGACCTCAGCTCCCTGTCTCCGTTGGAGCTCGCAGAGCCCTGGGGAGACCTGGCACACAGTAGGTGCTCAAATGTAAATGTTTGGGCTTTAGTGAACCAGATGTTGTGACAAATGTATTGACCATAATGAAAAAAAAATCATAGGAAGTCTGGGGGTCAGGAAATGATCGCATTTGTTCAAAACAGATAGGCAAAGTATTGATTCCTGGGCCCTGCAGAGTGCTACAGGACAGGATGGCTTGGAAAAGGGGACAGCGGCTTTGCCAGAACAGTAAGAGTTCATCCTGGCTCTGAGGAGCTAGGAGGACCTGATAAGGTCTGCAATATGAAGAAGACCTTGCAGCCGTGGGAGCTGGTCAGACACGCAGCACCTCGGGCCCCCTCTCAGGCCTACTGAGCCAGGATCTGCAACCAACCAGACCCAGGAATGGAATGCATTGGGAGAACCTTGTTCTAGAAGCACTGGATTCAGTCTTGAGAAGCACAGCTGAAGGTAGGACCAGAAAATACTGAGCCTGAGACAGTGCAGAACTAGGGCATCCTTCCCAAGTGAGAGCACATCCACATATGTTTAGTTTGCCCCTTTCCTCCTGAGCACACAGTAGGACGGCTACCCACCACATTAGGTGTGCTTTGGTCAACGAAATATGAGCACAAGTACCACGTCGCTTCCAGGCTGACGTTTCAGGGACCAAATGCTGTTTAATGTGATCACCAGCAAGATTCCAGACAGTGGTGGTTCCTTCATCCTGGGTCTTGGAGGGTCTCGCGGCCCCAAACCAACTTGCCACAAACATCCAACGTGCAGAAGAAGCAAGCCTAGGCTGTATTACTCACCAAGACCTGGGGGCTGTTTGTTACGGCAGCACATCCTAACCCGTCCTGACCGATACAGTGCATCACCCACGATGCCAGTACTTTCTCAGAACGTGTCTGCAACTGCCCACTAAGAACTACTCAGCTGCATCATTACCTGGGGGTGGGACTTCTCCCAAACCCCGAACAGCATCATTTCATTCAACAACCCTCTTCACGCTTCAGACTTCCCTCCGCCAACGTCTTCTTCTCTCCTTTCTAGGTTGCCTTGTCCATTTATGCTTTTATCTTATTGCGCCGTACGCTTTTCGATAAACTGCTTTAAATCCTTCTTGCAACAAGGTAATAGATCATCACAAGTACAGATAGACCAGACTTGGCTCCAAATGACTTTTGGTTGTTTCCAAAAAGAAAAAGAAAGAAAGAAAGAAATCAAAACCACCCTTCCTCCCCCAAAAGACAAAGATTTGCTGTCACTGAGGATATTTTAAAAGAACATGGCCCTGGGCCAGCAAGTATTCCTTCAACCTGTTCTCCCCACGAAAGGATACTTACGGAACGCCTAGTACACACAGTCCCTGCTTTCAAAAAGCAATTCCTTCCTGGACACACCATTTCTTTTTGTCTTGTCATAGGGCGAGATCTGAAGTATGCTAACTCCATGAAACATTCAGCATCATTGAGCAAATTATTTTTTTAAATCTAGCCTCCATATAGTTATCGCACCCCTTCTGCCTGTCGGACCACATGCTAAGCACAAGGGAACCTCATTTTATCCAGTTCCTTCTGGCTGGACAGGTTGCAGCCAATTTATGTTCAGGTATTAGGAACGTGGGATTCCTGACGCCCACAGCTTGCCTATCAGATGCTTCCTGAGCCCAAATTTCTAGAAATGGAATTGCTAGATCAGAGGGCATGTGTATTCTGAAGGCTCTTAAAGTATGCTGCCCAACTACCCTCCAGGGAGGGACGCCTGGGTGGCTCAGTTGGTTGGGAATCTGCCTTTGGCTCAGGTCATGATCCCAGGGTCCCAGGTTCAAGTCCAACATCAGGCTCCTTGTTCAGCAGGGAGCCTGCTTCTCCCTCTCCCTCTGCCTGCTGCTCTACTTATGCTCTCTCCCTCTGACAAATAAATAAAATCTTTTTAAAAAGTACCCTCCAGGGAGCCTAGGACAATTTTCCTACACCATTCCTTGCCAATGCTCATTCTTTTTAAATTGTGACAGTTTTCATTAAAGCAAGTATCCTTTTTAGAAAAAAATGTGCCACCCTGGGGCACCTGGCTGGCTCAGTCGGAAAGGTGCGTGACTCTTGATCGCAGGGTCATGAGTTTGAGCCCCACGTTGGGTACGGGCAGGGCTTAAATAAATAAAAAACTTTTCAAATTTTTTTGAATAATTAAAAATGTGCCATTCTTTCATCAAAGACTGAAATGACTAGGGAGACCTAATACACTGATGACTTTTTCTACCTTTTATTAGCAAGTGACCAGCCAAGGTCTTTGCCCCTTCTCATACAGATGTGATCCTTGGTTTCTCTTTTAATCATTTATAAGAGCCCTTTCTGCATGAAGGATATTAACTTTTTCCCAATCTATATTTGCCTTTGCCTCATGTTTTTAAGGAAAAGGTCTCCAGTGGCAGAAGGGACTGACCATTCACAGATAAGAAGAAGAGAGTAGGAGAAGGGTATCAATCAACCTGCAAGAGACAAGGTCCACCCCACCCCCCAGAGTCAACCCACCAGCAAGTGCTTCTGACTCAACCTGCCCATACACCCCAGACCCACCCATGCCTCTCTATCTCCACTGCTACAGGCCAGCTTCCCTTCCTACCCTCAACATGGCCAGTCTCTGCACCACAGCCCAGAAGAGCTTTCCAAGACGAACCGGAGCACGCCCTCCCCTGCCATCGGACCACAGGCTTTCTGCGGCACTTGGAGAACTACCCGCCAACCACGAAAAGATAATTATGCAACGTGCCACAAGGTATCGCTACGAGGGCAATCAGACTGCAATACAGAAATAAATCGGATTAGCGTGCTGAACGCCTTAACCTTACACAATGTTATATGTCAAATGGGTTCTATTTTTAAAAACCTTAGAGGCTTGAAGTCAGCCATGGTGGGAGGGTCGCTACCCCAGATATGCAAACCTGGGGGAAAGGGCAAGAAATCCAAGTGATTTTGTAGTACATGTCTTTTACTGTGCACAATGTGGACTCTTACAGAAAAATTAAGTCATATATATATATGTCATACATATATACATATACATATGTATATATGTAATAGTGGGGGGCACAACAATAAATACCCAAATATCCTGCCTCTCTGCCTGTCACACTCCCCTCTCGTCCCCCCGCTCACTGCTTTCTTAACCATTCTAGAATATTCTGGTTCTCGCAAATATATCACCCATACACCCCTCTTCAGGGTTCTTTGCATTCATGATGCTCTCTGCCTCAAATCGCTTCTCCCCAGCCACTCCCATGGCCCTCCATCACCAAGATCTCTGCTCAGAGAAGCTTCCCTGAGGGTCTTCTCAAACCCCCCCACACCCCACACCCCACTCCACCACAGTACCCTATGTTATTGGCCCCACAATACCTAAAAATTCTTTTTTTTCTAGTGTACCCTCTCCCCAGCTAAGTATAAGCTTCTCCTCAATGTCTTTCACTACTTCCCATCCAGCACCTAACCCAAGAACTCACAGCCCATCCCAGACACTGAGGGTTTGTTGAATGAATGAGTGACCGACTTCTGAACTTCTCAACTACATACAGCCCATGATCTAGGAAAGCCTTTTGCATCTCTAAAGGGTTGAAAACAAAGTCGAAGAAGGAGGACGCCGCAAGGGCCCAGAAAAACTGGAACAGAGTCAAATCTCGGTATCTATAAATAAAGTTTTATTGGAACTCAACCACACCCATTGGTTCCCAGCCCGTCTATAGCGGCTTCACACTCCAAGAGCAGAGCCGAGAAGCTGTGACAGAGCCCATATGGGGCACATTCATGGCTTCTCACCGCCCCTGGCGCTCTGCGAATCCCAGAGACGCAGCTGTAACTCCACTTTGCCTCTTGGCCCGCAAAACCGAAGATGTTTCCTAGCCCTTGACAGAAAAGATGTCAGAGCAAGGGAAGGAGGGGAGGTCTCTGAGAGACATCTTCCCAGAAGAGCAGACGAGGCTCACTAACCGAATGAACGGGAGGAGAGAAGGTTACAGGCGCCTGGGTGGCTCGGTCGGTTAGGCGCCAGCATCCGGCTCAGGTCATGATCCCAGCATCCTAGGATTGAGTCCTGCATCCCGCATCAGGCTCCCTGCTCAGCAGGGAGTCTGCTCCTCCCTCTTCCTCTCCACCCCCCCACCCCGCTCATGCTCTCTCTCTCCTGCTCTTACTCTCAAATAAATAAATACAACCTTTAAAAAAAAGAAGAAGTAAAGCTTAAGGGGGACAGTGGCAGACAAGGTGGGGGACAGAGAGATGGTGGTTTCCCTGTGGTTTGGCAGGTAGGGGTAGGAGGGGAAGAAGAGGACAGAGAGATTATGAGCTTAGCTGGGACAAAGGACATTGAGTCCCTGGGGACCAAATCTAGCTACCAGCTGAAGAAGTGAAATAAATACATTCAACCAGGAAGGTTCACCCAATAAAACACATCTTCATCAGAGAGTAGACAGGGGAGACACAAAGTGTGCAGGGAGGAGGTAGTGAGTCCCCAGGAACCCACAAAAACCCCCTCACAAGCCATACACCTGTTGCACTTCCCCCCACCACGCGGTCACCATGTGCTCTGATCCCACCAAAGGACAAGCCGGACCCCCTGCCGGCCACTGTTTCTATTTCTCTCACAGGTGTAAACACCAAGCCACAAATTTCACCCCTGCAGGGAGAGAAGAATATACTAATTTTGCAATTAAGTACAAGCTCGGAGCGGGGATGGGAGATCAGTCCTGGCATTCTGTTGGAAAGCCCGTCGTGGGCTGCCCTGCCGCTGTGAGCAATCAGGGAGCCAACGGTGAGGACCACATCCCCTCCCCCACCCAAGCAGCTGCACAAAAATCCTGACGCCTCATGTTGGATACAGGGCTTCCTGGTCTACCAAACCTCTCCTTTCTCCAGGAAATGGGGGTCCCAGCACCCGGACTCGCCGATGAGGACAATCAGACCGTCAGATGAAAGCTGGGTTCTTCCCCCCCACCCCAAGCTGAGAGAGCCCAAGAAGGTCAGCGTCTCATTCATGTTTCTAGGTGGTAAACGGGCAGCAGGGACTCACGTGGTGGTGAACACATGTCGGGGATTCCTGCCGACTTGTTGCTAAGGGAACTTTTGTGAAGGTGCCCTGAATCCGCAGAATCCATAAGCCCTGCCCATGGCTTTGAAGTCTGGTGGGGTGGCTACTTGACCAGAGATGAGAGAGGGAGGCTCTCCCCAGCAGAGGGGTGAGCTGAAGGTAGATTTCCAAACAGCAGGAGCTACAAAGGCGGGTAGCGGCCCCCAAATCAAAGGACAGGATGACTTAGTGACGATGGCAGAAAGCCTGTTGGGTATACTCGGTCACGGTCACATCCACTGGGAGCCCCAGCTCTCATCACAGCTTTGCAAACAGAGCTAAAAACCGCCTTACAGAAAAATCCTATTGTGAGGGACAAGGTCACACCCACTGTAGGTAATTCTCACGTTCCAGAATGCAAGGCCTGGTATTAAAATCAGTGTGTGTAACACAGCAAGTGGCTACTACATGTCGGGCAGCTCAGACACACTGTGTCTACTAATCACCAGCATCAAAGATCGCCCCCCACCCAAAAAGGCTGTACTGCCATGCCAATGGCCCAGCGGACAGACCCAGGCTTTAGGGACAGGACAATCCGGTTTCAAATTCAGCTGCAACATTTATCAGGTGGCCTTTATGGAGAAATTCCTGGCATCTTAAGAAGAAAAAAAAAAAAGCGGGAGAGAGAGAATCTCCTGACGATAGCAATGGAGAATTTTCTAGCAGAACAGCAGCCAGATCTCCTGCACTTTACTTCCCTCTGGGAGCTCGCTCTCTCTCTCTCATGTCTGGGCTAGCGCTGTTTCCTCTCTAATGGATCACTGTCCCCAGCTGGGCTCTCCTGACCCTTCTGGAGTTGCCAGTCTGCAAAACGGCCCTCGATGCACCTGTAGCCACACCTGTATCCACACCTGCAGGCACTTCCCTCCCACACAGAATCCGGACGGGTCCTGTGACTCACTGTGCCAATAAAATGGGCCAGAAGGGATGTGCTGGTGGTGAGCCCAAGCCTTAAGGAGGCTTGGCAATTTGCATTTTGCATTCCTGGAAGCCAGCCCCCAGGGAAAGACTCCAAACTCCCCGCTAAAGAGGAAGTCCATGTGGACAGGCCCTGGAGAGTAAGACACACTCGGAGAGAAAGACCCCCTTGGAAGAACACCGAGGCACCAGACATGGGTGTGAAGACGCCGTTTTGGAGTTCCAGGCCAGCTCTCCCTCGGGGACCCCAACCCCCGCCACCACCTGACTGTGAATGCAGGACAGACGCCAAGACAGAAGGGCAGAAGAACCACCCAGCGGAGCCCTGTCGACCCACGGTGACGTGTGAGGTAATAGGAAATGGGTGTCTGGCGACACAAAGTCTTGGGGTGGTCTGTCCCACGGCAATATCCACAGCCCAGCCCAGCTCCCCATCTCTGCATCTCTCTCCCAGGGCCACACCTTGAACGTTCCAGCAGCACATCCCGGGAGCCCAAAATGGGAGAACAGAAGGCGGAGAGGAGGAGACCGGGTTCAAGGGTGACCCCTGCAGCCACCTGGTTCTGCTGGCAGACAGGGCCCCACCGTTAGCACCTCTGAGGTCTACACCTCACAGCCAGATGGCGCTTGTTTCCCCGAACCTCTGGGGGGTTTCCGAGGATGCCTGCCAGTATCTTCCTGTTATCTTCCATGTCCCAGATTTTTCTCCATTCGGTTAAGAGCAGGTCACAGGGAATTCCCGGCCCTCCACCCACCGAACCTACCCAGCCACAGGGTTCCCTCCTCCTGCTGCTCTCCTCCTCTGGGAAGCTCCACCATCCCAAGGACCCCCGATCCTTGGGGCCAGCCCTTGACCCCACAGGGTGGCACCTCTCCCGGCCCCCACTTCCTCGCTTGGGCTGACAGTTTCCTGGAGGCTGCTTTCTGGAAACCAAGGATATCCTGCACCCTTCTACCCTTTCCCTGGAGGCCTGATCCAGAAGATTCCCCTGGGAGCCAGGACCAGAATCTCCCCCGGCTGGCGGGCCTCCAAGGCAGATCTCAGTCTGCCAGAGTTAGCTCCCAGCTCCTCTCCTTGGGGTACACTTCTGGCAAAGCCAGGGCCTCTCAGTTCCCCTTTCTTCGTATGAACAAGACAGAAATCCTCAGAGAGTGTCCGCTTTGCATACACTGCCCTTGACCCATAGTACCCTTCCGACAAGATGGGGCTTCTTGGTATCACTCTTTACACCAAAGAGCCAAGGTCTGCTGCACCCAGCTGTGCCCCCCACATCGCACTCCTCCCCCAGGAGGCTGGTGCCCTCCATTCTGTCCGGACCTGTCTCCCCAACAGCTCCCCCCTGGTCTTCTGATCTCCGCGCCCCCAGCAGGCCCAGAGCCAGGCACCTGCTGGCCGACATCCCATGGGCTTGTCCATCTCCAGACTCCCCTCTCCAGGCTCCTGGCTGCTGCACCAACTTCCAGCCTTGAAGGACACCTGGCTGCTGCTTCTCCAGACTCGCAATTTCATATACTGGCCGGTTCACCGCCAGTGACTCCCTTGGGAGATCTCCATTGTCACCTCACTGAGTCTGGCTTTGAGGACTCTCCCCATCCCAAGGGACATCTACCCACATATCCTCCAGCCCTCAGCCTGGAGGTCCAGCCTGCTCACCCACAAGGTGCCCAGACACAGAGGGCCTGATCTCCGATCCTCTGGAAACTGCACTTGCCTTGACTCTGAAAAGTCCCAGGGCTCAGGCCCAGCCCTGCCCCCACGGTGGGAAAGCCAGCAGCCTCCCTCTTCAGACTTAGCAGGAGAGATGCTCCAGGTGGGAAGGAGCCCCTGCACTCATCGTGGCCCCCAAAGGCAGCCCCCTGCCCTTAGGACTGCTGTCATCAGCACGCTGACCTAGAGGGCTGCATGTGGCCTCTCCCACAAGGATCCAGACCCTTCCCTCACTTGCCTTTTAGCGCTTGAGCCCACAGGGCCATATTTAAAACAGACGCAGCCACAGAGGGGAAAGTTCAACCATCTGAGCGCTCAGGCAAGTCTCCCCTGGGGCAAATGCCTTCACCTCTCATGCTTGCCTGAGAAATGGGGAGGTTGCCTCCCCTTCACAGAGCTGTCAGGGGAACGGGGGCCTAGTAGGTGCTCAAGAAACGGAAGCCCCTCCCAGCAGTCCAGCTCCCACAGACGGGCACTTCCCGTGCATGTCCCCACTGGGAGTGGGTCTGAAAGACCCTTACTAAGCACCAGGGGCTGTGACCGAGGCATCCAAGACTGTCCCAGCAGATGGCTGTGTGTGTCTCCGGGGTGGTCCGCCCTCCCTTTTCCCAGAGGAAAAAAAAGCAGAGCCCATCCCCTCCGGTGAACACAGCCTATCAACCCACCAGCCTTGGGCACCCCCACCCCACAACACAGCTGGCTGCGTCCAGCCAGGGGCGCTCCTCACCAGAGAGACCTCCAAAGGCCAAATTTCCACATCAGGATTTCCTGGAAAAAGTGTGGCCACCAGAGGAACTCTGAAACCAGGAACCAGAAGGCTGCGGGTCTTCCTAAGAAGGGATACACGTGCTTTCTCTCACATCTGAATCCCGGGAAGGGAACCAGGGAAGCCCAGGGACACACACCTGAGCCTGCCTGACACACACCGGTTTCTCAAAATACACAACCGGGAGGGTTCTGGAACCTACTTTTCTGCCAGGCCACGAAAATCTCTTTCAGGCTCAATTTTGTTCGAATGCTACTAATCCCTTTAGGGGGGATTTTGTACCTCTAGGAGGCCACGCTCTCGTTCTGGTAATATTTTCACAGGCTATTTCCCAGCAAACTCACCCAAAATCACTTAGCCCCATCCATCATTCTTTCTTTCTCTCTGTCCTTTTTATTTTTTTTGTCTTTAAGTCCCACCCAGCAATTTCTCTCCAAACTTGCTACCCTGTTCTTTGCGAAGTAGGTCAAGGGTCAAATTATAAATAAATTCAGACTCCGTGATTTGGGAGGTGTTTCTGCAGAACATTTGGTCTATCCTTAACACAGTTGTGGATAACCGCCTATTGAAGTCTGTACAACAATCCTGGGGTTGGGCAGTTTTTTACGAAAGAGGATGTCCTATGAGGTCACTCCTCTCCCCCACTCTGCCCCCACCAAAGGACTTTTGAAACTTCAGAGCCCATTCAGGCTGTGACCATGAGCTCAGCGATTAGAGGACAGGGAGGCCTCCCAACTGTCACCCAGACAATAAACAGCCAGCCGACTTGGCTCAGCAGGTCCTTTGCAGTCCTGGGGGCAGGCCAGAACCCCCAGGAACAGGCCACTTAGCCCCGGGAAGCCGGACCAGGAGAGGGGCGCTGCGGCACCCCTGATCGGGCGGGTGGCTGGGGCCAGTGGCCAGCCAGGCTCAGCTGACCAGCAACTGGGTGTCTCGCAGGCGGTCAGGCAGCCTGACCCGGGGCACCACGACCGTCCACCGGTGGCAGGCTCCGGGCTCCGGGGCCCGATCGATAGCACTTTTTTTTTTTTTTTTTTTTTAAACCGATCCCGATCCTCCGCGCGTCTTCCGTAGAGCGCGGGACTCCGCAGCCCTCGGCCGGCCCCTGCCACCGCCGGGAGCGCGCCCGGCCGCCCGCTAGCTCCAGAACTCAGACAGGCAACAAGTTGTCCTTCCTCAGGGCGGCCACGATGTGCTCGGGAGGCCCGGCACGGGGGGGGCTCCGGGGGCGATCCCCGCGCTGCCCAGCCCCGAGGGGCGCCGGCTGCCTCCGCCGCCCGCAGTGTCCGGCGCGCAGCGGCTGCCCCGGGTCGGTCCCGCGGCGCCCCTCGGACAGGGGCGGCTCCGGCGTCCCCGGGTGCGGGCAACAGGTACGCGGGCGCGCCGAGCAGCGCAGCCCCGGGTCTCCCGGCCCCCGGCCCTCGCCCCTTACCTCCAGCAACTGCACGTAGCTCGCCGGGAACCAGCCGCGGAGCCCGTCCTCCTTCTCGCCTTCCCACCAGCCGCCGTCCGGGACCTGCAGCAGCGTGATCAGCTCACCCGCGGCGAAGCGCAGCCCCTGGCCGTGCCGCTCCCCGGAGAAGGGGTACAGGGTCCGGCAGCGGGCGCCGGACATGGCCTTGGCGCCCGGGCTCACAGCGCAGCCTGCATCCCTGACGAGTCCCGCGGGCTGGGCAGCGGCTCCGCGGGGTCCCAGGCGCCCGGCGCTCCGGGCTCCCGCGCTCTGGGCGCGCGCCGTCTCGGGGGTGCGCGGGGGGTCCCCGGCCAGGCGGGGGACGCGCGCTCCGCGCAGGGCAGCGCAGACTCGCAGGCTTCGCGGAGCAAGCGGCGACGCCCCCGGGCCGGGCAGCTCGCAGATCCAGCTCTGGGCGGGGGGGCGGGGCTCAGGGGGAGGAGACCCAGGCGCCGCGGGCTCCGGAGACAACTTCCCGGGGACGCGAAGCGCGGGCTGCGGCCGCGAGGGCCGGCCGGAGCCGGAGCCGCCCGGGCGCGCGGAAAGGCGCAGCTCCCGGGGGAGGCGGGATCCAGAGCATCGCCGGGGGCCCGGCTCGGCGGCGAGGGAGCGGCCGGGTGTCCGCGGAGAGGGGCTGGCGGCCGGGTGGCCGAGCGGGGGCTCGTGCGGAGGCGAGGGGGCGGGGCGGGGGCTGGACCAGGGCGGCCACGCCCGCGGAAGGCTGGGCGCTCCCTCGCCGAGGGGGCAGGTCGCTGGGGAGGGGTCTCGGCGCTCACACCCCCGCCTCCGAAAGCCGCTGGAACAGAAACGCCCTTCCGTGCGGGCTTTGTGGGTCCGGTGGCAGCCCGCGGGCGGCGGGCGCCTCCTCCGGGGTGCCTGCGAGGGAAGGCGTCTGCGGCCGCCCCTGTCGGGGTTGGACCTGGGGTTGAACTTGACTCACCGGAAACTGAACAATGGGTGAAGGACAGGTTTGAAGCCTGGCGCCAGAGCCGGGAGGCCGGGTGGCAGTGTGTTACACTGGAGGGACGGGGCGGGGAGGCGACGGAGTTGGGAGCCTCCCGATGAGGACAGATGGAGGAAGGGGGAAAGGTGAGAGGAGCAGCCCCCACCAAGGTGCATGCAAAGGGGAGGCCGGCCCTAGGGTACCAGTCCTCCTGCTGTCCAGGCGGGCCAGGCTCTAGAGCTCTATACTCATTTGCTCGGTCGACAAACTGTGGAAGGCTGCCACACCTTCCCTGCAAGGAGCCGGGTAGCTACGACCATCATCTGGACAGCTCTCCAGGGACCAGAGGACCGAGATGCTGAAGAAACGACCTTGAACAGAGGGTTTAGAAGTAAAAGAAAGTGGATTTCTTCTTTGGCCTACGCTAAAGGAAAACTTCAAGTCCTATTTCCTAAGCTGTAAATAACCCGGCCCTTTAATCTCCCTGCATGCTTCTAATGGCCTCCCCTTAGATTCTGCTCAGTAATCTTCCTTGGCTCCCTGTTGCCTATTAAATTAAGTACAGACTTCTCAGCCTGTGCCCTTCAGACTCTCCACAACACCTCCCCTAGCCTCATCTCTCAGGATGTTTGCTTGGATACCTTCTTACGAAACCATCTTGTTTTAAGGATGGGCTGAGCCTTAAGATCTCTCAGTGGTTTTCAATCCTGGCTGCCCGTTAGAATCACCTGAGTAACTTCTTTAGATGCTTATGCCCAGGCCCACCCTAGCTTTGGAAAATACACTTTAAGCCATAGTCTGCACTGAAACCATTTTACCTTCAGCTGCCTCAGCCTGGCCTCTGGCCACGGGCAAGCTGACAGAGATTGCTTATCATACCCCATCGATTGCAAATGCACGAACCCTTCACTTGGCTCGAAACGGAGGGGGTGGGGAACAAACTCTGGACACAGTCACCACGGGGCGTCCATCGCTTAAGGCAAAGCTGCAAAATTTGATATAGGAAGCAGTCACTAAAAGTAACGGACCTGATCAGTTACAAGGACCTCAAATTCCCTGTATCGGAGCGGATACGTGAGTGTCAGCAGACCGACCCCAGCTTTCACATCTGATGATAAGGCCCAACTCGATTTAGGACAGCCGGTCCAGAGCCTTCCTGCAACCTCAAATCCTCCACGGTGCCTGCAAACCACCGGCGACCCAGTCTGGCCTTTGAGAAATCTCAGCGTACAGGACATCCCAAACACTCCCGCTCCAAGCAACCTGCCCCAGATGATTCTGCAACAGCAAGATTGATAATCGCTCTCTGGTCAATACCCAAGGTCAGTCTGGACAGAACTGACCGTCCTAGCAGTCAGTGGAACTCCTGTCCCCGATGTCTTATGCATGAAGGAACTTGGACAACACCTTCGGGTCTATTTTCCCATCTGTGATTGGCGTCTGAATCCAGTAGCTGGAACTTGGGCCTTGAGATGATTAAACCCAGTTAGTGGCTCAGTGAGGCCTCTCTGGCCTCCCTGTATTCAAACCTTAGCTTTGCCACTTGCTAGCTGTGAGCCCTTAGGCAACGGACTCAACCTCTCTGAGCCTCATTTTACACATCTGTAGAAGATGGTAGTAGTTCTATATCATCGTTATTAAGAGGATTAAATCAGTAAAAATGTAAACTATGCCAATACCTGGCATATTAAGTTCTCAAATATTAGCAATTGTTATCGCTCTAGTCCAATGGTCCTGGCTGTTTATTGTCTAACACCTATTTCGAGTGAAGATTTCCAAGACAATAATAAGTGGGAAGCTGTATCTTTGGGATGCCAAAAATGTTAAAGAAACATACTCTGAGTTTCTGTTTTCTCATAGGATCTTAAAGGAAAGATGAGTTTCTTATCTATTACCCCCTCCCTTGCTTTCCTCTTCCCCAATCTTTTTTTTTTTTTTTAAGATTTTATTTATTTGTCAGAGAGAGCACAAGCAGGGGGAGTGGCAGGCAGAGGGAGAAGCAGACTCCCCACCGAGCAGGGACCCCCTCGATGTGAGACTCGATCCCAGGACCCGGAGATCATGACCTGAGCCAAAGTCAGATGCTTAACCTACTGAGCCACCCCGGCGCCCCTTCCCTGATCTTCTAGTACACTCTTAAAATTCTATTTGAAATCTTTAATTATTTAACTTCTTTGAAACTAAGGTATTTTACTGAGTGGTCTCTTAGTAACTCAGGGGAAGGCAAGCACGTTTGTTTTAATTTCTCTCTTTCCCTCTTAAAGGCTAACATGGAGTCTTGCAAAAAAAAAAAAAAAAAAGTAGGCATTTGGTACTTCCTGAATTCATTTTGCAGTATGAACAGGTCTGAACTCCTGCTCGTTTTCAGATTTTCCATATTGCCAAGTTACTCCATAAACACGTGTTAGAACATCTGGATTAGACTATAAACTCCTAAAAGCAGGCTTTCGTCTCTCTTTCTTAGCTTTCTCTCGACACTGTGCATTTATTTGTTAACTATGGGCTGGCGGGGATTTCTTTTCTATCCAAGACAGTCGTCGATGCCTTTCCATCATCAGCCTATGGATGGCAGAGAAATATCACGGTTTCAGTTTCTTAAAAAAAGCTACATATAAATTTGCCATCTGACCCCACCAATTCCCTCCTAGGTATCTACCTAAGAGAAATGAAAACACATAGCCACACAGAGGCTTGTAGTGTTCACAGCAGCACTATTTAGAAGAGCCAAAAAGTGGAAATAACACAACTGTCCATCTATTAATGAACACAGCGACAAGACATGGTAGACCTAGACAGTAGAATATTCTTTTTCTTTTTTAACATTTTATTTATTTATTTGAGAGAGAGAGCAGGAGAGAGAGAGAGAGCATGAGCAGGGTGGAAGGGGGGAGGGAAAGGGAGAAGCAGCTTCCCCGCTGAGCAGGGATCCCAACTCCCTGTTGGGGAGCAGGACTCGATCCCAGGACCCTGAGATCCTGAGATCTTGACCTGAGCCGAAGGCAGACTCTTAACCGACTGAGCCACCCGGGCGCCCCTCCTTCAGTGGAACATTCACTCAGCCCAGAAAGGACTGGAGCACTGACACAGACTACAGCATGCAGGAACCACAGAGACACCACAGAGTGGAAAAAGGCCAGATAAAAAACAGCTACCTACTGCGGGGCGCCTGGCCGGCTCAGTTGGAGGAGCACGGGACGCTCGATCTCAAGGTTGTGAGTTCGAGCCCCACGTTGGGTGTAGAGATTACCAAAAATTAATTAATTAAAAAAAAATGTACAATTGCCTTTATAAGAAAATTCCGGAAAAGACCAATCTATAAGAGACGGTAAATAGATTTGCGGTTGCCCCGGGGCTGGGGGTAAGAAGAGGGAATAAGTAAATGGTCCCGAGGTTTCTTTCTGGGATGAGGACAATGCTTGAGAATATAATGTGGTGATGGTTGCACGACTCAGGAAATCACTGAATTGGACACATAAAACAAGGGAAGGTTTTGGTATGTAAATTATACCTCAAAAAAGCTGTTACATAAACCAAAATGTAAACAAGTCTCTATAAAGGCCTCATTCATGCGTCAAGGGTCTCCACCTCCCTTTCCCTGTCCCTTCATTCAACAACAACCTAAACAGCAGAACCATTAAGCACAGACTAGGAGCGGGACAAGAGGCTGGGCTTGGTGGCAGAGACACAAACATAGCCCACCGCGCTGTAAATAAGGAATTCCTGTAGGTCAGCAGAAAAGATAGGGGTGAGTCCTTAAAAAACAAAAGGTGAAGGACTTGAACAGACATTTCCCCAAAAAAGATACCCAAAGGGCCAATAATAACAACACCTCAAAAGGTTCTCAACCTTGTGAATCATCAAGAAAAGCAAATCCAAATCCTAAGCAGGTTGCAATATACACCCATGAAAATATTAAAAAAAAAAAAAGAAATGGAAAATGAAATAAGGAGGGCGCCTGGGTGGCTCTGTCGGTTAAGCCTCTGCCTTCGGCTCAGGACATGATCCCAGGGTCCTGGGATCAAGCCCCGCATCAGGCTCCCTGCTCGGCAGGAGGCCTGCTTCTCCCTCTCCCACTCCCCCTGCTTGTGTTCCCTCTCTCGCTGTCTCTCTCTGTGTCAAATAAATAAATAAATAAAATCTTTTTAAAAAAAGAGAAAAGAAAAGAAAAAGAATAAAATATGGGTGTATTTATAAATAAAAATGGAAATTTACAAAATGGATGGTAAATATCAAAACAAAAGAGAAAATACCACACACTGAGGAGGACCCAAGGCCATTGGAGCTCTCCTCCAGGGCTGGCCGGAGCCCGCTGGAAAACGAGATAGTCAGCAAATCTGATTCATAGCATTCCCTATGACTCATCAGTCCCCCTTGTAGGTGTACGCCCAACCGAGATGTGTTCCTCTGTTCACCAAGAGACATATACAATGTTCATAGCAGCAATACGTATGATAGCCCAAAGCTGAAAACAGCCCAGTCCACCAACGGTAGAGTGGATAAGAGACGCCTGGCAGGCTCAGTCAGTAGAGTGTACAACTCCTGATCTTTCAGTCCTGGATCCAAGCCCCACATTGGGTCCAGAGCTTACTTAAAAAAAAAAAAAAAAATTAGGAGCGCCTAGGTGGCTCAGTGGGTTAAGGCCTCTGCCTTCAGCTCCAGTCATGATCCCAGCGTCCTGGGATCGAGCCCCACATCGGGCTCCCTGCTCAGTGGGGAGCCTGCTTCCTCCTCTCTCTCTCTCTCTCTCTCTCTCTCTGCCTCCCTCTCTGCCTGCTTGTGATCTGTCTGTCAAATAAATAAATAAATAAAATCTTTTAAAAGAAATTTAAAAAAATTAAAGGAAAGAAAATATTATAGTCCCTGACCTCAATGAACATATAATCTAGATTCTAGATTCTAGAGTACGGTTCTCTAAACTTCCTTGGGTATAGATCTCCCTCAGGAAAACTCCCCAAATGGGTGTACTTCTGTTATTTATAATTTAATACATGAACCACTAAATAAATAGGTACATCACACACAAAATTAAAATGTTAAAAGGGTTGCATTAAAATCTAAAAAAAAAGAGGTTTTTCTATATTGTCTTCCTGTATGATAGTGGATGTTTTTTGTATGTCCTGGGAATCAGGGACGTTGAGAGTCAACTTTGAAGAGACAGTGAGCTGGAGAAGGAATTTAGTGTACTGGAAATAAGCTTTTTTGGAATCATGACTTTGGAGAAAAGAACTGGGTCCAGTTCTCCTCCTGGAGTCTAGGAGGAACCTGGCGCAGGGCCTGACGGATCTGTTCCTCTCCTCCCCAGTTCTCCCATCTGGAAGCTGAGACAGGCCCAGCCAAAGACTCGGAAACGTCAGTGTCGTAGAACCAAGCTAAAATGGAGTCACTTCTGTCAGGGACCAGATGGAAACGGTCCACGTAGGCACGTAAAGGAAAACTCAACCTGACCTTCCAAGAATTCATGGCTCTTTGAGAACACCAGCCAATCCCCAAATGCCAAGTCTGTTCACACCATCTCTGGGCTGCTATTCTCACCTGACTCTGCTACCCTCACCCAAACAAGACAGAAGATCACCAGGCAGGGGCGCCTGGGTGGCTCAGTGGGTTAAGCCTCTGCCTTCGGCTTGGGTCATGATCTCAGGGTCCTGGGATCGAGCCCTACATCGGGCTCACTGCTCAGCGGGGAGCCTGCTTCCTCCTCTCTCTCTCTGCCTGCCTCTCTGCCTACTTGTGATCTCTCTCTGTCAAATAAATAAATAAAAATCTTAAAAAAAAAAAAGAGCTGGAAAAGATCAAATGGCTTGTCCATTTACCCCTAAAAACCCCTTAGTCTGTGAGCAACACTGAGCTCATTCCCGAGCTCCCTAACTTGCCCTCACAAGTACTGCAGTAAACCGCTTTCTGCGTTGTTTTATTCTGTATGCAGACTTCGGTTTTTGACAGCGAGTCTTAGAATCACTCAAGGCTGTTGTCAGAAAACGATGTCTATTTCCTGAGCCTGGTCCCCAGAGATTCTGATCCCGTGGGTCAGGGATGGGACCCAGGAAACCCAGGGTTTTTAACAAACCCCCGGTGATCCTGCTGGAATCCTCAGCCTGGGTTGGAGAAACACCGTGCGAGGGCAGACCGTCCTTAAACACCGAGGTGGTCATGGATTTCTAGGCATCACCTGTACGATCAGAGAAGCTCATCGTTTAGAAGTAGGAAGGGTTCACATTTGTGTCTTACCCGGCCAGTTGAAAGGACGGCAAGAGAGAAGGACAGGGCCAGGGGCCAGCGGAACGTGGGAGGCAGAGGACATGAATAGATAAACACTGAGAGGAAACAATTTGTGGGGAAGAGAAGAGACAGAGTGAGAGAAAGGGATTGGGGCTGGAAGAGAGAGGGAGGAGGGGAGAGACAAGCAGGTCTATCTTCCACCCAAGCTCCCCTGACCCCTGCCAATATACACACGTGCGCGGTGGGACCCCCCCACCACCACCACCACACTTCCCCAGAAAGCCCCGGGCCTTCCTCTGCAAGAAGAAGCCTGGAGGAAAGGAGAGAGAAAGACAGAAGAAATTAAGGACGCTGTGTGGGACCCAAAACCACATTCGGAAACAGAAGCCCATCTTTTTACTGGTCTTGGCGGGCGGGTGGCAAAAGAACTTTCTGCCCCATTCCCTCCCACCCCTGGAGGAAGCAGGAAAGTGTGGAAAAGACCGTGCCCTTTGGGAGTAAGTAACAACAAAATATCCACCAAGGAGCCCCCCAGAGACAGGCAAAGCCACCAGAAAGGGAAAGTCTGAAGGGTCAGGACCCACCTCCAAGTTAATGGCTCTCATTAACATATCTAAAGCTGGGACCGCCTCTTGAAAGGTATCCCAGCTTGCTTTTCTTGCCCCAAAGGCAAGCCCAACAGACCCCAATTTCTTCCCTACAGGCAGCGTGGCTGCAGCTGGGGTTTTCATCCAAAAGAAATGCCCCTCTTAACAAACTGAGAAAGTAGTTCTAGAGTGTTCCTTCTAAGGCGCTCCCTTGACCCTAATCCCTGGAGACTCAGGAGCTTTGCAAAAACTCACAGAGTCGCTGGCCAAGGAAGACTGTCAGGAGACGCACGTTTTTTGTTTTGTTTTTTTTGTTGTTTTTTTTTTTTTTTTTTTCAGGACAAAAACCCACCACGCGAGTCTCTATTCTTCTGAAGACTAAAAATAAATTCGGAATTAATCACAACAGAAAAGGAACAGTCTCTTCGAGGACTATAATTAGCTCTCCGTTTATTAATGAAGCCTCCAATTATTAGGCTCGTCCGAGTCCCAAATTTTTGCTTACTAATTATACGCCTAGGACAAGCGGCTTCACCTCTCGAAACCTCCATCTGTAGAATCTTCTCGTCTACACAGGGGAAACGGTGATACTCGTTTCACGAGACCGTGGGAAGGCGCGGCCCCAGGAGGCCATCTGGGAACTGTTCCTGCCCAGGGGGTCCAGCGCGACCAACGTGCACGGGGCCAGGTGCCGACCAGAAGGGGCTCTGCTTCTGAAGCCAGAGAGGGGTCTCTGGAAACATCCAGGCCTGATATCGTGAGGAGGAGGAAGGAATGTTTGTTTACTCTCCAGACTAGTCAATATTCCTGCCAGAACCTTCCAGAACAACGCCAATGAGGAAACAGAACGCAGGGGCTTACATTCTCTTGATTTCCCCATCGGGATCTCCCAGTCAAGCGAAGGAGGCTTTTCCAAGCCCTTCTCATGGGCACCTGATGATCAGAGCCAGAGAGGCATGAAGGACCCCGTGTGGACCCGTGGGGCATCCTGGAGACTGGGCAGAACATGCTTCACGAGAGAACCTTCCAGCAAACTGCCCTTCAAAGCTGTCCGTTGCCCGCAAACCCCTCAAGTGACTTCTAGGAAGCAAAAGAGCAGGGGGCAGGGCTTGCCTCTGGCCATTCGAGGTTGGTAATGAGGCAGCAGTCTCTGCTCTCCCAGAGCCCAGGATCCAGATCCTCCAGGAATCCAGGACTCAGCGAGAGCTAGGCAAAAGGAATTTGGAACAAGCAAGACAAGAAACATGCTCGATGTTGCTCAACGTCAAAGTCGTCTACTTTGACAATGGGGCGTCCTAATTCTCTTTTCCTTCCTCTTATAGGCTTGACATTTCCCGGAATAAAACAGGACACACAGGCACCTGTGTGTCCTCGGTGCACCTGACTCTTTTTTTTTTTTTTTTAAGATTTTATTTATTTATTTGACAGAGAGAGAGAACAAGCAGGCAGAGAGGCAGGGAGAGAGAGGGGGAAGCAGGCTTCCCTCTGAGCAGAGAGCCTGATGCAGGACTCGATCCCAGGACTCTGGGACCATGACCAAAGCCGAAGGCAGAGGCTTAACACACTGAGCCACCCAAGCGCCCCTCGGGTGCACCTGCCTCTTAACCAAAGTCCTTCAGAACCTCCATCGAGCCAACTCACTCAGGGTCTTCAAATAATTCCAACAAACAAGCTTTTTAAATCTGGTCTTCCCAGTTTACACTATATGGAACAGGGTATCTTGACGGCAGGAGGAAGGGACCGCTTGACAATCTCAGGCTCAAGATCTGGAAGAATCCCTGAAAAAGGCTCCAGAAAGTCCAGAGTATCTGAGCGGAGAGCCAATTGTCTTGCGGTGAGAGTTGGTGTCAGACTGAGCCACACAAAAATTACGCCAGATCGTTTCTGATCTCCACACATACTGGTTTTAACGCCATAGACTCAAGGTAGTGTCCCTCCATCCAGACCCACCTGGAACAGGTAAAGCAAGGGGTATGGAGGGCTCTACTCTGCCCCGAGCCTCCCACCTTCCTTACAGACTGTCCCTGTCTAATGCTTTCCATTCTGGTTACTCTGGATTAGTGGCTCACCAGGATTCCTGGGAGCTTGGGACAAGTCCAGAGGCTTGGGACCAACTCCTAGAGACTTGGGCTGAAGCATCCAGGATGGTTCTCATGCACAGACCCATCTGAGGATAGTGCTTCCCACCTTTCGTTATCCATTAGAATTCCCTGGAAATAAAAAAAAAAATTCTGATGGCCAGATTGTAGTCCATACCTAGTGGGAGCCAGGCCACAAGCTTCTTTTAAAGATCTTCCGGGACAGCCAAGTTTGGGAACCACCGACCCAGTGAACCACGCATGACAGAGTCAGCCGACAACCTCCGTTTCCAACGGCAGGAATCACCTGCAGCCCCCAACACACCCCTTCCTCGGGGAGCAAACACAGGGCAAGGGAAGACAAAGGGCTGCCCAGGCAGGTGGCTCTGGGTAGGTCCTGGGTCAAGTTCACCGTATTCCCGAGTCGGGCCTCGCTGGCTTCTCCCACCTGGCTGTGTGCCTCTGGGGGTGGGACACCTGGGAGGGCCTGCTGCCTCAGCCCCGTCTGTTTCCCCGGGCAGCCTTGCCTTCCGAGGCTCACTTCATGAGGGACACACACTGGGGAGCCACTTCCCCTGCCTGGGAGCGCAGCCCAGGACCCACCAGGGAGCGTGTTGCCATGACGATCGATGCTGGCATACTGTTCCCCAGCCCCCTTCTGCTCCTGCAAGAGCCCTGTGAAAAATCAGCATTCTCAGGGTTTCCCAGGCTGCCTGGACGTCTCCACAGGAGGGGGATGTGGGAGGTTTTCCCCTCTCTGTGCTTCTGGGGGGGGGAGGGGAAGATGGGGTGAAGGCAAGAACAACAGCCTCAAAACCAACCGCCTCCCCGCCAGGCTCCCCGTCTACTGGGAGACGTAAAGAAATCTAGTCCTGGACAGCGGACAGCGAGGATGGTCAACTGACATTGTTGTCACGATGTTTGCCCAGAGGAAAGGGGTTGGGGACGGTTGAAGGAGAAGGGGGCCATTTCTCTGGGTGGGGGAGGGGATCCGGACCGGGAGATAGAAGAAGAAGCGTGGAGACAGTACCAAAGAGTGATTCTGAGAGAGAGAGAGAGAGAGAGAGAGAGAAATTGAAGAAAGAGGATGAGAGGAAGGACTGCAGGGAGCAGGGGTGGGAAGCCTGAGGGAGAAATCAGGGAAGGCAGGCAGGAGGAAGAAACGGAAGCTGCAGGGGTGGGGATGGTGAAGGGGGTGTGGAGAGAAGACTGAGGAAGGAGAGTGTGTTAGGGACCCATGGTCCTGGAAACAAATGATTGCAAAACGTAGCCAACGCGGAGTATTATCTCCCAGGGTCTGTAGGTGAGGAATTCAGGAGCAGGTGCCTTGGATTGGATGTTCCTGGCCTGGGGTCTCTCCTGAGGGGGCAGGCAAAGGGTCACCAGGACCTAATTTATCTGAGGGCTTGACTCCGGCTGGAGGACCGCCTTCCCAGGTGGCTCGCTCACGTGTCTGGAGAGCCCTACGGAGGCTGTGGGCGGGTCACCTCCATTCTTCAGCATGGGTGTTTGGATGTCCCCCTGATATAGCAGCTGGTCTCCCCCCCCCCCCGAGAGAAAGAGGTCCACAAGCCAGGAAGGCACAGCTGCAGTATCTTTAATGACCTAGCTCTGGAAGTAACATCTTCTTGGTGACACAGTCAGCCTGGCACGGGGCTGGGAGCATCTTTGCAAGAGTGCGAACAGCAGGAGGTGGAGATCGTTGCAGGCTGTGTTGGAGGCTGGCTTACGACAAGGAGAAAACCCTTTCTGAGTCATGAGACTGCAGCATGGGGTGGTGTAGATTAATCCCTGCCCGAGGGAACCCAGCAGATGGGGCGAGTGGGGACTACCATCCGGGCTGAACTTGGAGAGTCTGGTCACACCCCAGCCAAAGCAGGCAGGTACACCTTACCTTAATACACCTCTCTAGAAGAAGTACATGCACTATTCCTCCAAAGGGCGGCTTGTGTCTCGGCCTTAATTTATCAGAATACTTTCAAAGGTAAGTAACAGAAAATCCAACTTAAAAAAAAAAAAGGAGAAAGAAGGAAACAAGAATAATATATTGATTCATATAAATGAAGGGTACCGTGATATGAAGCTTCAGGCACGGCTGGATCCAGAGTCTCAAACAACATTGTGACCTCTCTATTTTAACTCTGCTTTCTTCTGATTTGATGTAACTCTGTGTTAGCTTTACTCTCTTAAAGCTCTCTCATTACCCTGGCCCCCAGCAGCCTCAGGATGGACAGTCTTTCTTCCAGCATTTGAAATAAGTTTGGGA